>NC_051176.1:157338321-157990804 GCF_013339695.2 Rhipicephalus sanguineus
TACTTTTTAAAAGCGGCTGTCTATAGCATGCAAAGTGGAGTTTCTCCTATAAGAATCAACTTATGTGCATTAGTCCATGCGTCGTTCTTCATGTCTATACCGTAGTGATGCGTGATAAATAACGGCTATTGGCGCAGCCTAGGGTAGTGCAGAGCTCGGCGACTGACAAAGTACGTATTTTCTCCGATCTAGTCAGAACGCTGCAGACACATGAAAGACCACGCTGATGCGGCACAAATTCATGCCGTGTTTAATATTGCGCCCTCGAAAAAGTCGTCTTCAGTGCTTCCGGCTGTCGACAGAAAGGTTGCCATCTTTTTGTATCGTATTTTATTGTTTAAAGTTGCTGTCATTTGCGACTGCGATCACATGACACGCAAACAGCAGCCGACGCTACCCGTGTCTTCAAAATTATGCCCGAACGACGGTACTCTTTGCACCTGCATCACTCGCATTTGTCGTAAGCACGTACCTTTACCTAAATATAAATATAAAGAGGTCAGAAATCGACTGCGTTGGAAATGCCACAAATGCGTATGAAGTACCGCAGAATCCAATTTCGTTTCAGTAGCGGCGGCTTTTATAGGCTTTTGGGAGTCTTTCTCTTTCCGCCTATAAAAATTTTGGCACTGGCATGACGTGATCGCGGCAGTTCGTTGAGCAACTGTCACTGATCCTGTAGTGGCGGATGATCTCACCATTATAAGGACGGCTCGGTATACATATCAGAGTAAACAACAAATTAGTTAGTGAATGCCGCGCGGATGGAACAAGATAAAAAAACACGGCTGATCCCTGCGTCATAGGAATCGGCGTAACACGAAAGTGAACCGCGTCTTTACAGAAGTAAATGATTGTTTATTGGTGTTTGGCGGCTATAGCACCGTTAGACGTGGACGTACCCACGTTGACGCCAACGGTGGCACATCTCCATCCCGACGACTAATTCGCCCATGATAATGATTGAATCATTGCGGTAGCTAGGGTTAGCATATGCCTGGACACAGTATATTGTAAATCCCGCGCAAAGATGCATCAACAAGCACATTATAAACACTGGTATTCGATATGCACTCCTTCAAAGTGTCGTCACTTGAAGAGAGAAACGGCAAGGTGTGCGCTCCCTAGTAATAGGGCAACCTACGCCCGTGCTCATGCGTACACTACAGCACTGCGCTTCAGCAACACGGGATACACAGTTTCGTAGCTTGAGTCGCGAAGGCGGAACTTCTCGCTGGCGTCTGTCTCGCTCCACCAAGGCGCCACATTCGCGCGTCGACATCGTTGCCTTTCTGCGGCGCTTATTGCAGCAGGTTTATTAGTCAGCGCTATCGCACTCGACGCAGTAGGTGGCGGAGAAAGGCTGTTGGTGCAGGTGGAAGCTGCACTGCTCCGACAACGAAACGCCACGCGCTAACACGGAGCGAAAGGCGTAGAACGTAACTGCCTGTAGTTCGACTAGCGCGGCCAGCGTTCCTCGCTGGCATCGAGACGCCCTAACTGCGTCGTCGCCGAATCGCTCACTATCAGCGCTCGTTAGTGCCACGGAGCAGTACTTCACTTCACCGCTTATAGACGGCGGCACTGCCCGCCCTGCCCCGCCAACCTAGAGCAGCGTACAAGAGAGAATGTACGAGAGATATAAGGCGTGTTTGTGGAGCCTCGTGCATGAGTGTCGGTGGCGTAGTGGTTAGAGTACCGGTCATCCGAGGTCGCGGGTTCGATTCCCGGCGACGGAACATTTTCTTTGTCAGCCGTTAGTGTACATTTCACCAACGTCATATCCATGACGAAAATACGTCATTGCAGTCTTGGTGGAGCGTAGCATAAAACACTTCCGTGTTAAAAAAGGATAAATTACTTTGATGACTAGTGTCACCAGGGAGAATCGTAACTTAAGTTACAGCGAAAAGGGGTACAAAAGAAATCGTGGTTTTATGATAGAAATATAGGATTGAAAAGTTTCAACAGCCTTCGACAATGTTCTATGATGCTTCCAATTCTTCCCTAAGTATGGAATGCTTAAAGGGACCCTCTAACACTTTTCCTGACCTCATTGTTTTACAGTTTTTACTTTCGGGTTGCGTAGACTGGAGGCTGAAGAGATTAGTGCAGCAAGAACGGCAGCGGTAGGGGCACGCAGTCCGAAGTTATTCAGCCTAGAACACTCAAAATACAATAAAATGGAGGCCTACCCTCAACTCGATTTTCGCGGGGTCACCTGACCACGTTTCACTCGCTCTGTGACGTCTGATGGCGCCCCAATGAAATGAACTGAAAGGTCCTACGTACGGGAAGCTTGCATACAATGTTGGCCGTTCTTTCCAACGTATTGATGACGCCGTTGCGAAAGCAACAAACAATGTGGTGCATTAAGAGTGAACTGCGCGTGCGAAACGAGGCAGATCGCGAACGCCTCTACATTTTTTTTCTAGTTTTAGTCGTGTTTCTTGTTGCGACGGCGTCTATATTAACGCTCTTACATTTTTTTCCTTCAGTTTCTACAAACAACGGCGCCTGGAGCGTCCCGAGCGCGTTTCCCCCCAGCGCCGTGGCTCTAGGCACTATACCGTGGCGTTCGGTGCATACTTTGCCGGGCGCTGCAGTTTTAAAGCTGAAATGTCTAAGATCGTCTGTCTAGTTGGTGTTCAGTGAAAAAAGCATGCTCAAGAAAAACTAAACCCAATTATAACCCCTTTGTGATGCAACGCCGCTATTACTTCTAACGTTACATTTATCCAATCATAGGCCAGCGCTCATTTTCGTCATTTCCGCCCGCAATAGTTCTGGCGAGCGCCACTACGCGTTGATGCGGTCAGCAGCGATGTAGGCGCTTCAAAAAAAAGTGTTGGAGGGCCCCTTTAATGCTTTATTAATACGCCGTTAAATACTGACACTTTAGTAGCTCGCAAACGATGTTTTCCTACGTGGTCGAATATTTACAAGAGCCCGAGTTACGCAGCGGCGGTAAAGTCCCTCCATAGAGTTTCATACTATAATATCTAGAGGGGAATCTGGCGCTAATGTCTATGCAGGCTTCTCGAGCGGCGCTTCAACCACCATGGGATGATGGGAAGTATAGGCTTCGAATCTGCTTCGGATAGATTTCGTTCTTGATATTCGCGATGCTTGTTTCCAGAGCTTTAAACAAAACGATATGAAGTTATTGTCAATTAAAATTTAATTCATTCTTTCGCATGTAAAACTTATTGCAGAAAGTTTGCGTGACCGTGAGATTAAAGCGAAATCGATACAAGTTTAACCACCAGGGTATTATGCATTGTTTTGCAATTGCGTTCCAGATTTGGCATTACCAATAATGAACTATTTTTTTTACAACAGGGAAAAAAAAAATATGCGTGTTTTTCTGTCGGAAGTACGCATCATCTATTTTTGGAAATATAAATGCTCTCTCGAGCGAGAAACATGAAACGTATTTTTTGCTCCGACGCTAGGCGTGCGCTGAACGATCCTGAGAGCAGCCGTACGTACAACGCAACTCGCGCTGCGCTGTAAAGCCGATTCAGCGTAGAGAAGAGTAGATCCTTGTGTCCGCGGCTCACACTCACGCTGGGTGGTTCAGCGGAGCGTCCACTTCGCTAAGTCGCCGTTTTGCAGCCAAGTTGGCGGCGTCTTGGCAAGATGCGGTTATATATACAGAAAATTGAAATTTATGCATTTCCCTGCCTAGATTTCGGGACACTACATAAGAGCGGACCGGTGAGTGAAGGACGCTTTGCTAAAACTGTCAAATGCAACCTGTAAAGCCACGACGTCACCGCAAACCAAGTGACCTAGCGTGCTCCAGCCACTTTCAACAACAAAGACACCGCTTCAGTTTTTTGCGCCGCATCCCAACGCGCAACCACGCCAGAGAACACGGTAGGTATTGCGGCAGGATGCATTGGCTGCGTGCGGAACGAAACTGAAGCTGTAGAAGAAAAAGATTTGCAGACAGTTCGCCAACGCAATCCGCCTGTACTCCCCATCATTCCCATGGTGGTTGAACGGTCGCAGCGCCAGATTCCCCTCTAGGTTATAGTATGAAACTCGGTGTGCCTCACAAAGCGGAGGAAATCACTGAGGACACGGTTGAAGATACGAGGGACACTTGTTCACATTGAGCTCAACTGTTTGTGCTTATGACGAATATTGTAATCCAGCTGCAGAAGTTTCAGCATCTCAGCCTCCGGTATATAAACAGTGCTCTCGCAGTCAGTTCAGATCAGTGAGTGGCAGGAACCTTCCGTCAGTACGGCATGGCTCCGCCGACAGAACCGAAGAGGACGTGGTTGCGGTTGCTTCGTTTCCACGCCCCCACTTTCGGCGCGTTCGCGTGGGCGGAGCAAGACAAACCTTGGATTATCCGAACGTGATGTTGCTAATGAGTTTTGTTCAATTCTTACTGGAACCGGACAACTTGCTCAGAGTATTACTGCACTGCCTAATTCTGTAGAGAAGCAAATCCAAGATGCTTGTGCATTACTACATGCCCAACTGGATAAACTGTATTCTCTACTAGAACTACGAACTGCTTTATCACTAACTCGTGTAAGGACAGCGGCTGGTCCAGACAACGTGTCGTACAGCGTTCTGAAAAATCTTGGCCCCAAAGGCACGACAGTTCTTCTAGGGATATATAACGATATGTGGATAGAGGCGTACGTTCCGTCGTGTTGGAAGATCGCGAATATTGTGCCACTGCTAAAGCCCGGTAAATCACCGCTATCCTATGACTCATTTCGCGCAGTCAGCCTCACTAGCTGCATATCTAAAGTCATGGAAAAATGATTGACATAAGGTTGCAGTGGTGGATTGAAGCTAACAACACTCTTCCAGAACAGATGGCTGGCTTCAGACGGCGACGATGCACTATGGACTGCGTCTCTGACCTAGTCACATTTGTGGTACACGAAATAAACTGTGGAAACATCGCTGTTGCGGTGTTCATAGATATAAGAAAAGCATTTGACTCTGTCAGCCACTTATCTGTGCTGTACGGGCTTACCTCACTAGGGGTACATGGCCGTATTCTTAAATGCATCGCCAACTTCCTGCATGACAGGCAGATATACATTTCTACCAATGATGGAAAAAGCGATCTGTTCAACGTGAACAGAGGTGTACCCCAAGGAAGCGTCCTCAGTCCGCTTCTTTTCAACGCTGCAATGGCAGGTCTTCCAAAAGTGCTGCCAGAAGCCTTGAACATATCCATGTACGCAGACGACATATGCATATGGACGTCTCACAAATCTCTTGAAATCATCAAGCATCGGCTTCGACAAGCACTAAATGTAATAAGCGATTACCTCAAGGAGCGAGGCATGCAGATTTCTCACGCGAAATCTGTAGTTCCATCGTTCACGAGAAGGAATGTGAAAAACTTGAAACTTTTTGTGGACGGCCAAAAAATCGAAATCGCACGAAAGCATCGATTCCTTGGTGTTACTTTAGACAGCCAACGCAGATGGAGTCAACATATAGCCGATCTCGAAAACCAAGTGAACAGCACCATAAATGTTCTTCGTCGCATTGCGGGGACAAAATGGGGCGGAACATCCGCGTCACTACTCCACGTCCATTGCGCTCTTATCCGACAGAAGATTGCCTACTCCGCGCCAGTTCTCCATAACATATCTCAGACGTCTCTACAGCGACTTCAAGTGCTACATGCACGAAGCCTGCGCGTATGTCTGGGG
Organism: Rhipicephalus sanguineus; assembly: GCF_013339695.2. Lineage (NCBI taxonomy): Eukaryota > Metazoa > Arthropoda > Arachnida > Ixodida > Ixodidae > Rhipicephalus > Rhipicephalus sanguineus. Next base: position 157,344,021 of record NC_051176.1, read on the forward strand.
GTTCCGCAGGCAACATCAAGTTCCCTGACATTAGCAGAGGCACGAGAACCCAATTTTAATGTGATTCGAAATGTGGAGATCTATCGGCACCTCTTTCGCCTAGTCACACAACACCCTTCACACGACAAAGCCCTTCTTCTTTCGGATTCATCGTGCATCATCGTCAAGATGTTCGTGCGGCCACGCGACGACGAGAATGTGCATCATCTGCTGCTCGACTGTCCTAAGCATGACACACATAGACAGCGACTGAATTTCGTTAGCGAAAATACTAGGCGCTCCAGCGTTTTTTTGAAGACACTAATATTTGCGATGGCTACTGAGTTCTTGAACTTGTAGGACTATATATATATATATATATATATATATATATATATATATATATATATATATATATATATATAAAATCAGGCACGTAGGAAAAATTGTTCAGTAAAGGACTGACGTTTCGGCCGCGGGACCGGCCTTGACTCCGACGAAGGCCGGTCCCGCGGCCGAAACTTCAGTCCTTCACTGAACAATTTTTCCTACGTGCTTGATTTTTTTTGAACTTTTACTTCCGGGTCCTTTGTTAGCACTTCATTGTTTATACTATATATATATATATATATATATATATATATATATATATATATATATATATATATATATATATATATATATATATATATATATATATATATTATTTTCGTTTCTTATTTTTTATCCTAACAACTATGTGGAAAGGGGTAGCCGTCACCAAGCAAGCAATGGTGACAACTCTTTCATTTATTTTCTATAAAAGGCAAACTTTTCTTTCGCATACTTTAAAGCTCCTACTGCAACAGCCGCGGAAAAAATTACGACATCGCCGACAGTAATGTCGGTCCTTGTTAACCCTACAGTTGTATCGAATTCTAAAAGCACTTCAGCTTCCTTTTAATATCGCTATAGCCCCTAGCGTTTCATTAACTTCTGCTTCCATTTTTCTTTTCCTCCTTCTCCTCCTCCTGCTTCACATGGGTAGACGTTAGGTTAAGTTTTGGTGCTGTACTTGCATAGCCTCAGTGTGCACACACAATCCACTAGGACCGGCTTATTCACTGTCGTTAACTTTAATGAGTCAACTGATGAGTGAAAGAAGGCTGTTCTGTAGTGGGTATGTGCCATCGAGATGACACATACCAACAAGAAAAGTCTGCTCTTTCAATGAACTCATTTAATTAGTATTCATTAATTATCCTGATAGTTAATTGACCCTTACATTGACTAAACTTGTGCTCCGATTTCATATGTAGCCTATAATACTCTAAACCTGAATAATTATCTCCTTTTTATATGAGCTTTCACTTTTTATTGGGGTTTCGTAGCCAATGCTCAACATCCGGATGGCTGGGCCCGAATGCCAGCTTATGAAGTGTAGCACAGAGAAGCGTGCTGTCTGCACGTTATTCCGAGGAGCGTGAACACACACACACACACACACACACACACACACACACACACACACACACACACACACACACACACACACACACACACACACACACACATATATATATATATATATATATATATATATATATATATATATATATATATATATATATATATATATATATATATATATATATATATATACACACAGGGTGTCCCAGCTATCACGCAGCACGATTTAAAAAAAGAGGAAAGGCGTTACGCGAATCAAACCTACAGCATATTGTTCCTAGTACACTAGAGTAGCCACTGCTATTTTTTTCGTTAATGAGGTTTAATTAATTAGTCATAATTATATTTCAAACTCGACAAGTACTCGCCTAATTGTCAAAATGTCAATGAGGGGTATGTAGGCATGTTCAAATGGCATCTAACTGCGCTACTTTCAACAACGTGCTAATTACGCGTTCATTTTTTCCGCTTGATCAAGAAAGCCCGCGAAATATGGAAAGTGACACGTGACTAGAGTGTTGCGCGCGTCGGGAACCAGCGCCCTCAAACAGGCTCCCTATGAGGCAGACAGTATCAAGGAAAAAATGCAGAAAAAAAAACACATCGCCCTATCTGCCACTCCCCGGCCTAAGAAACGCACCGCTTGGTTTTACAGAGTCAGGCCGTAATCAGAACACCTGCCGCGTTATCAATGAGAACAGTCGGCCGTGAGATATGGATGATTGCGGCGTACTATCGAACGGATTGAATCCCAGCGAAATTGCACGCATATCGCTGGCGACCGACCTGTACCCTTGCCAAAATGCGGAACGCTGTCTCTCGCAACGGACAACAGGCAAAGCGGTCGTTTGCAGTAAGCTTATTTGAGGGCGCTGGTTTCTCTTGCGGGTGGGAGCGTAGTCACATGTTATTTTTCATATTTCGCGGGCTTTCTTTATCAGCCGGAAAAAATGAGCACGTAATTAATACGTTGTTAAAAATTGCGCAGTTAGATGTCCTTTGAACATGCCTACATGCGCCTCATTGACATTTTGACAATTAGGTGAGTACTTGTCGAGTTAAAATATAGGTATGACTAATTAATTAAACCTCATTAACGGAAAAAAATAGCAGTGGTGACTCCAGTGTACTAGGAGAAATATGCAGTACGTTTGCTTCGCATAAACGCCGTTCCTCTTTTTTTAAATCGTGCTGCGTGATAGCTGGGACACCCTGTATATATATATATATATATATATATATATATATATATTGTCAGCGACAATGCGCAATGGCGGACAGTCAAGGTACAGCACTCGCACTCTCAGCTTGTCAATATGAACGGGTCATAATAGGCATTGAGCCTCTCTCCACGTTGACAATGTCGCGCCCTCGACGGCGCATGTCCGAAGATGGTTCGATCCAGTAGTTGACCGGGGATGTGCGCTCGACGACCTGGTAAGGGCCTTCGTATTGCGGTAGTAGTTTTGAAGAGAGGCCAGTTGCAGTGGTAGGCAGCGACAGCCATACGAGCGCTCCAGGGAGGAACGTGGGCTCAGAAGTGGTGGTGCCACCGCGAATGCTCTTCTGCCGCTCTTGTTCACGCGTTGTAAACGTCTTGGCAAGCTCGGGACACTCTTCAGCAAGCCTGGCTGTGTCAGGAATAGGCGCACACTCAGATGGATCCGGCTTGTATGGAAGTATCGTGTCGATGGTGTGCGACGGGTGTGCCTTCCGTTCAATAAGAAGAAGGGTAAAAAACCAGTAGTGCTCTGAGGGGCGGTATTATAAGCGTGGGTGACGAAGGGCAGAATGGCATCCCAATTTGTGTGATCGGCGGCGACGTATATTGAGAGCATGTCGCCGAGCGTGCGGTTAAAGCGTTCGGTTAGGCCGTTCGTCTGCGGGTGGTAAGCAGTAGTTTTGCGGTGAACAGCATGGCACTCTTTGAGGATGGCTTCCACGACCTCCGACAGGAAGACACGGCCTCAATCGCTGAGAAGCTCCTGGGGTGTACCGTGACGCAGTATGAATCGGTGTAGTAGGAAGGAGGCAACATCGCGCTCTGTAGCCGCTGCGGGGTGGTTTCGGCGTATCGTGTGAGATGGTCAACAGCGACGATGGCTCAGCGGTTACCAGCGGATGTCAGAGGAAGTGGTCCATACAAATTGATGCCCACGTGCCCAAACGGACGACTAGGGCAAGGTAATGGTTGCAGGCCAGCTGGCGACAGGTGCATTGAAGGTTTTCGGCGTTGGCAATTGAGGCAGGAGCGAACGAACTTCTGCACGTAGCGGTACATCCATCGCCAGAAGTATCGTTTCAAATGCAGTGGTAAGTTTTGGATACCCCAGAGTGCGCGCACTGCAGATCAGAGTGGAACGGCCCTCATATTTCAGAACGCAGACTGCGAGGTATCACTAGTAGCCACTGGTGGCCGTCGGCGTTGTAATTGCGTCGGTGCAGTAGGTCGTCACGAATAGCGAAATGGTGGGCTTGACGACGCGACGCGCGAGTGCATGGTGTTGCCGACGGATCAGGGAGCAAGTCTATCAGCGAGACGATCCATTTATCCTTACGCAGTTCGGGAGCGTGGTGTGAGCGTCAATGGAAGAAACGGCAATGCAAGATGCTGAGCAGGGGGTATTGTCATCAGGCAAGGGGGAGCACGAGAGGGCGTCGGCGTCAGCGTGCTGGTGTCCGGTGTGGTACAGCACGCGGATGTCGTAGTCTTGCAGGCGAAGTGACCAGCGGGCGAGACGGCCTGAGGGGTCCTTCAATGACGACAAGCATAGTGCGTGATGGTCGGTGACGACATCAAATGGGCGACCATACAAATAAGTGCGGAAATTAGTAAGGGCCCAGATGATCGCCAGGCATTCTTTTTTCGTGACGGCGTATTTGGTCTCAGCTCTAGTAAGCGTACGGCTTGCATATGCCACGACATATTCGGAGAATCCTCATTTGTGCTGCGCAAGGACAGCGCCGAGGCCTACACCGCTGGCGTCCGTGTGTAGCTCCGTTGGGGCCGTATGGTCGTAGTGGCGTAGTGTGGGAGGAGACGTCAACAAACGACGGAGCTTTGCAAACGCGTCGTCGCACTCGGACGACCACGAATTTAGGGCCCGTTACTGCCAAGGAGCCGATGCCATATTCCCCAACTGCATGATATCCAGCCTGCTTCTTGCCTACTTTTGCATTAAAGTCGCCCATCAGTACAGTATACTGTGTCTTTACCTTACTCATTGCTGATTCTACGTCTTCGTAGAAGCGTTCAACCAGTTGATCATCATGGCTGGATGTAGGCGCGTAGGCCTGTATCACCTTCATCCTGTACCTCTTATTAAACTTAATCACGATACATAACACCCTCTCATTAATGCTATAGTATTCCTCTATATTGCCAGCTATATTTTTATGAATAAGGAACCCCACTCCTAGTTCTCTTCTGTCAGCTAAGCCAAGATAGCATAGGAGGTGTCCGTTCTTCAGCACTGTATAAGCCTCCTGTGGCCTCCTAACCTCACTGAGCCCTATTACATCCCATTTAACACCCTCTAATTCCTCGAATAGTACAGCTAGACTCGCCTCACTAGATAAAGTTCTAGCGTTATATGTAGCCAAGTTCAGATTCCAATGGCGGCCTGTCCGGACCCAGATATTCTTAGCACCCTCTGCTGCGTCGCAGGTCTGACCGCCGCCTTGGTCAGTTGCTTCGCAGCTGCTGGGGACTGAGGGCCGAGGGTTAATTGGTGTATTCATGTGGGAGGTAGTGGCCAAGTACTACACCAGGGTGGCCAATCCTGCTCTGGTGAGGGAGTGCATTGCTGGCTGTGGTCGCCAGTGAGGCTGCACCCCAGGCCTGTTACACAATTCCATCATCACGCGGATTTTTTTTTAAATCCGGTTGGGAATTGTCCGGCACCGGGATTCGAACCACGGACCTCTTGCATGCGAAGCTGATGCTCTACCCACTACGCCATCGCTGGCATCGGCTCTAGAAATGCCAGAGGGGAGTTACTAGTAGAGTTCGCAGAACGCAATAATTTACGGATCTTGAATACCTTCTACAGAAAACGGACTACTCGTAAGTGGACGTGGAGGAGTCCTAATGGCGAAACTAAAAATAAAATAGACTTCATAATGTGCGACCACCCGGGCATTATACAGGATGTGGAAGTAGTTAACAAGATCCAATGCAGTGACCATAGAATGGTAAGATCTAGAATTCAACTAGACGTGAGGAAGGAACGGCAGAAACTGATACGCAAGAAGCCGATAGACGTCAGACTCTGCCCAGGCGGCGCTGCGAAAAACACCGCCATCAGCGCCCTCATCGTAGCCCTGGCACTAACTGGGTAGTGCAAGGAGAGCCGCCCGCAAGCGAATGTGCATAGGCCGCAATATAACCCTCCTCTTTCGTTGGTGTCGATGCGCGGTTTCCTGAAAATCAAGGACCTGGAAAGCTTCTTCCGCCAATCCACGCTTCAGAAACAAACGAAGCTGATCAAAGCGAACTGCGAGTACAATGCAAAATAAGTTTTAGTTATTCCCGCGCGCTGCAACTCGCAAGTACAAGCGAGCATCACACGACACCGAATTCGAGGCAAGCCCTCCGACATCCGTTATCTAGAGGCTAAATGCATTAAAATCGGGTATATACGTATGCCACAGCGATAAAGTACCTACATACACGATCAATTTACTTAGCTATGCATCTTACGATCAGTGGTGCAAAACTCGGTTCATCAGGGGCGAATGGCTCCGGCGATTTTCACCTTTTCAGTTGCATTCTCCCTTAATTCATCTCTCGCTTCCTGTGCATTGGAGTGTTTTATTACGCATCCTCAAATGGTCTCTTGATGGTCATCTTCCGTTTGTATGTACTGCAAATGGGGATACGTGCGCGTCCACTTTCGCGGGGTACAACCAAAGGCAAAACCATGGCCTCCGAGATAGCTACGGCAACCGCGGAGGACACGGGCGAAACAAACCTGAAGGGGGTCACGACCAACATTCTGCGATTTACTTGTATGACGCACGTGGTGTTAGCTAGTTAGAACCAGAACTCTGAGCCTTCAAAACGTACGTACGTCCGCGATGCTGTGTTGTGACGACCAACTCGTCGCGGTGTGCGTATCACGCGTCTCCAGTCTGCCTCTAGCTGCTCACTTCGTGGTACACGACAAGCACCGCGGTCAGAGCCTCTGCTGAGCTTCATAGTCAAGGTTACCACGGTTTTGCATCAGGGCTACGCAAAACAACAGCAGAGCCACACATTCATGCCACCGGCTGTGGAGAACGCGGGTACTTCGCTTACACAACACGCTCGCAACGGCCCGTCTCCAGCGCTCTCGCCTTTCTTCTTCGTACGACAACTATGGAAATCGGTAAAACTGAACGTTGTTATTCAGTCTTTTACGTCCGTGGCAAATCACAACGCAACAGTGCGTCTTTTGCGGAGTTTCTTCGTAGCGTGCGGAGGGCTCTCGTCTGCTGCTGTTTTCGCCGTCGTTCAGGCGAGTGATCCAGCAAGCACTTCACGACGGTTCGGTGGCGCGTCCGACTAGCGGAGAGCAATTCACAGCTCTCGTTCTGAGTGCTAAATGCGCAAACACACGCGATATTAAGCTCAATCGTTGTTTCGCACTCGCTAGCTGCACCTGGTCCCATAGCAAACTGTACGAGAGAGTCGGTCTATGCACTACTCAATACTTCTCCGACAGGTGGCGCCACACATCTTGGAAACTCCAGAGTCTGACGTCTATTAATGAACTAGCTCTGCGAGGGAAAGTACAGGAATTCAGAGTTTCACTTCAGAATAGGTACACGGCTTTAACCGAGGAAACCGACCTTAGCGTTGACGCAATGAATGATAATCTCACTAGTATCATTAAGGAGTGTGCAGTGGAAGTCGGGGGTACAGCCGTTAGACAGGACACTGGTAAGCTATCCCAAGAGACGAAAAACCTCATTAAGAAACGTCAGGCTATGAAAGCCTTAAATGCAACAGTCAAAATAGAGCTGGCGGAGCTTTCGAAGTTGATCAATAGGCGTAAAGTAGCCGACATAAGAAAGTATAATATGGAGATAATTGAGCATGCTCTAAAGAACGGAAGAAGCCTCAAAGCTAAGAAGACAAAACTGTGCATAGGCAAAAATCAGATGTATGCATTAAGGGACAAGGATGGCAAGGTCACAACCAATATGGATAGAATAGTTGAGGTAGCGGAAGAGTTCTACAGAGATCTGTACAGCAGCCGAGACAGTCAGGATGTTAACGTAAGAAGCAGTAATATCCCAGAGGAATCTGACATCCCACCAGTATTAACAGGAGAAGTAAAGAAAGCCCTAAAGGGAATGCAAAGAGGCAAAGCCGCTGGTGAGGATCAGGTAACATCAGACCTGTTGAAAGACGGTGGAGAGATTATGTTAGAGAAACTGGCCACCCTGTATACGAAGTGTCTCTCGACAGGGAGGATACCAGAATCTTGGAAGAATGCCAACATCATCTTGATCCATAAGAAAGGGGACGTCAAGGAACTGAAAAATTACAGGCCCATCAGCTTACTGTCCGTTGTCTACAAGCTATTCACAAAAGTAATTGCTAACAGAATTAATACGACATTAGAGTTTAATCAACCAAGGGACCAGGCAGGATTTCGTACAGGCTTCTCAACAATAGACCACATTCATACTATCAATCAGTTGATAGAGAAATGCGCGGAATACAACCAACCCCTATACATAGCCTTCATAGATTACGAGAAGGCATTTGATTCGGTGGAGACATCAGCAGTCATGCAGGCACTGCGGAATCAAGGCATCGACGAAGCCTATATAAACATAATGGAATAAATCTACAGCGCATCCACAGCCACTATAGTCCTTCATAAAGAAAGTGACAGAATCCCAATAAAGAAGGGCGTACGACAGGGAGACACGATCTCTCCAATGCTATTCACCGCGTGTTTACAGGAGGTTTTCAGGGCCCTAGATTGGGAAGAATTAGAGATAAGAGTTAATGGAAAGTATCTCAGTAACCTGCGATTCGCTGATGACATTGCATTGATGAGTAACACGGGAGACGAATTACAGCTCATGATTACTGAACTGGATACGGAAAGTAGAAGAGTAGGTCTGAAAATTAATATGCACAAAACTAAAGTAATGTGGAACAATCTTGGCAGAGAACAGCGCTTTGCGATAGGTGGCGAGACGCTGGAAGTTGTAAATGAGTACGTCTACTTAGGACAGGTAGTGACCGCGGAGCCGAACCATGAGAGTGAAATAACTAGAAGAATAAGGATGGGATGGGGCTCATTCGGCAAGCATTATCAAATCATGAATGGTAGTCTACCACTATCTCTCAAGAGGAAGGTATACAACAGCTGCATCTTACCGGTACTTACCTACGGAGCAGAAACCTGGAGACTTACAAAGAGGGTTCAACTTAAATTGAGGACGACGCAGCGAGCGATGGAAAGGAAAATGATAGGTGTAACCTTAAGAGACAGGAAGAGAGCAGAGTGGGTCAGGGAACAAACGGGGGTTAAGGATATCATAGTTGAAATTAAGAAGAAGAAATGGATATGGGCCGGGCACGTAGCACGTCGGCAGGATAACCGGTGGTCATTAAGGGTAACTGACTGGATTCCAAGAGAGGGTAAACGCGTGAGGGGAAGACAGAAAATTAGGTGGGTAGATGAGATTAAGAAGTTTGTAGGTATAACGTGGCAACAGAAAGCACAGGACCGGGTTGATTGGCGAACAGGGGAGAGGCCTTTGCCCTGCAGTGGGCGTAGACAGGCTGATGATGATGATGATGACTGCCAAGGAGCTTCGTCAATGGCGATATGATAGTGGTAAAGTTGCGTATGAAGCTTCGAAAGTATGAGCACAGTCCTACGAAGCTGTGCAGTTCTTTGACGGACGTAGGTTTGGGAAATTCGGCCACGACCAGAAGCTTGGTCGGATCGGGAAGGATTCCGTCCTTGGACACGACGTAGCCTAGGATTGTCAGCTGCCGTGCTGCAAATCGGCACTTCTTCAGATTCGGTTCGAGGCCGGCGTTACTCAAACGCGTCAAAGCATGCCGCAGGCGTTGGAGATGCGTGGAGAAGTCCGGAGCGAAAACGACAACGTCGTCCAGGTAACACAGGCACGTGTGCCATTTGAAGTTGCGCAGAACGGTGTCCATCATACGCTCGAAGGTCGCGGGCGCATTACACAGACCAAACGGCATGACGATGAACTCATACAAGCCGTCGGCCGTGACAAAGTCTGTATTCGGTCGAGTGTCATCAGCCATAGGTACTTGCCAGTACCCCGAGCGCTAATCTAGAGATGAAAAGAATTCTGTTCCTTGGAGGCTGTCAATCGCGTCGTCGATTCGCGGCAGTACATAAACATCCTTGCGAGTGATCTTGTTGAGCCGTCGGTAGTCCACACAGAACCGCACAGAACCGTCCTTCTTCGCAACGAGAACAACAGGAGACATCTACGGGCTGTGCGAGGTTCGAATAACATCGCGTCGAAGGATATCGTCGACTTGCTCATTAATTACATGACGTTCGGCGGGAGACACGTGATATGGACGTGGTCGCAACCACCAGTTTGGGCGCCAGTGTCGATGCGATGCGTAACAGTGGACGTGCGGCCCAGAGAAGTTTGCCCGAGATCGAAAGAAGAGCGAAATTCTTCCAACAGGCACAGAAGCTGGAAACGCTGGACCGACGTAAGATTGTCAGCAATGGAGGGACCAAATACATCAGCGGGTGATGAATCAGATGTGGAAACAGCACTGACGGTACGGGAACTGGTACAGTGTGAGTAATCGGGTGCGTCCAGAACTTGTGCGTCTTAGAGGGGCTCCGCTCTGCCGAGACATTTTCCTCGCACCAACGTAACAATGTACGGGACTGGGTTGGTAACAAAAATAACGGTGCCGACCTGAGTGACTTGTACGGTCGCGAAAGGTACCAGCAACCCTTTCCTAGTGCAAACGCGGTCAGATGGCGAAAGGAGTGCAATGGTGTCGGAGAGACCGGCGCAGTAGACTGGCACAGCCGGTGACGAGTTTCGAGGCATTTTGGTATCGTCTTTGACGAGGATCTTGCTCAATGCCGATGGACTGTCCGCCGGTGTCAAATGTGAGAACGGTGAGTGTTTGATTTCAGCTGGTGCGCAATGAATTACGGCGTCGTGACGGGAGAGAAAAACCACATCCCAGGATGACGTCATGAGAGCATGCAGAAATTATAATGAACTCGACGTCGTACAGAACGTCCTGAATTACGACGTGAGCAGTGCATACTGCTGTAGGCTTAATACTGTGGGAGCTGGCGGTACGGAGGGACATCCCAGAAAGTGGCGTCGTCACTTTTCGGAGTAAGCGGCTAAGTTTTGCGTCCATAACGGATACGGCGGCTCCAATGCCGATAAGGGCAGATGCGCGAACACCGTCCACAAACACGTCTATGACTTTAGGTGGACTTCGCTGGGGGCTTTCACAGTTCGATAGCGTCGCAGCCCTTGCCTCGTGCGACGACTAGTTTTCCTGCTCTCGTGCGACAGAACGTAACCTCATGGGTGACAGTGGACGACGTCGTGGAGACGCAGAGCGGCGAGTAGATGAAGCTGGGCGTGACGTCGGTAACATAGGCGGCGGTGGGTCGTAGAATGCATGGCTGGACTGGCTGGTGACGGGTGACGCGACTCGAGGCGGCTGCACGCGATGGCAGTAACTTGCCCCGCGACCCGCATAACCACATGCAAAGCAGATGGGCCGGTTGTCGGGTGTGTGCCATCGGTTCGCCGGAGCAGGTCCCACCTATGTCGCAGGATGCGATTGACGGGGCGGCTGCTGAAATTACTGCATTGTGGGCTGCAGTCAGGACCTAGGGATGACGGCAGCATACGTAGCCGGCACGCACGCTGCGAAGGACGGAGGTCTAGCAGGGGCTTCGGCGTAAGTCATTGGGGCAGCGGTGGGGATTGATGGGGGGCGTCCTGGCACTCTGGAACTCTGTGGCGCAGGAGCCGGAGGTTGCTGGTGGTACTCAGGCATGACAACAAGACGGTGAGATGGGCTAGTTGGTGAACATTCATGTTAAAGCACAAAGCTTATAAGCGCACATAAAACGAGGACCGAAGATTTAAGAACTTGACAGGACAGCGCTTAACTCACAACTGAAATTTTTATTGAACAGAATAACATTTAAAAGCACAAGAGAACCAATTGCACGTGCGTAGTCGAACAAGAGGCCTAACTGCCTTCAGGACCAGAACAATGAAAACAGCATAGTGAAACTAACAATCTTCACTTATCAAGAAAGTCAAACTCCTTATCGTGTAACGTGATGGAAGGTTGACTAACACAGTCACGGCCCCTTTTTAGAATATGATATGCCTCCACTATTTCACGTGTTGCCTGATCTTTATGCCTAAACAGTATCTCGGTTTTATGCAACACAGGATAACATCCGCATTTATGGCAATGCATTGCGAGATGCGAATGGGCTGAAGCTTTCAAGGAAGCGTGGTGTTCCATAAGACGTTCATTTACGCACCTACCATATTGGCCAATGTATACCTTACCGCAAGAAATCGGAATCATATAAACAACTTTCAAGATACACTCCACATATTGGTTCGGTTTTCGATGTTTCACGGTAGAGCCACTTAACTCCTTCGGTTTGTTAACCCTAGGGCACAAGCGTGCCAACTTGTTTCTCGCTGTGAACTTCACATCCACGCTATAGGCGATGCGCAAAGCGCCGACGACGCCATCTGCCGCCACGCCTCGGAAGCGCTCGCGGGCCCGGCGAGCAGTGTTCCCGCGAGCGTCTATACGCGAGTGCACGGATGGATGTGTTTTTCATCGTGATTTAACGATTCTGGCGGGCCTCAGCGATGTCGAAAAATACCTGCTGCGTTGTCGGCTGCTCAAACACATACAAAAACTCGCCAGGAACGCACTTCTACATGTTTCCGGTGCTATTTCATAAGCGAGAGCGACGGCGACGGTGGATTGCGGCTGTCCGGCGCAAAAGGTAAGCAATCGCGCTTTGTTTAAGCAGTGTTAGAACGATTACCGTGTTTTTATTTCTCCATTTATGTCGCTACGTCTTCAGCGAACGCTACTACGTTTACATTTGGTCGCCTCGCCTGCATTGTAGACGCTACAATGCACATGAGGTTGTTATCACTGATAAGACGCGATGCCTAGGCTCTCTTGAAAAACGAATGGCGCGAAGCGCTATGCCAGAGAATGTGGGGCAGGTGGCAGCTCCTTTACGAAAGCGCCGTAGAATCACACGTGTGCTGCACGAAATGGGCTGCATTCTACCTAATGATGGCACTGGAATGAGATCACCAGTGCAGAATGTTCGCTGTGCGCTCGCCTCAACTGTATGCATATTGGCTGTAACACATGGCACCTGTTCGCACTGAAGGCTTTTGACAGGACATTCAACCGATTCAACCTCCCTTTGAATGCCTCGTAACATGACTTCATGCTAATAAAAAACACCCTTGATGTATCCCACTAATACTCATTCGCTTTACACAAGCTGTGTTATGAGTGGGGCCATAGGCGTGCTCACGGGGCGTGGGGGCTTTCCTATTTGCCTAAGAGGGGGGGGGGGGGGCGCAATATCTGCCCCTTCTGCCTCATCTGTCTGTCTGGTGCGGCTAAGACGCCACTCCTCCTGAAGGCGCACGTCAGAAGAAGCCTCATCCATCAGAGAAACCGACATTTTGTGCCAGAACTGTTTCAACCGCTTCAAACAGATCGCCGTAGAGTCTCTGGATGCATCTCATTCTGACGAAAATTTTGTTTCCGAACAAATTGCTGTCGAAGAGCTAAACGTATTCGTGAAGACAACAAAATATATTTTTTTCAGCGAAATTACAGGGGGTCGACGGACATGCACCGACGTTCTTCTCTGAAGACACCCAGCAAATACGTAGCCAAGCTGCTATGACTACCAGCTCCGCAGTGACTCAGTCCCGCGCCACTAGCGCAAGCTGCCGAGATATTTTTTCGCAAGTTTATCGTGCTGCTTTCAAAGTTTTACCAACGCTGACCATTCGCGTGGCCGCACCCGTGAAATCCATGCGCCGGCGCGACAGCGCTCCCACAAAATCTACAATATAAACACATGGCACGTAAACGAAGCTACTGTGTCGAGAAAAAACGTTGGTTCATGCGTCAACGCATGCAGGCATTAGTGATCTGGACGTTGTAAAGAAAGCGGTGTACTTACGATGAGCTCCACTTCGTAAGGAAGCTTGTTGACGCTTGTCTGTGGCAAACACTTGGCGCGTATAGTGACATTGTCGTCCCACACAGCTGTTACATCGGACACATGTCCACTATTATAAAGCGGGGCTCCTTTGCGCACACTATCGCCGCAAAAGTAATTATCAGGGACGCGCACAAGCGGCAAATCGCACGCGCGCACTTCCGTCATGCTTGCAGTGAAAGGAGGCGTCCGCTACGCGGCCCGTGTGCGGTTCCAACGGCCGCCGCTACGCGGCTTTCAGTGGCGCCCCTATAGGCGCTGCGCATCGCGAATATCTGTTTCCTATATGCTTCAAGTTGTGTGCCAGCCCGTGCACGTAGGGAATGAAAGCTTGATAAGTGAAGATTGTTAGTTTCACTATGCTGTTTTCATTGTTCTGATCCTGAAGGCAGTTAGGCCTCTTGTTCGACTACGCATGTGCAATTGGTTCTCTTGTGCTTTTAAATGTTATTCTGTTCAATAAAAATTTCAGTTGTGAGTTAAGAGCTGTCCTGTCAAGTTCTTAAATCTTCGGTTTTCGTTTTATGTGCGCTTATAAGCTTTGTGCTTTAACATGAATCAGGCATGACCTCCGCAATTTGCTGCTCTGTCGCTCGGCGGAGGGGAGGAAGAAGGGTCGTCGACGGCTGTTGGACGTGCGGCGGGTAGGCAAAGGCCAGGAGAGAGAACTGGCGTGCAACTTCCTCGCGCACGAATGACTTCACTTCTGCCAGCAACGCGGCCTGGTTAGATATGGCCGTCAATCCAGCAAGCTCTGCGTCGCGTGATGGAAAGCGACGGGTCATCGTATGCTGACGACGGAGCTCCTCGTAGCTCTGGCACAGCGTTATGACCTCGGCCACTGTGCAAGGGTTCTGGGCGAGCAGCATGGTGAAGGCATCGTCGTCAACGTCTTTCATAACGTTCCGAATCTTGTCAGATTCAGACATGTTGTCGTTGGCTTTCTTACACAAGTCGAGGACGTCTTCGATATAACTTGTGAAAGATTTACCGGCCTGTTGAGCTCAACGTAGGGGGAAACAGCGCGAGGACCAGGACAAAAATAGGCACACATATAACCACACGTAGCGCTGACTGGCAACTGAAGTTTATTGCGGCAAACAACGTAAATAAATACCTATCCACGTATCAGCCAACGTCAAAGAAATCAAGAACAGACAACAGAAGAAAGAAGGAAAACGAAAAATGATAAAACTACTCCGTTGTAAAAAGCTTTGAGCGCGTGACACCAATGGCTACCATGAATCGCCAGCAGAGAGATACTGCTTCTGTTTCCCCCTACGTTATGTTCAACCAACTAGCCGACAAGTTCACCCTTCTGCTGAGCTCGTTCGTGTAAGCGATGTTCTGCTTGCAGCTTACGGACTGCAGGGAGGCCAAAAACGTTGATGACGGCGGTCTTGAAACCGGACCAAGTCGCAAAATCGGACGCGTGGTTGTTGTACCACAAGCTTGCCACTACTGCGAGGTAGAATATCAAGTTGATCAACTTGCCTGCTTCGTCCCATTTGTTGGGTATGCTCACGCGCTCGTAATTTGCGAGCCAGTCCTCCACGTCGGTGCCATCGGCACCAGTAAAGATAGGCGGATCGCGGATACGAGGGACACTCGGACCTGCGGTCGGTACGGGAGGAGGCCTTTGCTGAGCGGCGCCTTGAGACATGGTAGATGGCAGCTTACGAGATCGAAGCTCCAGGGGGCATCGAATGGGAGCACAGCACTCTCCACCAATTTGTTCAGGTGTTTATTTGACGGCACTCAGCGACAATGCGCAATGGCGACAGTCAAGGCAAAGCATGGACTCAGCGCGAGTGGTGTCCTTTCAGGAGAAGCCAAAGAGGACGACCCACTAGAACACCCGCGTGTTTAGATTTAGGTGCGCTTTAAATAACCCCAGGTGTTCAAAGTTAATCCGGAATCCTACACTCCGGGAGAGAGATAGAGAGAGGTAAAGGAAAGGCAGGGAGGTTAACCAGGTTGTACACGGTTTGCTACCCTACACGGGGGGATGGGGAAGTGGAGGAAAAGTATGGAGAATGCAGGGAAGAAAGAGAAGACCAGTGATATGCCCATACACATATCAGCGTTCACCGTGCACACTTAGACAGTCACAGCCGAGAAATGTTTGAGACCGGTTCCTCTGCGGTTGTCTGAAAGTAGACCGGAATCTGAGATGTTAAAAAAGGCTTGCAAGGACTGGCTTCAAGGAATCCAGAACTTGCAGTGCGCATTGAGGTGACGGAGTTGTCATTCCGTTGAAGAGAGTGCGCATCGCGGTCATGAGAGGCCTGAAAAAAGCGAGGACTTGTAAGTATTCGTCGTGGCAATCATCTGTGGACAATGAAGGACATTGCGGGGCATTCTGCGTCGGCTGTTTATGCTACGCTCCGGCGTGCTTCAGAATCATAAAGGAATTTGGCACGTAAAACCCTTAAAATTATTCTTAAAATTGTGGCAAATCCTATGTCAGCAGACATTTTCTCGCATATGTCCTTTCATTGGCATATGAAAAAAAAAAAAACAGAGTTAAGTCAGAGAAAGCATGGGAGAAGTAATTCCTGCGTGTAAATTAAGTGTAGAAATTATCGGAAATGAAAGAAGTGAAAATAGAGGAGAGCACAAGATACCGCACACTACTTTCTAAATGTACGGCGTCGAGCTGAATGCGTTTCACGAAGCAGCAAGTAATAAGAGCCAGAATTTAAGCAACAGAAATAAACGAAGTCTAGGCATCTAGGCTTCTGCCAATGTATCACGTTCGTGGGTTTTTTTTCTCTTTTTGCCCTTAACGAAGGATGCTCACGAAAGAGACAACAGCGCGGACAGGACTTGGTAGCGCGACTACCGCGATGAAACAGGGTGACTTCAAGCAGAACTTTGCCAAGAGTCTGTACGCGCTGGAGCGTGCATGAAAATGAAGCAGATCTTCGTGAAGAGAACAAGACGGGAAGAATGAAGACACGCCCGTTTGCTTGAAGGGGGATGTACGTCGACAGCAAGTTTGGTTCGCGCGCAAACAAGGAGGTACGCGCTTTGTTACTGTTGGCGGGGAAAAGAAAGGAAAAGCTAACAACGCGTTAAAGTTGCCACAGACTCTTCCCCTTCACGGGCTCTGAGCCAGTGATTAATTCAAGCTGTCGTGGAAACCCGCGCTGTTTGCAGACGACGAGTGTTTGGCTAGGAATGACGAGGAAATGTTTGACGAACACTTTTCGACACCCGTGAGATGACTTGTCGCCACATCTTCACTAGCGTCGGCTGCGGCGTGCATGCTCGAATATAGAAAACTATTCTTAACACGGAGAGAAAGCCACGCTGGCTAAACTATGAATGATAGAAACATCTGCCTGAGAAAATAGGGTACGAGGATATGCAGTAGACAATAGCGCTGCGTTTGTGGAATTCTGCCGCACCTCTGTAGTTCCAGAAAATTCGTACAGCTAGTCAAAAATACGTTTTTCTTTCAAAGAGTCATGGATTGTGAAGTTGCGTTACTTACGGGAACGGCCTTTACATTAGGTGGGAGCAGTTAAAGGTAATTATATCACAGCTTCCTACAGAGTAAACAAAGACTAAAATGGGAATATTTGTTATGGCGAAGAGTACGCCTCATCCTTATGCGATTTTTCGGTGGAGGCGAAAATGCTTGAGGCCCGTGTACTTAGATTTAGGCGCACGTTAGAGAACGCCAGGTGGTCTAAATTTGCGGAGTCCTTCACTACTGCGTCTCTCGTAAGCATATCGCGGTTTTGGGACGTAAAACCCCAACAATTATTATCCTTGTGGGAAAAGTATTCTTTATTTTACTTTCCGCACACAGAACTTGACACAGTATAGCGTTGAAATGATTAACTGAACTCTCTACACGATTAACAAGTCATTGTAGGTGCTAGGCATTGTATAAAATACTTCATAATAGTATTACTTGATAGGCATTGTATAAAATACTTACGAGTTTAGTGTTTGCTAAGGTGACTCGTGACTGTGACCTTGCTCGTTTATATATGTGTGTGCTTTTCGAATAAAATCAGTTGAGAGTTTGCGCTTGTTCGTCTCCCATCTTCTCTCGTCGTGGTATTTGCGCTATTCTACCGTAAGAATGAACCAACTCACCCAACAAGTCACTTTACTTAATAACAATTGGCCCGTTTAACGTTCCAATACAGCATCCCTCCCTCCCTGTTAGCCTCCCTGTCTTTCCCTTATCTTTCTCTCTCTCTCTAGGTTAGCGTGCGTTGGTTTATTGGTCAGCTGCCGCCTCGCGCAAAGATCGCGAGCCCCGTGACGGCCTCTGGCAAAAAGGGTGTTCCACACTCGCCGCCTTGGCTACGAGCGGCGCTGGCTAACACTCCCAGGAATCACGCATACAGAAATACCCAACAAAAATGGACGGGGAAACGCCTTCCGTCGCAGCTCAATTGGTAGAGCATCGAACGCGCAATTCAAAGGTTGTGGGTTGATTTTTCGTCCACTTTAATGCATTTCAATTTACATCATTATTGCTACACTACAGTTAAAGACGTCAGTTAATGGCTCCTATGCTTTCCCTGGCCTGGTTGTCTGTTGGAGTCATTTGGTTGTATCTAACATAGAAACGAGCCCCCCGAAAGAATTCATCTTCTTTTGTTTATTTTTGACTCATTAAAGTGACAGCTCCTGGTCTGTAACAGACAACTCTGTCAACAACTGGCCCGCTTGAAAAATAGTCACTGCAACGAAGTTGTAGCCAGAATACGAAGGATTTTGTAGGTTTGCCACGGAGTTTCAACTGGGCTGCGGTTAAAATAATTGCTGGGGTATTACGTGCCAAAATCACGATATGAATCTGAGGCACGCTGTAGTGGAGGGTTCCGGAAATTTCGACCACTTGGGGTTCCTTAAGGTGCACCTAAAGCTAAGTAAACAAGACACTAGCATTTCGCCTCCATCGAGATGGAGGCGCAATGTAAATTTGCGATATATCTTTCTTGGGGGGGGGGGGGGGGGGGGGGACTCCTTTAAAAAAGTTCTAGGTGCTGCTATCATGTGGGTGTGGCCATTACACGAGTGTGTGTATATATATATATATATATATATATATATATATATATATATATATATATATATATATATATATATATATATATATATATATATATATATATATATATATATATATATATATAATCTTCTGGTGGTCTGTATTCGCGTAGTAAGAATAACTGCGGTTTAGGGAAAACATTTGCTTATACTATCAAGGCAACTTAGAGCGTATACTACGTAGAGACCACTCGAGGCACACCAAGTTGGCCGGGAAAGAGAACTAGCGCACGTTTTTAGGCGTCGCTACGAACAGGGCAGCAGATGCGTGGCTGGCATTGTTCTGGCTTGTGTAAACCCCTCGTCACGGTCTCCATGTAGGTGACAGCGGATGCTCACTCAGTCCTCAGAGGCACGCAGTCGTCACACGTAGAAGACATGCAGCGGCAGCAGCGAGTGAAAGGTGAATCCTTTTTCTCTTTTTTTTTTCACTATTGCGGGTTTCGGTAACGGGCAGACCGCGCCGCCTGCACATGCAGTTCATAAGGACTGTGGTGCCGCAGAGGGTCTTGCGTGTCCGAACGCCAGCACTGTACCGCGCCTCCAAATTGTTAGAAGAGCCAAAGACAAGGCAGCCTACAATATCCTTGTGTCGCAGTGCGTCGGGATAATACGAATGTAGCGAGCATGATCCTTGAAGACATTCGGCAGAGCAGAACATTCCGAAGTAAGACCGAAATACGAGCTATTTGGTACATTTCTTAGAAACGTCGAGCGCGAACTTTGACAGGAACAAGGAGGGAGGGAACGACACCAGCGCTACTATCGACTGAAAGCTTTATTAGGCAAGATCAAACATACATACCCAACCGGAGCAATCTACGTCACCCACGTAACCGCTCATGGAGCACGTCACCCGCTGCGCATCATTTCACATCACATCTTGCAGAAGCATTTCACATTCACATCAAGGGGTCGTCTTGTATCAGTCACCCGTCATCAATGATTTCCAGCCAGTAAGTATCGCTCCTAAAGGAAAGCGGTTAGTAAGTAGATAGCGTGTGATAGTGCCTGGTATTGCACCTAGGACGGTGCGCATGTGCAGCGGGTGGCGTGCTCCGGTTGGGTATATATGTTTGATCTTGCCTAATAAAGCTTTCAGTTGATAGTAGCGCTGGTGTCGTTCCCTCTCTCTTTGCCCCTGTCAAAGTTCGCGCTCGACGTTTTTAAGATGTGAGAGAGAGAGGATAAGGATGAGAGAAAGGCAGGGATGATAACCAGGGCTGAGCCCGGTAGGCTACCCTGCACTGGGGAAGGGGGGGCAGGGGAATAAAAGTTAGAGAGAGGAGGAGAGAAAAGTCACTGTTGCCGTCGACGTAACGGCAGTTCTGCGCTTGACATCACAGGCGGTGAATGAGCCCCGTTGCTGAAACTCGAGCAGCGCATTCGTTGCTTTATGCAACTTGTATGCGCGGTCCCATGCAACCAAAATCTTGTCGACGGTGAAGCCATGATGGTGCTGCTAGCGTTCTCAAGCAACAGACTTCTAAAGGCTTGCGAGAACTGGAGTGATGGTGTCCAGCAGTTGCAACACGCTTCGAGCTATCGGTGTCTGCATCTTGCTCAGCAGCCAGGGTGTCGGAACAAAATGTTTTTCGTTTCGGTTTTAGTTTCGTTCCACCGCAAAAAGTTCTGTTCCGTTTCTGTTCCGGAACGAAAAAAAAATGTTCCGTAACGGTTCGTAACGGCATTTTTGTTTGCAAAAATTTGAAGTTAAGGTAATCATAAAGAACATTGCATTTTTGATGTAGTTACTTGTCCTCCTCTTAGGAAAGTGAGACAAGGGTAAAACACGTTCTTCAGAGGAGCGGTAGCAACTGTACCACGAATTCCTACCAACTAGCACAAACCAGTAATAATTTGAAAGTCTTAGTACTTATTTTCTCAATAGACAAATACGAATTTTTTAGTGGGCTCAGTGCTTTATGTCACGGGAGTGAGCATGATCTCAGAAGCAGCACGTCATTGAGTGTACTCTCTGATGTGCGAGACCACTGTTCTGATAAAAAGATCGCCAGGCCTGCGCGGAACACGCAGCACAGTCACAACGAAAGCTGGAAGAGCGGACTTTGTAGAGCCCGTTGGAGAGCCTCTTGGGGCAATAATACAAGTACACATGCAAGGTACCTACTACGCCATAAATTATCCCATTTTTTCTGAAGTACAGAAGTTCCCACTATGCCATTTTTTGTCATTCTTCGTGATCTCGTGGTACACGCTACACATCTGTAAGGCATTATGTGCACTTTGTGCTGTGACTGATGATGATAAAGAATTATGGCTGAGCACTTTGCAGTGGGTGGGAAGCAGTGTTGCGGAATGAGCGCCTCCATTCTATTTCAATTCCGTTGCGGGGAATTAGAACTTGCCACGATTCCATTCCTTTCAATTCCTTGGAATGAAAAAACTTAGCCCATTCGCACTCTGGGAATGGCCGGGCAGTTCCATTCCTGTAATTGGTCAACGTAGAAAAGGCATCTTGATAGTTTTATCGAGTTAAGAATAAAGATGATGTCATCAGACGCATTAAGAACTGCAGAAGTACGCAAAACACATTACCGAGGTCCAGGGATAGTAGCTTGGTGACGTATCTCGTGCAGTACAACCACCCCACTAATTCCATAGGGGCTGTTCTCCCGCTACCTATAGTATTTGCATGGTCAGCATGTTTGAACGAATTGAGATGTTTAATATTGTTCATGCTGAAATGTGTTAATGCTCAAATGACGACATAGCGTATTTTTATGCTGACAGAAATAGTGTTCAAGAAGACTAAGCAGCTTTGCCACTCGTCTGGAGCGGTCGTGAATATAGAGAAAACTAAGATTTGGTTTATGGGCAATAAGAGATTATGGGTTTACGGGTAATCTGCTTGTATTAGTTGGAACAGTGCACCGCTCGGGCACCTTGTGCCTTTGTATCGAATACGGAACACTGAGCCGCACTGCTAGTCAGCACTCACGCTTGTCAGGCGCGCCTCGCAAGCAGAGATGGGGTGAGAAGAACTTTCTGTGTTCGCCTGTGGGCAGGTATGCAATGTCTTCCTTCTCGCAAAGGGTATTTACGTGTGTCAGGTACTAAACTGCTCGTGAGATAAAGATCAGGCTTTGCGTAGAGTATTCGCCACTTTCGTGTGGGGGTATCAATGGGAACTAGCGCCCAGGGTTAACTTGTTTCTCCCTTCGGTATCTGCTGGGAAAATACATTTGCTTGTACACTAACTTATGCCTCGGTTCCTAGTAGGCGCGTTGCTTATAAATGTACCATGCTTGTAATCAGCCAAGCCATTTTAAAAATACTGCTTTATTGTTAATTCTGATTTACTAATGCTCAAAGTTTCAAAAACAACACGTAGACGAAAACGTGCTCTACTTTCGGAAAAAGACGTAATTCTATTCCCATTCCATTCAGGTGTCGCGAAAATGTGGAATGATTCCGGAGTCATTCCGATTCTGGTGGGGCAACTCCGCAACAGTGGTGGGAAGCATTAAACACACTCTTTGCGCTATTAGCATTGTGTGATGACTGGTTGTTATTTTACTCTTCTGCCACGCTATATTACATATATTAACACGATTCCTTGCCCGATATGACGCTTGTGTAGAGCATTTTTGGGAAGGAGTTACAAGACCCGAATGTCACGCAGGAAGTTGTGGTGCAAGACCCGACTGTCACGGAGAGGGCGCGGGTGGAAATCCCATCCGATCCTATAAATTTGTTTCTCTTTTAATTTTTTCTTATATCACGCGATATTTTTTCTTATATCATGGACACCGGCGGTGGCGGACAACGATGGCGCCAAAATCAGCTGTTGTGATCTCATAATAGTTTTCGATGTAACAAGCTTCAGCGCCGACAATGCCCCCTCTACGCTGGCCTGCGGGACAGGCGCGCAAAAGTCCACTTGCGTTAATGTAAACATCTCTGGTTGCCACTGTTTTCGTTCTTCGCACAATTTCAACATATCTTTGCCTTGGGATTCCTGCCTGAGGTACGCGCTAATACTTTACCCTGAGATATGCTCACATTGCATGAGCTCAGTTGCTCCGGATTGCGAAGTTTTCTCGTGAACCGAAAAACGATTGAAAAAATTTCGGTTTCACTCCGGAACGAAATAATAAAGTTTCGGTTACGTTTTCGTTCAGGTCAAAAATATCGTTTTTTTCGTTTTTCGTTTTCGGTTGTCGTTACGTTCCGACACTATGTCAGCAGCACACGAATAGCACTCACTAGGGTGTTGACCATGCCGACAACTTGCCCTTCTTCGTCCGTCAGATGAGCGGGACGCGAACACGGAAACTTCTAGGATATCGAGACACTCTGGATTACTATAGGCGAGAACGCCTACGGTACCCTCCACCACACCATACGCTGACCCGAGAAGATGCGACCGCGATGCGGCAACTGCAGGCCAACACTTTCCCCAACCTACACTTCCTCCACATCCTCCATCCAACTTCCTACCCTGACAAATGCCCTGGCTGCGGTGCGGTACCGACGTTATTTCACGTAACGCTGGAATGTCAGCGTCCACCAGCCAGGCGCTCTCCCATCTCCTCTCCTATTCCAACCCTGCAAGACTGGGAGGCCATGCTGCGTGACGGAAGCCCGAGCGGCCAGCGGGCGTTGGTCCGTCGGGCACGAGACGCGGCAGCGGCTGTTGGAGCTCTGGACTGAGGGCCCCACCCGACAGTTCTCAATACTTCTAATAAAAGTTTTCTCTCTCTCGTCCGTCAGTTCATGAGGTACCGATGAAGTGTCCCTTTCTGTCGAAGTCTGAGGTCGCTCATCAGGTGCATGCAGCTTTGGGAGTTCAGGCCAAGCGTCAGCTGCATTGCTGGTAGAAGCGTCATTGTCCATAGACACGGCTGCGTTTGGTCTGGGTGGTAGAAACGAAGCGCCAGCTCCATTGCTAGCAGAAGCGTCTTTGTCCTTAGACCCGACAGCGCTTGGCCTGAGTGGAAAAGGTAGAGGTAGAATGTTCCGTTTCCTATGACCCTGAAATGTTTTATGATTGTTTTTTGTTTTCTTACTGAATAGGTGGACATCTTTAAACTGCACGCAGTTTGCTCCGCACCGTAACGAAGGTGTCACCATCATGCTTCCAATATGTAATACGAGAAAGCTTTTTATTGATAGACCTTTGCCTCTTAGCCTATGAGTTATGAAGTATCCCTTATACTTCAGCGGTTTCAATCAGTGCAGGCGTGCAAGGAGGAAAGAAAGAAATAGTCGGAAATATACATACCACCGTAGGATGGTCTTGCGTTCGCCGACTGGCTACAATTTTTATAGGAAGCAGCGGCATTGCGTACAGACGGGACCACTGTTAAAGGGAACACTTGCGTGCAGGGCATGTCCGGATTTCGCTGTCTTGTAAAAGCGTAGTCGCTAGATTTGCACAACACAACTGATGGTTGACAGTTCTGACTCCCTTTGACAGACTAAGGCCGTGCGCAAACAGTCATTTCACAACCACTTGCTGTCAGGGGGCCTACAATATGAAAAGTGCTAATCTGAGTGTTCCCTTTAACAGTGGACCGGACTGTACATGCCAGCGCATTGTCCAATCTGCATATGCAATCCGCTCTTTCGATAGGATTAGGATTCCAGGCAGAATCAATGATGCCAGAGCTCCTATAAAGCTTGTAATATGACATTTGAAAGTAACTCGTGCGTGAGTGATGCGTCAATTTCTTTCTGTGCTTGGAAGAAAGGTTCGTGTGCGGCACGGTGCCATGGCACAATCATTTTGCGCATAATTCCGTTTCTTTTTACACTATTGAAACTGTTTTGAAAGTTTTGAAGGTCGCAGTGGTCGAATCCCGACTGCGGCGGCCACATTTCGATAGAGGCGAAACGCTAGAGGCCCATGTACTTAGATTTAGGTGCACGTTAAGGAACCCCAGGTGGATGAAATTTCCGGAGCCCTCCACTACGGCGTCCCTCAAAATCGTATCGTAGTTTTAGGGCGTAAAACCCCAACAATTAATATTGAGGAAAAAGCCTCATCAACGCGAAAATTGACCGTCGGCATCCGGCGGCGTCCCGCGCCGTCGGCGTCAGTGATGCCAAAAAGTCGTAATCGCGTGATGACATTCCCGTATGGCGTCATCATGACCTCACAGACCGCCAAAATTTGTGACGTCATTATGACGTCATCAAGACGTCACATACCGTGACGTCACACGATGACATCATCACATGGCATCGTCGCTTGGTCAAAGGTGAGCCGATCACGGAGGCAGTGCAAAACCAGATGAGGTGCAGAAAGCTTGCAATGTCTCCGATCCTGGAGGCCGTGCGAAGCCACGTTAGGTGCCGAAATATCTCGGAAGGGGGCGTGGGAAGATCGATACATCGATTGAGAATAAAAGGAAGAAGAAGGTGGCTTTCGCCTTCGAGTCGTCTTAGGTGAATGCATGAGACCCTGTGAGTTTTTATTAAGGTGTGCTGTCTCATTGGACGCGCGCTGTCCAGTTCCACGTATTAAATACTCAAATTATTTGAGTGCAAGTTCGGTGCTATAGCCCATGTCTCTTTCTTTTATTAATTACTTGTTCTGCGCATTATACTTTTCCTAAGTGTCGGGCTTGTCGTTGGCCGAAAAGAATGGTGCACCCTATCTGATTATTTAAGGCAATCATGTTTTTTTGGGGAGCTCTTCTAAGCGTACCAAATGCTAGGGCCCTAGATCTCAATATTGCACCGCGCCAACGGTGTTCTTGTTCGGAAGGAAATGTTGGATCTATTTTTTTTGCGCACGCATAACAACTGTCTGTACCCTTACGTGCTTGCGCACGCACCACTTTGTTGGAAGTAGGATGATTCCTCCTTCGCCGAAGTACCTAAGCATTTGTCCGGGGAATGTATCTGCGCAGCGTCGCCTAGCAAAAGCATCTTAATGGCACACTATGTATTCGTCCTCTTGTTAGGCACGCCTGCAGAAAAAAGCGGCTTACGGGTGTCGTTGGATGGAGGGTCGCGCTGCAACGAGGTTATTAGTATATATGATTCGGTGCTCGCAGAAGTGCGCAGCGCACTCAAAGAAAGGAACTGCGCGACATCTTCTTACGCGCTTGGCTGGGCAAACAGTAAGGCTACGAGTTCTCTCCTGCATTTATTGACCTGAGCTGCTTCGACGGATGAATCTGGTCAAAATACGATAGCGCACGCTGCGTACGGCTAAAGAGATTATTCTTGTCTCGCTAGGTGGCTGCAATGCCGCTGGTGTGCTCGGATATGATTAGATGTTGATTCCCACTTACTAAATCCCGCCGTCTAAACTTCTACTGATACCGTAAGTAGCAAGACACAACGATGATAATCGTTGACACAACGATGAAAACGAGTATGTAAGCACGTTGCCGTCGCTATACGCGCCGTGTGAAGCGTACATACTCGGGAAGATGGCGAAGAACAACCTGACGCGCCTTGTGACGTTTCACTTGAAGCCCTTGAACGAGAAGTTGACCATTATGTCGCCGCCGCCGCCGCCGTGACACGACAGAACCCAAGTTAGGCAGCATGCTGGAGTTTTGGCCTGACAAATGCCACTCGCAATTTCAAAAGAAAACAGCATTAGGGAAAACGTATTAACATTTCTACGCACAATGGACGTTCTGGTGAGCCCTGCTGAATCATCGAAATCCATCTCATTTGTCTACTAACGATATTCCTGCATTTTTAGACTTCGTTTTCTGATCGCACAGTTCACATTTAACTTATCCGAGATAGAACATTTATCTCTAGATCACTGTGGCCAAGTAGTGCATGTTCACTTCATCGCACAGTGACTGGTGTCGGTACGCACCCCGACATTGCTCCCTGCAGACAAAAGTGAAACAGAGAAAGCTAAACAACAGAACATTTCTGAGACAGCGACCACTTTCCTTCACACGTGCTTGCGGTTGCCTCTCTCTTATTCCAGCCCAACATCTCAGCAGGTGTCAGGTGTGCTTAGGGGAAGCGTAAAATTCAAAAGCTTACGCGCTTTTTATTCTCCAACACGAAACAAATTGGCACTTTGCGCCGACAGCATGCATCTGTCTATCTGAGAAAAGAAAAAGTGACGTGCTGCTCGTTCGGTCCTCGAATAAACCATGGCACTTTTCTCTAGCTGTTCAGTGCAAGCCTAACGAGAAGCTGCGCCTTACTGTTTTCTTTTTGTTTTCTTGCATTTTCAGAAAGACTCACAGAGGAATATGGACTCATGTTCACACCACTTGCTTGCTTCTATCACGCCGAGAACGTTGTCCGGGCTGGAGAAAACCAACCACAGATGAAGCTCGCGGTTCTCGAGAAGTGATAAAAAGTAGAGCGCAAAGAACAAAGACCCCATTCGGTGGAAAGCGAGGGACTGAAAAAAAAAAAAAAAAGCTCCAGCCAGCAACTCCTCGCAGGAGACAAGTAAACCTGTCGCGCTGGGGGAGAAAGGAGAGACGTTACCGACAAGGAGGACACGCGGGAATGGCGAGGGAAGTGCTCCCCCTGCTTCCCCTCTTCTTCTAGAGCGCCCCTTGCCCTCCCCAACGTGCGCATGCGCCGGGTGCGCGTCCGATTTCGCCCCAGGGCCGCGCGCGACCGAGCCGCGGGCTCAGTGCGATCGCAACCGCGCCGGCGAGCAGGTGAGCGGACTCGAAACACACGACGCGGAGCGAAGCACCACGACGCTTCGAACACGACGACAGCCAACGCAAGTGGTTCGTTTTACCCTGCTTCGCCCCACAAGTTCTATCACTTTTATTCTTTTTTTCGCGATAGTTGTACGCTATTTCTTTTTATTTGCGCTCGGCGCGTGCAGACGGTCAACAGCACGCGCGCCGAGTTTCCTATTCCATTTTCATCCCCCGCCACGCGGCTTTTGCCTTCAACGCACGTTTCAAAGCTTTCGCGGTGCTGCGCCGCCGTTGGCGCAAGTGTGTTCAACACCAGCAGGTGGGCCACGCCAAGTTTTACCGGACGTCTCCGCGCTTCTGGCATACAAAGAACGTTTCTCAGTCGAACGAGCGGACAGTCGCCTCCACACCTTCTGCAGTAATAGCATCTTCGGGACCAAGAGGAAGAAAGCAAACTTGGAATTACTGAGACTAGGAGTTTCAAAAAAGACAAGAGTATATGTGTTGTCGCACCGAGGGCTCAGGAAGCACACTGGTCATTCAGGGGACGCACAGCGTACGCGGCTCCTTCACTTCAACTCTGTAAAGAGAATACATCCACTGACTGACAACTTTGAGAAGATAGAGGGATTGGACAGCAACAGAACTTTCCAGGCAAAAGTTCAAATCGACACCGGTACTCGCCGCTGCTGACGCAAGTGTTGGGTGCACGGACAACGCCATCCAATGTGATAGCGCACTTTGGACCCGGTACGTGCTCGTACTTAGGCGACTGCGCGTGTGCGGTGTTGCAACAAAAATGCTCGTGATTGTCGCTGTGCAATCCGCTTCCGTTCTCCTTCGCCGCCGTCGACGCTGAGTGCGTGTTCGACAAACACCGTGACTCGAACCTGCTTCACCCGCTCTTCAAGTACTTCTCAGAGTGATCCGAGGTGACAAAGTGTTAGGCGCCATCTTCAGTGTTTAGACGTCTGACGGTTGTCACCGCGTGATGTTAGCGATCTTCTGGCGATTTACAGCGCAGTAGGAGAAGTGCGACCTTCCAGCTGACCACACGGGCGCGCACGACAATCTCACCGCGTTAAGCTTACACTGGGGTGCGACGTTTGCGATAATTGTGTTGTCAGTTGCATTTCCCCCCCAGAACAAGGATTTTAAATCTTCGCAGTGAGTATAACCCTAAGCACAGCGTTTCCTCCCTTTCACTTTACGTGGTACACGCCTGTGGCTTGAGCCTTTTTCATCGTACCTTTCATGAATGTTCCGCACCCAAAAGCACCTCTGACAAAATTGAAGGAAGCATTCGTTGCGACAGGTGCAATTATCTTCAAAACTAGGCGGCATCATGCTACATGCTTCTAATGCGAATATTATCGCGTGACAGAGTAGAAGAGTTATCGTACGTCTCTATCAATTTTAGGCAGTGTCTTCAATCATTCAAGGTGCTCTTTTAAAGGTTGTACAGCCGAACACGATGGCAATTGTAAGCTGCTAAAGCTGAGCGAGGCGACAACCACCGAAATTTTCTAAAGTGAGCTCAACAGCTGTTTGCCAAAGTGCTACTGCTTTCTCAAAATTGGGTTGTGGGCCAACGAGGCAGACATTGCTAATAACACAGGCGTTTTAAGACATTCGATTCTCCATGCGCCGCAAGGGAAGGACATCGAATACTTTGTTAGAATGAGCTACCAGGGACTATTTTTCTCCTCTTTTTTCTCGCGTGAACAAAGGCTCGGTGTATTGCCGTGAGCACCTGCGTAATCGAGCATTGTTTTTTCAGCGCATTGGACCCTCTGCCCGAAAAGCCGTTTTAGGGAAGTGAGTGGTTGGCGCTTTTCATTTGGTCAACAAGTGCTTCGCGCGTCTGGCTCGTAACGAGTTGTCGCGACACCGAATCTAGGAAGGTCACCAGCGGCGAGAACGCAGCGTGCACCTCCCGGCTGTCGCATGCCATAAACCTGCGCGATAGTGTGAACGTTCCTTCACCCCGTCTTGTACTTGTGCGTCGGACCAATAGTGAGCCACCAAGCGGTGGCAGACTTTCGGAAGAAGAGACTCGCGAAGGAACGTAAGTGTAGCGCGGCGGTGGCCCCGGGGCAGACGCGTCGGAAGCGCATGGTGCGCGTTCATCGTACGAAGCAGTGCGCGTGACGGTGGACGGCGCCTTGGATATTCTGGCCCAGGGCGGGATCTCGCCGCCGGGCCACGGTCGCGACGGCGCGGCCGACCCGGCCGGCCCGGCCGGTCCCTCGAAGGATGTCGACGCGACGGTTGCCGACGGGGCAACGGCGAGCACATCGCGCGAGGACACAGCAGGCGCCGAGACAATCACGCCGCTGGAAGAAGTCGACGAGGATGACATAGGGCCCCAGATGTAAGTGCCTGCCTCCCAATCTCCGGCACTTCGCGACATGGAACGAGATATACTTAAACACGGTGCATCTTTTATAGTTCGTATAAAATATAAAACAAAAAAATGACTGTCATAATGAAAGAACAAGTGGCCATTTGTATTGGAATAATCAGGCCAGGTTAGCTAACATTATTTAGATTAAGTAGGCTGAGACCTACGTAAGTCACTTATCTATGTACACTCAACTGTTTACCTTTCTTTTTTTCCTTAGTGCCGGAGTTGCTTTTCTTTATTACAATTCATTCGTGTTTGAGCCGAGCCAACAGTGCAAATACTCCGGAGCAACGCCACGGAGTCATTGCGCCTTTGACTCATCAACACAATCGAATAAGCGCCTGCCTTTGCCCTTTCATCTCTTTTACTAAACCATTGAAAGCGTTCACCATAAAGAGACTGACGACTAGAGCATTATTCTTGTGATTATTTATGCCATTTTTTTTTGTGATCGCACAGTTTTCCACGACGACTTGCCACTCTAGATCTGCCAGTAAAGACACGCTGATAGGAAGCAGTGTTGTATTTTGTCCATTTCGTTAGTTCATTTTACAAGCTAAATGAAAAGATGGGCTCACCTTCTCAGGATTCAGCTTGCTTGCCCAACGCCCGCATGGCGTAGCATGTAGCTTTTAGAAGCACCCTCATGCCATCAACACAATTTGACTCTGTAGTTCTCTTTCATCTCCGAAAGTCTTTATTTTGTATTTCAAGCGCCCAGACAAACGAAAAAAGCTAGCTCAGCATTCGAACCTTATATGGTCTCATTGCAGAGTAAAGCCTCGTTCACAGGGTGGAATGCTGTTGGCGATTTCGCTGGCACAGCGGGTTTACTCTCAACACCTATTTTTTTTTTTTCATTGTTGGAGGTGTTGAACCTGTCAGTAAAGCGCACTTTCGGCGTAGACATGAATCAAATAACAACGCGAATCGTCGTCATACAAGGCACGGACTATGTTCTGCTGGACTTGACTGCCATGTCTGCTTATTTTTTGTTTTGACAGAGTAACGAGTTCGAACACGACAGGAAAAAAAAAAACAAAGCAGTAAAGAACGCCTTACGACGACTACTTGCAGTTTGTTTTATTTCAACAAAGCTGACTGAATAAGCGTACGTCAAGAATAATTTAGCCTTCGACGAGGTGACCGCAAATGTGGAAGTCACAGCCACCGAGTTTGGTGCGTGGTGATGGCAAATTGCAGCTGTGAAAAAACGCAGGGTAAATTCACAGAATTTAGCACTGTCATATGTAATTACCTGTAATTATAGAGCAGGAGGATTCAAAGAGAATTCTATCATCCTTAGTTGGCAGAAAATGGCGCTAACTAAATGAAAGAGCAATAGTGCATGTTTAATGAAAAACATTTCACTAACATCGAAAGAATATGGTAATAAACTAAGAGAAATATGACAGCTGTTATTCACAGACATGTTGCCATGTAGTCATGGGGTTTCATTCGAAGCGTGGGTGTACGAAAAAGAAAAAAGAAGCAAAGTCTTTTTTTTGGCATTACGCGATGCTTTCTCTTCCTTGCTGATTCCGCAGCACTAATTTGCTCGTACAAGATTGCAAGCAAAGACGAAATTTTTGAATTTTACATGTGCTCAATTTTGCATATACACGCAACGCACACATACAACACACGGACATTCGTAAAAGATAGCTCCCCCCCCCCCCGAAAAAAATTTGTTGCTTCGCTATACTGCAGTGCAGATTGGTCCTCTCGTGCGAGTTTTAGATTTCAAATTTTTTTCAATCATTTGTTAATCTTTTTCATTGCTTTTCTCTTGTTCTTGGCTCTACCAGTCGTATGCACGTTGCACGTCGTCCGTTTAAAAGCTTCATCGTTTTCGCCAATAAAATGCAGTTGAAAGTTTGCGATTGTGATTGCCCTTGGTCGTCTTGTCTGCGCGAAAACATTCATCGTTAGGCGTATGTATGTATGTATGTATGTATGTATGTATGTATGTATGTATGTATGTATGTATGTATGTATGTATGTATGTATGTATGTATGTATGTATGTATGTATGTATGTATGTATGTATGTATGTATGTATGTATGTATGTATGTATGTATGTATGTATGTATGTATGTATGTATGTATCGCGGGCTCTCGTCTTCAATCTGATTCGTCTAGTTAAGCGCTAGATGATTTCCCCTAACCGTGCGTCTGATCATCGCCCCCATCACTGGAACTAAATGCGCTTCCTTCTCAAGAGTCGATCACGTTTGTTCAGCTCTAACATGAACAGCCGCATGGTATAAGGCAAAGTGCTAGTCGTGCCTTCTCACTGGTCTCTGAAAGTGGAATTAAGGCGTCTGTTTTGCGACTGCACAGCGAATGCACTTCGCCGTATATTTGCGCATGCTATACAGGCGGCGCCAAGTACGGAGAGTTAATGCCCGAGTAGAAAGTCCAGCGAGTTATACTCTCGAGTCATTAGGGAAAGTGCATGCTGCGATGAGTCATTTGTATCCATTCTCTCATCTCTCCATTCTGGATCTCGTGAAAAAGCGTCTCTCCAACAAAGCGATTTAACTTGTCAACAAAGTCTTTTGAGAGTATTATTTGTGGCGCTGCACCGAATAGTCAACCAAAAAAATGTATGCGCGTAGCATAGAGAGGTACAGAACATTTCTCCTTCATAGCACGAGGCTACGTATTTTTTTTTTTCCTGAACGTCTAATCTTTCCTACGCCGCGCGGAAATGACCATACCCGGTTACATGCCGCTGTGGGAACGTTTTATAAGAGCGTTCTTTAGTGGTTCAAGAATGAGAAACGACTGAATCGAAAGGCAAGAAAAAGAAATAAACGAGAACTTACGACAGAAATTAACTGCTGTGGATTATCATTGCCAATGCGAATAGCACTTGGGTGACACAATGGTAACACATTCATACATACTTTACGCGCGTTTTATGCAGTGTATTACCTATATTTTCACATAGTTTCCATGTATCCTTTGTTCATTTCTAGACTGCCATTCAGTTCTCATTTTATTGCTTCCTCTTCAATTTCCATAATTTCCGATTCTCATTCTACATTATTGTTGGTTCCGTTGTCTCAGCTGTTGCTTGACTCCCCAACACCACTTCGAATCACGGCAAATAACGGCAGGTGCATACTGCAGCAAACGTTTTCTAGTGATCGAGGCCTTCGACCAAAGACGCGGTCAATGACGCCTCCCCGTTGCGATACACGTCCCGAGTGCAGCTGCGCAAACGGCTGCCTCGCGAACGCCGTGAAAATAGCAGATAGCTGTTGACGTCACACGGAAGGCTGGGCCGTCCTAAAAGCCGCTCGTACTGAAAGGTATCGGCATCCTCGGGCACTCGTTGCCGACAAAGCGATTCGCTGGCGTTGTTATCAATTCTCGTACGCTCTTTCTTACGTCCTGACTCGTGTGTACTGTTTTATGCTATCGCCTTACATCGTTCTTACCCTCTGGAATGTTATTCTCACTCGTCTAGTGCTCGCGCTGTCTAAGCTTTTCCGTGTCTGTAGAGGAGAGAAAGTTGGTTCGCATGTATGCAGACACACGCCTGCCGCACATATTTTTTTTTTTAAATTTCTGGAGGCTTTGTCACTGCTTTGTGTTCCGCGCACGAGGCACGTGTGCACCATCCCGTGTCGTTATGATTGAGAGAAAAAAAAAGGTCGTTGGCCCACGATGCGGCGGTCGCGCTTGGCCTGACTGTCCCACCGTGGGAGCGGCCCGCTGCCCGCTGAGTAGTGCACCTCGGGACATTCAATAAAGTTTTGCATCCATTCGCTGTTCACTTGCAATTTGAAAGCACCTCGAAAAACGGCCCTCGAATATCTTTTTTTACGTTGGCATGGCGACATATTGTAGCACTCTTCAAAGAAGATCACAGTGTAATTGTTAGGGTTATACGCCCCAGAAGCACGATACGATTATGAGGGACGCCGTAGTGGATGGCTCCAGAAATTTAGACCACCAGGGGTTCTTCAACGTGCCCCTAAATCTAAGCACACGGGCCTCTAGCATTCCGCCTCCATCGAAATGCGTCCTCCGCGTACGGGATTCGATCCCGCCACCGTCGGGTCAGCAGTCAAGCACCATAACGACTTGACCACCGTGGCGGGTTCGAAGAAGAACAGTACGAAAACTAATTTATTGTGCGCGGAAACTAAATATTAAACACTATTTGCACAAATGGCAACGGGAGCACGCAAAACAGCGTTTCTTCGCCGAACGCTCCTCTCTCGAAGCCTTGATGGTCGGAGCGGCTATATCGTGTGCGTGCACGAGAGGTACGCGTTGTGCGGCCACAAGAGGCGCGAGACATTGCGGGACGCTCTTCAAATGCAGTGACGTGCTGGCTACAATGGGAAGCTTGCTGGGAGAGGCCTCTGCGGCATTAGTTCCCTTCCAAGTACGCATTGGCCTGATTCGCTTTGATCAAAAGTAAAATAAGGGAGCCTTTTAATTGGCTGTCGTAACGAGGCTTCATGTGGACTACGTTTACGACCTCCGCAATGTCGTCCTGTTTTGAACACCCGTGTACACGAGGAATGACTTCGTAAGTCAAGTCTAACTTAGTCTTCGTATACGGACGAGAGTATCGGCGAATAAGTTTATCTGATAACCCGTGGCGTTAATATACTGGGTATAATATACTGGGTAGAATATATGTGGGTATAAAGAATATACCCGCATATATTCTTTATAACCTGGTTGCTACTGAACCCCTCTGTAATGCAGGTTTAGTTTGGCGTCTTTGCATTGTTAGCGACGCTATTCGGCTTCGGACCAACTGGCGGGCTTGTCCCTTTGTAGATAGCCAACGGTATCACATGGTTTACTGTCCTCATTATCTACCAGTGGCATAGCATCCAATGTCCGTATAGACTACAGTTGAAATGGAGTGAAGCGAGCGGTCACCTGTATACAGAGCTATGATACAAGAAAAAGTAGTGCAAAGCGGGATTTGTAGAACCATAGCTGGCGCATCGACCTGATCACGGGTTTCGTGCCGAAGATCCATGATTGGTACCATAAAGATACTGTCACGTGGTCGTGACGTCGACGAAGACCGCAGGCGAGGTGTCCAAGATGAAACTTTATTTGGCCGAACTTGTGGCCGAGAAACGGAAAGTTAATTTACAGAAATACACACGGTATGCACTGATAGCGGCGAACAGAGCGTCGACCGTCGATCAACTCACAAGCGGTGAAGCGCGTCGGCATTTATACACGTGCCGTCGAATATTCCAGTGTTATCGCTGGTTGTCGCGCAAACTCTAGAATAAGCTCGAGTTTTCCCGTCTAGCGCGAAATCTTAACAAAACGATCTACAAGAATCACGAAGCTTCTCGAACAATGAGGCGCGGTTTCCGCTGAGCGTTGCTGACAGTCTTTGTGGGCGAAAACCGAATACAGCAAAAGTGATAATAAGAAACGCACGTGGCAATATACATGCAGTGACGATGCACTGCGGGAACCGTTATATGCGAAATCGTCAAGAGCCAGCAAGGCAAAACGACACAGTACAGCAAGTTACGCCTTGAAAAGTGTCATGACGAAACCGTCTTTTAGCCACAATATTAAACCTAGCATAGAAAGTGTAAGGTGAGTTTTATTGCGCATTAAATCCCCTTTTATGCCCATTTTAATCCTGCCTCCTTGCCGTAGAAAGGAGGCTGGCGCGCTCGCATGTGCTCTCGCTCATTCGTGCTACGCAATGTGACACTCACGGTGACCATCTCAAAGGCCCAACACGAAAGAGTCTTACGCATTATCGGATATTGTTGCATTATTTGTCGCGACGGCATTTATTTCCGGGGTATTTTACAGCGAACACTGAGGAAAACAACTTC
This sequence comes from Rhipicephalus sanguineus, assembly GCF_013339695.2. NCBI lineage: Eukaryota > Metazoa > Arthropoda > Arachnida > Ixodida > Ixodidae > Rhipicephalus > Rhipicephalus sanguineus. The sequence goes on from NC_051176.1 coordinate 157,379,690, forward strand.
CATTTACAGCTCGTTCATCCCGTTCCGATTCATCTCGTTCACAAAGGCCACCAGTAATGCGCCATATAAAAATCAATAAAACATTTGAAGAGTGAAGTGCTATTGCAGCATGATGATTAGAGATTTGGGATGCGGAAGTTGGATATTCAGGGGTTAGAGATCTCGATCAGGGCACGTAATTCACTTCTTAAAAAAAATGTCAACCCAGCTAGGTGAGGAAAGGCCGGGAGGGGTTTGCGAAAAAGCCTTCGTTTTAAAGAAATAATAACGACGGAGGTGACCACGACCATGCATGTGTAAATGAGGTCTGTGTGACGACGCAGCTTCATTGGAGAAACCGAAGTGCTGCGCAAACAGAGCGCATGCAGCAGTATGCAATGTCTCGTAATTCATGTCCTCTACGGCTCTTCTAATTGTGGCTGCAACAATCTGACCCGATGTATAAAGCCACGCATGCGGGAGGTGCGCGGATCGAATCCTGGTGCCGCTGGAAAACAATAGTTTTTACTTCAAACAGGTACAGATGTCCCTTAACCGAGAGCTCGTTTACCCGTCGGGACTCTGTCAACTCGAAAGGGAGTCCTGTTGAAACAACGAGTTCTCCGGGTTGCCCTTGTCTCCATATTCGTACTCTTTCTCACTCCTCCCAAAGACGCGGCTGAGGTGACCGCCTCTGCTGAGAATGGACCGAGCCCATTTTATTCCACAAAGCGCTCTCCCCCTTTGCTAATTAGCGTGTAATATATGCCCTTTGTTAGTGGTATGTTTTGCTTGACGTGAAAACGGGGAAGGGTTCGTAGACAATGCAGGCATTGGTCGCAGAGATTAATTATCTGCTCGTAAAGAGCGCATATTACCGTGGTTTATTCTTCTCGGCAATTAAATTCTAGCTCGGGAATGATTAGCTCAGAAATTTTTACTCTCGACCGGTGGTTTTGTACGCGCGTGCCTCGACACCCTACGTCGCTCACAAGGTCGTCCTCGTAGCACCGGATGCTTGTGGCGTGTTTTGCCGTGCGCGGCTATGGGCTTGCTGGTCCGTGAACTGATGCATGTTCGTGCGTGCGCGATTCCTGTGCGATCAGTTCATTTGCTTTCGCGCGTGTTCTGTGGCTTACAATAGAGACAGATGAGCTCATCATGGGCCAGTGCACAGCAGCACAAAGCTCAATTACCAAGACACAATTGCTGCTCAGTGCGTGGGACACGATAGGTTCGCTCTTTTTTTCCCCCGTCATTTCTGTTGTGCTCGCATTTGCCTGGGGTTACGTTTGCCCCCTGTAGAATAAAGGTAGGCACTGCATGGAGCGCGAACGTTTTAGCAAGGGTATGCAGCGTGTGCCAAGTTCCTCGTGAGCGAGTTGCCTTCACGATTAACTAGGTAATTGGAAACAGGTTAAGGTGCTAAATCACAAATTAAACTCCACATATTTTTAATATTTTTGTAACAACCTCTACTCTAAGGTGAAGCGCCTTCCCACTAACAAATGACACATTGATAACCAATAGCACAATCTTCGCTTTTGCTACGGATGTATGGTAGATGAAAGTACGGAAAATTGCACCATTGTGAAATTATGATTAGTTCATGAAAGCTTGCTAGAGATATTTCACTTGAACTTCCAACTATACAGGAAAATCAAGATCTATGGAAATCCAAGCAACTTTCGTCACAGAAAGTAAGGCTTTACACAATTGAATTCTCGAACCCTCCTAAAGTTCTTTGGATCTGCATTGTCGGTGCCCCAAGTGTTTCAAGCTCCCTTGAGACCCTTCATTATATTCGGTTCAAGTAATCTTCAAAGGCTGCAATATGTCCGAGTTTAGAATACCTAGGTATATCCGTGGCTGGATCTGACGCACGCTTCCTGTGTATTGTACGAGTTCAGTCGACGCTGCCGTCGGTGTGCGGCGTTCTCACCGACACACTCATCATACAGATCATACGGCAGATCATCGAACCAGGCGTCGTCGCTGGATTCATTCGATACCCAGTCTACTTGATATACGTACCTTTGCAGATTCACGTGCTCCCTTGCCATCCTTAAGCGCAAATGACCAGCCCACCTACGACATGCATCAACTGCTGACGCACATAATCCTGTGGCATGAAGCCCAACGTTGCTCTGCAGTGGCTACCTGTGTATTGTGGAATAGCGGGCAACGTTGAGGTACACTGCACTGCTGAATCATCGCACAACTCAACACAGCGACTTCCGATACATTTCTCTAGTAGAGACGGATCATTTATTGTGTGTTGCGATGCATGGCACGCGCAGCATCCATGCCGCTTTGACTGACTCAGAGCAGTAATACGGATCTATAAGCAAAGCACTCATGATCCTGTGCGGAATTTCGCATGCTACGTGGACTCAATAGGCCGCATACAATCGCACTAATGTCCGAACTGAACTTTCTTTCCTTCGCACACACACACACACACACACACACACACACACACACACACACACACACACACACACACACACACACACACACACACACACACACACACACACACACACACACACACACACACACACACACACACACACACATATATGTATGTATGTATGTATGTATGTATGTATGTATGTATGTATGTATGTATGTATGTATGTATGTATGTATGTATGTATGTATGTATGTATGTATCTGGTGACCCCCTTGCCTTTTCTGAAGCTTAATGATCGTAAGTTTCCCGCTATTTCCTTGATACACTTGCTTTGTCCATCACAGCCATGCGCTTCACTTCTTTACTGTAACGAAACATGTTGTTCTATTCATTTTGTATCTAATCCCTTGGATCGGTGCCTCCGGTGACAAAGTATACAGTTCAGCGCTGTATGTATTGCTTTCATTGTTTGTTTATCGTAGACCCTCGACGCAGCGTTTCGTCGAATTACGAGACAGCTTTCGACACAAGGGTATTATTTGCTAAATAGCCAGCTCCCATGTCTGTGCATGAAGCAATGTTTGCTTGAGTTCTTGCTGCTTTTTTTCTTTTTTTTTAAATACGGGGGTGAGAGGGGGGGGGGGGGGGTGACGCAAAATATGGATTTTCTTAGCTGCCATATCAAGTCTTTCAGCGCAGAAAACCACCGGCCGCCTTCCCGAACGACCGACGTCCGTAAAGTGACGTGATTTGATAGCCTGAGTCGCGCGCTTTTGCTTTTATCTTACTCGCTGTCATTTCAAGTTGTCAAGTCTGCCGCCTATTTGTCTTACCACAGCAGAAACAGGGGCGGCGTTGTAGCCTGCCTGCTGCCTGAGACGGGGGACATTGAAAAGCGGTGCTTAAAGTTTCGGGCTCTTTCTTATTATATTTTAAAAAAAGAAAGTAGTGCGAAAGATTGCGCTCAGAAATGCCTCTGCTGATGATGGTGAGGAGACGTAAGGGATATTGATACAGATTATTCTCGTGCATCCGGCATTATCAGCATATAAAAGGCTTTCCCTGGCTATAATAAGTCACCCTATTCTTATAGTTCTCATGCGATGCATCTGCTTTTGAACTATTGGTTTGGTGGAAAAGAAAGCAGTGCAAGAGAGTATCACGTGTACATACATGGCACCAGCTTAGAACACGGGCCGTGATAAATGTCGTATTGGTGTCTCATGGTTAAGTCCGGCCAACCAGGGTTCTAAATATAAGGATTCTGCATTATGCCCTAATTAGAACACGTTCGTAGCAGATGATTAAATCCAACTCTCGTACACCTTGTGTTCAGCAGCAGAAAAGAAAAAGGGTGCCATAGTTACAAGCTCGGTGCAGCGTTCGATAAGGAACCGAGCATTATTCAGCCTTGACATTCGCGCTGATTTCTTTCTTTCTTTCTTTCTTTCTTTCTTTCTTTCTTTCTTTCTTTCTTTCTTTCTTTCTTTCTTTCTTTCTTTCTTTCTTTCTTTCTTTCTTTCTTTCTTTCTTTCTTTCTTTCTTTCTTTCTTTCTTTCTTTCTTTCTTTCTTTCTTTCCTTTAGTGCGCGAAAGCAGCAAGCTGCTCGAGTACTACTGTGTAAATAGTAGTTTTTATCGCTCGCTGTAAGGTATGATTTCTATTTGGAAGAGCTGCAGATCGCGCTCAGAGAGGTGCAGGGATGCTTGTCTCCAAGAGATTTTGTTTTACGCGGTATTGTTTTGGAAGATATGACAAAAGTTCGAGAGGCTAAAAAAATGATGACTGATCTGTCTGTCGTAGGAATCTGTACAAAACGAAAGTGAAGCGTGTCTTCACAGTAGTAGTTGATCGTTTATAGCGCACTGGTACATGAGAGCTTGTACAATGTCTGTTGTCGTTTGGCAGATATTGCACCGCTTGATGTGGACGCACCCACGTTGACTCCCAGTGGCACATCTCCGTACCGACGACTAACGCCCATGATCGTGATTTAGCCCTTGCGGTAGCTGAAGTTGTCAAGATATACCTGGACACTGCATATGGCTGAATCCCGCGCAAAGATGGCATCAGCAAGCACATAGCAAACACTGATACTCGATATGCACTCCTTGAAAGTGTCGTGAAACGCGACGAGCGTCGTGTCTTTTCTCTAGCCTAGCCGTAAATTCTCATGGCGCGAGCGAGGAACGCGGTACGACAGGCCAGGACAGGCAGGCGAGCGTCAGAGAGCTATTTTTCGGTATGTATGGATTCTATGAGCGAGGCTTGGGCTAAAGCCGCCACCTCGCGGCGTGTTAAAGCGTTGACGTCATTGCACTTATCCTATTAGAAATGCGCTAAATGGGATGGTCGTATCGACGCGTTGCAGAGCTAATGGCGGAGGCAACGAAGACTTTTTGTTTTCTCAACCCTGGTGGCACACATGTCACCGCCCCGCTATAGAGGGGACGCTTATAGCTTCCATCCATCCATCCATCCATCCATCCATCCATCCATCCATCCATCCATCCATCCATCCATCCATCCATCCATCCATCCATCCATCCAAGAGCACTGTGAAAGGGAAGTGTGAAAGATGAAAGGCGCGTTCAGGTAGCCTCCATTATGTGTTTGGCGGTAGCTCAGCGGGCTCAACGCCCGCCAGCCATTGTCACGGACCGAGAGGTCGTGGGTTTGACTCCTGTCAACGGAACTTTCTCTTATAGTTTTTTTCTTTGCCACCTGATGGCGTTCATCAGTTCTGGTCTTGGTGGACCCCAGCATAAAACACTTTCATGTTAAAAAAAAAAGGTCACTGCTTGTTTGCGCGCCTGTAAAGTTCTTTGCACTGCGTTTCGAAAAAAAAAAAACAATGCTCTTGCACCTTGAACTCACTGCAAAAGGAAGAGAAAGAGAGTAGATAGGGATTGAGAGACAGAGAAAGAAAGAAAGTGAAAAGGAAATAAACAAAGTACTAGAAAGAAAATGGGGGCCGACATGTTTTCACTGCTTTACGGTATCGGGCAATCCCTCATTATTTGTGGCCGTGGCAGCTTTCTGCCTTCCGACTAAAGAGGATTAGGCGACTTTCTGGCCTGAGGTAGACAGCGGGACCGGTGGATTTTTCGCAATTGGCACACCGACCTAGTCTTCTAAAGAAATACAATTGAGCGCATTGCAAACGCATAAAGCAAGGTGTGCAAGCACGTATGACGTCGCATTTTTATATTATTTACCTCGCAGTCTGTAAAAGTAGACCATTTAAAATATTATGTTATACATAAACAATCTAATTGGGTGCTCGGGAACAAGATTCGCAACATTTCCTAATAGACCATGCCACGAAAAGAAATTTAGAAATTATGTACAACTGGACAAGTAGGACTGATGTTTAAACTTCAAGAATTGTACTGAAGAATTATATTCAACGAAGAATTATATGGAATCTGCGCGAGCTGATTCCATTCTGTGTCTGCAAATTTCCCGATTTCATCAACCCACTGAATTCTCATTCTTCTTCGGCTGCGCTTCTGATCCCTTGTTACCTGTATTTGGTCACTGTAACAGACCAACGGCCATCTGTCCTGCGCAGTACATGACCTACCCGGCTTCATTTCTTACCCTCTTAAAGACAACTAGGATATAGGCTATCCTTGTTTGCTATCTGATCCACTATGCTATCTTCTTATCTCTTAATGTTACAGCTATCACGTTTCCTAACTCGAAGCATTTCTCGTATGATATCGGCGCATAACTGCTGTCCAAGCCAGCTGTGTGGTTGTGGACCATTTGTATTCTACCGGAGAAGCGAGCGTATAAATCAAAGCTCCACTTGTTAGCCGCCGCGGTGGAACAGTGGTTACGGTGCTCGGCTGCTGACCCGAAGGTCACAGGTTCGATAACGACCGAGGCGGTCGCATTTCGATCGAGGCGGAATGCTAGGGGTCCGTGTACTGCGCGATGTCAGTGCCCGTTAAAGAACCCCAGAGGGTCGATATTATCCGGAGCCCTCCACTAGGATCTCTCTCATAGCCTGTGTCGCTTTTGGACGTAAAAGCCCGTAAGCCAACCAACCAACCAAAGCTGCAATTGAGCCCACGAAACAACGTTTCTGCGAGCGCGTTGCCTTAAGGGTGGTGTTGAAAATCTTGAACTGATCCTTCTACGCTCTCTCCGTTTGTTGGTGACTTTACTGAGGCAACAATTAAATACTCGAAAGAGGTGTGTCCTTCCTTTAATTCCATTACGCCACAGCTCACGTCCCCATTCTGGTCATACATTGAAGATAAAGCAAGCTGTGCACACCGCAACTATAGGAATCGTGCTCACGCACTAAAATCTGAGGTTTGCCACTCGGTAATCGGTGCGCTAATTTTCGCCCCATAAACGCAGTCGACTCCCTCAGGGAGTCAGATGGGTTGATGAAATTGAGAAGTTCGCAGGAACAAAATTGAATCAGCATGAGAGGGTACATTGGAGATCGTTTGGGGAGGCATTCGTCCTACAAAAAACATAGAACAGGCCTGACAAAAATTTGGAGGCACAAAGGAACAAGGACAAGAAATGACAGGACTGGTCGAAACCAGGTGGCAAGAGAATTGTTGGAGGCTTTTTGCATAAATAAGAAGGGTGCCCAATGTGTTAGTGTGCCTTCCTTGAATTTATATCGCAACGAATTGCACTTTTTAGACAAGTTTTGATAACTCAAAGTAGGTTGTCATTCTGTTACTGTGATTACCAATGTGACTCGCGCATGCGCGTGAAGCTACCTGGAATGAAATGTTCTTTCCAATAAAACAGTTGTTAGTTTGGCACCAGTCCTGTCATTTCTTGTCCTTGTTCCTTTGTGCCTCCAAATTTTTGTCAGACCATGCACCAACTAGCCCAAGAACGCGTTTTAGTCATAGAACAGGCGATGATACTATAAAAGTGGGGCGCGAGATTTCCGCATGAATATTGGAAGCCACGGCAATCGGTGCTACTGTGGACGACGACGACGACGGTGTGTCCACCACAGTGAATGAGAAAACCCATGGTCGCCACAGAATTATCGGGCAAAATGGCGGCGACCACTGTGTCACCCATTTCGCTGTTTAGTGCTCATTCCTTCTGTTTCTTTCTCGACTTCCCTCACTCCACCCCCTTCCTACTTCCTTATTTTATTGCGGAAAGCAGGTTTCTTAATTAATCTGACACCAAGAGTTTTGCTTTTGTAGACACTTATTGTGTCTCTTATCATGAGAGGAGTCGTAGGATTGTTATGCTTTGTGACCGAGGAATTAGAGACATTTCAGGGGTATACGTGAACACTTGCAAAGCCGTGCGGAGCATAAATATAGCTTTAATATTTGAATTCCTGCGACAACAGAAGCATTAACCTGGTGAAGCGTCGGCGGTCAATAACTGAAATGAAGTTATTAACGGGGGACAAAAAAAATGAAAATGAGCTGCGACGAAGTTTCCTCTCAGGAACTGTCGTAGGGGTTAAAACACTTAGCGGACTGAAGCGCAATAGTACACATGTATCTCTTTTGCATCACGATAATAGTGGACGAACCAATTGCGAAGCGGGGGAGGGGGGGGGGGGGAGGTCTCGTCGGGCGCACAAAGGAAGAGATTTCGAACATGCGAAAGTTCGTTAATGATCTGTTACTTTGTTTATAGGGGTTTATGAGAGGACTGATATAGGGTGAATCTTAGGGATATCAAGTCTGTTAGGTGAACATGCGGTCCTTTTAAAAATTGGTATGGAATTATCCGAGTCGTACCTATTTTTGTCGTGGGGTTTACGAGGTTCTTACGGAACGAATGAAGTGGCGGGCGTACGTGACTCAATCGAGTATTAGTTATTATACCGGGTCTCTGCAAGAAGAAAGGATGATGGAGAGAAGAGAGCGGGATGATAAAGTGGATATAAAATTTCGCGAGGCGATTACAGGAAATAGGGGAGGTTATCATGAGGGTTATTGTAGGATCTACTTTATGGTGAACTGCATGGCACGTAATCGTTGCGATTTTTATAACGGAAATGACAACATCGCGATGGAATCAATGGTCGGAGATTCGCGGTTGTACCTCTTCTCATGCTAAGTGAGATATAGCGACGAAGGTGAGGTTGAAAGTTGAAAATGACCCCATGTCAGAAAACGACCCTATGTCGATGGGGTAAAAAATCCCTACAAGGCATGTCCCGCGGAAAAGCGACCGGAGAAGAAGGCATAACAACCGATTTCATTAAAGATGAAGGCGATTTTATATTTAAGAAGGTTGCGACACTCTACAGATTATGCCTTAAAAATTCAAATGTACCACAGAGTTGAGAAAACGCCAGTATTTTACCAATACACAAAAAGGGAGACGTGAAAGACTTGAATAACTAAGCACCAATCGGCCTTCTTTCAGCATTTTACGAAGTGTCCACGAACATATTTTCGAGTAGGGTAAGAACCACACTTGACCTTGATTAACCTATAATCAACCTTCATACGATTAATGAAATACTTGAGAATACACAGAAACCTGTCGAATACAAAGAAGCCCTTCATGTGGCATGCAGAGTCTAGGAAAAGGCATTTGACTCGGTAGAGACACCAGCGGTTTAGAGGCGCTGCATCGACAAGAAATAGTTGAAACGTATGCCCAGGTATTCCACAGCTACTCTGCTCCTGCTCATAAAAAGCAGGAAAATCTCGATTGAGAAATGCATCCATCAAGAAGATACAGTCTCTCCACTGCTCTTCAGTGTCTGTCTAGTAGTATTCAAACGACTAGACTGGGAAGAAAATGAATAAAGACTAAAGGAGAATACATTTGGAATTTACGGTTTGCAGATGACATCGTACTATTGAGCAATGACGGTCACGAATTTGAAAACATCACTTGAAGAATGAAACCGAGAAAGCGTCAAAGTAGGGATGAAGATGATTACGCAAAACACAGAGATAATGCTGGGTGGTCCTGCGAAAGAGCGAGCATTCGTGATAGACTACCGGACCCTCGAATCGGTAGAAGAGTATGTCTATGTAGGCAATATTAACAAGGGAACCTGCTCATGAAAAGTAAGTCCACCGAAGAATAAACATGAGTTGGTGCGTATACTGTAGACATTCTCAATTCATGACTGGCAACTTACGACTGTCACTAAGGCGGAAAGTGCACAACCACTGCATTTCGCCAGTTCCAACATATGGGCAGAAACCTGGAGAATAAGAAAGTCGAAAAGGAACTAAAGACCGCCCAGCCTGCAATGGAACGAGAAATGTTGGGCGTAAATTTAAGAGATAGAAAGACAACAGAGTGGATCAGAAAGGAAAAAGTGATAGCCGATGTTCTAGTAGATATTAAGAGCGGAAAAATGGGTCTGGGAGGGTCACGTCACCAGAGGGACAGATAACAGATGGGCAGTTAGAACGTCGGAATGTATACCAAGAGAAGGGAAGCGTGGCCGAGGACAGCAAGATGTTATGTGAAGCGACGAAATTAAGAAATTTGGGGGCATAAAATGGAATCAGCTCGTGCAGGACAATGTGGGTTGGAGTTCATCGGTAGGGGCCTACGTCCTGCAGTGGACGTGCGGCGGGCAGATTAGGAAGAGTTGATCCTCAACGGTAGCCATTTTTTTGGAAAAGTACTCCTAAGTTTGGATAGTTTGTGTAGATTTCCACAATTCAAACGTCCCAGCCGAGAAAAAGGCACCGCTTATGTTACATGTAGGAAAAGGCATGCATGGTATAGATTTCGTAGACAATGACTCCCCCCCCCCCCTCTTCGAAGGATGGTTTCGCTGATTATTTATTGTGCATAGGCACCAACCTCTAAGAAAGCAGGTATGTCTTAAGCACTCTATTGCTAAGGGTTGATATCCCCAATTTATCGGCACTTATTCGGCATTAATTGCACTAATCTATGGCATGGTGAAGTCTTATTTAGAATAACTTTTTCTTAATCCTTTTGAATTAAACCCCCTATAAATATATCACTTGAAGTGACATATTCGTACGGGCAACCATTCCATTTGCCCCGTCTTTGTACTTGTCTATGACCATATAACATGAGTGGCCAGTGTGGGCATGACTGTGCATTTTTGGTTTTTAATATTTCCCGTAGAAAAAGCTTGTTCATCTTCTGAAATGTCTTCTGGAATACGTAGCGCTCCCAAGGTTCGAAGCTGTCGCGGAAGATCAGCAAGATTGCTGGTCAGCGTGTTAAACAAAACTCATTGTACAGGGGCCGTGTAGCGTAGGTTTTCTGTTCACTTTCCACTCCACTTATCTTTTGTCACTGGATAAGCCAAACGCGAGTTATCCGCTAAGGTTGATAATCAATAGAATCAAACGAAAATAATTCTTAGATAGTGCAGCCCCGGAGGCTTTATTTGCTATGGGCCTCTCTAGGTGTAAGCCACCGCAGAAGGCGACGACGAAACTCTGCTGCTATTCTGAAGGGCAACGAAACTGCACAAACATATTTAGACGTTATCGGCGTTCAGAGTGCTGTAGTAGATGTTCTTTTGCTGTGCGTGCGGTGGCCGTGATTGTATAGGATCGTGCGTCTTTGCTCTCTGTCTCTGTATAGTACTTTCTTATCTTTATAACATGTTATCTAGTGTAAGTTAGCAAACTGAATTTTGCGTTCTAGTTAACCTGCTTGCCTTTTTTCTTTCTTTCATATCTCTCTGCCTCCGTGATTATAGTTGTTGGAAGTCTTTTTGAACTGATTCAGAATGTACCTAGGTAGGTTTCGAAAGTGTTGCAACAAACAAACAAACAAACAAACAAACAAACAAACAAACAAACAAACAAACAAACAAAAAACGCCAGGCCTGCGCTGAAACCGCAGCACAGTCACAGCGAAAGCTGGAAGAGCGGCGTTTCTAGAGCCCGTTAAGCTCTCTTGGGGCTACAATACAAGTACACTAGAAAGGTACCCACTACGCCATAAATCACAATTTTTGTGAAGTTGGGAAACACCTACTAAGCCATTATTTGTCATTATGCGGAGAAGCGAGGCACCAGCTACACGTCTGTAAGACATTATGTGCACTTCGTTGACGCGACGACTGATGACGATGAAAAATTATGGCTCAGCCCTTTGTAATGGGTTGGAATCTTTAAACGGCCCACCAGTTATGTAATTTGCATTGGGTGACGCCCGGTCACTATTGCCCTCTCCCGTCATGCTGTATAACATACGTTGACGTGGGATAGAGACGGGGGGGAGTGGGGCGAAGAACTTTACTGAGACCCCGAGGAAATCGATCATGCGCTTCTGGGCTTCCTTGGCAACCAATACAAGTGCACTTGCGAGGAACCCACTACGCTATAAATCATTGTAATTTTACTGAGACTCCGAGGAAGTGGATCATGCGCTTATGGGCTTCCTTGGCAACCAATACAAGTGCACTTGCGAGGAACCCACTACGCTATAAGTCATTGTAATTTTTGAGAAGTAGGGCAGCAGGCACTGTGCCATTTTTCGTCATTCTACGGAGAGCGTTGGTACCTGCTAAACGCATGTAAGGCATTATACGCACTTTGTTGATGCTGTGCCTGATGACGATGAAAAATTATGGCAGAGCCCTTTGTAATGGGTTGGAAGCATTCAACAACCTACTCGTTGCGCAATTCGCATTGTGTGACGCCTGGTTACAGAATTCGCGTTGTGCGACGCTTGGTGCTTATTTTACTCTTCTACCACGCTATATTGCATATGCTAATGTCGTTCCTTCCCGACATGAAGCCCGTATAGGGCCTTTTTTGCAAAGCAGTTACAAGCACCGGCAAGGCTCAGAGGTTGAATACTGGGCTCCCCACGCAGAGGGCCCAGGTTCGAACCTCGTTCCATCCTGGAATTTTTTTCTTATTTCGAGCGATACTGGTTACGGACACCGGCGGCGGCGGCGGCGGCGGCGGCGGACAACTACGGCGCCAAAAACGGCCGGTGAAATGATCTCATAACAGCTTTCGCTGTAAAACTTCGAGCATATATGATGCATTCAGTGTATAGTGTAGGGTGTCTGCGGTTTAGCGGGAGTACAAATATTAACCCATTGGTTTCGCTTGCACTTCGTGACACGGCGCCATCCCGCTAATAAAGGATAGCTGCTACTACTCCGCAGAGTGATTTACCCTTCCAATTCTTTTACCCTCTATCATTCCCATTCAAACATAGCTCGAGGGTAGGTCATTTTGACGAAGGTAGCCGGACGAAAATTTAATAAGGTACCTACGTATTTGTCTCATTTCGATGTCGTTTTTCGTCAGTTTCCAGTTTCACCGGGTCCACTAATTTTTTTTTGTTCATATTCCTTTGCATCAAATATATACAGGGCGCAGGCTAGCTGCGAATACAATGAGGGCAGTATTGTTAGCTGTTCTTACGCAATTTCTTTTAGGTTCCGCGCTGACCAACCATTGTTTTTCATCAAGAATTAGGCAACTCTTAAACGACTGATATCTGCAAAACACTTCGCTGAGGTATTTTATACGGCGTATTCGGATGTGAGATCCATTTCTTCCCTCGAAAATGATCGCTCGATTTTTAATTTCGCGTGATTGAACTTAAACGAAAGCGCCCAAGATCTGAAAAACAGGAATCACTGCAGAAAAGAATTTTCGGGAGGATCGTTCGTTTGTGTGACGAGTACTTGGTTCCACCAGGGAATTCGCGAAAGCATCGGAAGGCAAGGTTCTTCCCCATTTCCCTAGCAAGCACCATTTTCCTCGTTTCAACGTTTTGAGCTCTGCCGAAGTACAGAGCACTCGAGATAACTCAATCCAGGACTAAAGCCCCGGTCCCGCTTTGTGTGAACTTATCGCGTGACCATACACTGTACTACATTCCAGACGCTGTGTCGGGCGAAGGCAAAATAATGCGCGAGAAAGCTCAACCAGTGTCCATCCGTTTGGGCAGAAAACGCCCTCCCGCGAGAAACAAAGAGAGGGATATGCCCACGCACTCGGGCAACGCTTCGCGCCGGGGCGAGGCTATTTTCATCGGGCCACAACGTGCTCCGCATGATGGGCCCCCGCGACGAGGCTTCGCGCGGCGGCGCTAATGTCGTAAATGGGCCCGCAACGCGCCCGGAAAGAAAGGAAGGAAAATAACGGATAAAGCCACTCTACTCGCGCAAGCTCGCTTAATAGTACGAAAGCCACTCTGGTTTCCGGGTCGTCCTACGCCACGGAGAGGACGAAGGAGATGTCCGCCATGACTCTGACCGCATAGCTCGCCGTACTGTTGTCTCGCTTCCCGCATGTTAGTTGTTTCGTCAGTGTCCCGGCGCATGTATGCGCTGTTACTTCGGTTGTTGATCTTTGGTGCCCTCTGACGCTGGAATATGGCGCATCCTGTAGGAGGCAGCGTACCTTTTCTTGCTCGCGCAGAGCACGGTGCGATGTGTGAAAGGAGCTGGCTGGCTCACTCGCTGAGGAAAGTGCGGCGTGGTCACCATTCGGCAAATTTCGGTGCCCCTGCAGGACGTTCTAACGGCCCCTTAACCAGCATTCACGAAACGCTTTTACACGCTGACATTGGTCGTAAAATGTCAGCCAATCATGATGCTGAGCATACCATAGTAATGAAAGCGGCGATCCAATGGCAGAAAACCCTTACGGACGCAAAGCTTTTTGAATGTCGGACGCTGAATCTTATTCTACAGCTTTCCTTGCTCCCTGGTCAGTGCAAAGGAGCAGAGTGAGGCAGCCGACAGTAGTTGAGCGTTTAGCAAAATTCATTCTTTTCTTTACGACCGGGTGCGGAGACTAGAATCTTTCTGAGTAACAATTTAGGCACTTATATGTATATACAATAACGCTTTACTGGATTACTGACTGCCTTGTAGCAGCTTGGGTTAACAGGTGGCCGCTTCAGGCTGCGACAGCTGCGTCATCCTTTCTGCTCCTTATTCGTGCTTGTATTCGACGTATAACTGGTGCAGGGAGTGCATTTGCTGCGCCCACATTTTGTCTTTTTATACTGATTAACAACGTCCAAGAATCAACAGGAAGAAACTAAGACCACATTCACTAGAAGCTTTTTGCCAATTGTCGACCCTCTGAGTCGACTGTCTCTAGATACATTTATGGTGGTCGAAATACGTTAACAATTCTGCACGTTGGATATTCGGAACACTAATTGCGCAATTGAATCCCTGTGCCAGCAGCCGACAATATGAAATTACATTCTCTCCAACATTATTTGCGTATACTTCTTGTTCTGCGCACAATGGGATCTGGGCATCATGTGTTCTCCAAAGCCTGAAACAAACCTATCTATCGAGCAGCGCTTATTGTGTTTCTAATTTATTCAACACTTCCTCCCTACAATATACGTACAAAACCAACCAGCAGAAGTATTGATGCTTGTAGTAATAGCAGTAATTTATCGAATTTTTATTTATTTATTTGTTTTATTTCATAATACCCCTAAAGGCCCCCGAAGGGGTATTACATAGGGGAACAGACACATTATTCAAAGCTATGTACGTTTATACAATGCAAGGCGACATTATGCAATCAGGACGGTTATGCAAACGAAAGCGAGCTAAATACACAAAACAACAACAACAACAAAAAGATACTTTGGAAAAATGAAAATTAAGGAGAGATAGAAAATTGACTAATGTAAACATAAATTAAGGGCACTAACAAATACAGCATACAAGGAAAAAAGGCTAAAACGAAGTCACAATCGTAAGATACACAAGTTTGCAGTTAGCAGTTAAATTAATACGAATCAAGCGTGTACAATGGTCGTGAAAATCGTTAACAGATGGTCACAACAAGAAAATTAAACACTGATGTACATATGAAGAAGCTTAAAAAGAGCACGCGTGGTGAATATCTTAGCTCGGCAATGTTGAGTAAAAGTTCGTGAAATGTTGTGAAATCTGGTTGAGTGGCAATGTAGGATGGCAGGTTATTCCGTGCAACTATTGTTCGGGGAATGAAGGAATTAGCATAATGAGCTGAGCGACAAGTTATACATTTTATCTTGAAGATATGGTCTGTGCGTGAAAAGATAGCTGTTGGT
Source organism: Rhipicephalus sanguineus (assembly GCF_013339695.2). NCBI lineage: Eukaryota > Metazoa > Arthropoda > Arachnida > Ixodida > Ixodidae > Rhipicephalus > Rhipicephalus sanguineus. The sequence goes on from NC_051176.1 coordinate 157,395,099, forward strand.
GTTTCGAAGATGCGGTGAAGGTGTGGGTGATGATAGAGTTTGTGGAGAAGCGAAAGGCGGACAGTTCTGCAGCGATGAGATAAGTCATCAAGCTGAGCGCGAGTTTTTAGTGCCGAAATGCTAGTATAGGGTGAGTAATCAGAAAAGATGAAACGGGCTGCACGGTTTTGTAGAGATTCCATTTCATGGCTGATGTAGATTTGTGAGGGATCCCAGATAGCTGATGCGTATTCGATTTTAGGGCGTATTAATGTGATGTATGCTAGTCTACGGAGCATGCTTGAGGTTGCGTTTGAGTAGACCTAATGAGCGGTTAGCTCATGCCAACGTCAATTCGTTCCCAACGTTTTACATTTCATGGCTTACTAGGATAAGGAAGTGATCTTTGGGGGTAAATTAGCAATTATATAAAAGAAAGGTTGCCCTGCCAACATTACCCTATAAAACTCGCATACTATAGCTCTTGCGCTGATACTTTTTGTTATAAACTCAGTGTTACCAAATTTCTTCCTGGTTTTCATCTCTGCCGTGACACGAGTCTGTGTCAAAAAAAAAAAAAAAGAAAAGAAAACGAAATAAAAAACAACAACAAAGAGGCCCTGACATTAGCACGCCGTTGTGTGTTATATGCGACGGTCGCCTGGGGTTGCAAGCAAACCTCAATCAGCGCTTGATAATTATGATTACCAATGTTCCTTCAACATTGAGCCAACCCTTTGGATACATTTATGCACGTGTAATGAGGTTTATTGGATACGCCTAAGAAGCAGGCAGTAGAACACAGGGCGAAGAAGATGGTGGTGTTCGAACGCAGATCTCGTGGTGCCTCTGCTCGTGATGATGATCGTTTTCCCCCCTGTCATTGTGTTCGTTCCTTCATTATAATTGCCCCCGTCGAGAAAGATGAAGCCATCCTGGTGATCTAACAAGTGGAAACAAGCGGGTCGAAGTACGGCTTCAAGCGATCTACGTGAACAATATCGTGTCCACGCCGACGACGGTCGCCGAGCGGCGTAAGCGGCTCAATGGCGTAATTGACAGGTGATGTGCGCTCGACTACGCGGTAGGGACCATGGTAATTTGAAAGTAGTTTGGCAGACAAACCAGGTGCGCAGGACGGTATATGCAGCCATACAAGTGTTCCAGGTGCGAACGTTGCGGCAGGAGGGTGGTCGTCATCGCGGGCCTCTTTCTGGCGTTGTGGGTTTGTTGTAGTAAGATGCTTGGCTAGTTGGCGGCATTCTTCAGCGTGACGGGCGGCTTCTGACACGGTCGTGCACTCGGATGCATCTGGTGCGTATGGCAGCAAAGTGTCGATAGTGTGCGTCGGTTGGCGACCATACAGAAGGAAGAATGGGGAAAATCCGGTTGTGACTTGCGTAGCGGTGTTATAAGCGTAGGTCACAAATGGAAGAACCAGGTCCCAGTTTGTTTGGTCAGATGCAACATGCGTCGCGAGCATGTCGCCCAGGGTCCGATTAAACCGCTCAGTGAGACCGTTCGTCTGAGGGTGGTAGGCGGTACTCGTCCGGTGTACAATATGGCACTGGTGGAGAAGTGCTTGAATTGCATCGGAGAGAAATACACGGCCACGGTCACTGAGGAGTTCACGAGGAGGACCATGACGGAGCACAAACCGATTGAGGATGAAAGATGCGACGTCCTTAGCGGTGGCCGTGGGAAGAGCAGCGGTTTCGGCGTACCGTGTAAGGTGGTCCACAGCAACTATTGCCCATCGGTTACCTGCCGTTGTCAATGGCAATGGTCCATAAAGGTCAATTCCGACGCGGTCGAATGGGCGGTCTGGGCACGGAAGCGGCTGTAGTGAACCTGCTGCGGGATGCGGTGGTTGTTTCCGTCGCTGACACTCGTGGCAGCCACGAATGAACTGACGAACATAGGTGAACATTCCGCGCCAGTAATACCGTTTCCGCAAGCGCTCATAAGTCTTGAAGACACCGGCATGAGCACATTGCGGGTCGGAGTGAAAGGACGCGCAGATTGTTGAACGCAGCGTTCGGGGAATAACGAGCAGCCACTTCCTGCCATCTGGGGAATAGTTGCGCCGGTACAAGAGGCCGTCTCGAATGCTAAAGTGTGAAGCCTGGCGTCGCAGTACTCGAGTGGTTGGAAGTGTGGGTGCCTCAGATAACACGTCGAGAAGCGAAGCTGTCCATGGATCGTTACGCTGGGCAGAGGAGACGGTGTCAACGTCAAGATCTGACACCGTGTGGTCTATAGAGGAGAGCGATGCAGTCTGAGTGGATAGTGGTGACCGCGAGAGCGCATCAGCATCGGCGTGCTTGCGGCCGGAACGGTATACGACGCGGATGTCATACTCTTGAAGCCGGAGAGCCCAACGAGCAAGGCGACCTGACGGATCCTACAGCGAAGACAACCAACATAATGCATGGTGGTCCGTAACCACATCAAACGTGCGGCCATATAGGTATGGGCGGAACTTGACAAGTGCCCAAATTATCGCCAAGCATTCTTTTTCAGTAACGCTGTAGTTTGACTCAGCCTTGGTGAGCGTTCTGCTTGCGTATGCGACGACATACTCAGGAAACCCAGGCTATCGTTGCGCGAGAACCGCACCGAGGCCGACACCGCTGGCGTCTGTGTGCACCTCAGTTGCAGCCGTAGGGTCGTAGTGGCGCAATATAGGTGGTGATGTCAGGAGACGGCGAAGAGTAGAGAACGCTTTTTCATAGTCGGATGACCAAGACGAGACATCGGTGGCGCTGCTTAAAAGCTGGGTCAAAGGCGCAATTATAGAGGCGAAGTTGCGCACAAACCGGCGAAAGTAGGAGCATAATCCTATGAAGCTCCGTAACTGCTTTACAGTCGTCGGTTTGGGGAAGTCCGCGACAGCGCGTAATTTAACCGGATCTGGAAGTATGCCGTCCTTGGATACGACGTGACCGAGAATCGTGAGTTGCCGCGCAGCGAAGCGGCATTTCTTGAGATTCAGTTGGAGCTGAGCATTCTTCAGACACGTCAGGACATGTTTCAGGCGCACAAGATGTGTTGCGAAGTCTGGCGCAAAAACAACAATATCATTGAGGTAGCAGAGACATATGTTCCATTTCAAACCCCGCAGAACCGAATCCATCATGCGCTCGAAGGTGGCCGGCGCATTGCAGAGGCCGAAGGGGATGACATTGAATTCATATAAACCGTCAGGTGTGACGAAGGCTGTCTTTGGACGATCGGCATCTGCTAAGGGCACTTGCCAATAACCTGAACGCAAATCTAACGATGAAAAAAACTCGGCACCTTGTAAACAATCAAGGGCGTCGTCAAACCTGGGCAAAGGGTACACGTCTTTCCGAGTGACCTTATTTAAGCGCCGGTAATCCACGCAGAAGCGAATCGAACCATCCTTCTTTTTAACCAGAACCAGAGGTGATGGCCACGGACTTTTTTTTTTTTTGCGACATAGACTTGCCCTTAAGGCATAATATTTGTTTTGTATATTTGTGTTAAATGTGCGCCGTTAGGCCGGTGTTGTGTATGAAGTGAAGAAGTGTCTTGTGGAATGTGTTGTCATGTATCCATCGGTCATAACTGTTTGTGTCACTGTAGCGAAGACCAGCTTGCAGGAGATGACGGGAGCGTTCCGACTGTAATCCTTGGCATGTCCATATAAGGTGGTATGCATCTGCTTGTATAACCGGTCGCATTTACCAGTTGGTTCTGCATGCCCGTACTGTTCTGTTCCGGTTATACAGGCCACGGACTTTGTGAAGGTCGAATAACGTCGCGTTTAAGCATATCATCAACCTGTTCGGTAATAACTTGACGTTCGGCGGCGGAAACACGGTATGGTCGCTGTCGCACTGGCGCGTTGGAGCCTGTGTCGATGTAGTGAAGAATGGTAGACGTTCGTCCCAGGGCAGGTTGAGCAACGTCGAAAGATTCGCGGAACTGGTACAGCAGCTGGAGAAGATCAGAGCGTTCAGATGGCGACAGTCCGTCTGCGATCGACGAATTGAATAGGTCGGAAGGTGGTACATCAGAAGGGTTTAGGGCACCGATAGCTTCGAGGTCGATGCCAGATGAATCTTGGTGCATGGTAAAAATTTGTCCTTTGTCAATGGCCTGCACGCGTCCAAGAGATTCACCTTTAAACATTTGGATGGGATACGGAAAGGGACTGGTGACGCAGAGAACGCTGTTCCCTTGAGAAATGGAGAGGGTCGAATAAGGCAGAAGAAGAGGTTTCCGACTGAGCAAGAGGCTTGATGGCTCAAAGAAGGCAGCTTCATCACAAATGCCGGCGCAGAACACGGGTAGCAGAAGAGCTGCTGTCGGGGGAATTGCAGTGTCTTCTTTCACGACTAGCTTGTGTGCGGCTTGCTGAGTGTGGTTGTAGGGCTGGTCGTAGAACGGGAAGAGTTCAAGTTCAGACTTGGCACAATTTATAACAGCATGATGACGCGATAAAAAATCCCAGCCAAGTATGATGTCGTGCGAGCAGGATGAAAGGACGATAAACTCAACAATGTAGTGGTCCTTCGCGATGATCAGTCGGGCAGTGCAGGCGGCTATAGGCCGAACAGGTTCTCCATTCGCTGTTCGTAAGGATATCTTATCAAGAGGCGTGGTCACTTTTCGGAGCTTGCGGCAAAGTTTGGCGTCTATAACGGAAACGGCAGCACCGGTATCGACAAGCGCATATGCATGAGTGCCTTCTACAAAAACTTCGACAATATTCGACGGCAAAGTTCGAGGACTTGAGCATTTCGACAGCGCAGTTCTTGCCTCCTGAACTGCGGCGGCTAGCTTCCCTCATTTTCAGGGGCTGGCCGACGACGCATTGGTGACAAGGAGCGGCGACGGGGTGACGGTGAGCGACGAGACGTAGGTTGCGGGTAGTCACGTGAGAACGTGCTTGATTGAGGATCCGGACTTTCGTAACGAGACAGGGGAGGACGGTTCATAGAGTTGTTCTGTGAATGGGCGTCGGTGTATCCTGGCACGCGGCGACGGCAGTATCGGGCGATATGGCCAGGGCCGCCGCATGAGAAGTAGATTGGCCGGTTATCACGCGTTCGCCAGGCATTTGCAGCGATGGGAGGAGCCCATATGGCGGACGGCTGAGTCGAGGCTGGGGTAGCGATGGGAGCAGCCCACGTGGCAGATGGCTGAGCCGGAACTGAGGTATGCGGCACACCATGGAACGGCGAGGGCTGGTAGGGCTGCTGCCGCTTTACTGCCTCAGCGTAGGTGAGAGGCGCGGCGACAGGGTGTTGCGGAAAGGGCGCCGGCATGGCCTCGGAAATCTGTTCCTGAAGTGCATGTTGGAGCACGGGAGCCAACGGGGTTGGGTGCCACAGTAGCTGCTGCTGTGAGAGCTCTTGACGCTGAGCAAAAGGCAGGAGAGAAAGCTGACGAGCCACTTCCTCACGCACGAAGACTTTCATTTGTGCGAGAAGGTAGGACTGGTCAGGCATGACGTCCAGTGCAGTGACTGATTGGATCGTCTGGGATGAACGTCGCGTGAGAGCTCGTTGCCTCCTCAATTCGTCATAGCTCTGGCACAGAGTTACAACTTCGGAAACAGTGCTACGAGACTTCGCGAGGAGCATCTGGAAAACATCGTCGTCGACACACTTCATGATGTGCTGTATCTTGGCACTTTCGCTCACTGAGGCATCGACACGCCTGCAGAGATCGATGATGTCCTCGATATAGGCGGTGAAAGTTTCACCTGGTTCCTGTGCCCGTGTGCGCATACGTTGTTCGGCGCGTAACTTTCGTACGGCAGGGCGACCGAAAACGGCTGATATTGCCTCCTTGAAAGCGCCCCAGTTCTCGAACTTAGACTCGTGATTCGTGTACCATAGCTTCGCCACGTTGGCGAGGTAAAAGTTGACAGTGCTCAACTTCGCAGCGTCATCCCACCGGTTGGGTCCACTCACTTTTTCGTAGGACGACAGCCAGTCCTCGACGTCCTGGTCTTCTGTTCCCGCAGATATCGGTGGGTCTCGCTGGTGAACCGGCCCGGGGCAGGCAGCGGCTGCGAGAGGTGGCGTCTGTTGGGCAGCGTGAGCTAGCATGGTCGACGGCAATGTGCGGGATCGGAGTTCCAGGGCGTAGGCGATGGGGGTACCCGGCACGATCCACCAAATGTAATGAGGTTTATTGGACACGCCTAAGAAGCAGGCAGTAGAACACAGGGCGAAGAAGATGGTGGTGTTCGAACGCAGATCTCGTGGTGCCTCTGCTCGTGATGATGATCGTTTTCCCCCCTGTCATTGTGTTCGTTCCTTCATTATACACGCTTCAATTTAGCGAACACCAACTGGCATGTACCTGTATAGCACACTGCTGATGTTTCGGTCTTTAGGGTTATGTAACACATTACCTGCCCACTGTATGGATTGGCGTGCAGTTTGTTCACAATGCCGCGACGCGCAGTCGCACAAAATTTCCAACGCAATATTAACCCCTTTGGTTTTTTGCTCCGTCGATAAACGATAGGCCACTCTCCGTGCAGCTGCTGCTGGAGCACCGTCCCCATCGCTCGTCGGCCCACAGGGCAGTTAAAGCACTTTTGTGCTTTTGAATGACTGCTGGCCTTTGTGAACGCTTGTGATTATTGTACAGCGCCACCGCCACATGCATGTCAGCGCATTTATTGATCATTTCATTTTTTTTTTTCGCTCCCTTCTCTCTCTCTCTCTGTCTCTCCCACCTTTCCCCTCCCCTTCCATTTCCCCCTGCGTAGGGTAGCCAACTGGACTGCTGTCTGGTTAACCACTCTGCCTTTTCTCTTTTGAGTACCTTCCTTCGATAAACTTCACCACTTCTTGTTGAAACATTCGATGTGCGGTGGCCAACAGATGCTCAATGTGGCCCTTGAAGCCGTAGAAAAGTCAACATTGCCACTTGCCTAAAGAAAACAATGAATGCCGCAGTAACGCAGCACAGTTTGCTTGCTCCACCGACGAAGTGCGCGAAAGAAAAGCATTCCAGTGAAATAGTTACATAATCCGCGAAAGACAGTTCCGGCAAATTGGCTGCATACGCCCTGGGGCGTGGAGCCTTTGTGACGAGGTGTCGATGTCTCACGTAATAGCTTACCGCCTGCGCAATTATGATTTTTTTAACTGCCACTGCGCTGTAATTAACAAAAAAAAAGATGCGTAGAGGAAAGGCCGTGGAGGCCTTGTCCTCTTAATCCTCATAGTCTAAAGTGCACGGGTGTGAACAGTGCAAGTTCACTGCCCCAGGATAGAAAATTGGGCTAGTTGGTATGCATTCATATTGAAGATTGGGCAGCGCTCACATACAGACGAAGTACACTTCGGTCCTCTGCACTTCTTGTCGTTCGTCTGTATGTGAGCGCTGCACAACCTGCAACATGAATGCAAGCTCACTGACGAAGTAACGCGGACTGGTGTATACTTGCTTTTTTTCCTGTATTATCTGTTGCAACCGCGAAACGTATGCAATAAAAGCTAATGCTTTGTATGTTTGGGCACTAAATGCGCATAATTTTTTTGCCTAATCACACCATCATACAGCGTTGTTTCTTTGAAAAATAGTGTTTTTTGAAATTGTGCTTCTTCTACATATACGAAATACGTTGAAGCAGCAGGATCTTTAGTAATTGAGAATCGTTTACACGTTGAACCTTATGTTCCATCAATAATATAATGGTTTGGGTCATTACAAAACATTTACACCGATGAATGCAGATTGAACATTTATAATAATAATAATAATAATAATAATAATAATAATAATAATAATAATAATAATAATAATAATAATAATAATAATAATAATAATAATAATAATAATAATATCTCGGGCTTTACGTGCCAAAACCACAATACGATTATGAGGCACGTCGTAGTGGAGGACTCCGGAAAGTTCGACCATCTGGTGTTCTTTAACGTGCACTGACATCGCACATCACACGGGCCTCTACCATCTCGGCTCCGTCGAATTGCGACCGCAGTGCTCGGGATCGAGCACCCGACTTTCGGGTCAGCAGCCGAACACCATAACCACTGTAGCACCAAATCAGACGTTATTCTAAGAAAAATGTATTGACCGTAAGGAATACTGGGCTTAGCGCTTGGGGCGTTGCATTGCTGAGTTCTAGGTTGTAGTTGCAATCCCGGCCTCGATTTATATGGGGGCGAAATGAAAAAATACTTAGGTCCTTTCGCCCATTATAAAACCACATGTATTATAGTCAAAGGTATAGTTGCGAGTCCGACGCTACGCGCTTGTCTTAATTGGATCGCAGTTTGGCTCATGGAACGCAATAATTTGTTTTTAAGCAATTATTTAGTAATATTTTTAAACATTTAAGTAAGTGAACGGATAATGTATCGAATGTTCTGGTTGGAAACTAAACAACAAGTTGTACGCGACCTGTAAGAAAATAAAAGCAATAAACGCTAAATATACAGGGTGACTTTCTTTGGAGAATACAGGTTTTTTATAAAGATGCTATGACTGTCAGGCCTCTGTCGTCTTAACTCCACGCCGTGGCAGAAAAACTTTGCCGCACCCAAAGTTACACTGAAATGATCAATTGACAAAAACTGATTAATTAACTTTTCATTTATTAACTTGAGGGAAGTTGTTCACATGAAACAGTTGAAGGACGTGACAATTCATGGCATACGCATTTTCTAAAAAGCCGAAAAAAACGCGCGATTAATCATCGAAATTGAGCCCCACCCCCCAAACACACACACACACACACACACACACACACACACACACACACACACACACACACACACACACACACACACACACACACACACACGCACACACACACACACACACACACACACACACCACACACACGCACACACACACACACACACACACACACACACACACACACACACACACACACACACACACCACAATACACATACGTCAAGCTCTCCGGCACAACACAAAAACATGGTCTTCGTAATTCGTGTGCTGTTAGTAAACTGCACATAGGCTGGCTTTAAGTCTAACACCCGGAGTGAACAACACATCGCCAAATCGCTCCATGTAATTGTCAGAAACAAATTTCAAGGCCTATGCCGTTGCGGGCTGCATGCTTGAGAACCAAATGCAGAAATTGATGAAGCAGCGCACAAAAGACACAAGCACGCACACATAATATTACGCAAACATATCCAGCGCTTGTGTTTGCGTCATTTTGTGTGCGTGACTGCATCTTTTGTGAGCTGCATCATCAATATCATGGCTCACAATTTAATCATTACTAGATATTAGGCAATTGCGGAAGCCGAAAGCGCACTGTGAACGCTACGTTTTTGTCATAATAGAGGAATTCATCATTCCTGAAATTCCCTGAAATATCGCAAAGATTCCCGTTTTCCCTTTCGTTCAAAATGACTGCTGAAAATTTCGGGAAAAAGGGAAAATTCCCGGCACGGAGCATAACTGATAAGCACTACACATCTAAATGCAAGGAATAATGGGCGCAGTTGGGTATTAAATGCGAGGCATTATTTAGCGAACCTTACGAACTTTGAGCGTTTCTATCGACATATCTATCTATCTAGCCGCCTACATCTGGGTACTCTCTTGATCGCCTCCTTAACTTGGTGTAGACCAAAATTTGCATGGGAGGGTACGAGGATTAGACGAATATGACTGTATGGTCATGGCATGAATAACGTGAAAATCCTTCGCGTACGTCGTCTAAACCCTTTCCTCCAGGCACGTGTGGCACATACCCGTTTACCACGGGCCGCGGTGTACGGGTATGCGCCACAAGTGATTGACAGTTTATGTCTACCCAGGAACGGCGAGAACACACATTGGAAGTTTAAGTGCGAGAGCGTTAAGAAAAACCGACATCGGCAGCGTTGACTCGACGAATGGAAAGAATAAAAATTTGGATCCCAGCAGGAATCGAACCCAAGCGTTCTGTGTGGCAATCAGGTATTCTACCACAGAGCCACGCCAGATCTATAAACTGGTTTGGAAAAACCGCCAATGCAGGCGTAATGTCGGTGCAGCGTCAAACGTGGTTGTAGTGCTCGCTATCTAATTTTACAGGAAAACAATGAACACTGCATATGTATTCCTACGATACAGGCGTCATACCAGATCTGTGGTTCCAGTGTTGGCTCCGCTTTTATAGCATTCTAATAAACATTATGTTTGTATTCCTATGATTCAGCAAGCTATATTGAAGCACTGCTCGACCTCGGAGAAATACATTAACGAAAGTTACGTATGGTGTTCACATTACTGCACCATAAAGTGTACTTAGTTTTGATAGTACTGACATATATGTACTCTAACTTGAGGGCTGACGTTACGTCGCACCATAAGTAACCCTTCAAACGCCAGTGCTGTCGATGTACCTTGTAAGCCCACGATGTGCACACAGCTTCTACACTTACAAAAACATGTCGATCCACCTCGTAACGATTGGCTCAAAGCCATAAAGTACGGGCGTAGAAGTACTTGCTGACTGCTTCGCATGAAACCGATTCCCACAACGCGTGGGATCTGCCGAAGTTTTCGGATGACTTGCCGTTTTTTCTGACCAAATTCTGCTGCTACGCGCCTTTTTTTTTTTTTTTTTACCGAATTCGTCACGTGAGTTTTCCGGTCTGACGTAACCCAGATGGCGCATTTCCTGCGCGCCCGGAGCACTCAGTTTCGGTATCGCCTGGATTGGGGCCTTCATTTTCTATCATTAATATATCAAACTTTGTGTTTCTACAGCGTTTTAGAAAATGCGTATGCAGTAAATTGTCACGTCCTACAAGTTTTCAATATTAACAACTTCCCTGAAGTTAATAATTGAAAAGTTAATTAATGAGTTTTGTTAATTGCTCATTTCAGTGTAACTTTAGGTGCGGCAAAGTTTTCCCGCCTTGGCGTAGAGTTCGTTTGCGAAGACGACAGAGACCTGACGGTCATAGCATTTTTATAAAAGACCTGTATTGTTTAAAAAAAAAAAAAGAAGCTTCCTGCATATTTTGTATAGAGGAAATGGTCGGCGTAAGTGTGTTCAGATTACCGAAATGTTCGGAGGGAAGGCGTGTTGACTAGAATATTCCAGTGTGGGCCCCACCTCCTCAAGGAGCAGGGCGATGACAAAGCCAGCACTGATCGCTTCTTTCGAATATAAAGAAGATGATGGGTGGTTATTATGATTACCATTAGCACTGCTGTCATCTGCCTATAAATATTCCGTCTTTGTGCGGTTCTTGAGGATTTCATAACTGTGTTTTCCTCTTTCTCAGGGCATTGCGATCCATGGGCGTTTTTTAAATATTGGTGTCCCGTTTCTCTACCGGCATCTTTTTTCTTGTTTTTTCTGGGTGGAAATTTTCGAATAGCCGGCTTTTCAGTCGCCAAACTTCCCATGTTTCACAGTCAATGAAGAGTGAAAATTGTTAAGTCGGGATGAAGCGGCACATTTCATCAACGGAAGAGTGACTGCTTTAGAGGGATATTTTGACTCAGCAGAATACTTAAAAGCATTCTACTGGTAATAAGGGATTGCCGTCCATTTGTTCGTTTCTCCGCGTTTTCAAAACGATGCGTCTTCAACAAATTTTATTTCGTATTTTTCCTCCTCTCAAACTTATTATCCCCGACGCCTAATGAGGAGTAGAATACCGGGTCATCCTAATTGGGTTACGGTGTTTCATGCCCCCTTCAAGACGAAGGGACACGCAGCCACATCCGTTTTGCCTGTACAGACGGAAGGGTTCAGGCTATATGATACTTCAACCTATAACATATGAGAAATGAATTTAGTTGAAAAAAATATTATCAGTGATGTTTCCACGTGAGCACAGGAATGCGCCGAGTGCGCCGAATGCATACTGTTATCGTCGCAGTGGCAGTCGCGGAACGACAGGCCGCCGGCGCTCGTGAAAACTCGATTGTACCAAAACTGCCCAGACGGTTTCGATTTTCTTTCATTGTTCATGCTCACGTTACCGCTTGAGAGAGCAGCTACACAATATACCCGATGATCTCCGCCTTCGCTCTCCGTAACGTTCTTTTTTTGTTTTCTCTTTAGGCAGAGACAGGATGGCCAAAACAAAGCCCTCTCACCGAGAGGCCGGAAACGCAGCTCGAAAGCCCAGCTATAATAATCACGCAAGCAAGCAAAAACAAAGACAAAAGCGCGACGGCGGAAGGCAGCAACGCTGCATAACGTATAGCCTGCGCGGCGACCCGTGCACGCATCAGAGCGTAGCATTCTACCAGGTCGTGCAGGAATAAACAAAAGAGCATTGCTCTAGAAAGCCGGGCCTGTATAAGGGTGGAATAACATAAGCAAAAAATCGACGTCGCCACTGCCAACAAACGCTCCGTGGCTGCGCGAGTCAGCCTTTCGCGTTTACGACTGGCGTTCGTGGCGTGCCTACGAACTATTCTGGTAGATACGTCGCCTGGATTTTCGGAAGGCGCACGCGCTGGAAGACGGAGACGGTGGCCTGTTTGCGGACATGCGAGTGGCCATCCTATAGTCCGCGCTCACTGTATACACTGCGACGGGCGCTCCGGCGGCCACCAAAACGGTTTTTACCGCTTCCATTGACTGTCGCTTCGAATTCCCTGCCCGCCGCTGATTTTACTTGTGTGAAAGCGTACAGGCACCCGGGTCGATTAAACTTGCCTTTCAAATTTCGTGCATGTTCTTGTTTACGATCAGTCGCGTGTGCGCGGCATATGCGAGAAATATACATCGCACGCGATTGGGAATGCTCGCCCCTGTATACGGTGCTTCCGGTTGTTTCGTCGGCCGTAGGAAACGATGATTGTGTTTGCTATTGGCCGACTGGTGGCGCCCGAAACACCATTCGCGATGATCACGCATCTCAGAGAAGGGGATGCGCAGAAGGGGTTAACGCGAATGCGTCGTGCGTGCCGCAATATTTCGGTTTCTTCAAAAGATCAATCGGGAGCGAATTTCGATTTCCTCTCTGAAGAAAAACAAAGGCGAGAATGGAACGGCCACTCGCTTCGCACGTTCCGGTGGGCTGTCGCCAGTAAGAACACTATCCGGCAGCGAAAGAAATGAGGAACCTAAGCACTCTCGGGTTTTCCGGTGTAGTAAATATTGGATGCGTGGCCTCGCTGAACGGTTACATTCTGGCTTGGCATAAGAAAAAAGAGTTGTTTCACAAAGTAGTTGTATAGTAGAGAGAGTGAGAGAAAAAAATGTCACGAGCCTTCTTCTTCAGTGGTTATTCAGGAAAGGAAAAAGGCACCTAATTTCTGTCTGCCTATAGGCGACACGGCGCAGTGCCTTGTAGGGGTGGGAGGTAAGGAGGGAATAAAAGAATAGTAGGAAAATAGAGAGAAAAGTGAGAGGAGCACATCCATCCAACGAAGAGAAAAGAGGACAGGAAAGATTGGGAAACGGTCACGGGAGTTCAGGGACGGGTCCGCGAAACACAGCTAGAGGCACAGTGCACAACATCGACGAAACGGAGAAGGTCCCGACGATGAGCGGCGCACGGCATAGCGGGCGAGGAGTCCGTCACGGGGCGCCGGTCAGCGAGAGGTACGAGGAGTAATCCAGGACATCGCGGCCGGCACGTCCGTCTTGCTTGAAATCCAGCGAGCGAATCTCACGAGCCTGTCCAACTTCTGCACTGCCAAGCTGTTTTCGTCTCCTCAACCTCTCCTCCTCCCAGGGACGTAGCCAAGGGGGAGGTTGGGGGGGTTCAACACCCCCCCCCCCCCGAAATTTTTCAGTTTTGCTTGCGTATATATACACGCACACATACAAACGCACGCACGAACATACATAAAGTATGGTTGAACCCCCCCCCCCCAAAAAAAAAAAAAAATTCTGGCTACGCCCCTGCCTCCTCCTTCGTAAAAACGATCGACCAGAGCTTGATTCTGTTCGTAGCTCAAACGTCGCCAAGAAATACATTGGCTTATGAACGACTGACTGGATTTGCGATCGAACATGTTGCCGCATTAACACTACAGATGGTTTTCAGAACGCGTCACTCGATCGTCAGTCCAGTTCTGCCGATCACGTCACTCGTTGTCACCCACGAATTCCTATTTCACGCCCAAGCTTGGCTTTCACCTATTTCACGCCCAAGCTTGGCTTTCACGATGTAAGATCACCCATGCGCACCGTTTATTCGGTAACACCAATGTTCATCATGCGCATGTTCAGCGGTGTGAAGAGTGTAGGGCAACAGTGCGGTGTTGTCGGTGTGGTTTTCTCGGTGCGGTGTTGTGATGGCGTCGCGAGTGGTGCAAACGCGGTGATGCGACGCGACAACGGCACCACACAGCGGACACGTGCATCACAAAAAGAAGGACGACGTTCGCGGGGCACAGCACGTGGTGAGCGGACGAGGGAAATCAGACGAGAACCAATGAGAAGGTGGCACGGAGACGGGGAAGAAGACGACGACGGGCTGGAACGAAAGGCAGTGAGATCCGGCGAAGCCAGAGGGACACGACGCTGGTGTCAGGGTCCGTACTGTCGGCTTACGGAGCCGAGTACGAAGGGCCCGACAGCGTCGAAGGGTCTTCGGAACCAGGCACTCGTGGCTCCTACTGCCGGTTGCTTACCCCGACTCGAGTCCAAGGGCCTGCTGCCAGCCAACATGAGGCGTACGTGGTCAAGGAGGTCGCCGGCCTGCTGTGCCTAAAGACTCCTCCGTCAGCAACTTCTGAGCCTTCCTGCCTTACTCGTCCGCCCCACAAGTGTCAGCGCCGCCCACGACTCAACGTGTCAGCGACAACTCCGCCGTCCCAGCCACCACAAGCGACGCTACAACCGGTGACTGTTTTCTTTCCTTGGAACGTTCTGCGGAACTTTCATGAGTCTTATTGCAGCGGTCGCAATAGCGCTAGCGTAGACATAGCCTCTACAATGCATGTGCTTTTCCTCCTAGAGGTTGTAAGGCGCAACTCATCTTTAATGGAACTCCTCTGTTCCTTGCTCCCGAAGCTGTGTTCTGCTTCGTCAAGCTCAGCTAGGCTTTTCCCAGTTCCCTGGCTGCCCGTCTCTATTCCATCCTTAAGCCGGACACCTGGCTCTAGCGAAAGGTTATGGTGAGATTCAAGGTCACTCTTATTCAAAGAGTCCAACCCACCCTTGGAACTACCGTTTCGAGCGCACACCTCAAACTTCTCCTCCTCATGGAAGCTAACCGACGACGTATCATGGCTCTGTTTTAGCCGCGTCTTTGAAACATCTGCAAGCTTTAGCTTGAGCAGAAATGTTCTCTGTTTTAGTTCTTCAATTTCTAATTCATCGATCCGCGCTCTCCTTTTTTCTCCACTTCTGCGGCCTTCTCTGCGCGCGCTCGAGCTTCATGTATTTCAGACCACGCTTTTAACTCCGCGCCCTCTAACCCCATGCGCACGCCCAACGCTATCAATTCCGCCAAACTCATCGCGGTGACTCTCTAGTCATGCAACTAGGAAAAGATGGCTTCGTCCTGTCCCGTCCTGTCGCGGACGCCAGTTTGTTATGCAGGTTAGTGTTTTGTCGTTTGTTTCAATTGAGGCAAGGCCACTGACCGGGAAAGGAAGGAGCCATTTTCAAACACAGACAAAAAAATGTAACTTTATCACATGCGAATAAAGTGAAGGAAAAACACAAGCAACCGAAACAAATAGGCTAAGTCTACGCTAGCGCTATTGCGACCGCTGCAATAAGGCTAATGAAAGTTCCGTATAGAACGTTCCAAAGAAAGAAAACAGTCACCGGTTGTAGCGTCGCTTGTGGTGGCTGGGGCGGCGGAGTTGTCGCTGACGCGTTGAGTCGTGGGCGGCGCTGGTACTTGTGGGGCGGACGAGGAGGCAGGAAGGCTCAGAAGTCGCTGACGGAGGCGTCTTCAGGCACAGCAGGCCGGCGACCTCCCTGACCACGTACGTCTCATGGAGGCTGGCAGCAGGCCCTTGGACTTGAGTCGGGGTAAGCAACCAACAGCAGGAACCACGAGTGCCTGGTTCCGAAGACCCTTCGACGCTGTCGGGCCCTTCGTACTCGGCTCCGTAAGCCGACAGTACGGACCCTGACACCAGCGTCGTGTCCCTCTGGCTTCTCCGGATCTCACTGCCTTTCGTTCCAGCCCGTCGTCGTCTTCTTCCCCGTCTCCGTGCCACTTTCTCATTGGCTCTCGTCTGATCTCCCTCGTCCGCTCACCACGTGCTGTGCCCCGCGAACGTCGTCCTTCTTTTTGTGATGCACGCGTCCGTTGTGTGGTGCCCAGGGGCGTAGCCGGGGGGGGGGGGGGGAAGGTTCAACCCCCCCCCGAAATTTTTCAGTTTTGCTGGCGTATATATACACGCGCACATACAAACGCACGCGCGAACATACATAAAGTATGGTTGAAGCCCCCCCCCCCCCCCGAAAAAAATTTCTGGCTACGCCCCTGGTGGTGCCGTTGTCGCGTCGCATCACCGCGTTTGCACCACTAGCGACACCATCACAACACCGCACCGAGAAAACGACAACGACAACGATCGGGGTTCTCCAGGACCAAATAAAGTTCATTTCATCATCACCGCACTGTTGCACTACAGTCATCACAAGCGGGTGT
The DNA here is from genome assembly GCF_013339695.2 of Rhipicephalus sanguineus. Taxonomy (NCBI): domain Eukaryota; kingdom Metazoa; phylum Arthropoda; class Arachnida; order Ixodida; family Ixodidae; genus Rhipicephalus; species Rhipicephalus sanguineus. Next base: position 157,411,661 of record NC_051176.1, read on the forward strand.
CCGCGTCTGTGCCCCAATTTATCGAGTGAGCCTTGTTGCTTTTATTGAACCCGCTACGGTGGTTTAGTGGCTATGGTGCTCGACTGCTGACCAGATGGTCACGGGATCGAATTCCGACCGCGGTGGCCGCATTTTCGATGGAGGCGAAAATGCTTGAGGTTCGTGCACTTAGATTTACATGCACGTTAATGAACCCCAGGTAATCGAAATTTCCGGAGCCCTCCGCTACGGCGTTCCTCATAACCATTATTATATCGTGGTTTTGGGACGTTAAACCCCAAGAATTATTATTGTTGCTTTCATTCAGTTCTTTAGATTGCTCAAACCAGGAGTTTTATCAGACTCGTAAGTATACCGCAAGGAAAAGGCAAATGAGTCAAATAAGGACTGAAACAACGTGACGAAGCCTAGACATTATGAAAGTGCGAGCTAAGTATTCACCTTCTATATCCTCCATTTTAGAGCCTGTTATTCTCGGAGCAAAACTTGCTTAAATTTCAGCCCTGTCGCGGTGTAATAAGTGTAGGTGGCGTCGTAACGCCCGCCAAGCCTTGTCGCACTGAAAATATTGAAGTCTGGGCTTTTTTACCTGCTAAAGCCACGATATTTTAATGAAGGACACCGTAGTGGGGGACACTAGATTAACTTTGTCCACCTGGCGATCTTTAACGTGCACGTAAATGTAATTATACGGGTGCTTCTGGACATCGCTCTTGTCGAAATGCGGCCGCCTTGTATCTCGCCGCGTCCTGAAACTTAGCAGCGCTACACATCAGACGCTAACCTACCATGGCCGCATCGCGTTGACGAGCAACAATGCGCCGTAATAAATAAATAAATAAATAAATAAATAAATAAATAAATAAATAAATAAATAAATAAATTGCACAAGAATTCGATGTACTTTAACGAGCAAGCTCTTCAAGTGATTTGGGACAGCAAAGTTGACAACGTTTCACTTTTTTTTGATGGCTGTAACAGCGTTTTCTGCTTGCAACAAGTTTTTCTGTGGGGACATGCGATGCGTCTTTCGAAAGCCGGCCCGTGCTCTCCATCGTCTGATGCGTATGCATACAAGCCCCGTGAGTTAATCCCGTTTTAGTGAAGTGTTCCGGAACAAATCTGATTGTGTGAGACAAAATTAGTGCTCGTTCCTTTCGGCCATGGCATAAATTCCCTTATGTTTAGTTACAGCAATCTATTTGTTATCGTTGATGACTTGCACAAACCTTGATCTTCACACACTTCTTCACACACTTCTATACTATTGTATTATTATATTTTGCAAGTTCTGTGTAGTGTGACTACATACCAATATTTAGCCCGAAATTAAACGAAGCCTTCATAGAAAGTGTTCATTTACATTTCTTTTCCTCTGCGGGTACAACTCATTCATATGGTTCACGTATATCCGCATTCTCCAAGCGTCGGTGTGTAACCCGTGGTTATGAAACGGGACTTCGGAGCGCCGGGGCCTGAGTTCAAATCCGGCAATGCATAATAACAATAATAATAATAATAATAATAATAATAATAATCAATCAATCAATCAATCAATCATTTATTTAACGTGCCCAGGAACAACCGTAAGGTCTTTGTGCAGGCGCACGCAAAAAAAACAATAAAAATAAACTATACAATACAGACAGTCCAGAAATAAAAAGAGCAAATACACGTAGACAAAGAGAAATGAACACAAAAGGGGAGGAGTAAAATAAGACAACACGAGAAATATTGAAGGGGAATGAAAAATTAGATTGCATATATACAACTATGCGGAAAGACGGAGAAGGGAAGACTTTGTACATTGTGCCATACTATGTCAAAATAATAATAATAATAATAATAATAATAATAATAATAATAATAATAATAATAATAATAATAATAATAATAATAATAATAATAATAATCAATCAATCAATCAATGATTTATTTAACGTGCCCAGGAACAACCGTAAGGTCTTTGTGCTGGCGCACGCAAAAAAAAAAACAATAAAAATAAACAATACAATACAGACAGTTTTCAGAAATAAAAAGAGCAAAAACACGTAGACAAAGAGAAATGAACACAAAAGGGGAGGAGTAAAATGAGACAACACGAGAAATATTGACGGGAAATAAAAAATTAGATTGCATATATACAACTATGTGGAAAGACGGAGAAGGGAAGACTTTGTACATTGTGCCACACTATGTCAAAACAGTGCAAAGCTCGGATAAAAACAATGATTGTGGGCTATGAAAAACGTCAAGATCAAGAAAATTAACATTATAGAGACTTTGTATTCTGTGAACGGTAGAGTCTTGGAAGAAGCAGGCGGGTACATGAAACGGTCTGTTCTCTCTGGTTAACTTACGCGGAATTCGAAAATTTACACAATTGAGAAGTACAGGGCAGGATATGATACCGTGGACTAGCTTGTAAAGAAATAAGAGATCAGAGCGATTTCGTCGGCAGTGAAGTGATGGCAGTGATAATAATTCAGCAGTACTTGAACGAGATCCAGAGTCATTTTTAGCAAAGCGATGGTTATATATGCTGAGGAATTTTTTCTGGACTCGTTCAATGGTGTTACCGCTGGATTGAGCAATGCCATTCCATATCACGGACGCATACTCAAGTTGCGGAAGACATATTGCCGTGTACAATTTGTGTAGGGCCATGGGAGACCTGAATTCTCGAGATATTCTACAAACACATCCGAGAGAACGAAGGCCCCGCATAGCAGCACGCTTAACGTGAGACGAAAAGTTTAACGCGCTGTCAACAACAACACCAAGATCACTGATTTCATAAACCTTGCATAACGGCACAGAATTGACAGAGTACTGAAATGACACGCTAGATGTTTTGCGAGTGATAGACATGAATTTTGTCTTCGAGGTATTCAGAGAAAGGTTATTACCGTTGCACCATTCGGAAAAAGAGCGCAAGTCTGACTGCAGCAAGCGACAGTCGTTTACTGAATGAATTTCCTTAAAAATCTTGATGTCATCGGCATACAAGAGGAAAGAAGAATTACGAATGGCAAAAGAAACATCATTAACGTAAACTAAAAATAGGAGTGGGCCTAATACCGACCCTTGAGGAACCCCACTAGTCACTTTATACAAAGAAGAGGTTTGGCCATTTACGGCTACATAACGATATCTATTGAGCAGATAGCTCTGCAGGAGATTCACAACTGACAAGTCAACATCAAAGTGCGCAAGTTTAACCATAATCAGTGTGTGGCTGACTACGTCAAAAGCCTTGCTCAGGTCACAGTAAATTACGTCAACCTGTCCTCTCTGAGAAAAAAAAAATATAATAATAATAATAATAATAATAATAATAATAATAATAATAATAATAATAATAATAATAATAATAATAATAATAATAATAATAATAATAATAATTTATTATCCCTTAAGGGCTTTAGGTTGAGCACTACATAAGGGTAGCGTAGCGAAATAATATACACAAGGTCACATTAATTATTAAGACAATTTATTTTGCGTTATACATTTATTTCTATATGGTGATGATCGTGTTAAGTGGCACAGGGACGGACGGTCAGTTTTCCTCGTACAGTCGCCATAGAAATGCCTACGCATGTAATAATAATAATGCAGCGGTTGTCGTCCCGCTGGCAAGGCAATATTCCATTTGGACTGCCATTCATTGTTACACCATGCATACCTTATATGGCTTAGCGCACGACAATCAACGTTTGCGGCAGTAGGACCATGCGGAATAAAGGAGCAACATACCAAAAAAAAAGGAGCACTATCGTGCAGCAACCAAGCGGAACGTTATGAACATCGTTGCGTTTTCAGTACAGGCGATGCCACCCACGAGCACAAGGATCACCAGATCATGTTTACGATGGATCAAAGTACGCCCTAAAAGCTTTGCGACGCTCATGCAGGCCGCGCAATCGACCTTCTCGGGTTAAACTGACTGGTTGGCTTCTGCGAACGCGGGTTTCATGTACGACGGGAGTATATGGATTGAGATTTCCTCATCTCGAAATGGAGCTCTGACCTCGCCGTTATTGACATTATGCTGACACTATATGGCCTTTAAAAAAAAGTCCTTCTGGTTAACGTTTACAAAAACAATTTAAAAACTGCGTTGTTTTTCTCTGCGCATCTAAACTCCCTGTTTATCTCGGGCTGTTTAGCGCAAACGATTGTTTTTGTCTGAAACAGTTGGAAAATTTAGCATTTTCCCAGAACATCCCGCACGGATCTGAAACCGAAAGTTTCGCAACCGATAATACGCGCAGTCTGGTCAGAAATATCGCCGCTTATAAATGCTATGTAATGACATTTTGTTATAAAATTTTGCAGGAACATATTGTGACAACTGATGCTCTTGAATGAGTTAAAAATCTCTACAAGAAGTCTCCAGACCCTCCTACATACCGTTACAAAAATGTGTCCACATGCCTTTATTTGGGTTTTACGATGCCGTCACTCAGTTTAGTGATGAAAACAGTGACAAACTGGGCATTTTGAAGAAGGCAGGCATTGAACCTGGCTACCAAACAATGAAAGATTGCCTCTCATACCGTGGCAGGAAGACTGCACATCAGTCATCTTTAGATGCTAAACTAGCAGTAACCCCCCCCCCCCCCCCAAAAAAAAAAAAAACCCATCATCCAGCTTGCACAGAAAAAGACCACGCTGTTTCTAAGGGGGATCCAAGTTCTGAGCGCGATGAGTGTTAGCCATACGGAATTGGGGCGTGTGCGGTATCATGAGAGATATCACAGAAGCTTATAAACTTTTACTAGTGTAATCCTTATCATTTCTCCAAAATAAACGTCGAGGTCACTTGTACACAGCTTTTTCTTTGTGGCGTATATTGTGTTCGATTTAAGTAGGTAAATATAAGTGCTCAGACATGTATTTGACGCAACCCGACTGACGTTAACAAGTGGATGATAAACAACTCTTTACTGGGGTTAATGTAAAGAAACGTCAGCTGAACGTGATTAAATCAAAGCATTTTCTGTTTCTTGAAAATGAACCGCTTATGGATTCCCTTAACCTGGCATGTGAGCATAACTAGCTTAAGCCCCCGCCATATCCTCCGTAAAAAAAAAAAAAAAATGTTGGGGAACCTATTTACGGCCACTGTTTAAGTTAGGTGAGAGCATTGGCACAGTAATCTATAGTCTATTTAATGCCCATTGCAGCCGACTGAACTAATCATGACAGGGCGTCTGTTTGTTTTCGTTGCTTTAGCAGACAAATTCGGCGGGCAACTGTGAAAACCTTGCAATCCTGTACGCGCAAGTTGTGAATGTGCGCCGATACTGTCACGTAATGGTGGTTATATGCTACTGTCCAATCGCAAATATTCTGCGCCCCTTCTCAGCTGTTGGCGTAGCGCCGAGGATGTAAAATGCTGATTTACAACTCTGCAGGCACAGGTTAGGTCTCTCAAAGCTTCTTAGTTGTTTTTATGCACACACACACACACACACACACACACACACACACACACACACACACACACACACACACACACACACACACGCACGCACGCACGCACGCACGCACATGCACACACACGTGCGCGCACACACACACACACAAACACACACACACACACACACACACACACACACACACACACACACACACACACACACACACACACACACACACACACACACACACACACACACACACACACACACACACACACACACACACACACACTGTTTCCTGATCGGTGGTCATAACTTGTCTTGATCGGCGCGTTGCTCCTCTGAAGTACGCACTACACGCGGGACCTCCCCATTACGGAAAGAAGTGAAATTCAATATGGAGAACGGCAGCTTGTCTTACTGTTGAACAACCGCCCAAACAACAGAGGCAAAGAGGAATAGAGGAAGGACGAACAAGCCGTTCGCTCGCTCCGGCCGGGAGGAGTAAGGTTGCCGCGGAAAGCATCCTTTCTCACTTCGCTCTATTGGCCGCGAGATCGGGCGGAGTCGCCGCCTGGCGGCTTCTGGCTGAACCCCGCCTGGTGCGTATTGCTCCATGCGTCGTCTGCTAGCCACGTTGTGTTTGCATGTGCGCGTACGTCATGCATGGTGATTTGTTCCTTTGGGTTAGTGCAACTTTAACCGCTCGTACGTATGCCTAACACGATGTAAAGAAGCATTTGGCCTTGATCGGCTGTATATGTACTGTAATAAGATCGGTGAGTGCACTTGCCAAGAGTGCTGTGTGTGGTCGTCGTACCCTCCGTTCACGGGTCATATCAGTGTAGGTGCCGCTCTAAGGTCCAAGCGCATTGCAAAGTGCACTTGGTGTTGTCCTAAAGATGAGAAGTATTAAATCTCATGTGAATATAGCCTTTTAGCGGCTTGGTGGTAAAAAAAGGCTCTCATGCACTTGCGCGTTCTGGTTAGATCTATAACTTCTGGACTGTCGTTTATAGGTTATGCGACGAGCTTTAGTTGTGTACGGTCCTGGTCCCACTACAGAGAAATATTTCTGTCAAGTCACGTCTGACACTTCGGTACTTAAAGTGTCCTCTAAAAAGAACAGAAAAAGGAATGACACGGAAATCGCAAAACTGAGTTGCCTTGCGCAATTATAACTTGTGGCGAAATGTATACTAAGATACCCGTTTACTTAGATTAAGGTACGCCTTAAAAAGCCCTGATGGCCAAATCAATCCACACGGCGTACTTTACATTTATGTCATAGTAATTTCACGCGAAGCCAAATCTTTTTTTCTTTACATTACCTGAGCGTTTGTGTTTCCTTGTTATACTAGATTGATGGAAGGCAGCTGACATTATTCGCATGAAAAAATGTATTTTGGTCCCGTGAAATAACCGGGCCTTTGTTCCATTACTGTCGTGCAAGTAATCAATCGAAGAAAGTTCGTTCCGTGCTGTACAGTTACCTTTGTGTACTGTTATTGGAATAAAAACAAGCGTGTGCGTGTTAAACGTCTCCGTAGCGCTAAAGCGCTGTCAGTCACGTACATTTCCTCAGTGAACCTATCAACTGTCCTACATTTCATGGAGAGCTGAATAAGATATGCGGATGAATATTCAAGCACGCAGTGCACATAGTGCTATTTGAACTCATCGTGCAGGAATACGGGCTTTCTTTATGTTGGGGGGTATCCAGATGAACAAGAAGTAAATAAGTTCAGTCGCGCTACAGCAGTTCGTTGTAGGTGGAACACAAGCTAAACATGTACAAATAAAGCAATAAGGAAACGCCATCCATTGCGAAAACGCCGACTGTTTCCGAAGGCGAGCAACGCGTTCGTTGGCAGAATGCGCTTCTCTCACAAGTAATGGTGACGTTCGGTGTGCTTCGTGCATTAATTCGGGAATGAAGAGCGCACATATTACCAGAAAGCTGCAGTTGACGCATTTTGTTTGCCGGAAATCGGATCAAATCGCTCACAATGAAGCGCTGTTGTGAGCGTTTGTATACGCGCCGACAACCGCCTATCCACACTAGTGCGGCGACGGTGCTGCCACCTGTAGCCCGATCTCGCGGCGAATAGCTCTGAGCGAGCGGCAATAGGCCTCGTGCGCTCATTTGATGGCGCCACCGTTCTCCGCGTGCGCAGCACCAATGCGGCCACTTTGCGCATTTTGTCCCTGTTCCCTCCCCGGCGCGTAGCTCGAAGTTGTGTGCGGTGAACGTCGATGCGTGAAAATGGTAACGCAAAATAGCCCCGCTAGCTTTTTTGCGGCTACGGACGAATGGTAAATGTTCAGGAATACTTCAAACGAAGTAGTTTGCTTCGGCGTGGCGACTTGTATGCCGCTGATCACATTTACTGCGTGAGATAAGAACTGCGCAGTGTCGGAAATATTCGGAAAATGCGTCGCACAAATAAAGAGCGTGGAGTACGACGTGCGTTTAGAAGCGAGTAAACTTTTTTCTTAGCGTACGATAGTAAATACTTTTTATCGGCAGCCTCGCGCGTCGCTTGTCCTATGACCGGCGCGCATTAGCAGAAAGCTGGGGTAGTTGAAATGACGTATTAGAAACGATAAAGAGATAGAGACCGCGTGAAGTGCCCGTCTCAGCTTTCTAGCGCTGTTAGTACGTCGAACACTTTGGGAAATTATATTTTTGAACATATGCAACTGTGTTTTTTGTCTAGGTCTCCGATCATAAAGCCGATTCTGAGGCCCATCAGCCCGACAGTCGTGCACAGCCCACAAAGTGGCTATTGCAGAGGACTGTTTTGCCTCGCAATGGTTGCATAAACCTCCGTTCAGGCTAACAATAATAACAGGAACAAGGGAACTGTCAATATTACTTGGAGCAGTAGTGTAGCCAGATATTTTTTTTTCGGTGGGGGTTCAAGCATACTTTATGTATGTTCGTCCGTGCATTTGTATGTGTGCGTGTGTACGTACACATACAAAATTTTAAGAAATTCGGGGAGGGAAGGGGGTTTGAAGCCCCCTGGTTACGCTATAGTAACTTGGATAGAAAGCGAAAGAAACCGTGCGAAGACAGGACGCGTTTGCTTATTGGGCGCGCCGAATGGCTGAGTTCCAACGTTTTCGCCGATCAACCTCGTACGACTTCCATGGAAAATGATGAAATTGCACCTTAGGCAGTTTCCCGGCCGTGTTCTTGTAGCTGTTATGACATGCGAACTCGCAAGAGCAGATAGAAGTCGACCTTTTTCGCCGCGTACGCACGCTTGCGCTGCTGGGGGCTGTTGCCAATCTGCTGCGGTCAAGCCCGGCTGTGTGGAGGGAACAGGGACATTTTGCCAGCGGCTGCTGCAGTGGCGCTGCATGTACGATTTGAAACAGCAGCGTACGAGGCCCATACGCGTTTGCTTTTGTTGTTGACACTAAAACTCTCATTGGTGCAGCCAGTGGGGTAGGACCTTGTCCCCTCCCCTCCCTCTCCCCGCCCCCCCGCCACCATGACAAAATATATAGCTACGTCTTTGTTCAGTCTAACTTTTAAAGGGGCCCTGCAACGCTTTTCCAAGTACCCATGGCTTCACTAAAGGAGATTATTGCCTCACGAATCGACCACCGCAAAAATTTTTATAATCCGTCCAGTACGAGCGGAGTTACAAAGATTTGTCGCACGTTGTTATTGCTTTCTCTCTTCGCTCGTCCCGATGAAAGCGCTGGAAGCTAAGCACGGAGGGATGGCACGGGGAAGAAGTTACGTCGCGCATGCCTCGTGACCTTGAGTACTTTTTTTCTTCGAACGCGCGGCGTACCTTGAGTGCGATCGCGCACGCGCGCGGGCAAGTGACGGCCTCCCGCGGCAGCCGCAGTAGCTGCCGTGCGCGCCATGTTCAAATCAGCCAATGGCGTGGAACTTGAGTCAATGACGCAGTGATTTTGAGTAAATAGCATCATTTGTCGAGAGAAGAGGAAGCGATTTTTAGCGGACTTTGAGAATTTATTGTAAATCCCAGGCCGCGTGCTGCGCTGTAATGTTTGGCTCGCGTGTTCTCGGGAGCCTAGACTACCGATTGGCAGCGTTTTCTGACCATGCTGAAAAAGTGTCGCAGGGCCCCTTTAAGGGAGGGATTTTCCAAGCTTATGCCATAAAATCCCCGAATTTTAGCCACAGACAGCTTCGTTATAGAGAAAAAAAAAAGGTTATGACCAGGATGCTGGTCTGTTATGGATAAAGTAACAGTCGAGTGTAACAAGAATGCGAGCTGACTGTACTTGTCGACATCCAATTTCAAAGACCCGCCAGGTGGTCTAGTGGTTATGGTGCTCGACTGCTGACCCGAAGGTCGTGGGATCGAGTGCCGGCCATGACGGCCGCATTTTCCTTAAGCGCTGGAAGCGCATGAAAAGTCAATTTTCCAACTAACCCAGCTTTCTGCTTTAATATAAGAAGGGTTTACGAGTACGCCGCCGCGCTGGTACAGTGGTTACGGTGGTGTTCGGCTGCTGACCCAAAAGGCGTGGGTTCGCGATTACGGCCGCGGCGGTCGCATTTCGATGGAGGCGAAATGCTAGAGACCAATTTACTTTGCGAAGTCAGTGCACGCTAATGAACACCAGATAGTCGCAATTTCCGGAGCCCTCCACTATGGGGTGTCTTATGATCATATCGTTGTTTTCGCACGGAAAACCCCAGCAATTGTTATTAGCTTGCGCGTCAATGACATAGGTTCACTTTTTTTTTTGCGATTAACTCCAAGGCTACACATGGCTAAGATTTTGTTGCGAAGAATGTTTATCAGTATCATTGTTAATGGCATGATAAAACATGCAGTCCTCAGCCAACATCAGAATTTTGTTGGTAACATTTGTTACCATGTGGACGTAAGTCTCGCTCGATCCGAAAGGATTTAAGAGTGCACACCGGCGGGGACGCTTTCACCCGGCCGTAGCCACCCCATGATCGTGAAATTTGCGCTCTATAAAACTAAATAATTAGTTTTAGCTATCAGTAGCAAGTTAAAGAGGAGTAATTGCAGCATTGGCGGGGACGTTTCACTCGGTAAACATGGTAAACGACATATGAAATATTTGCAGCAGAAACGGTTCGAACCCACCGCTATAATAATAAGGTGCATTCTACAGAATTCAGCTGAAGGGGCAGCGTGGACATCATCTTGAAAACTAGCAAGTTTTGCACCAATATTCGTAAACGATCTGCTCAGCCTTACCAGCGGTATGTGACGGCTACCATTATCATGATAACATATTAGCTTTTTGTTTACTCCGACACGAATTAACCTGAGAGGTCGTTCTGTGTACGTGCTCTCATTAATGGAAGCGTTAAAATAAGTTCAGAGATATCCGGAACCGTTAGAACGAAGGCGCGTAGTCATTGGGTCCAACGATGCAGACTATAACGCCTGTTGACGATGCGGAAAAATGACAGTATAAGGTGACTGTGAGGCATACATCTCATTGAACAGCAAGATTAATTACTCTTTCTCCCACTGAAGAAAACAGATTTCTTCACTATTTCTACAGTATTTTTTTACTTGTACGTGCAACTACCGCCGCGTAAATAATTAAGGAAGTCTTTTATGCCAGTTTACTAGTTATTCTTCTCGACCAGAATAAGTATATTAGGTGACAGTACGATAAGCACTTCATGTCAAGTATCTGCAGTGTTTTGCATGTGCCGAGCAATGAACTTCCAGCTAAGTGCCTTACATGGTCTTGCGTGATGTACAGTACTGTGCGGTACAGTGAACTTTATTAAGGACCTGAGAAACACAGTTATGGTTGCGCAGCTCCCACGTCGCTCCCACGTCGGGACGACAAAGCCTAGCCTGGTCGCCGCGTCCTGCCGTGGACTTTCTGGACGGCCCAATGTTGATTCTTGATGTCACGACTCCTAAGGGCCGAGTCCCACTTTTCCTGTGTGGCTTCCGTGACGCCTCGGTGCGAGGGCCATCGCTAGAGCTTGTGAGCTGAATATGCTATGTCTTTGCGCTAGGAGCAGTTGCCGTCGTTAGAGTCGATGGCACATGCTTCTATTGTGTGATACAGTCACTTAAAATGTTCAAGTCGCAAAGTATTGCTTGGCTTATCTAATCTACACGAAAGAAAGAACTTCCATTCACTATATTCTGGAATATTCTAGTTTTTTTTTTCTTCTAGTTTTGGGTTTTTCATATTTTTATTGGTTGAACGAATGTACTGTTGTCAACACCCCCCCCCCCCCTATGTAAGGCCCGTTCTCGGCCGTTTAGGCTGAATAAATGAAATGAAAATGGTAGTGCAGCGTTGTTTTGTTTCGCGCCACGTTCTGCTCTATACATCGGCTCATAAAGCAAATATGTAATATACGCTGACCAGACAGCTTCCCTCGAGCATGTCGCCGAGAAATAGGACTACCACATATGACCATTTTCTTGGAGCTATATTTGATTACACGGCGTGGATGTTGTGACAGACAGGAATTGCAAAACCATGACACGAAGCAAAGTGGATCCACCGAGAAAACGGGCAGCAGCCGGCCCTGCTTTGGAGAGAATATGCGCGTGTGCAGGTTGTTTGCGAACCACGATCGGTGTATATATATATGCGTGCACAAGCGAGTGCACGGAACCTCCTCGCAGTTTTCCCGCGTTCTTCAGGGCGTTTGCGTCAGGGGTGGGCCTGGCCGACCAGCGACGGCAGAGGCGCCATTTTTAACGCCTCATAAACTCTCAGTCAGAGTTTTTATACTCCTGGACGACAGAGAGCGCACATTTTCGTCCCGGGGCATTAGCACTGCGGGCGGCGGCCGAAAGTGAGCGCGCGCCGACGGGGCATGGCAAAATAAACGCGCCGCGTATTTTTGTCGACTCCCATTTCTTTGGTTCCACCATAGCGCTGTGCCGGCATATATTGACGATGCCTACACTACCGTAACATCAGCAACGCGCCCGAAGGACTCGGGCGCCGTCAATAAGCGAGCGCATACTTCCGGCCACACAAGCCCACCGGCTTCGTAAAAGCGGGAAGGGGAGCGTGCCAGGCGTGTCCGATTTGGCCCGCTGCATCACGATGGCTGGACCCCCGCCCAGAACGTGCGTATAGCGTGCACCATACAGAGTTGCAGTGTGCGGCGCGTTTACGGGGGTGTTTGATTGCGCGGCGACGCGCATCGGCTACTGCAGCTTGGAGAGATGATCTGCGTAAACCATCCGCCCGGGGGTCCCTCGATCTTCAAGCGGAAAGCGGAAATCCTTTGGCGCTGCTGCTGCTTCCACGGAACGGAGAAGCAGTCGTTCGAATTGAACGCGTGGTAGACGCAAAGAGAAAGAGGTTGGACAGCTATTAACGCATCGGGAATAAACAGCCTGCTCAGTAACGGTGTTACGAAGTTCGGAGAAACGCGCACTGTCAACAAGAAGCTGTAGCCGACATATTCGGATTAGCTCCTATAGTTTCTGCATACAACAGGAACAACGTGTGCTGCTAGCATCAAGGGCCCGCAACGATTTAAAGCACAAGGCATTTAGCCGAAACTTCAGTTGATGTCACTGCGAAACAGTTTTCACACTGACATCCCCCTCTCCCGCTCTCCCCCTCTCCCTCACTCGCGCTGCACAACCGTTCAACGCAGGCAACGTCTGCTAGCGAGTTTCTTGATTGAAAAAAACCGACCGCTCGCGCTGCACAACCGTTCACTGACCACCCCGTATATATAGGCACTGGATTTTGACCTCCAAGGTAGTGCCTGTGTGCGATTTCTCCTGTGCGTGATTAAACAATGAAAATTCACGGCGTACATGTAAAATTAAAGTGAGCTGCAAGTCGCCATAACTATCATCGACCCTTTAGTATAAACGCGCCCGTTCTCATGTCGTTGATGATGATGACGCGATACCCCCACCACTCTGCGACGCATTTACTCGAGTTCCCCCCGTGGGAAGATGCGGGCGGCTTTTTTTGTTCGGCTGTTATATCTGAACGACATGTGGTTTGACGTAACGTGGCGCTCAACTGCGCCTACTTGGTTAATGAACTACGATCAACTAGGCAAAAATTTTTATATTCACTTTAGGGCCAAGTGCGTTTCGTTGCGTTGTAGAGGACATTCCAAAACAACCGATCCAATTTTTTGTGGCAATGTACTACATGCTGCGTGGTGATTTTTTTCCGGCGTGTAAAGAAAGCCCGAGCCCACGAAATATGAACACGTGACTGCGCTCGTGTGCACTGGCGTAGCCAGGTGGAAAATTTAAACCCCCTCCGAAATTTTTTAATTTTCCATGTGCGTATAGTAAACGTATGGTTGATTCCCTCCTCTCCCCCCCCCCCCCCACCCTCGCGAAAAGTATTTCTGGCTATACTACTGCTCATGTGCTACCGTACTGCTGCTCTCTCAGACGTGCTTCGAGCGAAACAACCCGAGTGTGGACCGCGGCGGGTCTAGATACGTTAAACATCCTGTACACTTTTGTCACTATGATTATTTCATACGTAACCGCCTTGCTATTTCACTTAGATATATTAGTTTTCCTAGTTTTTGTCACCGTAAAGTTTATTTACTGTTACAAATCGCCAGGTAATCGCAGCTATAAGTGGCAATGGCGTGAATAGCAGTAGTATCCTGCGACGCTTTCTGTCACTACAATATGTCCGAGATGTTTCCGGGCGGCACAAGTTCTTCTCGGAGAATAAATGTTAAAATATTCCACGGTAGTGAATGTGTTGCTAACGAACGCTTTGCGCCAGCAGATAAGTAGCATGTGAAAAGTCATTGCAGTTTTATGTCCTCTATGTATTCACGATGCGTCACAAAAAAACATCGTTGCCGGTGTTGTCCCGGCTGTACACCTGTCGGGTGATCCGGCATTGCGAAAACGGTAATACGTTTACGGACAAGATAAGACTGCACAGCGGTATTTGCGCCATCGTGCGAATTGGCTCCTTATTGACGTCCTTGTAAGTAGATGGCAACCCGCTAGCTGGTCGGCAAATAGAGCATCGACGCCCATCAGTTACAAAACGTGACAAGCAAAAACCACTGACAGAGCCGCGCATAAAGAGCTGTCATGTTAAGCAGCCAGAGCAATCTCAATAAGTTGTTTCGGAATGAAACTAATATGTTTTTAGCAAGACAGACAGAACTTTCGCGATACTAACAAATGTTTTATTAAAAGTAAGCAAGGTAGTTCGCAGCAAAAAAACTTTGAAGCAAAGATTTTTGTACATAGACGTTTGCTACTTCATTATATAGATCTACAATAACAGATTTGAAAATGTACGGAAGTATCTTAAGATACAATTAGGAAGTATCATATCGGGTACAATAATTATGGTAGTATCTTGTATCTGTATCACCAATACTTCTTGCCCGAGTATCTTGTATTGTATCACGATACAATTTCGATCTATCTTTGCCCAGCCCTGACTACGGCGAAATTCCCTCCACTCTTCCTTGATCCGGTTCGCCGGCTGTCGGGGTTGTTATAGGACATCAAATCGCAATGCTATCCCTTTGTAACCAGACCACTATCCCCACACCGAAATGACCCAGCCGCCACGCGAAGAATCTGTTCTTGCTTGTGAATAAAAGGACAGCTTACACTCTGTCCTGAAGCTGTGAACACGTGCCATCTTTGCCTTCGCTAAACCGAGCTCCCGACAGGTGTATCTCGTATCTTAAGATACACGATACTTCGTACGATGTATCGGAAATGCAGATACTGATATATTATCTGCCGAAGGCGTCATGATGCAGATACAGGATACCCAAAGAATGTCTAAAATAGTAACTAGGATACAGGTACCTTCGATACTGCCCAGCCCTGCCGCGAGGACTAGTTATAAACTTAAAGAAACAACAAATAAAACCTGGAGGACGCTTGAGCTTCGCTTTCAAGAGCTGAACGCGATTGTTTAATCGGACCGTGTGCGTATCGCCTTCCCAATCGCTAGCCTGGCTTCGCTTCTCAGTGGACACCTAAACCATGCCGCAAGGAAAGCCAAAGTGCGGAAGCCCTTCGGCTGCTATATCCATGCATGCGGCGCAACGAAACACGGCGGGGCGATGCCATTGAAAGCGCGCCCGTGGGCCCTTTGAACCATCTCGCGGGCGATAGTCAAGCCTGTAGAGTAGCAGGCTAGAGCATAATATCGCTCAGGCCGACCTCTCTGCCTTTCTATAAATAAACCTCTCTCTCTCTCTCTCTGCCACGCTGAAGCACCTCGGAAATGTGCATACGACCAACGGTAATTTGTTTATATAAATAACTCGCCGTTAGTGTGCTAGAGGATGTATGCGTAGTCGCCGAGCGGCTAAACGCATCGCACCACAGAGCGAGGGGCCACAGGTTCGAATCCCTCGGTCCCCCTCTAACCGAAGGTTTTTCTTTATTTGCATCTATCTCGAATTTTTGCTCACGGACAACGCTGATTTTTCGCTCACAACCAACGACGCCGTCGCCGACATCATCGCCGACACCGACACGGACACCGGAATTTCTGCGAAACGAGCTTTTAACGCTATCGCGTTAAAACTGAAATGTTTCGCACAGGCTTTGTATCTAAGCCGCTGCAAGGCCAAGAACCCTTTGGCATGACGTTCCGACTCACACAATTTTTACACGATGTACAGAGAAAGATAGAGAATGCGCCTTATTGAAAAGAGAATGACTCGCTAGCGTATATTCGCTTGCTTGCTATTCGGCAGGGGACGGGAAAGAACGAAAAAAATGCCACTAGGAGTAGGGGGACAGACAATGTGTAAGAGTCTAAAATAAAAAAGGAAATAGGAAATATAAAAAAATGCCGGTCTTGTAATAGGTGTGGACGAGGAAGGCAGAGAGCCTGGACTGTTTATGTAAACTATTTAAAAAAATAACGAACCGTTCGGTATTTTTTACGTTCTACTACAAAGCCATGAGTGACTCATGGCTTCGTAGTAGAATACACGAAGTAGCACTTCATATACCCAATGGTTCGGGTTACTGGTGAAACAATGAAACTAACTTGAAGTACTCCGACCCGTCAGATGCATGAGCCATCATCAATCCTCCCAAAGGTGTGTACATATCAATAAAGCCACGCACAGCAGTGATTTGACGGCTCAGGCTCACGGCTAAACGTTTACTCTATATCTGCTTGCATCAGGAATGCGGTAGACGCCCCTAATTACTGAAGCGAACAGACACCCGGAATCAAGACACCCTACTGAGCGCAGTGTCGTAATTCTCCGAATCCGTGGAATTCTTCGGTACCATCCGCTTGATAGAGCTCGTAAACGCACGTCGTAAATCTCGCGAATCACGGAATTGGCTGCCGCTCTTTTTGACGCTTTATTGCGTGCTCATACCACCAGCTTAGCATACTTTGTACATCTCACAGTAGTTCATAATTTTAACTTTCATTTCTATTGACACAGCTTAATACTTTTCTGATGCAACGTCTATTGCGTGGAAGAAGGAAACATTAGGAGAGATCATACCATAACACGATGGAGGCAAAAAAAAAAAAAAAATGGCGAGGCTTGCACTAAGCCGCGCAAGGCTTAAAACAGCGAAACTGGACGATTCCGAAAACTAATCTGGTTGCTTCTAGGTTGTTTCTAGGCCTTGCCTAGGTGATGCAGGTTGTTTGTAGGTTGCTTCTAGGCTGTTGCTTAGCTTTAGCTCGGTGATGCCAGGTTGTTTCTACGTTGATTCTCAGCGCAGAGAGGTTCGAGTTAAACCACAGACAGTCACAAACATGACAGGGATGTCCCAACTCTCGAGACAGAAACTCGCGCTGAAACCAAGCATTCGTAACTCTCATACAGTCACAGACACGACATGGATGTCCAACCAGAGACAAACTCGCGCTGGAACCAAGCGTTCGCACCTCTCATAGATCTACGGGCACGTCGTCGTTGGCGTATGCCTTCCATCGCTTCGGGGGTCTTCTGGCATTCGCTAGGTGACGCAGGTTGCTTCTACGTCATTGCTAGACTTTAGCTAGGTGATGCTAGGTTGTTTATACGTTGATTCTGAGCGCACAGAGGTTGGAGATAAACCACAGACAGTCGCAGACACGACACGTGTGTCCAAACTGCAGAGACAGAACCTCGCGCTGTAACCAAGCGTTCGCACCTCTCACAGATCTACGGACACATCGTCATTGGTGGGCCTTCCATCGCTTCGGTGCCGCGTCACTTCGCAGCCACTTGTTGGGATAGCTGTTGCCTTCTTCATTTTAAGTAGACCAGTTGTGAGTAGTGGAATTTACCCAATTACTGTGGCACATACCCGTTTATGACAGTTTTTTGGTTCGCCGGTCAAGGAACGACTTGCTAAACAGTTTCGCTGCTAAAAAAAAATGTATCGGTTTAGTACGTAGCGTCACGCAGCGCGGTTTAGAACGTAGGTTTAGCATCAGAGCACACGTGCGGTGCAGGCGAGGCTACGGAAGCGCATCCGAACGAACATTGTCGGCCAATGCGCTGGGTCTCAGATATCACATCTTAGGCTTGTACTACATAAGAATGAGCGAACGGAATGGCTTCACAGACATTCACATGCCAATTCTGACGGCGTTATGTAATGCTTTCTCAGGTAGATTATTTCTTCTCACATGGTTACTGTGATTCGTTAAAACAACTCTGTTCTAGGAGAGTAAAGTTTCTGTATTTATTATTTATTAAGCTTGCCAACAAGGCGGTGAAATCACACAGAAGACGCGCACTCTGGCGCAGGACCGCACCCGGGTATTCACTGACTTATTTTTTTGACGATGCAACATTTTAAAGAGTCACTGTGACAGATAGCATAGTTGCAGTCTTTGAGTTCGATTACTCCAAGCGGTGCACGTTCGTTACGCTAGACATCTGAATACTTAATAAGCTAATTAACAACATTTTGTTAGTTACTTTCCTCTTTATTACATAAACACATATTGGGATTTACGAAATGAATCCTGTAGGTTCGCAAGGCGTATTCACTTTGAACAAATTTTCCGGGGGGCACCAGTTTTGAGATATCAATTACCAAACTGCGCGACAAAATGCATGGGCGTTCTCGTCACTTGTGCTTCCATGCACAAAATGGTTTCATGATAAAGAAAAAAAAGGAACAACGCTGTATCCTCAACGCACGTTTGATGGTGGGCGTATCAAAATCCACGCCATCCTCATATTCAGTTGCGAAATGTATTGTAATGAAATTAATTGAACGTTAATAAGTGAATTTACGTAATTATAATAGACAATTTGTTTCGATTTTTCGTGAAAGTAATGTCCGCCGCTTGGAGTAATCTAGCTTAAAGACTAAAAATTATTCCATTTATCGCAAGCAATTTTTTCATAACTTTGTATTGTCTCAAAAAGAGCCCACTATGTACTCTGCTTTGAACAACGACGTGTTATTCAGGGTATCAAACCGAAAGAAATACGGTTTGCATTCGAGATCGCGCTCAAGATGCTACATTTTGCTCTGGTTCAGTTCCGGTTCGGAGAAACAAATTTGGTTCGTAAACCAGTTTGCGACCCCGAACCGATTCGCTAACTAGTTCACCACAACAAACTTCATATTTGATATATATTGCACAATGATGCTGACTCGAATGAGCTAAGCTGAAACCCTCAATCTAGCACTGCTCAAGTATAGTGACTGTAGCCACCGATACAACTTCACCAGGAGTTTTATTTTGTAACTTTCGATTTAATTTCCTGTTCGTTTATAATGAGGCGTTGTACTGAGGGCGCATACATCCGCAAGTATTGTCAGGAGGTGAAAGAAATCAGCTCATTGGAATAGAGAGGCGCAGTATTAAGATATCAGGAGACAGTAGAGTTGATCTGGGAATAAACAGGGGTAGCGGATATTCGAATTGACATTTAGCGAAAGGAATGGACCTGAGTTGACCACGTGATGCGTAGGACAGATAACCGGTGGTCAGATAGAGCAACGGAATGAATACCAAGGGAGGGGAAAATGCAGGCAAGGATGGCTTCGAGTCAGATGGAGAGACGGAATTGAGAAGTTTGCAGGCATAAAATGGAATGAACTCTCACACGATAGGGTAAACTGGAGATCAACGGAAAAGGCCTTCGTCCTTCAGTGGACAGAAATATTTGGATATATAATAATGCGGATAATGATGCAGTAGTCTTATAATAACTTTCCTTCGAGATGTGCCAATTCGCCCTGCTCGTGTTTTGCGATTTCCTTATTAGAAGTTTGGAACACTTTGTATTGCTACTGTCATTTCTTTTGTTCTTGTTGTTTTCCTTCCTTTCTTCCTTTATTTATATATGAAAAAAAAAAAACATGTGAAGGTAGGCTACGTTAGAGCCGGCTATACCGTCAATGTGATACTAGTATTGAAGAAACACACAAAAAGAAAAAGAATGAGAACGAATCAAAGAGCATGAAAAGAGAGAAATAATCAGAAGCACTATGTATGTACATATACGATATGTGGCGTATAAAGAATGAGCAGAGTCCAAGGGCGGAGTTACCTTTCTTCATCAAACGGTTATATATGTGGCCGAACTTCTCTTAATTTACGTTTAATAATGAAAAAGAATTCTGCTTCCCACCGTTGTGAAGCGTGGGTGGGAATCAGGTACTGAGGAAACATCATCGCAACCACCAACCACTATTTGTTGCGATAATATCTGATGCATTTCTTACCACTTTTATAATATTCCCACCTACTCAAGCGTAAGAGTGACATGGGTGGCGTGTCTTACGCCCAATAAGCTGTATAGAGCTTAACTCCCTGGCCGGGCACTCTGATCCTGCACGAGGTTATGCGAAAATTCACGAAGGCAGGCTTGTTTCCTGCGCTAAAAACGTCATTTTTTTTTCTCTGACTCTGTCAAGTGCTGTTCCCTGCCCAGGTCAGTGAAGTAGATACGGGATTAATTTGCTCCGACAGCGTCACGACAACGTTGGCGAGCAGGACCATCTTCATTGTGCGGTGCGCTCCTGTCAGCCGAGTTTTTACGTCATTGTCCAGGCAAGCAAGCTGTAACAAGCTAATGGGACTATTGAAGCGGAATTGACAGCTTGGCTTGCTTGCCTTTGCGTGTGCACACGTTTGACCGTGGTATCAGAAAAAGAAGAGATGTTTCTGGGCCTCCATGATGAGATGGATACTGTCAGTACGCGCCGGCAACCCCTAATAAGTCCTTCATCGTTGAAGCGAAAAACTCACAGAGTCCCCTATGTATCCGCCTCAGTCGACTCGAAGGCGGAAGCCATTTCCTTCTTTTTCTTCTAAGTCGATGTATTGAACCTCCCGCGCCCTCTTCCGAAAGCTTTCTGCAACTAACGTGGTTTTACAATGCCTCCGTGATCGGAGGCATTGTAAGCTTTCTGCACCTCATCTTGTTTTTCACTGCCTCCGGGATCGGCCCACCTTTGGCCAAACAATGATGGCATGTGATGACATCATCACGTGATGCCACGTTATGTGACGTCATATGGCGACGTCATCACGGGATAATGATTTGTTGCATCGCTCGCGTTGACGCCGCCGACGGGGGACGCCGGCTCGGGACGCCGGTCAATTTTCGCGTTTAATGAGGCATCTGAGGCCTTAATAAATAAAACAACTAGAAGTGGTCGAAGTGTGCGTCCCAGTGACTTGGTTTTATTTATGTTCTTCCACTCAAGACAAAATATCAATGGAGATTATATCTGGCTGTCTCATTTGCCTTAAGGGGGTTAAAGTGCAAAAGCAACTCGCGGACTATGACAGGCGCCTTATTTTTAGTGGAGGCAGGGCTCCAGAACAACATCGAACCCCTGGAAATTTTTAAAAGCGAAGCACGGTACCCGCGTCCCCTTCCATTTGTTGCCCCCCCCCCCCCCCCCCGGCATCGAGGACGGACATTAAACCCATGACTCCATGCTCATGACTTGGACACTGTCGCGGGTACTGCGTGGCTTTGCTCATCTCACTCGCTCTCATAAGTACGAACTGCCTACCGATTGGACTCTGACGAAAATAAATAAATTGCTGTCACTGTACCCAATAGACAGCTTTATGTTGCGCGATTTAAAAAAAAAAAAGAAAGATTACTAACCAGTCGGACCGGCAATCTCTGTTATGGCATCCTAGCTCGGCCTAAATGTAAGCAAAAAAGGCAAATGAGGAGCCAAGTATAGAAATGCAGGAACCAAGCAACCCGGCTGCAATTTTACGCATGCTGGCTGTTGTAGGTACCCCGCGCATTGGCTCCCCGTCGCCAATCAAGAGGACACGAAAGAGGAGCTCAGGGAATCGCGCCTGACTGCACTGACAAATCAAGAAGTTCTTTCCGAATCAGGGGACGGTTCAGAGAGCCCGTTATGAATAGATATTGATCTCGTGCCGTACGCGACGACTGTGACCGGCCGGAGGGTCAAGAAAGAAGAGCAAACGTGGAAAAGATCGGAGAGACAGGACGAAGCTTTTTCGAGAGGTAATCACTGCTGCGCTCACAGATCGTGTACCGTGGCAGAGGCTTCATTCCAGCCCTTCATGTCGGGGTATATATTTGTCCCCGACAAGGAAATATACAAACGGATGAGTCGGCGGCACTTTAGCCGCTGGTTTATGATATTCCACAGGGTATTCCAGCTATAGTTACTCTCTGCTACTGCGCTATTTGAATTGCAGCCAGGGAAGATTTACGTAACACCAGTAGCGCTCACTACACCAGAGGATTTCACCAGCGCCTGTAGTGCATCGTCGCACTCACAACTTCATCTGAGCCACCGTGCCCGCGAAATGACAAAAGAAAGGCACGTATTTCTGCCTGGACCTTCTGTCACCTACACAATATTTTTTGTTGTCCCTGTCTCAGGGTGAATGTATATTTCAATATTGAAGGCCTTTTTTGTTAACGCTGGGCGTAAACACGCAGTACAGTTGTATCGCGCTCGCGAGTGTTCTCTTCTTGAACAATATGCACAGGTATTCACAGTCGAGCGGATTCTCCTCGACAAGGCGCATTTCTGTAGTATGAATTTCCGGGAAAGCCTGTTGACTTCCTCCGCATTGACCCCTATAGTTAGCCAGCGGTTCGCCCACGGCTCTCTTTTCGCGCCGAAGTCAGAAAGCCCGCGAAGACTAACTATACTTCTACAGAAAGCAGTTCTCCGAATCTACTGCAACCACCAAGGAAATTACGCAAATTTGAGGACGGCACCTTTATTTGAAAAATACCGTATGCTTCGTGCTGATCAAATTTTTTACATGAAGGTATTACGAATAACATACAGCAAAAAAAAAATTGTATGAGCAAAATGGAGGAGCTAGCAAAAACCATTATCCTATGCGCCAAAACTTACGCCGTTCACAACGGACACGAACCAGTTATGGGCAACATAATTTTACCTACCAGACAACTTACATATTAAACAAATAAGAACGGAAGCTTAATTTCGATTGTACTGAAAATGCTTTCAAGGTACAAGTTAAAAAAATTCTAAGGCAGCAAAATATACGATTTGATGGAACATAAGGAATACTGCTGTAAGTAACGATAATAGTCGGGCGACTGAAATTTGTATTCTCTGTATTATAGTATGAACCATAACAATATTATGTTTTCAAATGTTTCATATTGCTCTGCTCTACTTTTTTCTTTTTTCTTTCAGAGTGATCGTTATTTCAGTATCTTAGGTACCAGCTGTTTTGTATGGTCAAAGCCCGAGTTAATGTAATCCCAAATCTTTGTTAACGTCTTGAAATGGGCTGGTTGGTACATACTGCTTTTTGAACGAAGAAACAGCGCTATAGAACAAGGTCTCCTCTCGTCTTCGTCCTTGTTCTAGCGCTGTTTCTTCGCTGAAATCTTTATTTGAGCTACTTTCTCTATTGCTTCTTTTTGTCCACGTTGGTCTGGATGCCGTGAAAGTTCTTTTTTTTTTTAATCAATATTGACTGATATATTATTGTACAAATATGAGCGGTGTACGAATTGTGTACAAGGGTGTTGGGCCCCAGGCACTATGCCTTTAGTCCCAACGTCCTTTTGTTTCTTGTAGAAGGAAACAATTAAATAATTTTTTTTTAAATTGAATTGATTTTCGAATTGAAATGTATTATCCGTATCGAATGCCAAAGCGCTGAAGTCGAGTACGTCGGACAAGCTCCGGCCTCAGTGTCCGATTGTACTCCCGTGGGGGCGCAGCGCTCGCCTTCTCTCTCTTTTTCTTTCTAGCCGTCATTCCCTTATTTCCAGTGTAGGGTAGCAAACCGGACACTCGATATAGTTAACTTTCCGGCCTTTCTTCCTCTTGCTCTCTCTTTCTGCCTTGACCCACCCATGAAAGCTTGCGTGCGCTGCCTTCGCGCTGTCACGAGGCAGCGATCTCTCTGGCCGTTGGAGCATATTACAAGGTTTCCTACAATAATTGCTACGGAAAAAATCAATCCATCCACAACCAGCCAAGCTTTTATCCTAAACAGAAGCCAGAAAATAGCCACAAAGTTGTCTGAAGCCATAAGTACGAAGACTAGACAAACCCACGTTCAACCCACAATTCCCGCGGTAGATGAATGATCGCTGCATCGAGTTCCCTGTAGTTATTATCGTAGGAAATTATACGGGACAAGTAACGTATTAGCGGAGTCAGCGAGTCAGCCGGGTGAGCGTAGTCACTGTCAGAGGCCAAATGTGAACTCAACGGCTGCAGTTACTGCGCCTTTCAGCAAGCGCCCGTGTTTGTGACTCTCTTTTGAGAATGACGTCGAATTAGCAATGCACAATCTTCCCTCCCTTGAAAAACAAACAAATAAATAAACAGTGCCCTCTCAGGGCCTTTGGGAGTGTGTCTTGATTGTGTGGACAATAGCCGGCTTGTGGCTAGCTCATTTCTATTACACAAACATTTTGTTATTTATAAGCCGGTGCTTATTTCTTATATTACGGAGGGGTCAGCCCTGGGGGGAGGAGGGCCGAGAACAGTGCTTTCTACCTCATCGCCCTCCATCCCCGCATACGGATAAGTAAAACCGACTGCTCTAGCATTTTACATTATATGTTAATGGGCAGCATTTGAAACTAGATTTGACGTAAAGTTTCAGTTCCTTAGTTTCAAGAACATTTTCTGACAACACTGCTGCAGGAACCTTTCAGCTTTTCACCTCACCCTTTCAAAATTCTAGTTGTGCCGTGAAGATGTGCGCCTACTATCAAAAGTATGTGAATAATAGTTATGGAAAGATATCGTTGATGCCATGTAACATATGATACTGCAGAATGCAGTTCCGAGCGACTTGAAAAAAATTGATTTGCAAGTTACGCTAAGGTTGTCAGTCTGGTTCACACAGTACTCCGCTTTTATTTTTATTTTTCTATCTCCTAGGACCCCTAGTCCGCCCTTTTCAACTCTGTCCTACGTACAATTGTTTGGATATTAGCTGTATGGTCCCTACGTGTGTAGCCTCTCAACACATCTGTACTCTTGGGCGGATATAAAATCGCTTTGGGATATTCAGCTATTATTTGAAATGCCTAGCTATCCATAATTGCGTAAAACATGCTTCATGTCTCGAAGATGGTAGGATTAATCACTGAGATGCCCTGCAGTTTTATTTTCCGAATAGATTAACGAATGCAAAGAGCGGCCTTTCTGTCCAAATCAGGGAGAAAGATGAAATCAAAGCGGGACCTTAAGTGTTTTCGGCACACGGGGAATTGCTTGAGAAATGCAGGTGCATAAAGAAACGGGCTCTCAAGACCGCGTATCATGCGCTTTATCTGTAAGGGCAGAGCATTTCACTTATTTACCGCTTTGAGCGGTAAATAAGTGAAATTGTGTGTTAGGTGAAAGAAGAGATAAAGTGTAAAAATAAACACAGAGAAAACAAAACAAAAGTGTTTTTTTTCCTATGAACTGTGAAACACTCCAATTAATTTGTGCATTTTTAAGTGGCTTGACATACACTCAAGTTAGTCTTTGCAGCAATACGTTTTGTTGGGCTAGTTGGTTCATGACTTCTGAAGGAAAGAATTGTAGCGCAAAGCAACACACGGACAGACAGCGCCAGTCCCGTCCTCTCTGTCTGTCCGTGTGTTGCTTTGCGCTACAATTTTTTCCTTCAGTAGTCCTTGGCACTTCGTGTAACACCACATGAACGCACGATCACTGCAGGGACCATAGAAAATACTAGGTGAAATGTTAACCTTGGTGCACTACAGCATATATCAACGTTGTTTGTTTACTACCTTGATAAGCATAATTTCGACAGCGGAGCCGTTCCGCATTTCTTGAGGCCTTGCGGAGTCACCAGAACACTATCATCATCATGATCGGCCTTCATGTTCTGCTTGCTCCCCTAACACGAGCACCCGGCTGCTATCTTCTTCGTCGTCCTCTTCTTCATCTACTACTTCACTCCCGGAACACGTACGCCGATTTGTCCAGCGTGGGATGCAATAACTCTGATGTGCGAGAGAACGAGTACAGAGACAGAGAAAGAAAGAGAGAGAAAGAGGCAAAGAAAACAGAAAGACAGAAAGTATTGGCGAAAAAATTGCTTGGCGAGCCAGGATTCGAACCCGCGCACCCACGATCCGAAGGCAAGCGTCGTAACCACTCAGCTATCCAGCAGGCTAGTCGAGCGTAGCATAGCCTCGTGTATTGTAGTACAGCGAGGGAGTGGGAAAGGGAAGTGAAAGTGAGGAGGAGGAGGGAAAGAAGGAGGGGAGAGAGTAAAGCATAGCATAGAGAGAAAGAGAAAGAGAGAAAGAAAGGGAGGAAAGACAGAGAGAGAGAGAGAATAAAAGAAATAGAGATAAAGAAATAGAAAGAGAGAGAGAGAAAGCAAATGGGAAGAAAGAGAATGAAAGTTAGAAAGAGCGAGAAAGAAATACGTAGAGAGAGAAAAGAAAGAAATAGAAAGGAGCAGAGACAAGAAAGACATAGAAAAAACAGAGAGATGAGGGAAAAAGAAAGAAAGAGCTAGAGGGGAAAAAAAGGGGAAAAAGAAAAGGCCGCCCAGATCCGCACTTCGTTCAGGCTTGGCACCACTATAGCGCGAAGCTGTCCTAATTTTTTTTACATAAAACACCCTCATAAGCCTTTCTTCTTGATTTCCGTTAATTGTTGTTGGATTTGGTCATTGATCACTGCGAGTTGGTCTTGGTGAGTATAATGAAAACGCTGGTAAATGTGGCCTGTTAGAGACATGTATATAGTTACGGTAAGCATTAGAGACATGTATAGACTTAGGGTACCAAACCACAATATAAATTTTATGTGCAGTCAATCATCCAAAGCTGTTTTAGACGCAGCTGCAACTGTTGCCGACTTCTCAGGGCTTCTGCAACACTAAGGCTCAAAACTGTGCCCTGCTGCTAATAGCGACTGAAGCTCTGGAGCCGTATATATCGGCAAAAATCTCGGAGTTGTACCTTGATGTTTCAGGGCCTGCAAAAAATAGGAGGACGCTATATCTTCGCCGTCAAGAGTGGAACACGATAGCGTCATCGGGCCTGGTTCGCATCGCCTTCTCCTTCGTTTGCCAAGCTTCGCTTCTCGGCAGACACCTCAACCGCGCCGCGAGTGAAGGAACGTCAGTGCGCGTAATATTGGTTGTTTTACATTCTCTTTGAATGCCTACTGCAAGTACAGTTGCGAAGTGCTCACTACGCCATTATTCATCATTTCGTGAATTAGCGAAGTACCCACTACGCGTACATAGGGGGACACTCGCACCTACGCAGCTTCACACTTTGTTGATGCTGTGGCGGCTGCTGCTGACGAGCAATTATGGCTTAGCGTTTTGTAATGGGTGGTCCTTTAAACACCCCACTCGTTGCACAATTCACATGGTGTGACGCCTGATGCGAATCTGCGCTTCTGCCACGCAGTATGACACGTGTTAACTTAACTCCTTGCACTGATTGACACCTGTATAGGTGTTTTTCTTTTCGAAGCACTTTCAAGCCTGGTCAAGAAGGGAAGGCATGTTTGGGTCTTCAATGAATTGTCGCCTCTGTGACATTGCACTATAGAACATTGATTCCTTAGCTGCAAGGATGCCGTCCTATTTTGGGACGTTCTCCAAAGGGCTTTTAAAAGACAACTCTATGTAAACTCTCATAGCATATGCTATATCATGCCACCAGAAAGCAACGCTATGCCTGTTGACATGCTGCTATTAATCGGTATCAAATCAAATCAAAATGAGTTTATTAAGACGTGTATACAAAAAATGCTTACATAATATTTGGACCTGACTACCACGCAGAATGCCTGGGTTCGATTCGGGCTCGAACCCCTTGAATTTTGTTCTTGCATTCTGAGCGGCTGTTCGCTCACGGACAACGCCAAGCTTTCGCTCATAACCACGCCGCCGACGCCGATACCGGAATTTCTGCGACGCGGGCCCTTTCACGCTAACGTGTGTGTATATATATATATATATATAGTGCTTCATGGCCATGGCCGGGCAGGTGGACACGCACCTGCATCAAAGCATGCGAGCGTTTTTGGGATTTCGCCCCTATATCAGTGAGGCTGCCGCGGCGTGTCCTTTTCCTCAGTTTAACGTTATGCTAACCCGGAGTGTAAGCTTTTTGTTAATATGCGCTCCTCGCCATTGGCCGGCCACCTACAATATTGATTTGTTCCATGCAGTATTTGGCGAAATTTTCTCTTACAAACAAGTTTGCTGGAGTATTATTTCTTTTTGAAAAACATGACTTCAGTTCTTCTTCTTTTTTGTGTCATACACTGTCGCATCATTTCAGGACCCCTCAGTGCACACAGCCGTCTGCTTTTGTCCGGGAGGAAGAGAACTTCTTGCATATTCTAGCCCATTATCAAGTAATGGGCGCACATATTTAAATAAAATACAAAAAAAGGCATTGGCTTGGCGGATGCAATGTGTAAAAGGGTTTTCAGTTATGGATTCGAATATCCTTTGGCACTAGTTCAGCGCAAGGATCAGTAATTCGTTCGCACGCACACGCGTAGAGGCAACTGCTGAAAAATGCATAGGTTGCACTTATGCGGCGCTTCCGTTCACTTGAGAGCGTAGCGTCAGACATTATTTTCGCACTCATTGGCAGCATAGTTGATGCGCTGCCACATATTTATGTACCACTTTGAGTTTCATCAAATTTCATACGCAAACCTTGCAGTTTGTTCCCGCTAAGTTTTGAAGGACATAAGATACACATCGTACCGCATCGCGTTCCCGTCTACGTTGTCCTCTGTTTTCTTTTTCTTGTTTCGTTTTTTTTCGTGTTTTTCGCGTTTCGATGGCATTTATTCTTTCATAGTACACTCTGCGGTTGAAAAATTCCTCCTCCTTTTCACCCTGTGAAAGTAGTAGTACAGCGAGGCTGCTAGACCAGTAGCACCACCACATTTGACACTGGAAACGCACTACCAGCCCTGCAATTGACGTTATACAACCAACACAACTGCTGATGTAAAACTTTTTTATTACGATAGCAATTATGTGGACAGTCTCGGCTGGTTATTGCCGTCGCCGTCGCCGCCATCATGCTGCGTATATGTATAAGTATGTACATATATATAAAGGTCCCAAAAAGAAATAATTTCGAAAAAGCTTCCGAAGCGCGCAATCGAACCAGCGACCTCGCAGTCCGCAGCGCGTGGCGCTATCCGCTACGCCACCAAAGGCAGATCCTTCACGTAGTTAACGGCGAGCGTTGTATGCACACCCTTTACCGCAGTGCTTAGAGACGGCAGGCGCTTATAAGCGTTTCTTCATTACCAGCGAGATGGCGCGAGGAGCTCGACGGGTGCACTTAAAGGCGATGGCCAGCTTATTTGCGCAGGGAGAACCTTGCGCTTCCGCTGTCTGCTCGGGCGGTAGTAGCTGCCGGGTAACGCCGCTGGTCTTCGCCCTACAGGGCGTGGTCGCCATCGTGCGCTTATCTCGAGGAAAGAAGGGGGCGGGCGGGCGGGAGGGGGGTGGAGCGAGGCGTTGTATGTCTTGTGCTTTCCCCGCGATGTCCGCGCTGAAGTCAGAGAGCGTACGAAGGTCACTTCGCTTGCTGCAGAAGCCGCGTTTGCGAAAAGAGCGTGCTGTTCAAACAGAAATAAGCAGCAATTGTGACAGTTCGCGCTCGTCCTGTTTGTACCTGTTCGTTCGTTTCGTGCGTCCCGCTTTATGTTTGAGCAGTGCGCTTCAAGTGTCGAGCTGTGACGCATGATAGTTCGCGCTCGTCCTGTGTGTGTTTTTTTTGTGCGTTCTTCGCGCTTGAGCGACGCGCTGGCAATTTCGAGCTGCTTTCCGTTCTTCGCGTTACATTCCAATTTGTTGTTGTCGCATTCATTGCTTCGCCGTTGCGGCGAAACTGTGACTTTTTTATTGCTGCTGTCGAATCACTTTATTGATGATCGCCCTGGTGTGACTGCGGTATACCGCGATGGGTTCAGCCATCACATTCTACACGTTTGCGGCCAAGACCGCATCCGTGGCACGATCTGCGCCCCGTGGTTGGTGGCTGTGGGTCGTTTCCATAACCGGTGGCATTAGGGAAGGTTTCCACAATGATACTACATAAAGTAATCACGTATTCTCAAAAGGAAAAAAAAGAAGAAAACATAAAGTCGGAAATTTTTGTTTACTGATTTTTCTCTTCCAAGCGACTTCCATTCTTTCCGACATATAAATTGATGACGGCATTCACTACAGTATTAAAAAGACATTAAATTAATGACACCAGGGGCTGCGGTATTGCGTTGAGTGTAAGGAGAGGCTTACAACATTTGAAAGCACGGAACACTGAAGTAAGGCGATTTCCAAGGATAACAACCGTGACGATGTTCTCAGGAGAAATCAGATGCAGGCGCGCACGCTTTTCTCGCGTCGGCAACGCGTATGTCGCTAATGAGTTTATCAGTCTGAGTGTCTCTCTGTCTGTTTTAAACTAATGGCTCTCCGGGCAACTTTTGGGAATTTAAAAAGGCGACGCTGGTCGCAGAAAGCAACCTTAACAATTAACGTCAGAGACGCAGTTCGGTGCCTTAAAAGGGTAACCACGACTGTGAAGAAACCATTATTATTGCAAGTTGACCCTTTGATCTGTCGGCACGAACGGGATTCATTAATGTAACTGTTCAGCTCAATCCGCATCACATTTAAAAATAACCTCTGGCTCGAATGTTGTACATATATATATATATATATGCGTGTGTGTGTGTGTGCGTGACCAAACCGTATGAATTCAGGTAGAAACAGTGTACGAATGAAGGAGGTGGTAACTTCTAATTATTTCATTTTGCCTCGGGCGTCGAGATCAACAACTCGCTTTATCGGAGATATCCAGGGCTTCCTTTTTCGTTCTTTGTTTCTTTTCTGTTCTTGTTAAGGCAGTGCCAGACTGAGGTACACGTATGTCGATATAAGCAAAAGAAGGCAGAGCTAAACCAGCGGACTCCCACCTCGCGAGAACGGGTAGAAACAAATGGCGGTGCACTGGGTCTCTACACTCAACGGGAAGCGAAGGTGTAAAGACGAGACAAAAGAAAGACAAATTACGGCCTAAGGAGCTCGGAAACCGATTGCGCGGGAAACAAGAAAAAGTTTGGTACTAACCAGTACGGACGCAAAGAAGAAATTTCTACGACGAGGAGAAAACGAGGCGCCGCAGCCGTCATCAATTAAGAGCACAATCAAGAGTTTTGCGTCCGTTCTTGTTTGTCGGACTGTACCCGGATCGTTCGGCTGTATCTTTCACGCTGCCTCCATTCTGCCCGCTCTCTCTCTCTCTCGATGCTGCAGCCGACCCTTTCTCTCAGCCACTTGTCTGGCGCACTCGCCGTGAAAACAGTGTTTTCATTGGAGCATTTTCTTCCTGCTGACGCCTCGCTCTGCTGTCCGTTTCCGATGCCTTTATGCTCGAACCTTTCATTTCTATCGCCCTGCCCTTGAGTTGTGTTTCTCGTCGTGTTATTCTGGGCGCCGACGGCCCTTGAAGAAAGCGGACTTTGATACTTCGTAAGCTTTTAAAGGGCAGCAGCCAAACATTTCAGAAAAATGCGAGACCAGTGAACGGCAAGCAACAGAGCACTACTTCAGTGATAATTTGAAAAGAATGGACACTAAAAAGTTTCGGCAGAGCGTTGCTATTTACAATTATCTTGACAGCTACGAGGGGGTATTCGAAAGATTTATTACCATGAAATAAAAAAAGCATACAATAATCACTTGCAGTGGTCAAAGTTAGTTCTCCAAGTAGTCTCCCTGCAGAGCCACAAATTTTTTGCAGCGTTTCTTCACCTGTTTCAGGCCCTATTTGTAGAAGTCCTCCGCTTTGCTCGAAAACCACTGTTCTACTCCGAAAACGACGTCTTCTTTGTCGTCAAATCGCCGACCACCAAGCATCTCGGGAAAGAGGAAGTCGCTTGGCGCAAGATCAGGCGAATAAGGTGGATGCTGCAAAAGTTGATAGCCTAACCGGTGAGTGGCGACAATCGATGCTTCTGCTCTAACAGTGTCAAATTCTTCTGAGAAAAGTCGTAGCGAGTTCACTTTTGATGAGGTGTCAACAAGCGAGGTACCCAGCGTGCAGGCATCTTATTCACGTGCAGTTCCTCGTGAGTAATCTTCCACGCAGTTCCGTAAGTTACTCCAGCCTCCGTCATCGCTCTTTCAGTGGTGGACCTTCTGTCGCCGAAGGTAACGGCCTCCACTTTCTTCACCATGGCAAGATCATCCTTGACTGAAGGTCTACCTGCTCGCGGCTCGTCTGTCAGGGGCACGTTACCACTTTGAAAGTTCCTCTTGCACCTCACAACCGTGTCATATGGCGGGCTATCATCCCCACAGACAGCTTTCATTTCGTCGTGCATTTGGCGTGCGTTTTTGCCCTTCAAATGGAGCAACTCTATGGCACTTAATACTCACGCAGGTTGATGTCTTCTACAGCAGGTGGAATGAAAACTACCTTAGACAAAGCTTTTATATTCGCCCAAGTATGCATAGCAATGATACTGATTATGCACAAAAAGTTTCTTGTTTATATCTCTATGACTTTATTATAATCAAAATTTTTTGATACCCCCTTGTATGTTGCATGCTTTCAGTGGTTTCGGCTTTCAATGCTGGACGGCCGTGCATATTGCCGATTTGGAATAATAAGGAAGGTCTCATACACTTAACTTATTTTAACGCGATAGCGTTAAATAACCCCTGTCGCAGAAAATCTGGTGTCGGCGTCGCCGGCATTGTCCGTGAGCCAAAATCCCGATGGATACAAATAGCAAAAATCAGGGTGCGAGATGGAATCGAACCCACAGATCCTGCGTGGCAGTCAAGTATTCCACCACAAAGCCACGCCAGTCCTTGAAACTGCTCAGGAAAGATACCCCATAGAGGCTTCATGTAGGGCGAGGGGTCACGTTAACAGACATAATATTCCGTGGCAGAAGCGTAGAACTGCACCAGTCGTCGCCCCAGTAAACTGCGTGAAGAGTTGGTGGTTTCAAGCTACCCACCCATTACGAAGGGCTTAGCCATAATTCATTACCATCATTATCATCCACATCACCAACACGTATGCAGCTACGTAGCCGCGCGTATTGCCTTACAGACGCGTAGTAGGTGCATTCCTACTTTGCAAAATGCTGAATTACGGGTACTTCGCAACTGTACCTGCAATGGGCGTCCGGAGAGTTGACAGCGGCCGATATCACGCTCACAGACGTTCCTTTCCCTCACGGCGCTGGTTGAGGTGTCCACCGAGAAGCAAAGTATGGCAAGCGAATGAGAAAGCGATGCGAGCAGGGCCCGAAAACATTATTGCCTTCCACTCTTAAAGGTGAAACTCAAGCGTTCTCCAAGTTTTTTTGTTTCCGTACATCGTTTAATTTTCACCACAGCGTCAATTATTGTTAGCGCTTCGGCACTTGCTATGGCTACGCTACGCAACGGAACTTAAATGAATTTATAGGCCGAACGAATCACTGCTAAAAGTGAGAAATTATTCTAAAGTGTAATTTCTTTTGTGCACAACCTCCTCCGCTTCACCCCAATACGTGAAAAGTGCTTACACGACGTCTACTGACTAACAATGACTCTTGCAGAAAGCTGCATTTGCGGTGACCTCAATAAGGATTACCAGGACGCGATGACACGAAGTTATACCCGTGCTACAGATTCACTTACAGTGGTCTTCGAGCATGCATCGTCACTGAGCATGCTGAGCAGCTTGCTCACGGAAGATATAAAAAAAAGTGTAGCGGGGGCGTTCATGTACCACGTGTTTTATCGACGGCTCCTAAAAGTTCCTATGCGCCGCGAATGAGGAAAAGAAGAAATTTGTTTAACGATCCGAGCTGGTATTCAACAACAACAACAAAAAAAAACATCTTATGACGCTTGAAATGTTCCCAAGAGAAATTGGAGCGAGTGTTGGTTTGGAGCTTTCTGCCTCCGGATTCGTGTGTTCAAAACCTTCAAATTGTATTTTTATTAGAGAAAATTTGAGCCAATTCTGGAGCTGAAAATATTGTAGTAAGTGTTGTAGAGGATCGGACGTGTAATTAGAAGGCCGTGGGTTCGGGCCCCACCGACGGCAAAGGTGTTTTTTTCGTCCACT
This sequence comes from Rhipicephalus sanguineus, assembly GCF_013339695.2. NCBI lineage: Eukaryota > Metazoa > Arthropoda > Arachnida > Ixodida > Ixodidae > Rhipicephalus > Rhipicephalus sanguineus. The sequence goes on from NC_051176.1 coordinate 157,445,642, forward strand.
TTAATTCCTTTCCATTTATGTCGTAGGCCTAATTACTACACTACAGTTAAAAATAAGAAATAATGTCCCCTACGTTTTCCTTGGCTTAATTGTCTGTTAGTTTCATTGGCTTTTTTCTAACAAAAGGACACAACCTAATGACATCGCAGACTCGATCGAGTCCCGTCCCTGTATTGGCAAACCTTATAACGTACAATCTCTGCTTGAGCAGATGTCAAGAGTAGTTCTACTGGCTGCCGGAAATCATGTGCCAATGCAGTTGTCAGCAGCTGACTCTGGCCGTTGCTTCCCCTGTGCAAGGCTGCCCAGAACACAATGTAAGCTACTGTTCATTCGTCAGTCGACGGTTGAGTAAAGACACAAGATTACATGAGACCTCTGTCGCCACTGTGGCGGTACTACTATAGGAACACATGTGACGCACATGCACGGTGAAATTGTTTTATCCTTGCTCCAGTTCGTCTATTCTTTTTCCTCCTTAAAGGGACACTAAAGGCAAATGTTAAGTCGACGTTGATTGCTGAAATAGCGTTCCAGAAACCTCGTAGTGCTTGTTTCGTGCCACGGAAATGCTTATTTTGAACGAAAATCACATTTTACTGGTCCGCACAGCATGAGCGCACTTCAAATCGCCCGCCTGGAAAGGGCCTCCTGACGTATATAGCGTTTGCCTCGCCCAACTTTGCCCGCCTTTACTGCCCCACCGCCGACGCTGCGGTTTCGGCACTGAAGGGCACATTGCAAGCCTTGCCCAAGTTGCGGGTGATATCGTAATCCTCTGCACGGAAGTGCAGCGAGCACACACGCAGATTTCTTGGTTGTTTAGCACACTGTCGCAGAGGCACGGCACTCGGCCACTTCGGCGTAGGGGTTTACTTGCGGCACCCACTGAAAAGTCACGTCGGTTTCTTTGCTGCAGCTGCTGTTGCTCAAGCGGCGCACACCATTCAGGCACCCGGCAACATAACAAGGACGCGGCGTTTTGTCGAACTTTCCGTTAGAGCGACTTTCATGAGTGTACAAAGCACACGCAACAGTACGCGATCACGAAACTGCCACTGAGACGCAGCCGCGCGAGCGAGAGCAGCCCGGCGAAAACGGAACTTTTACACCACCCGCGCCGTTCCCCTTGGCAACGCCAAGTTCTTTTTTCCATGAATGAAACAGAAACGCACAAGTAGCATTTTATTGCGTCTTGTATGCTATGGAATGGTATTTTTTTATTAGAAGTAGCTTGAGTACTAGGGATTAATTGTACTCGGGACTCGACGTCATCGGGCTCATTCCAAAGTGTCCCACTGGTGGCGCATATCGTGTCCTACATTTACCTTAATTTCTCGATTAGAAGAGCGCTGCTGTTGACAATACTGACGTTTTAGGCGTTCTCAAACATTCACCTTTCACTCTGGCATAAATTGCTATTTGTCTTTAGTTTGCCTTTAAGTGACAAAAGATACTAGACAAAATTTACAATAAGGAAGTCCACGAGGAATCTGCGGAAGTGTTATTTTAGAATCCTCACGCGTGGCCGGGAAATTCCGCTGTCGAAAACCCCGTGTGTTAACAGCCAAGGCTAGCCTAAGGCGATGCCTTCATTAAGAATGATAGCGGCTAGCACGATCGTTGGTCGTCGGTAATCTGATCGTCGGGGTCGCACGTCGGCTTTTAAACATGCATAATCGAACATTCCAGCGTTATCAACTTATCATTGGTGTTTGCGTTAGCTCCAGAGCAAACTCAACCACTCAAGTCGTTCGCGCAATCCTATCGGAATAGTCTAAAACAGTCGCGAAGTTTCCTGGCGCGGCCTACGCCGAGCGGTGGCAACACGCGCAGCAGTCCTTGTGGGCGAAGCCCGATCACATAAAAACAAGGGAACAAGCACGCGTGGCAGTATTACTCATTAACAAAGATACCTTGTCTGGAGTGTGATGTTGCTGTAATTCTCGCCTAGTCAGTGAGGGTGATCTCAGGCATGATATAATGAAAATTATGAGAATCGTACTGGCAGGAGAAATGAAAAAAAAATTAAGGCAGCTTCGCACTAGTGGTGCCAAGCCTGAAGGAAGAGCGGAGCTGGGAGGCGTTCTTTGTTTCTCTTTTTTTGCCTCTCTTTTTATCTTTTTCTCTCTGCTCTGTTTTTTCTATGTCTTCTCGGCCTCTGTTTATTTCTGTTTCTTTGTATCTCTCTCTCCCTTTATATAAAGGAAAATAAGGTGAAAGTTTCGATGCTTGTTTCTTTCGCGATGAAGCCTTAGAACACCGGTCCGTCATTGCGAAGGACATCACAAATGTCAGCGCATCTTTCTTGCATTTAAACAATTTTGGCTAAGTAGAAGTTCTCGAAATTTGCTGAGTTCAGTGTTTTGTCTTTTGAGAATGGAAGTTAGTATGCGTTTGACGATAGCAAGTTAGTTAAGCCCGGGTAGCCGTTCGTGGGATCTGTCGGGAGCTCGGTTTAGCGGAGGAAAGAAATACACGTGTTGACAGCTTGAGAACAGAGAGTAGACTGACGTTTATTCAAAAGTAAAAACAGGTTTGCCAATTGCCTGTGGAGGCATTTTAGTGTCGGCGCAGCTGCCTCAATGCCAAGAAAGAGCAAGGCATAACGACCCCAAGGCGAGGAGAACTGGCTTTCGGAGCAGCGGGAAGAAAGAAGCGACGGACAGTCGCTAAAAATCTATGACATGACGTGGAGTTGGTGCGGAAACTTCAAGCCGGCTTTGTCAGCCGCCTATCATTTTTGCGTCTGCTTCGACCTATCAGGATTCCTCTAACGATAAGAGTGGCTGTGGTCGCTACTGTGCGAGAGTAATCTACTAATACAGCTTGAATTATTTTTCTCTTCAATAGCTCTTTATTTGTGCGTGCAGCCCTTTGTATCAGCTTTTATAGTGTTTATGCACCCAAGGTTTAGCCTAATGATATTGATACCCTGTCCAAGAGATGCACCTTCGCGTGATTGCTTCTTCGGTGACTGCCCTATTTTTTACGGTCCAAAATGTGATGTCCTATATATATTTTAATCAGCATCTGCCCAACAGCGCGCAGTGCTGTCAGCCTTTCGTATGCCGCCAGAGAAGCATTTAGTACTGGCTGCACTAAGCGTTAGTCGTTCTGTCTCATAACGATATATATATATATATACAGGGTGTCCCAGCTATCTTTAGCCAAGGGTTTAAAAATACAATATTAGAGGCAGGCGAGTGAAATCACTTGCAAATTACTGACAGTCACCTTGCGCACTACAGGCAATTTTTTGTTTGGTAACTAACTAATTTGTTAATTGGGATTATTTAATTAAATAGCAAAATATTGGCTGTAGGCAAGAAATGCGGCTTGCAAAGTTCGAGGGCGTATTCAGAAACCCCAATTCCATTATTTGCGATAAAGAAAGTCTCACGTATACCATTTTTCCAAGCTGCAAAGAAAGCCCGCGAAATACAAAAAGAACCACGCGACTAGCGCATTCGCCCGCCGCGAGAATGCTGCCCTCAGCCGTGGTTTGAGAGAACGAAATCAGCTGCGGCCGCGACTCGGCGGCTCCGTTGCGGCGGTAGGCTGATAAGTTGACGGTGGTATGCAGGCACGTTTCACTCTCTGTTATGAACGATTGAAATTAAAGGGGGATCAATGATAATTTTTTGTCGTTTTATTCTATCTTGCGACTACACGCATGCGTTGAAGCAGGCATTTGTGGTTGCTTCTTCAGTAATAATCGACACTTTCAGTGCAGCGTTTGTGTTTAATTCTCTCTTCTTCTCAGGCGTCCTTCTTCCGATGTGCGCTGCCTTAGCCCACTACAGCCAAACCCGACTGTATCGGACTCGGATGAATCGAATTATCCTTTATATCGAACTATTCCGAACACAACATTGTTTTAGCTTTAATGCAGAGAAAGATTTACGGCTACACGGAACAAAAATAGCGGGAATACTTGATATATCGAACATCAGGCAGTGCGATACGCCCCTTCTTACAAAGGAAGGGGACATTCCCGCATGCAATTGGACGAGTGAGCGGTGTGATTAGGAAGGCGCCGCGAAGAGCGAATAGAAACTATCGCTTGCGATCGCGTGGTTTCTCCCAGGATTCCTTGCCACGGCAGTCGTGCGGGGTCGCTGTTCGCTTCTCAGCTTCCTTTGTTAACGCAATGCTCAATTGGCTCAATGCTCAATTGGCTGCCGTAAAAAGGAAGAGCCTAGCTCTTCTCCGCAAAGCTGGTGATAATCAACGCAGTCGAACGTAGAGAAAACGAAGTCTGACATCGCCGCTGCGTACAGCATCCCGAAAAGCACGATGAGTGGGATGTTCAAAAACAACGCCAACATTTGGGTCAAGCCAGACTAGAGGCTTCGCACAGCTGCGTATTAAGATGTTGAGTCGCTGTTTACATCGATACCGTATTTTCTTGCCTACCACCCAGTCCTACACACCCGCATCCCTAACTGAAACCGCGAACAAGTAAACACACACAAAAAAAGAATATCCGCGTAGTGCCGTAAGCTGTCTTCCTTGCATTATATTTAGCAATGTCGTGAAGCCAACTTGCGCACCGGAACTCGCATCGAAAATACGGTAAATTCTTTAAAAGTGTTATATCGAATTAGACAATATATCGAACTCATTCCCGTTTTTTAGCGAGTTCGGTATATGTGGGTTCGACTGTACTTCCAAGCCGACGGGTATGAAGCCGTGTTTCAATAAAGCACGTATTTCTCAATAATGGTTACATTGGTTGTAGATGCATGTGCTGATAGAAAGTGGTGACATGTTGTTATAAAGTAGCTAGGCACCGGTCTCTAGCACGCTATAGCCGTAGCCACGAATACCGGGGATTTTAAAAAGTGAGCGTCTATCGCACACTTTTACCTAGATCCGAGCCCTTCAACCCCGTCCACCAGTAATATAATTGAGCAGTGCATGTACTTCCAGCGCTTTAACGCACCGGTGCTTACATCAAAGAATACCTGAATATCTAAAGTATTTCGCGTCGAGTTCTCCATCCCGGTCTTAGATTTGGCAGTCAATGTAGGCCAGGACACTGGTGCGAGCATCTCCAGACCAACGTTTCCACATCGTGGTGCATCAGTGGTTGTGCGGCACGTGCATCGCCCGTGTCGGCGTTTCCCTAGAAACGCCACGTTTCACTTCGCTATACGCGAATGAAGAGGAAAAGTTCTAAAGAAGTAATCTCGGTGAGCGGCAAGTATGTGGGCACGAGGACGGCGCGGACTCGGACGTGCGCGGCGCACTAGGTTTAAGGGGTTTAGCCTGTTAGCCCGCGGGCGCAACACAAGTAAAGTGCCGACTCTTTCTTGCGCAGAAAAAGAAAACAGAGGCGGTGAGAGAATCAAAATGTAAAACGCTGTGAGACAAAAGGAACCAGCCAGGCATTCGCAGACACGGTACTCTTGAAGGCCCGGCCGCATCGATCGTGTGTTCGTGTTTCGCCGCTGGGCTTCTCTTCACCGACACGGGAGACTTGTATTAAAGAACCATTGGCGATGACGTCAAGCAGACAGGTAAAAAAAAACAAAACAAATAAAATTTGGGGCGCGAGTGAACAGCGAACACGCGGAGGTGAACGCAGATTCCTTTTCACTTTTTATAGGGCCCCTCTCTCGGTGCTGTACATAGAGAGCTGAAAAATAATTCGACCGCTGAGAGAGAAAAATGATTGGCTCCACTTTACGCGTCACCCCAGCCGCTGCATTTACTTACCGTGTATCTGAGCTGCTTCGAGAAATAGAGGGCCGCTGTGGTCCCTTCCGAAGCAACGCGCATTACTGATTTTCTGTCGCGTGCATACGAAAGAGGGGATGGGTGTCTGGTGATTGAATATCTAACAAGTGCCGAAAGAATGCAATGAGTCACTAAAGCACTCTATTCTTCCTTACCCGTTTCTACGTTCGCCACACAAATGCACACACTCGCATAAGTACACGCTGTCAGATAGGCACGCTTTGTTCGCTGAATTAAGCGAACGTTCACTTTTTTTTTAGAGAGAGAGGGAGAGAGAGAAAGAGGCACTCCAATTTTCGAAGATAACCGGTTCGGTGTCAATCCTCAACTTGATGGGTATTTCACGCATATAAAACCGCGGTGCATTCAGAATACCGCGAAGCAAGGAATAACTTCGGGTGTTCAAGGTATTTTTTTTCTTTCCGAGCGCGGAACAACTCTTCCAGCTCTAAATGCGTGCATATTAGGGGATGAAACTGTTAACGTTTTGCGAGGCCATATGCTGTTCCTGGCTTTAATTTGGCACAAGAAGACTGGAAGCTCCCGGTGCCAGGGCTGCCGTGCACAGTCTTTCATGGACGCCTTTTTTTTTTTTTTTGCAACGACTTGTCTGCCGCTGAGCGGCGCGAGCACTTCTAGAGAGATAGGAGGGTGCGATAACCCTAAATAACTTCATCGTTAGCGCCTTCGTGACGCGGAGGTTATCCAGGGATCTCGAGTTACAGAAGACGCGTCGCCTGGAGAATTTGTAGCATCGGCGGCATTTATAATAACACCTTACTTTTTTTTTTCTCTTTGATATCATTGGAACTCTGTGAAAGCAATCACATGCATTTCCGCAAGATTTACAACGGTGATGAAAACGAGACAACGTAGTGAGCTGCAAAAGCGGTCGGTAAACGAAGTTGATATGCTTTATTTCGCTTTTTAGCCAGTTTGGTACGAGAACAATTGAATGGCCGCCATTTTTCGAGATCTTATATGCAGTGGCGCCGACTGCTGTGCGGAGCACGCCAACGGAACAACATCAGGCGATGTCTGCTGGTTCCGAGCCTATGCATTTATGGGCGTGCGCTCCCTAATAATCATGTATAACTGTATTTTTTTCACGCGCTTTTTCCCTTTGCGAAATTAGCTCTGCAATTGCGTTAAGCTGGGCGCGCTCCTGTAAAGTTGGTATCGGGGTGATGCGGGGTGATGCGTGAAATAAAAAAGCAGCTTGTTCCGGTTGTTGCTGCGTTGCATGCCCACTTTCAACGCGGGTCTCCCATTGACCACCAGTCCGATACGATGCCTCCCTGGGAATTCACCACCATCACATCAAATAAGACAACCAAGTTACGGCGCAGTGATGCATCAGGTATTATTCACGAACGCTCTATCATCGAAGCATCATGCGCTAACGTCTGCAAAGTCTATACAGATGCTGCCATCCTACAAGACGGCGGAAGGACATCATTCCTTGGTACCACGCATAATTTCATCAGTGGTCACCAGCATTATCTATCTACGGAAGCCAGTCCTCTTGTAATGGAACTTCAAGCCATCCATGACGCAGTGCGGGATGTCGCCTCTAAGCTGTCTACAATTAAGCAACTTGACGTATTCACCGATTCTTTAGCGGCTGTCCAGGAACTCAAGAAAGTTCACAAGGTGATGGAAATCTGCGAGGCGATACATAAGATGAACCGTAATACAGCCACTTGCATCAGGGTACACTGGATTCAAGGCCATGCTGCGAATCCTCACAATATTGCTGCCGACCAACAGGCACACTGCCCTCCTAATACAGACCTCCCATCTATTCCCCTTCCACCGCAACCCCTAAATACACTCCGTGCCCGTAAAAATGTTCTCCGGCAGGATACACGCGCTCTTATACCACCGTGTGTCTGCTCTCTCCCCCTTCACCTTGCTAGGGCGGAGGAAGTCGTGCTTAGGAGGCCTCGGGCAAGGCTGGCCCTTACAGCAGCTGTTATCTCAACATGGAACTGGTCGCATTTACCAGTTGGTGCTACGTGCCCGTTCTGTTCTGTTCCAGTGATGCAAGCAGATGCATACCACCTTATATGGACATGCCAAGGATTACAGTCGGAACGTTCCCGTCATCTCCTGAAAGCTGGTCTTCGCTACAGTGACACAAACAGTTATGAGCAATGGATACATGACAACACATTCCACAAGACACTTCTTCCCTTCATACACAACACCGGCCTAACGGCGCACATTTAACACAAATACACATAAAAAATATTATGCCTTAAGGGCAAGTCTATGTCGCAAATAAAAAAAAAAACTGTATTTTTTTTTCTCTCAGGCAATGTTGTTAAAGGGGTCATGAAGCACCCCTTGGGCTGATTGAAAAAACACATCCTGCGGAAAGCTGACACGGCTATGAACTGCTCTGCCAAATATTACACTCGTGCGCGCCGCGTAATGGCCACAAGCGGAGCGCGAAGTTGCCGTTTCCCCAGGCACCCTCTTTTCAAACAGAGGCCGGTTCTCACTCTCGTCGGTGGGCGGGGCGTCTGTCCGCTGTACGTCGCAAGAGACACAGCATGCTTATTGGCCGATAGCCGACGTAAATCGAGAGCGGCGTTCGGATCAGATGCGCTTCTTGCCGCGGGGTGCCGCCACTTGCCGGCGCCGCACTCCTCAGTACACGGTAGCCGCACTCGCGCAAGCGAATCACAGCGGGAGAGCGATCGCGTTTCATGACGCGCGCTGGCGTAACTTCTTTCCCCCATGCCATCCCTCCCTGTCTAGCTTCCAGTGCGCTCGCCGGCACGAGAAAAGAGAGAAAGCGCTGGGAGCGTGCGCCAAACCCCAGTAACTCCGCTGATTCTTGACGGATTCGAGAAATTTTTGCGGCAATCGATTCGGGAGGCAGTACACTCCGATACTGAGGCCATTATATCATTACTTGGAAAAGTGGTTCATGACCCCTTTAAGCGCACTTGCTTCATTGAACATCCAATAGACCTTGTGGCTCTTACTATGCGATGGTAAGCATTGTAGCGCATGGGCTGATAAAGCAGGAATGACTATTTCGTAACAACAAGTGGTGAGCGCTTGCTGTGTGTTAGAGATACCGCTTCTCTTGCACTGTCCTTTGACGAGTCAATGTGAAGCTAGAAATTCCGAGAAGGTGCTGGGTTTTTTAGACCCGTTATAGTCACTAAACGTGCTATGTGATCACTCTGTTGACATCTGAAATCACTAAAGCCTGGTGCCTCTTTTATTGCGATAGCAATTATATGGACAGTCTCGGCTGAATTTTGCCGTCGCCGTCGCCGCCGTCATGCACCGTATATGTATAAGTATGTATATACATATAAAAGCCCCAAAGAAAAATAATTCAGAAAAATGCTTCCGAAGCGCGGAATCGAACCAGGGACCTCTTGCTCCGCAGCGAGTGGCGCTAGCCACTACGCCACAAAACGCAGATCCTCCACGTAGCTAACGGCGAGCGTTATATACACACCCTTTAGCGCTGGACGGACTCGGAGACGGCAGGCGCTTATAAGCGTTTCTTCATTACCAGCGAGATGGCGCGAGGAGGGCGTCGGCGAGCTCGCTCGCTTCTTCTTATGTTTGCGCAGGGAGAGCCTTGCCCTTCCGCTGTCTGCTCGCGCGGTTTTCTCGTGCTGAGGGGAAGAGGGATGTTTCACGCTTTCACCGTGATGTCCGCGCTCATGTTACGGAGCGTACGAAAGTCACTCGAGCTCAAGTGACGCCGCTAAACGAACAAACAGAAGATGAGCGCGAAATATCAAGTGTCACAGCTCGACACTTGAAGCACGCTAGTTTCCTTCGCTGCTGCGGCCGCCTTTGCAACAGGAGCGCTGTTCAAACTGCGAGTATCCATTGGCGAGCCTCACTTCGTATAGCATTAGTTTCTTGCTATCGCATTCATTGCTTCGCCCTTGCGGCGAAACTGTGACTTTTTTCGTTCACGGTGGCGTGACAAACTAAACGCTTGACGAACTAAACCAACCCGTATGCGCCTTTCACTGGCAGCGCAGTGGCACAGAGCCCTCATTCCATGCGCACAAGCGGAGAAAAAAAAATGGCCGCGTATCTGCGTGCTTCGCGGCAAATGTCGTCTAAAGACGATAGAAGAGGCGCTGCATGAGATATGGACGCCCTCTGGCAATACGTCGGGAAACATGAGTGCTGTGTTGCGGGCTGGTAGTCGTCCCGGCGCAGCGGCAGGTGAAGACCGGCGGTGACCAACGCGACCGGCGGGGACGCCGGCCAGCCCGAACACGCGGTTTGGCGCGATGCGCCGAAGGAGAAGAAACGTCCGCACTCAACGAGTACTCTCCACAAACTCTCTTATTTACACGTCGCCTGGGTAAAACAGGAATGCCGGAGCGGCATCCCCTGTCATTCGTACAATGCAATACTGAACCGAAACCGAAACACAACATGAGCTTGTGCAGAGGGCACGGAGGAAGACAAGTTTCAGCGCAGTCGCATTTTCAGCGCAGCTTAAGAAACTAGGGTCTTTATAATTGCGTATCTGTGTATTTTCTATTAAAGGAACACACCACCTAATACTTACCTAATGATGTTGCGCCTCAGATATGCATAATATTTACTTTTTGATCGACAACGTTCACAAGTAGGAACAGCCGTACCAGTTCAAGATGGGTGCACGGTAAGCAAGTGGTTCAACTTTGGCCGGTTGGCTGAATCGAGTGACGTGCCGACAAACAGAAAGGCAGACCAAAATTTCTCTACGCTGGTCTAGAGTCACTAGAAAACCAGAGTACCGCAAAGTTAGGCTGCACGCGGGCAACAATGGGTGGCGGCGGCCATGTCCCTTCCAGACCGTCCTGCGCGTTGCTAGCGTGTGTTGAGAAGTGGCCGATCTTTTAGCCTCAGTGCCGTGTTACGCTCGGAAGAACGGCATTATGTGTGTGTTTTTCTTCAAGAGGATATTAGAAGTGATTTCGAGTCATCGACAGGTATGGATCGACTGCGCGGTTAGCGGTGTAACTAATGAAACGTACGGCGAATGTTGCCATGTGCTCGCGAACTCTCTTCATGGCTTCATCGGTCTCGTTTCGTGTCACGCCCGGGCGTGCTCGCTAGGTCCGGATCTGTAAACATAGTTGCATTAGCGCAGTGACATCGTGCGAGATGCCATTTACTTCAACATTTGATGAATCTTGACTGCTTGCGCTAGCTTTGCAGTCGGTGTTCAGGTTCACTGCACTCGAGAACGTTACCGAACATCGAGAACATTCAGCATTGCGTCCTTCGACTGATCCCTGACGCATAACTTACTTGCTGTTAACTGGTTGACATGTGTAATAGAAGTTGTGTGTGTACGGTAATTGGAAGTTGTGCGCGACGTCTTGGTTCAGAACGCCAGCAGCCGGACGCACGGGCGAATCGGCGTGCGGTAGGTAACGTGCATCTTATCTTACGATACGTAGAAAATAGGTCATCAACAAGTATTGACATCACTACTTAATTGTTTCATTTCCTATTACTTGTCTCCTTAATATTCTCAACGTTGCAATGAATTTGCAAATATTTTCTGTGTTCTGACAAACAGTTCTTTTTTGGGCGTTGCCAGCGCGTAGACAGCTGGGGTTCGGTTTCTGCACTGCTGCACTTTTTTTTTTGCATAATGCACTCTTATTAAAACTTCCTCGGCACGATGCTTTATGTTCTTTTGATCAGAAATAGCACATCCCGGAATTTTTAAAGCGCATGCTACTGCGACACAGTATGTATATAGACCTAGGGCTCGCATAAAATCGACTCCCTCAATTCTTGGAACCTGTTTTTTTTTTTTTTTTTTTGCTGTGACCATTTCTCACCAACTATACAGTATTTTAAGGGTACGCTCGGTGCAATGCAGCATTAGCAGCATTTTTTTGCAACAAATGTAAAAATACGCTTGATAGCATTGCCTTATACCAAGTTTATCAACAGAGTTCCACGCTTGTGTTCTGTGCAATGCCAAAGATCATGCCACAATTGCCTTCAAGGTATACCAGTAAACAGTTATTATTTTAATAAATCTTCGATTTCGTTCTCGTGCGTGACACGCTTATAACTCGGATTGCGTGCGTCATCTGTTGACCAGATCGAGATATAAACAGCCGAGCAAATAGAAAGGTATGTAGTTTTTAATATCGCTGACCATAGCGAACCGAAAAGGTGAAGTATCCTGTCGCATAAGATCTTTTCCAGCAAAGTTAGTGTAGTTCACTGCAGGAAGGAGTGTTATTCGAGGGGGGCAAATTCGTTCAGGGCATCTATGCAGCCACGTAGAACGGCGCTCTTTGACATTAATTTTTCCCACACGGCAAACGTGATTCCCAGAGTAGCTCACCAGTAACGTTCGATTGATGGTGATCTACTCTCTTCTAACATCTGCATGCAGTGGCGTAGCCAGGGCGTGGCACACCGGGCCCCTGCCCCCCCCAGAAAAAAAAATGTCTGCTTACGCCCCTGTCTGCATGACGCGTTTAAAAAAGCGACGAAGTACTTCTGGGGACCGTGGTATTGCTAAATGTCCGGCCACGCTCTGCATTGAACGCGCCTGCACCCAAAGCGCTTGGAAGGGATATGGAGGCGAGAGGTCACGTGATGCGAGTAAGCCAATCGCGTCGGCGCGCGGAAAACAGATGCGATACTCTGAAAATTTTCCAGTGACTCTAGACCAGCGCTCCGCGGAGCGCCTCTGGCGGGCACTTGGGGAACTAGCGCGAAAGCGCAGTGACAGCTGTAGGTGGGGCATTCGCAGCGTCGTCTGCTAAAGCACGGCGGCTCCTCCGAATCGCGCTTGCTTTGCGCTAAAGCTAACTTCGCTCTTGCTATGCGCACGCAAATCGAGAATCAGGCACGGTTCTCGAGAAGCGCAGCGACTGCGCCTCGTTCTGTCCAGTTTTTGCTCCTCGTTTTCTTTGTTTTCTGCATGCGATCTCAGAAGTAATAAAACATGGCCCCTGCATGAGTAAAATCTCTAAGCCACACTGCCACTCCCACAACTCAGCTGCTTTGTGCCTAACAGCTACAATATTCCGGTGACTGACAAAATTGTTCTCATCAGCTGAAATTTTTGCCACACAAAAATGATAATAATTAAAAAAAATAAGTTTGACTGCACTGCGAATCGAAGGCTTACCGAAAACTTTCCGCGTTGTGCTAAAGTTTTGAGCCAAGGAAGATATAAAGTGACACGCGGGCCTTGGGTCGCCTAGCGATAAAAAAGGAGTGAAGCTTTATTCAGCGCCTGCTCACAGAAGTAAAGATTTGTCAGCGGCGCTTCTTTGGCGCGCTGATTGCCTGGTATGAGTTCAGCTGAAAACTCAATTAGAACGCTTCTTTATTTGTCTGCATGAATGGTACGAAAAACACGTTTGCAAATGAACAGCAAATTAGAGCGGCGTATTAGCGAGTCAAATACTCTAGCGCATGAAGGTAGCGGGGCTGGCAACATCCGAATGCTATGTAACTTCTATGAATTGAAAAACTGCTAACATACGTTTGTTTTCATGTGACTAACGAATCGAAACTTTCGCCCATTTAAAGCTGTTATGTCATACCTTACAATGTATTTACCGCCAATTCTGCGGCACCTAACTTTTAGGCTGACCAAAAAAAATCACAGCATATCCACGGAGTGAATGATGATGAGTGGGCGAAGCTGCGGAGGTTCATCGGTAAACCGTGAATCTTCCGTGAATTCTGCCCAGTACATCATCACCGACGTGAGATCGGGCGCGTTTATACTAAAGGTTCGATGAGTTGTGACGACTTGCAGCTCACTTTAATTTTACATGTACGCTGTGAATTTTCATTGTTTAGAAAACCATTGCTTTAGAAAACATCTGGCGTCTTTCGTTAAGCAGCTGGCGTCTTTTCGTTTTGCTTTAGAAACATCTGGCGTTCTTTCGTTTTGCTTTTACAAAACATCTGGCGTCTTTTGTTGGTTTATTTCATCAATCAACGGCGTTTTGAACAAAATTTTTATTGTTTAATCACGCACAGGAGAAATCTCACCAGGCACTACCTTGGAGGTAAACAATGGCTGCTAATGGGAATGAGAGACAGAAGAAGTCGGCTTTTAGCTAACACTTACACTTCTACTTCTACTAACGTTTCCTACTGGAACATGCCAATGGCTGCTAATGGGGAATGAGAGACAGAAGAATTCGGCTTTTAGTTAACGCGCACGCTGCGAATTTTTTATTGTTCAACAACGCACAGGAAAAATCTCCCACCGGCACCACCTTGGAGGTCAAAGCGTAAGACTGGTTACGCACTACGACTACTACGACTACGACTACGAGGGACGAACGGGTGCCGCCTTAAGGAGCTTCGCCCCTAAAACAATCGCGAAAGCAGCGATAACATTCTGGTAGGGCACAAAGCAGCTGAGTAGTTTAGTTGTGGAAGTTCTAGCACGGCTTGGAGATTTTACTCATGCACGGGGCAAGGTTTATAACTTGTGAGATCGCATGGAGAAAAGAAAGGAAACACTAGGCAAAAGATGGCAAAAGATGGACGCAACAAGGCGCAGTCGATGCGCTTCTGGAGAACCGTGCCGAATTCTCAATTTGCGTGCGCATAGCAAGATCGAAGTCAGCTTCACTGCAAAGCAAGCGGGATTCGGCGGAGCCATCGCGCTTTAGCAGACGATGCGATGAAAGCCCCGCCTACAGCTGTCACTGCGCTTCCGCGCTAGTTGCCCAAGAACCCGCGAGAGGCGCTCCGCGTCGCGCTGGCTGCCCGGTGCGGTGTTCAAGGTGGAAGTGGACGCCTCTGTACAGCAAGTGTCCCATAGGATTAAGAAGGCAGCAGGACGCGCAGCTGTCAGGGTGGTGTTCTCCGCCCCCAACAAACTTGGAGGCCTGTGCAAGCGTGTGAACGTGAGCAACGAAAAGCCTGACATATGTAGCAAGAAACACGCCACGCGGTTTGTGTCCTGGAAATGCGGAGTCGTCTACAAGGTTCCGTTCTTATGTGGACGTGTTTACATCGGTCAAACTGGCCGATTTATCAATGATCGCTTACGAGAACATGCCAACAATTTGAAGCAAAAGTCAGGCAGCAACATGGCCTTACATTGTGCAACTTGCGGTTGTTCTGCCTTTCTTGACCAGACTGTTATCATCAGGAAATACGGAAATCATATTGCTCGAGAAATTCAAGAGGCATCAAGTATAGAACAGCTCGGACCCAGTTGTGTTAGCATGCCCTCTGTATCGCTTTCGAAGAAAGAGCTGGCGTTTTTGTAAAACCAGTGACTTAGTTTTGTTCTTACTGTTTAGGTTTTAACCTTTTAAAGGTCCTCTTTTTTATACCTTCTTACGACTTCTGTTTTTATACCGTTTTACCTTTTGACGAGCTTCATTGTTTAGCCGCGTTTGTTTTTAATTCCTGTTCATTTATGCTGGCCAGCTTTTGTTACACCCTTGTTCATTTTTCTTACGTCACCTTTTCACCCTGTTGATTTGGCCTTTGGGAGCGTCTTTATGATCCTTGTTAAAAAAATGCTTGCGTGATATCAAGTGCTCTTTCTGTGTCGCCCAGTTTCCATGCGCGCGCTAACAAAGCCTGTCACCGTTAGCGCGAAAAAGGAGAAAAAAAAAAGAGAGAGAGGAGAGCGTAGAAAAAGAGATAAACTGATAGCCTAGTTCTCAAACATGCGCAGTGACCATTTCATGAGTGAAGAGACGACATATATGGCGTGTTTGTGTCGTAATAAATATCAGTTGGAAGTAGCACTCTGTGTGTCGTCTTCTTGTTCACGTCTTCGTGCGCTTAACGGTTTCATAATGACAACCTTGTTTCCATGCAAACTGTATTATAAGATTATCTGCCGTGGTCGCTCAGCACGTAAAATGTCGCGCTGCCAAGCTCGACGTTTGCATTTCGATGGGAGCGAAATAAAAAAAAAACCAGTTGGCTTAAATTTAGGTCCACGTTAAAGTACCCTAGGTGGCCGAAGTTAATCCGGAGTCCCCCAGTAGCTATGGCCTACATTATAATCATATCGTAGTTTCAACACTTAAAAACCCAGCAATTATTATTGTTTTATAAAACTTGCAATCTCTCTTTTCGCTGTTTTGGGGTTTCACCTGTAGCGCATACCCGCATACCAAGGGCAGTGATATGCGGGTATCTGGTAGTTGTGACTGGGAGAAAGGATTTCGTGACGTACGCGACAGGCATGTCATATTATTCTTGTCGTGACGTGTTAGTAATGTTCCTTATTTATTTATTTATTTATTTATTTATTTATTTATTTATTTATTTATTTATTTATTTATTTATTTATTTATTTATTTATACTGTGACGTGTCAGTTATGTCCCTCATACACGAGATCATGCCCTCCTATGCCCATCTTGGTATAGAGCAAGTTAAGAAGACGGCCAGGTGAGCACAAGTTCGTTGGCTGCCAGACAGACAGACAGACAGACAGACAGACAGACAGACAGACAGACAGACAGACAGACAGACGGACGGACGGACGGACGGACGGACGGACGGACGGACGGACGGACAGACAGACAGACATTCGGACTTTGTTAATGTCTATTTTACGCTTTATATTTTTCCCCAGAAGTTATGCACAATCTTGCCCAGTATCAAGGTTTCTTGTAATTTTACTTTACGTTGTGGTTGTTACTTGTTATGTTCGAGAGCACACTGCTTAAAGCTGGAACTACAGTGTAGCTATACGCCGTCCTACTCACCATTGCTTCTTTTCTTCGGCGAAAAGCGCTTATATATAGGAACACTGCCCCTGACTACCAATTGCTTTCGATTTGTCCTTTGCTCCCATGTTGCGGGAATAATGAAAGTGTTTCGTCATTGCCTGTGCCCACGTACTCGCTTAAGCAGAGCTTACTGCGTTGCCCAATCAGTGCAGCTCGTCTGTCACTGCCTTTGCAAGATTGCGCCTCTGGAAGACGGAGTACAGCGCGAAAAGAAAACACAGCAAAGAGAGGGCTGCCTTCAGGAGAGCAACGGTCGATTATGGTCACTATAGAGGAACGCTCACACCTACAGCAGGCATTTTCTCTTTCTTTGTTTCCGGGCCTCAGGAGGCTGAGAAAGAGTCTGGAACAACAGGTGAGAGAATGAGGTGATTGGATCACATTGTGTTCTTGCTATTGGTGCTATATCGTTCCTACATTTGCGCATCAGTTTTAACGCCATAGCATTAAAGAGCTCGTTTCGCGAAAACTCCGGCGTCGGTGTCGGCGGCGTTGGTTGTGAGCGAAAAATCGCTATTCATGCAAACAATAAAAATCAGGCCTGTGAGAGGGCTTCGAACCCAGGGCTTCTGCGTGGCTCTCAGATGTTCTACCGCAGAGCCGCGCCACTGCTTGAACCTGCTTCGGGGGAAAAAAAAAAACCCACACAGGCATCAATTAGTGCGAGGAATCGGGTTTAAAAATATAGTATTGCGTCGCAAAGCGTCGAAGAGCACTAAGCGTCAACCATGTTAATAGCGCAACGAGTGGGTGGTTCAAAGGCCCATTTATTATAAAGCACTCGTGCATAATTTATTATCATCGTCAACCGCAGCATTAACAAAGTGGGCAGCTTCGTAGGGGCGCGTATTGCTTTGCGCACACGTAGTGGTCACATAGTGGAGATTTCCAGCAGAAGGCATTTGCAAGGACAGAAACAACACGACACATCGC
The DNA here is from genome assembly GCF_013339695.2 of Rhipicephalus sanguineus. Lineage (NCBI taxonomy): Eukaryota > Metazoa > Arthropoda > Arachnida > Ixodida > Ixodidae > Rhipicephalus > Rhipicephalus sanguineus. Next base: position 157,463,073 of record NC_051176.1, read on the forward strand.
TATACTAACAGCTGAATGTTCATTGTTAGTTCCCACGTATTTTATAGCTGTAGACGTAGCGAATGAATGGGCCTTCTAATTGCATAAAGCCTGTGAAAACGATAGCACTAAACATTTAGATTCTGTCAGGGCTTAAAGTCTGTCGGAAAGGGGGCCCTCATAGGGCGGCGACACACACACACACACACACACACACACACACACACACACACACACACACACACACACACACACACACACACACACACACACACACACACGCACACGCACGCACACGCACGCACGCACACACACGCACGCACACACACACACACACATAAATGAGTGTGTGCGTGCAAATGACGTCAGTAAATTTTCGGTGGACCCTGGCATGAAACGTTTTCGTGTTGAAAACTCACGCTGCAAACAGAAGGTCAAGTGCTTAAAGGGACACTAAAGTGAAGCAATGAATCAGTTTGGGCGGATACATTACTGTTTCGAAACTCTAATGTCGTTATTTTCAGCATCATAGTTTTTTATGTGACAAACAGCGCAAAACAGAACAAGGGACGAGAAAGAAACAGAGACGATTGCTGTGTTTGCGCTGTTTGTCACATAATGGATCACCAAAGCAGCCCAAAAATTTGCTCTCATAGTTTTTTTAGGGGCGAAGCTCCTTAAGGCGGCACCGGTTCGTCCCTCGTAGTCGTCGTGGTCGTAGTAGTGAGTAACAAGTCTTACGCTTTGACCTCCAAGGTGGTGCCGGTGGGAGATTTCTCCTGTGCGTTGTTGAACAATAAAAAATTCGCAGCGTGCGCGTTAACTAAAAGCCGAATTCTTCTGTCTCTCATTCCCCATTAGCAGCCATTGGCATGTTCCAGTAGGAAACGTTAGTAGAAGTAGAAGTGTAAGTGTTAGCTAAAAGCCGACTTCTTCTGTCTCTCATTGCCATTAGCAGCCATTGTTTACCTCCAAGGTAGTGCCTGGTGAGATTTCTCCTGTGCGTGATTAAAGAATAAAAATTTTGTTCAAAACGCCGTTGATTGATGAAATAAACCAACGAAAGACGCCAGATGTTTTGTAAAAGCAGAACGAAAGAACGCCAGATGTTTTTCTTAAAGTGTAGTAGTAGTAGTTGCATGTAGCCACCTCGCCCGATCGTCAACGGGCGAGGTGGACCGGCAACGGCGCGAGGACCCTGCCGTACGAGAGTTAAATCACACTAAAAGAGATACTTTGCGGGCGATACACTCTAGTGAGCTTTCAACTTTTCGTCTTAATGTACATGATAAAGAAATTATTTCTACGAAAAACGCAAGGCACACCTTGAGCAATATGTTTGGTTTTGGGACGCTAAATGGAACCATGAGGCGATGCGAAGCCGGAGCACTTGCACGATCGCGTTCCGTTGGCTTTCGTTGGGCATGCTACCGACCTCGCGTCGTGGAACGCGCGTCCTGTCTTCCCTCTAGCCTTGCCTTTAATTCGCACAGGGCGATCGGGGAATGCGGTCGCTCTTGGCGCTCTTTCGCTCGGGAGCGGACTTCTTCCTTGCATTTCACCGATCACAAGTGATAATGAAGGGACCACGTAAACCAACAGTACAATAAAAGTTTGATGTTTAATATATACACGATGTTTCACACTCTTTATATTATGTACTGGGCGCATTTCACGGAAGAGTTTCACGGTTTACAGATGATTCCCTCCGTAGCTTCGCCCCACTCATCATCATTCACCCCGTGGATATGCTGTGATTTTTTAACAAAAGAGAAAAGGAAGGTTCAATTCCCATTTTTAAGTTTCACGCCGAAATCTCTGCACAATAATGTCAGCATGACGTCAAGGATCTCAAAGTGGCCACATTGGCTCAACAAAAATTTCCTGAAACTTGGTACGTTGAGTCTCTGTAGCCCTCAGAGGACAATGTCCTTCATTTTTACCGATTAAGAACTATGTAGGCCCTAGTAAACGCCGTGAAAATCTATGTCGTCGCAGCGCATTGGTGCGGGAACTTTAGTGGCGTCACCACATGCGTTTTCTTTTTGTGTGTTTCCTCGCTTACTAAGCGTCTTTAGCGGCAACAGTTGTGCTTTTGGCATTGTGAAAGGGTAGTTTACCTGAACGGGAGAAATATTTTTGGAATTCAGTGCCCCTTTAGTAAAATTAAAGATGGCAAGGTGAGCCTCATCAAATGGCGAAGCCCAAATATTCAGATACGGTCACTCGAGTGCCGTCTACTACGTCAAACACACACAACAGTATTTCAGTAGCGCCATGCGGTGCGCAAGGAAGACAATGCACTGCAATATGAAGTAGTGAAGCACTGAAGTGTCTTGCACGAACTACAAAATACGCAAGAAGGGCTGTCCACGCATCCTTCTTGATCTAAACGTCCACAAAGCTGGACGTAGCCCGCACCTTTCGCAATAGTACTCAAGCGCGAGGAGGCATTCATCGACAGCGACCACTGGGCGGAAACAATACGCTTGCAACTCGCTGGTCTTGCTGCGCGAGGAGGTAGCGTCACATCATTAAGCGAACCTCGTAGAAGTTGAAGAAAATTTCGGGCACTCACAGCTTCGAGCCCACGTCGAACCTAGTTCCTACATTTCTGGTTACCAAAACGTGCGAAGACATCCACAACAGTGAACGAAGGATATTGCACGAGATGTATAATATTCTTGGCAAAGCCCATAATACGACGTACAACTGGCTGATCAGTGTCACTACTTTGTATAGCCTGCGAAGGGCACCGCTTCAACGTGGTTAATTTCTCTTGTACCTACTTTAGTGCACCAATCGGCTTGCTCCACAGTTGTTAATGATGCTGGATACGATATGTGAAGTACTCCTTCTGTATTAATATCGGCATGTGAACGGCAAAAGCACCGCGCGTATGCAACAAAACAATAAAAACAGTCAAGCGTTTGCGCGAACGTAAGTACAATGCCAGTGCACTAACGAGACGCAGACAAGAGACGTACCAATGGGTAATCATGTTTCCATTGATCACCGCGGGGGCACAGGATTTTCCCGAGACCTTGTGTTCGAGCATAAGAGCAAGAGGACTACTGCATAATTATCCGCGAGGCCGCTATTGCCTGGGCCAACAATCTAGGAGGCGATGTTAGTAGTAGAGTAACACGACTGCTGACACAAAGAGGACCAGCTGCTTCGTAGGAAACATAGCAAAACACAGGGAAACGGTCGTCTATTCTCCCATAGAATTGGATCAAGGTGGACCCTCAAGCGCCCGGCGCGCATCGCCTTCATTACAGGACTTCGCACTACGAGGCCGGACTATGCAGCTGCTTCTCATTCTACCAGCCCTTCTTCTACTTCTTATGCTCAGCGGGCGAGACGGCTATTCCTGCGAATATATATACCATTCCAAAGCCCAATGGGTTTTAGGAGACATATTTAAATAGGGGAGGGTACTGTAGCAGAAAGCAGTTGAGGATATCAGTTCTAGCGCTTCACTTTGCGCACATTCCGCTATAACATTTGGCCACGTGGTGGCTCCTCTGACATTATACAGGTATACGAGGTTTCCTTACTATTTATAGCTATTTTTTTCTCTCTTGCTTTACATTTGACAAAAAACGTTTGTGTGACAAAACGAATAAAATGCACAGAAAGTTACTTCACTGTTCTGTTATTTTATAAATGGAAGGCTGTGGAAAGGTTGGGATAAGTAGCACCTCCGCTGCTCTATTTATCTATTTCGCTCAGAAGAAATGAATGAATGAATGAATGAATGAATGAATGAATGAATGAATGAATGAATGAATGAGTCTTTTGAGTAGTCAGTAAAATAACACAAGTTAGGACAAATTGTAGTCAAACCCGACTATATCGAATGGTTAAATCGAATTATCCTTTATATCAAACTATCTTCGAACACGGCAATGCTGCAACGTCAATGCATAGGAAAGTTTACGGCTACATCGAACGAAAATAGCCGGAACACTTGATGTATCGAACATCGAGCAGTATGAAACGTTCCAAGAAGTTGGCTTTTCCTGATGGGGGGGACTTTCCAGCATGCATTTGGGAGAGTGAGCGGTGTGGTTAGAAGGACGCAGCGCAAAGCGAGTAGAAAGTACCGCTTGCCATCTCGTGCTTTTTCCCATGATTGCTCGTAGTCGCGCCCGTCGGCCCGTCGTACGGGGTCGCCGTTCGCTTCTTGGCTCCCTTTGTTAACGCAATGATGATGATGATGATGATGATGATGCTGATGATGATAAACTATTCAAGGACAGACAGAGCCCTTGTGGATTGTCCCGAAGGGGCATTGCTGGTGTTTGGGCCCCTAGTCCAGGGATCAGTTGGCTCTCGCCATCCTGTCTGCCCGCTGGACCAACCTGATCTGGTCATCGAGGGCCGAGGTGGACACCAGTGTCTCCCATTGCTCTCTCGCCATGTTCATGTTGTGGTGTTCTAGGATGCGTAGTGTGCACTCCTACGTAATGCGGTACAGGGATGGTGTGGACCCTCACCATGGACATTCGTCATTATAGGCTGTGGGGTGCATGCGAGGTAATGCGTGTAGGTATTTGTAGGTGCCTGTCTGTAGTCTACGCCAGGCAGTGGCATCCTCCGTCGTAAGCTTTTGATGAGGTGGTGGATACTGCAGGCGTCACCTTTTGTGGTAACCCAGTACTGTTGCATACAGGAGGTTGACTGGCTCCGGGTCCTCTGCAGTCAAAGTAAACAGCGCTGGGTTGTGAACAAAACTTCGAGCTGCTCGGTCGGCGTGCAGGTTACCCGTGATGCCAGCGTGTCCCGGTATCCACATGATGGTCTGGATGTTGGAGTTAACGCTGACGCTCATTTGGATTATCAAAGCATTGACATTCATGCAGACGATGCAGAAAGAACCTAAAACAAATGTATTAAGATAATACGCGCCTTTATAAAAAAAAAACCATAAGCATGCTGCATCTCTAAAACGGACGTCATATTCTGTCCTGAAAGCCCTGGCCCCTAGAAAGTAGTCATTTATACCTGCTTGCGTGTCTTGATGTTGTTAAACAAAGCACGCGAAAAATTGGGCAAAGAACATTGTTTGATTAGCCATACCATTACACCTGCCCGGAAGAAGACGGGGCCTGTAAGACCCACCACGCTAGATTACAAAGCACTCGATAATATGCCATTCAAAAGACTGGTAAGAAGAGTTCACCGGCGAGTTCTTCGCGCAGTTTAAACGTGTCATCTTATTCGATTAACCAACCAGCCCAACAAAATGTGTTACTTCTGAAAGAAGAGAGCGGAAAGGAGAGGCCCCCTTCTCGAGATGAGTACCCAGGTCGGGCTACTTCTATCCCCATTAGAAAAACCGGTGGGTGCCCGGAGAATCCAACTCAGTGCCTCCCATATTGGAGGAGCACAATCTAACCACTTGATAACCGCTGCGATTTCTACGGGAGGGCAATGTAGGAGGACCATCGCACGGCCTACATTTGTTCTGTCTTGGCTTTCACCGAGTCGGTGGAGTTTCATAAGTTGGGGATGCTTCTCCAGGTGGGGCTGAAGAATAGGGACGGTGAGCTCTTTCGTGGAGAGCTACTACACGCCCCTTCTCCCTTGTACATAAAAAAAAACAGTCATTCGTCATTTAGCACAAACCATTGCGCCATTAAAAACTACATATCATCTTTTAGCACATAGCTTAGCATAGTGGGTTATACTTGAGCAGATGTATCCTCTTGTCAACCTGCGTGTCATCGGGCGGGAGTAAAGATTACTCCGAACTGTCTAGGTGTCAGCTCTGTAGTCGCTCTCACCATTTGCCGGAGAAACTCCTACGCCCGTTGGGAGCTTGGAGATGAACGACGCATTGATTAGTAAATATGCAACAAGAAAGTAGGTGGAAGAAAGAAGGAAAAAATAGCGGCGTGAATGTACAGGACATTTCTGATCTACCTTACAGATGATCGGCCGTGCCGAGTACAGCCTTCCGTCACTTCTCAGCCGTCCCCTTTCCTGATGCGTGGATAGCGGATATCGAATTGCATGGCACTTGCGGCATGAATGTTGTGTTCTCCTTACGATAAGTGCATTTTGTGCTCAAGTACAGCACACACAAAAAAGACGCAAAAAGAAATGATGCTCGCCAGCGTGCGCACTTGCTTCTTGGTCGTTGCTCTCCAGCCTTGTTCTTTTCTTTTGCTTCTCGCTTCTACTTTACTGTCGATATATATATATATATATGTATATATATATATATATATATATAATATATATATATATATATATATATATATATATATATATATATATATATATATATATATATATATATATATATACATATATATACACATACGCCGCTTCAGCACAACCCCAAGTTGCCAAGACCATCATTGCTACAGCGGCTTGTAAAGCCTCGCTCAAGGTCTAGCACTGCTAAACAAAAAAAAAAAAAGCAGAGATGCAATCCTCGTGACGGGAAGATAGAAATTACGTCCGAGTTTCTCGTGCGTGATTGAGTGACTCAAGATTTTCTCACTTTCCTGTGACCGTATTTATTTTACTTCCCTTCGAAGCCGTGAAGGAACAGCTCGACGTCGTTGCGAAGGGCAGCTCAACGGAGGGACTTACCTTTTCGCGCCCACTACTCGCTACGATTCCACCAGGAACGATACGAAGCGGCAACAAGGCAACGAAGTACCGGAACGAGCTCTACCAGCACAAACGACGCTTACATATAGTCACGCAAAGTGCGAATCTAGGTGAGATCGCGCAAGTAGCAGCGAGAACGGAGTTCGCTGAAACATTTTGGGAATGCTCAAAGTTTTGCACGTTTGGCTCATCTCTGCAGCGAAAACTTCAAAAGAGAGAATCCTAAGATTCTCGGCTAAGTTCCAAGCTTACGGTACACTGTCGCAACTATGTTCGCCGAGAGAATTTGGACAATTTTTTTTTCTGCAACAGCAGTTCCTTCAACTTTTAATTGATATTTTTTTTTCTTCATCCGAGTACTCCACACGTATCCCCTAATGGTGGTACAGAGAACCTAAAAATGCAACTTACTCAGAGCTTTTTCTTTTGCATCGTTTGTTTTCTTCTTCCTTCGCCAACGTCATTTTTCTTAGTTGCAGTTGCAAACTATCTGTCAGCGCAATTTGAAGTACACCTACTGCTTGAGCGATATTTCTCAAACACAAAGTTTTCTGCAAGATGAAAAAAAAAAAAAATTAGCTCAGCTTCTCACTAGCGGTGCCGAGCCTGAAGAAAGTGCGAAACTTGGCGACCTTTCTTTGTTTCTCTTTATTCTTCTTTTTCTTTCTTCATCTCTTTCTTCTCTCTTCTCTCTATTTTTTCTATGTCTTCTTTGTCTCTGTTCATTTCTATTTCTTGCTCTCCCTCTCTCTCTAATTCTAGCTTCCTCTTTCTTTCTATCTATTTGACTTTCTGTCTTTCTCTCTCTGTTGATATAGACGCAAAAGCCATTGAAACCTTAAAGTTACCCTTATTTATTGAAATGGGGCGGGGGGGGTCTTCTGCAGTACGTCTGTGTATTAATCGCATAAACTTCGGCACTCGTCGAAAAATATCATCGTGGACGTTTATCGAAAACACTCTTTTTTATTTTTTTCGTCAGCTGGCGTCACGCAGCCCGTTATCTTTTTTACGAGATGGCAGCTGACCCATAAGCCCTCGCATACTACCTGAAGTCAACAAGTCTGCCGGGACGAGACCCTCGCTATGAATGAACAAAAGAAGGAAAATTTATCAAGGGCTGGTTTTTTTTTCTTTGTTATACACAACCTTAATGAAAACCAACATACAATGAAGCCAAGGAAGATACAGTGGACATTATTTGTAATGCTCCAGCTGTATTGTAGTAAATATGTCATAAATGCAAAGAAATTAAAGTGGACGCAAAGAAACCTTGCAGCCGGTGGGGACCGAACCTACAACCTTGGCATAAAAGAGTGGTCCACACTCGCCGTCATGGCTGCGAGCGCCGCTGGCAAACACTCCCAGGTTTAGATGCACAGAAATACTCGATAAGGTGGACGGCAGTATCAGTACTGAAAGTTGGGCGAGTTGGTACTCATTCATGACTTCTTTTGCGCAAAACGTACACGGACACACAGGAAAAAGTGTTGTCTGCCTCTTTTTTCCTTGTGTCCGTGTACGTTTTGCGCAAAAGAAGTCATGGGCGGCAGTATGACCACCGCTGTAGTTCAATTGATAAGAGCATCGTACGCATTATCGGATGGTTGTAGGTTCGGTCCCTATGGACAGCAAGTTGCTTTTTCGTTCACTTTAATTTCTTCACTTGTGTATCATAATTACTATAATGCTTTAGAGTCCGTTGGTTTGCGTTAAGTTTGTGTCTAACAAAGAAGGAACTAACCACTGATAAATTCCGTTTTTTCTTTTTTCGTTCTAATGATGAGGTTGTGCGACCAAAGAAAACATAAAAGGAATTGGACAACAAGAACAACAAGACCAAACGATACCGAATCTTATGAGACAGCGACCGAAGAAAGCTTAGTTCTGCTTACAGCTGTTCTTTTCTCACATCTTACAACGCAAGATGGAAATCCCTGCAAAGCATTTACCCAACCGGATGTGCTGGAGTCTCATCACGCAATATTGAGGGATCGATAGCACTAAACACAACTGTTTCATTACGGATGCTGTATTGTTCACGGCGCCGCATTGAGTCATGTCGTAAAGCAGAAGAGGAAAGCAGGCTGATAAATGGATCAAGATAACAGAGTTCACAATACACGAAAAAAATAGGAAGGTAAGTGTCGCTGCCAATATCAATGGATGAGGAAGGGGGGGGGGAGCCACAGTTTCGCCGCAAGGGCGAAGCAATGAATGCGATAGCAAGAAATCGGAATGACACAGGAAAAAAGAGAAGCAGCTCGATACTTGCAGCGCGCCACTGAACCGGCTGAACCACAAAGAAGGACGCCCGAAAAGAACGCACAGGCATGCACAAGGCAATCGTAAACTAACAACTGTCGCAGTTGTTACGTCTTTGTGCTTGAGCAACGCGCTGAAAGTGTCGACAACGGAGAATCAGATGCTCTTAGATATTTCTTTTTCTTTTAAACTGCGGCGCGTGGAGTGACTCCCTGCGTTTCCTGCCACACGAGGCGTCTGATGCAAGGTGTGCCCTGTGTTCTTTGTTTTTTTTTTTCCTTCCACATCACGAGTGGGTACAGAGAAGGGCCACTGTGTCGTGCGCGTCTGAAGGGCAGTGTTCAAATTGAAAGAACATTAGGAGCGTTGCGTGTTAGAAAACACGCTCAAGCTCCTCCGAGATTTGCTTGCCACCAGCGCTAAATGGTGTATATACATAGCTCGCCGTTATTTCGCCGGCGTATGCATGGGGCATGGTTGAGTTGTCCAATGCAACAGGCTGCGGAGCGAGGGGTCGGTGGTTCGAATCCCCGGTCGGGTGCTTCGGAATTTTTTTCTTCTGCTTTATTTTTCTTTGTGCCTTTTTCATATATATATATATATATATATATATATATACACATATATATGTATATATATATATGTATATATATATATATATATATATATATATATATATATATGCATATATATATATATATATATATATATATATATATACGTATACATATCTGGGACGCTACGGCGACGGCAAAAATCAGCCGAGAGTGTCCATATAATTGCTATCGCAATAAAAAGTTCACTTAGACTTTCTGTAGGAAGGGCGAGGTGCACTATGTTGCGGATAATACACGAAGAAGTCATGAAAGACATCGCCGGATCAACAACTAAACACGAAGGTACGAGGAGAGTTAAGCAACACTTTCGGGAAACCCGACAGCAGAGAAGGCAGCAAAAAGACCGGAGGTATTTTTGTTGCTGTCGTCCCATAGATAAAGGTTTATAAAATGAACACTTTGCTGCAGGTATAAAAGTTAAAGAGCAGAAAAAGGAACATAAAATGAGAGAAAAGTCGCTAGCGTAGCGTACGACCACTTGCAGACATGAAAAAGAAAAAAAGCGTAATGAAGAATGCACGCTCCGCTGCAACGCTTCACAGGGGAGCTGCAAAAAAAAGGACATCAACATTTGGACTCGAATGATCTCCGTCGGATGGGGCCTGGGACATCCCTGAGCGAATATCGACGGCCGAAAGGCCAGAGCGGAAGACCCATAAGCTCTATGACGGAGCAAACTGTCATTCCCCTGGGGAACGTCAAGTCGTATAGATCCATGGAGTCACGAGGCGGAACTAAGAAATGTTGAAAGAAGAGGAAACATAAAACGGGTGAAAGGCCCTAAGTTTAAAAAAAAAGCACAAGCACAAAAGCGCGAAGAGATGAAGGCTTGACCAAATTGGCGAGCAACCATCTGTTTCAGTGTACAATAGTGGCTCTTGTATTCTCGACATTTGACATTAGAGCGTTCTCCGTAAAAGGAGAGATACAGAAAAGACGTGAAATGCAGATAGGTTAACCAGACAGGAAAGTACGATATGCGCCTCTACACTGGGAAACGCAGGAGGCGGAGGTTGGAGGACAAGAGAGTAAGAGAAATGGAAGCGAAGACGCACCGCTACAATCAGTTACTGTTGCGGTCGACTGCCATAGCGCGATATCACTTCACTATCACAGGTACTGATTCAGGCTACAGTAGTTTGTGAAGGTCTGTTGTCCTTGAAAACTGCAACAATGCTTTCGTTCTCCTTAACGTACACACAAGACACATTGCGTCAGCGCAGGTTCGACCCCCCCCCCCCCCCCTTCGAGAGCGAACAAAAGTGAAGATCTCTAGGTTTAGCAGTAAATCGGAGAGTGCGCGACCATGTTTTCCGAAATTGAAAACTTCGTGGGCTTCTGTATCGCGATAATCAGTCCCCTAACTCGGTATCTCCTTCTTAATATATATAAATATGATGGATATAAAGAAGATTAATGATCGATAGGCAAAAATCGGTTGAAATTATTAAGATTCACCTAGCTCTCTTCAACGTACACCCAATGCTCCGTGCAGGAGTCGCTCTGTAGGCTGCCGGGAATCGCAATCAACCGTCTTGGTCGCAAATAGCCAATGCTTGTCAGCTGCGAGTTGCGCAATAAATACAAGTGTTTTGCAACGCTGAGATTTATGCGACTTCTATATCTATACATATACACCATAAACGAAGAGCTAAGAAGGAAATAAAGTAGTGAAGTAAGGGCCCGTTGCTCGGTTATATCGCTCTTTTCTTTTTTCTTGCGCGAGCTTCATGCGCTGTCGTTAACGAGGACAGACGCTTGAGTGTCAAGTGGCGGCCCTTTTTAAGAACACTTTATATCAACCGAGTAAACGTATTTTGCAACGTCCGAGTCAAAGACACAAGGCATGGGAAGCCGATGTTGTCACCTTGTTACAAGGAGCCGGGTTGCCTTACCAATCATTCTTTACGACGTTTCTACACGGGCAAAGGACCACACTTAAGAAGCACCGGCACACATAAATTTGTTGACACGTCCTGAAATTCTGCGAGTCCCTGTTGAGTTTGTGATGCTGGTCATCGAACCTATTCTACTTATGTTACAGTAAGTTAGTGGCGTGTTTATTCCAGGCGCGACAAGCGCTATCCAATGTCTTGAAAAAAGCTCGGAGACCATTCCACTCTGTGAATGTCGATGACCAGCGGAGCTGACGGGCGCACTCCCGTCTCTGTTCTCGTCGCCGTTCTTCATAAGCGCGCTGCTCCTCGGGCGTTCTCACAATGTGCGGCAGCGCAAGACTTGATACGGACGTCAGTGCCAACGCAGAGCCTCGGATGGGCCACTTTATTGTATTATTTCTTCCACCGCCCCTAGATAGCATCAGGCGTTTTATCAGTTTAATGCTTAAAAATACGCATTTGAGGCTTTAAAGTGATAAGAGCCCTGGTGCCCTCTAGGGAGCGGTGTAAGAATTAATGTATTAGAGTTAGTTCTTCCACTGCTCCCTGGAAGGCACTAGGGTATTTTGCATACGGACAGCCACGCAAAGAAATCAAGGAGGTGTGCCATACACAGCTCTGCTGTAAAAGTAAAGTACGCGCAGAAAGAGAACAAATGTCGCGTTTTTTTTGCTAAAAGAGCCAAGTCCACTTTAACTGAAACTGAGTTTTTTTGTTACTGACAATATGGTCGGGCCTGCTCCAACAATGTTTTGCTAGTGTGCTCCTGTCATCAAAATGCCTCAAATCTATATTGCGGCTAAAATCTATATAGCCCATTATCGTCGGTATTGACGAGTAAAATTTGGATTTGGTTCTTATAGATGAGAACATTTCATTTAGGCTTGAATGAGCTCGTAAAACAAGTCTAAATCGCAGCGAATTAACAATATAGAAATATTTTGCGACAATATTAACACCATCCTTGCTCTTCCGTCGGTGCCGTTCTTTGTTGCATGGGCGTAATGGCGATGACGAGAGTTGTGAAGCGAGTGGTCCTTCCAAGCAATAGGCGCGCCATTCTGGACTGTTGGCAGCGTTTTCATGTTTGAAGGCCTTCAAAAGATGCTTCAGCTCTTCTTGTTAGCTCGCTTTAATTCGCGTCGTTTCGGATCACTTCTTTTTCAAGGAATAGATTAGTGCCGAATATATTCATTTCCGGTGTCTTTTATTTCAAATATACCGTCTTGTAGCAAAAGAAGGACATGATACTGTAACGTAAAACTCGAATAGAAACGCTAAGAGGCAGAAAGAAGTTGGAACGTCGGCCTCTTAATCTTTATATTCGATGTTACCCTACAGCATCAAGCCCAAGAAAAACTAACTGTGGAACGAAAGCATGATAACAAAGCAACTAGAACACAAATGAAACATATTGGATGTGGCCCCGTTGGTTGTTTAGGTCACGATTGTTGACGCCGCGCTGGATTAATGGATCTGTCTCAGTTTGATTCAAACAGGTGCAGGATTTGACTCACTTGTGGTTGGAAGCTGCCTTTTTGAGTTCACGTTACAATCAGGAATGAGCTCATTTTGATTACAGTTGTTTTAAATGTGAAAGATACTTAGGAGGGCTATAATTTCCCGCGAAATTTAGCCCAGTTTCGGTTTGTGCATTTGGCTCTTTTAGAAAAAAAGCGCCACACATGCGTTATTTACTTATTTGTCATTGTCGGACCCAGAAATTGCGTTATTTAGCATTTTTCCACGGTTTCCACATTCCCAAAGCGCGGGTCAGTAATATTTAAAGTGAAGACTGATAAAGTAGAACTGATGTTAGGCTTTGTGTGGAATACAAGAAACGACTATGCTGTTGGGATTGCTTCAGTCGTGAGGCCGATAAATGCAGCAAAAATGTTCTTGCAAAACAGTTCGTTCTTTCACTGAAATGAATATGTTAGCCGCTTAACTTCCGAGTTCAGATTTCAGTTTAGGTGTTCAGGTTTCTTAAACATTCACCGTGCACACTCCGAGAATATTTCCGCGCGGTGATCAAGGAGGGCAGCTGCTTTTGAGCTTCGAAATGCGCCCTCAAGTCATTTTTACAAACACGGCTTATCGTGCATCGTAAGCAATATTCTACACCCTGGAGAGAGATTTCAAACCTGACTCGCGCGCAGGTGCAGGCATGCACACACCTGCGCGTGAATATTTGAGTGCACACCCGCACACTGATCACTCTATTACCACTACAGAGAGAAAATACTGCAATTTAAATTTCATTGCCAGCTTAAACTGGGTAATTTTAGACGTTCATAAGTTTCATTGTCTGCATCACTGTCCAACCTAATTGTACTGAGTCACACTATTGAGTCAACATTGGCTCTCGCTGCAATCGATAGACCGTATAGGATGACGAGACGGTTTCGTAAAGGACGCCAGGCCTCCTTCAGTCTTTGCTCTGAGATGACGTTGATTGGGCTTCAGTGCGACGAGTGTGAGTACACAGTGAAGGCTATTCAGGTGCGGTCGCGTGAGTGACCCGTTGAATCTGACACCAGGGGGGTCCTCGCTTTCTCGTATACCTACCTGTCGTGGCCCCATTCCGAATAACGGCTTCGTCAATCTGTACACGTCTTTTCGGGAAACCGACTCCTCATCTCCCGACAAAGCACACCTGCGCTCTGTCAACATAATGTTCGGCGACGGAGGTGGCCAGTATTTGTTTCCCCATGCCATGGGACGCGGATCTTCTTCGCAGGAATCACTTTAACACTGAGCAGCTTCGTACGCGCTTTCTGCTTGATGTATGACATTCAGCAGGGCAAAACCGATGCACATGCTAACTCTCTATAGTGAAGTCTACGAAAAGTAATGTGCAATAATTTGCAAAGTTTAGATGAATAATTATGCTGCGCGATTATAAGTATGCAGTACTGAGCGGTTTTAGCGCTGCTTTTTCCCCTATTATCGGCAGCCAACTAGCAAATCAGAGAATTGAAATACTATGCCAGCTGCATTATTCTTTTTACATATTTTTGTCACGTCCATGGAATTCCCGTTCTGTTTCTTGTCCCATGTGTTGTTTCTTATGTGTTCTTGTCCCAATCGGTTGGCTGCCCTATACGCGAGGGGTGGGGGTGGGAGGGGAATAAAAGAAAAGATAGAGAAGAAAGAGGAAGAGTAAGAAATAGGAGACTGTACAGCTAGTTTGAACACGAACTCGCGCTGTTAGTTCCCAGGCGCTCGTAAGTCCGGTCGTCTTCAAGTAGCACAACAGGGCTTTCGTGACCTTGTGCAGAAGCATAGGAAGGTTTCCCACTTTTTTGGTGGTTGAACTGAAACTGAATGCTTGATGAGCGCAGCAAACCAGGCGTAGAAGGAACGTCACCTGCTGACGTATGATAACGTCTGCCGGTCCGCTCACGCAAGCCGAACCGTATTTCTGCGTGGAAACTTGGGCATGTTGGTAGCACATAATGAATATATGTGAAACATATTTTTATTTCGACGTTCTGTCTACGTCCGGAATCTTGGTTCACTCTGACATCATTACACCAGAATGCTCGCTATCGTTAGCATCGTGTGTAAACCCGAACACCAAGAAAGGCATGGGCAGAACTGACGCAGCTTGGCCTACGTTGCCGAAGTCGCAGCGACATGCAGATTTACACTGCACATCGGCAACAGTGAACACTGAATCTCCGAGCGATATTTTGCCTGGAGAGGACAAACCGGTCATCATAGTGCTTCAGTCACTGATAGACACTTTCGCGTGTTCATCGTCAAATTGAAGTCAACATACGCTCAGTCCGTACAACAGGTACTGGATGTTCCGTGTCCAGTACCTGCAAGTCTTCAGTAGACACCATGACACGACTGTCTACAGTGGAACGTAATATGCCCGAAATCCCGAGTCCAGTACTGTGCAACTAAGCAGCTCACGTGATTTTTTTCGATTTTCCCTCCTTTCTATCTCTTTTCCTCCCTTAATCTCCTTCCCCCAGAGTAGGATAGCAAACTGGACGCACGTCTGGTTGACCTTGATGATGATGATGATGATGATGATGATGACCTCTTCCTAGTGGCGCTTACCCACAAAGGGGGATGGGCCAAGAACCGGGCGGCAGGATTTTGAGGTAAATACTTGAGGCTAAAGATAAACGTTGTAATTTTTTACTGAAATAGATTAAAAAAAAACAGAGCTAATACTTGAAAATTCTGCAGAGCACACAGTCAGTCTATCAGGTGTGATGTTTGACGGATGTAACAACGGTTGGAATTAGTACTGAAAATAAGCCAATATAAACTAGCATGGTAATCTTTTGGTTTCCTGTATGTAAGCAAACACTACAGAGTGGACCTCCCTGTGGCTATAACCTAATGTAATGCCAACAAATGATAAAATTTGCGGAACATTGATTTGTAATCCTAACCTTTGAAGGGGAGCGACGAGGCATCTTTTTCGCTGATTAGAATACCGGTGACAGAATAAAAAGAAATGCTCTATTGTCTCTATTTCACCGCAAAACTGACATAACGGAGACGCGCTGAGTCCAGCTTTGTGTAAGTAATAATTCAACTTCGGAATTCTGCAGCGTAGTCTGGTGAAAGTAACTTCTACATGCCGTGATGCACACCACTGCTTATTCCAGCCAAATCTTAGATGTGCGAAGTCGCTGAATTGATCCCATGAAAATTTGCCTATTTCATTAAGCAGACACGCATTTCGAAATCTTATTGCTGTCGCGTAAGCAGTATCGGGTATAATCGGTGTAATGGGTCCCCTTAAAGATATTGTGTCTAATGTGTCCGCCATCTCATTTAAATATATTCCGCAGTGGCCTGGTACCCATAACAGCTGAATTTTTCGCAAGTTTGCCGGTACTAAATGATGAAACATGTTAATGAGCGGTAAGTTTGTCGCCGAAGAGAGCGCCGAACATACTGAAAGAGCATCTGTAATTATAACTGCTTCTGATTAGCTTGAAGGAAGCTTTCGTAGAGCCAGAACAATAGCAAATAATTCTGCAATGAAGATAGGTGTGTAATCAGCAAGTCTAACAGGAAAAGACCAGTCAAGAGAAGGAGAGAAGATACCTACCCCAGCCTTTTCGTTTGATACGGATGCATAAGTCGCAATTATGTTGTTAATTGTCAGGTGCGCAATGTAATCTTGCAACTGATCATTTAAATACCGTAATGGCATATGTTTCGCATTCGGAGGAAAAATATTATCAAAATCTATGTCAAGTTTTGAATGACTTGTACGTGTTGAGCCAATATGTTTAATTTTAACTTTCAATGGTTCAAGCAGCGCCTGAACGAATATAATTTGTGGGGTGTGTAAGCGCGACCACTGGTTTTCAAAAAATAGGCTTGGATCTTTCATAAAAACGTAAAATAACTGATTTTGAGGCGAATTATAGATGTTTAAAAAGGTTTGCACTGTAAGGATTTTGAATCTGTTCATCAAAGATGGTATTCCCGCTTCGATATATAACACATTATTTGCCACAAACTTGGGAAGACCAAGGCACAAGCGCAAAGCTTCCCTTTCTAGTAGTATTAAGGGTCTCATTTTATAATTCGCGCTTCCAGAAAATAATACACACCCGAATTCCATAATAGGCCGCACATACACTTTATAAATCATTATCAATGTATTTCTTCGCAACCCCGTTTTCCTGTTTGCAAGCTTACGCAGCCACCCCATGGCGCGTGTTGCCTTGGAGCCAACTTGTTCAATGTGATTCCTCCAATTTAATGTTCCATTATATATGATGCCTAAGTATTTAAGGGAATCAACTTGGGGAATGATTTCTTGACCATACATTAGTGAGATGTTGACCGGGTCCCTAAACGAAAACGCGAGAAGCGCGCTTTTGTTGACGTTTAATGACATATGAATATCTTGAAGCCATGCTTCTAACATGTTCATATAATTTTGTAAAGTCTGGTAAAGAGAGTGAAAATCACTATTGGTTGCGAAGAATGCAATGTCGTCCGCATACACATATAATTGAATATCGCGATGGGTTAGAATGGAGCTCACGAAAATATTGAACAAAACAGGCGATAGCACTGCCCCTTGTGGCACACCGCGTTTCTGCTTATATCTGTTAGAAGAACAACCCCCTTGGAAGCAATAAAATTCTCTTTCCCTTAAAAACTCTGCAACCCATGCCGTTATGTAAGTTGGAAATTGGTAACGTATCATCTGTTGTATTAGAATTGTATGCTCCACCTTATCGTACGCCTTCGCTAAATCTAGGGTCACTAGCGCACAATATTCTCGTCGGCGCCGAGCCAGCTGTATGCGACTCTCCAAGTCCACGTGCGCACACCATATGGAGCACCCAGATCGGAAGCCAATTTGACTCGGGTTTAGAATTAGAGTTATCATCAATATATTTTATTATTCGTGCATTCAAAACTCTTTCTATCAATTTGATCATGTTAGACGTGAGAGAAATTGGCCTTATATTGTCCAGCGCAAACCCAACTCCCTGTTTTTTCAGTATCGGAATTATTTTGGAAAGCTTCCAGTCTGCAGGTATCCAAGAATTTTTTAACGAATAATTAACCATGTTACGGATTTCCTGAGGGGAAATTTCGTACAAAACTTTTATTATTGTAGTGGACACCCCATCCGGCCCTTGGTGCTGTATAAGGTAAATGCCTTACTACATCCGCCAGTTCTGTTAATGTAACCTCTCTGAATTCCTCATCTTCCATTGGATTTACAATATGCATAGGCATAATTGACATGAACCTATCTTCTAATCCTTTAGCGATATTTTCTAATAATTCAGAGAGTTCGCGAGGAGAGAGAATTGTAGAATCAATATTTGCTGATGGTGGTATGATTTTTCTAGAGCGTAAAAATCTAAAAAGCGCCTTGTTGTTTTTTGACTTAGAGAGGTAATTAAATTTGTTAATATCATAGTCATCTTTTGCTTTGCGTACAGTGCGCTTAAAATCTGCTGCCATGTATTTGTAATCACACCAATTTTTGGGGGACTGGTTGAGTAGAAGTTGTTTCCACGCAGCTTTTCGTTTTCTATAACCCCTCATACATTCCGCATTCCACCATGGGCTAAATGATCCTTCTGTGTTCGAGTTCAAAGCAAAAGTTGAATTTTTTAATGATCTTCTTAATACCGCACACAGGCTCATTGCCCTAATATCTTCCTGCATGTCCTTGCGATGAATGAAAGTAGCCTTTAGGTCTTTTTGTAATTTAACATAATTTACGAATGAACCAATTTTTCCAGTTCGAAATATATTCGGGAAGTTAATTTCGAAACTAATAGGAAGGTGGTCACTGTTAGAAGCGCAGTCTAAAGTATTCCAGGAGGATATATTTAAGGTGGAGCTGGCAAAAGTCAAGTCTATAGCCGACTTAGATTGACCTCTGACAAATGTAACAACTCCTGTATTCAAACAAGATAAATTATTGTCAAGACTCCATTCCCACAAGCGTCTTCCACTTATATCTGTTTTAAATCCCCAAGACACATGGTGGGAATTGAAGTCACCAGTCAGTAGTATATCCTTTCTACAGGAGGCTGTCATGACATCTAGGCATCTCGTGTCCTGTACGCCTGCCGGGAAGTATGCATTAACAAAAGAAAAAGGAGAGCAGTTCGGCAATGTTACGTCTAACACCAAAATTTCGTAATCATTAGCCATACACTGATAAGCTATTTTGGCTCTGTGACTAAACTTATTTGATATTAAGAAGGCCAGTCCACCACCTCTGCCAGGTCGATCCAAACGAAATACTCGGTAATTTCCTAGGTAAAATTTCTGACCATCTGCAAGCCAGGTTTCTTGAATAGCAATTATGTCTGGGGAAAATTGCGAAGAAATATACGATAAATCTGTGGTTGCCGACCAAATCGATCGGCAATTCCACTGCAAGATTTTTAGTGAGCCTATTTTGACGCTAGAACCGTAGCAGAAACTGCTTGTTCCAAGATATCTTTTTTCAAGAAGTCTTGTTTCGAGAGGTTCTCAAAAAAGTCCTTTTTTGACTGGTACTTTTTCGATTTCGACTTTTGGGGAGACATTTTTGAAGGGGGGGATCTGGTGCGCTTCAGCGACTTTTGAGATTCCGTGTCCATATCTGTAAAGTCGTCAGAATAATCTGTTACAGGTTCTGGACCAGCCTGCACTACCTTTTTGGCAGGTTCAGCTTGTGAAGACACAGATCGCTGCTGAGTTGTCGGTTTTTCTAGTTCTGTACTCTTTGTAACCATGGAATCCTGAGAATCCTGACATTTCATAGATACTGTACTAAGCATTTGTGCCAGCTGATTTGAAAACATTTGTGCTAAGGCTTCAACAAGATTGTTCGCGAGACGTTCCATTGCCTTTTCTGTAGCACTCTCTATGGCCTCTGCGATAACATTTCCAAATGATGCATCCATAGTAGCGACATGACGAGCTGTTACGCCTGCATAGCCTTTCGACCTTTCATTAAGTTCCTCAACTGCTTCCCTCCGGGAGCAACGCCTGCGCTCCACAATTTCCAGTATACTCAGTTCTCGTTCTTTTGCCACACAATCTGAAGAGTCTGCCGGGTGCATTCCATTACACAAGCAGCCCTTCTCTTCCTCCGAATTGCAGTCGCGGCTGTCATGACTTTCTCCGCACCGACGGCATCTAGCACCTGACCTACACCCTTTTACGCTGTGGCCATAGCGCCAACACTTGAAGCATTGTAGTGGTCTCGGGGATAGGGGCTCTACCTTGTAGATAAGGGGCCAGGCTTTAATCTCTGATGGTCTTACTGTACCTGCAAAAGTCACTATCACCGATTCGGTCGGTGATTTCCGATTATCAATCAGTCGGGTGCACCTATAGACGGAGACTGCGCCTGCTACCGAAAATAAGTCCAGAATTTCTGCAGGTGTCAGGCTTGTATCTACCCCGCGGACTATTCCTTTCGTACATGCAAGATGTGCTGGAATAAACGGGCTCACCGGATGCGTTGCGAACTCCGAACAATTCAGCAGCTCTCGGACGCAATCCTGATCTGGAGAGCAGCAAAGGATACCACCTCGACCAAATTGACGGACCTTAGTGATCTTCTGGAAGTGAGAAGAGGCTTTCCGAAGTTCCACTTGAATCGCCTTCGGATTTTTCATCGGAATAGTACCTCCATCGGTCGGTACCATAGCCACAGGGACATTCTTGACTCCACTGCATACAAAGGAATCAATCGGCCAATTCTTGGCCGGTATAGAGGCTAGCCAAGGGGATTGCCCTTGGCCAGGCGAAGAAAAAAACATCGAGATAGTCTGACTCGCTTGCACTCAGAGAAAATCTATACCGCCCCCCAAAAGGAACTATGAAATCAAAACAATCCAAGCTCTCTACTTATCAGGATCCTGCCGCCCGACCCAGGCCCAGACCTGCCTTTCCTTCCTTTTCCTCCTCCTCCTCCTCCTCCTCCGTGTGTGTATATAGACTATTTTACAGATGGGTTTCGGTGCCGCCGTATCGGGCTGTTAACCTTCCCGTTTTCTATCTTTAACTAAGCAAACAGTCCTATCGTAGACGCATGCGTGTGAAAACGGTTGTGTTGGTGCATTGGACTAGAGCACTGCACGGGCCGTGATTTACGGTCTGGGCCCGGCCCGGGCCCGGAACTCGTTCAAGTTTACCCGCCCGAGTCCGGCCCGGTGATTCGATACGCGACCCGAGCCCGGCCCGACGGCAGGTCAGGCCCGACAGAAGCCCGAGCCAATAATATAGGTGGTGTTGCCAGAACATAGAATTTACAGCAAAGTATTTTTAGTGGCAAATATCTACACTTTTTTGGCGAAATTTTGCTAACAATTTTACTTTAACCTAGGGTAATTTTGTGTAAAAAGGGGCTCACGGTGGAAAGAGTTGAGTGGACATACTGGGTACAATGAACGTTTGTTCGGCACTGGTATACTATAACTTTTTTTTTCTTTTCTTTTTTTTGCTAATGCAATGGGGATCATCAAGAGCGTTTTGTAGCAGATACTGCAACAAGGAAAGTGATTTGCAGCATGAGTTCAGTTTCGATAGGAAATTGCAACAAAAACAGAGGAGACAGAGAACACAACGCTCTCATTGCGCTCTTTACTGAAACTTAAAACATGCTCTAACGACAAAGCCAATCATGCACCCTTATGGATGTATAACACATGTCTTCAGCATGGTAGTACCTTGCCACAGCAAGATGGAGGAAGAAAGCCAAGTTTATTACCTTGCTGTATGTACACTAACCTACATAAAAATTATAACGAACCGTGTGCACCACGTGTACTTTTAGAAATACGTATAAGCAGCCGAAAGGACGAAAAGAGTATTTGTGGTAGCATTCTTTCCAAAATGATATATATTTCATATATCACCACTGCTACTATATACAGTCCATAAGTCTTTTGTGGCATATTTTATAGTTTATTTCTTCACGTATTATTGTGCAAAAAATCAAATTATCTAGAGATTCCGGCTTTAGGCACGCGATCCACCGTTGTATCACATATCCTGCAACGCTAAAGTTTCTCGCACTGCATGCACTAGCCGCAGGTGTGCACATCTGCCTTGCGAAATGTCAAGGCGTCGGCAGTCGTTGTTCTGAACTGGAGCAAATTGAGGATGCCTTTGTGGACCTCTGCAAAATGAACGTAGCTGTACAGCTTATCCCTTCATTTCTATCGTTTCCGAACGTCGTGACACTCTTCAATATCACCTATAAAAATCCTCTTTGAGGGCTTCTGCTTGCACTTTTCAGCAGTGTATGTTATGCACGGCTTGCACGGCGCTCTTCTTTTATTCCGTATCATAATGCTCTACGCCTTCCTAACGATGTTGTACTGGTAGAAGGTGACCACTGCACAACGCGGGTAGGACTGGCAGGAGGTGGACGAAGCGATTTCGATCTGTTTTTGGTGTTCGTTACAGTTTGGTAATAAAGGTGCGAATAAGCTTCTCGACGTTTACTCATTGGATGCCTATGGTTCGAGGTAAATGGACATCACCTGGCACAGAATTCGTAATTGTTTTTTAGGGGCGAAGCTCCTTATGCCGTGGGTCTGTCCATCCTCCGTTTGTAGGTTTATTTGTTTGTTTGTAGTAGCCACCTCTAGTTCGTGAGAAGCGTGCGTTCTGGTATGCAGTAGAAGAAGAAGACGATGTTGACGAGTGAGACTCTCATGCGTGTTCGCCTGTGTGGCATTCTTTCTTCTTTATTGCGCGCGTTCTGGTATGCAGTAGAAGAAGAAGACGACGTTGACGAGTGACACTCTCGTTTGCGTGTTCGCCTGTGTGGCGTTCTTTCTTCTTTACTACGTCTCGTGTTTTCAACGACACCCGAAGACAACATTTCAGAAGTAACGCGCCATGAGGCTCCCTCTTGGCACGCTTTCTCTTTAGCTCGGAGTCGCCAGATGGAAGACAAGGCTGCGTAACGGAGGGCACGGAAGGCGGCGGCAGCGAGCGCTCGCAGACAGAATCCTGAGGTGCCCGCGAGGCCGAAGCTGCACGTCGACGCCGCGAAGCAGATTCCGCCGTTCGAGCCCGCGAAGCCGAAGCTGCTCGACAAGCTGCACGGCTGCGGCGAGAAGACCCCGCCGTTCGAGCTCGCGAGGCCGAAGCTGCTCGACAAGCTGCACGGCTGCGGCGCTAATCGGATCTTCAAAATGTGAAGGACCGTGAAGCGGCGAGAAAGCACGCGTACCGGCAGGCAGAGCCCGAGGCTGTGCGAGCACGTGAAGTGGCTGCAAAACGCATCAGGCGGGCTCTGCCCGAAGGCGCCGACGCGCGCTTCCAGCGGAACTCCTTGATAAAAGTTTCGGCCATAGTTGCGGTGTGTGCGACAGATTGCGGTTCTCAAACAATCTAGTCACAATATCTTCCATCGAGAAGGACCACGCTCGCGCCAATGCCATCGCCGTGCTGCAGCGCGAGTTCGCTTCGCCCCACTCATCATCATTCACCACGTGGATATGCTGTGATTTTTTTTGAGTCTGATATTTCGTCAAGCGAATATATATATTTTTCCTCACGCCTTATGTTATTTGAACCTATGCTATTTGCACATTCCAACGGTGTTGTGGCAGTGTCATGTAGCTCTCACATTATACCTGTATAGCACAGGGGACCCAAACACGCGGCCCGTGGGCCTCTCCCTAAAAGCCCGCGGCCCGCACATGACTGTCTTCGTCCCAATTTTTCATTTTCTTTATAAGTATGTTCTTAAGCTACAGAGGCATGACAGGTCTAAAGCTTTTTTGTCGTGAGGCATCCCCTGCGGCCACCATTTGTTGATACCTAACCGGGAAACAAAACTCTATATTTCAAAATCGGCGTCCTGATTTTAGTCATGTTGAAGATAGGTATCGATATGTTGTTGGAATCCTGCTGCCAAATACCCTTCAGAAACGACCCATGTGTGACATACGGGAAAGCTCTTCTTTTAAATGGCAACGTTAGCTGACATTTGGTACGTAAATATATACATACATATATGCATGTTTGCACAACGTATGTGGAACAAACATGAAGGGGTGCTAGAAAGAAAAACAATTTCTCTATTACCAGTAAATTACTCTTTAACAATTTCTAAATTACCACGCTCGCCGAGGCAAGACTCTTGGTAAGTGAGCAAACGCGCAAAAAGGTAAATGCGTGTGGCGACGCCCCTTTTAAGTTCGCGCAGCAGACACCGCGACAACTTAGATTCTGCGGTGTCTAATGGGGCCTACGTAGTTCCTAATCACCAAAAATAAAGTACATTGACCTCTGAGGGGGCCATAGACTTAACATACCAAGTTTGAGGAAATTAGATTGAGCCATTGTCCCCAAATACGACAAATACAGTTTGAAATCCGTGGCGTCACGCTCGGAGATTTGAGCGGGAAATTAAAAAAAAAAATGGAATTTTGACCTTCATTTTCTCTTATGATAACAAACCTATGATGGTGAAATGAATGACATTCGAGTTCTTAGACTTCACTTTATCAGTCTAAACCGATTCAGTGCTTAAGAACCCAGCAAAGTCCAAGCCCGGCCCGACCTGAGCCCGCCACCTCAAACCCGGGCCCGGCCCTAAGCCCGGAGCTTCAGGCCCGAGCCCGGCCCGGGCCCGCCGTGAGAACTACGTTACACGGCCCGGCCCGGGTTTCCGGGTATGCCCGAGCCCGTGCAGTGCTCTGCATTGGACGTTCCATGACCTTGTTAATTCACGTAGCGATATACAAATACAAGAAAACATTCGTTTAACAGCCCATTGTGGCAGCGCCCATGTGCCGTACGTGAAATCGTCTGTAAGCTGGGATGGCCCGCTTTGACAACAGTTTTGACACAATACAATCCAACGCTGGTAGGATCGTTGTTCATGTCGCAGTGCTGAGCTAACCACAAAGTCAACACTTTTGATGACGAGATTCCCACGCAAGGGCAGGCTTCGCTTAGCACAGTATCTTGGACGACCCATTTCCGTTACGTGAAAATGTGCCATAGCAGGGATTCAAGACCCCTTGATACACATGTCAAATAGGCGAAAGCCGAAATCGCTTCATGACGATCGAACATACACATGTCGATCGAACATAGTCCGATCGTCATGTGCGTTAGATATGAACACGAAAGCTCACATGTGACGCAATCGTCATTTAGTCACGAGTGGCCGACATACGCTAAAAGGAACGACACATCTAATTTTTTGTCGAAAGAAAAGATGTACCGGTGCCACGCTTCACCAAGCACATCTCTAGACGAGCGTGGCCAAGCCGCTGCCAAACTTTGTTGTGGCGCATCGTTGACAAGTTAGGTAAAAGCGCATGCCATGAGCCTTAATCACAGCGTCAACATAAAAATAATGGTTCGGCTTGCGTGAGCAGACCCGAAGACGTCAGAATACGCCAACAGCTAACGTTTCTTGTGCACGTAGTTTTTATGCTCCTCAAGCACTCAGTTTCATTGTTTTTTTAGAGAAAAACTGCGAAATTTTCCTATCGCGCCAGGCCGAGAAACAATTTTTCGCAAACTTGCAGCTGCAAGAGAGAGAGAGAGAGAGAATAAAAATAGAAGAAAGGCAGGGAGGTTAACCAAGCTGAGCCCGGTAGGCTACCCTGCACTAGGGAAGTGGGCAGGAAAGTTATAGAGAAGGAGAGAAAGGCCACTCTTTCAGCCGAAGTAACAGTTCCGCGTTTGCCATCACAAACGGTGAATCAGTCCGACAGTGAAAGCACTTCCGTCCATTTGATTTACAGCAGTGCGGAGGTGAAGCCTCTCGTTTACAATTATTCTTAGCTATGTAGCTACGTTAAGTTAATAATGGCACTGAACTAACTAACAAGAAAATTCAAACGCCTAACTTGTTGTGTGACGTCCGCCGTTGCCGTTAATCAATTTCTTAAATTGCACTTTTATCTCTAGTTCCTTATAATTCGAAATTTTTGGCAGTCTTCGGAGTGACACCCTGTATATGCGTTAAGCGCCACTTCAGGAACGAAGAAACGCCTGCAAAAAGGGTGGCAAACATGAAGCCATGCATTTAATTAATAAGATCATGTGTTCGTCTGTCCAGCTGGGCACGTTCATGCGCAGCTTGGGGTTACTAAGGTAGATCCTCCTACTGCAGATAATCATAGAAGACTTACTGCTGGACTCACTCCTTGCAACGCGATTGGCTTCAGCCACTGGTCTCGTGGATTCTTCAAGAAAAGCGAACGAGCATCAGATAACGGGCTCTGCGCACCTACGCGCTTCAGATTTTATCTTGATTTCAAGCTGAACGAGATCCAATTCGACCAACCTTTGGGGATTCTAACACAACGGATAACACCTTAATTGCTGTCCTGCGCTGGATAAAGAAAATAAGGGCCAAAAAAAAAAAAGATCAGGAAGAAATGAAGAGAATAGGATTGTAGCACTGAACACAATCCTGAGCGCTGACCACTGCAATATAGCCGATAACTCGGGCCGGAAGCTGCAGAAGCGCACTTGTAGGCCGGAAGGCCGGTCTACATACTAGGCGAGCAGAGGAGTCAGCATGGTGGCGGACGGTACTATGCGCCAACGGGCCCTTATTTACATACAGATTGGTTATTCAATATAACGGGCCCATATTTATCGTGAAACATTTCACTCGCTAAAATAATTATAAAGAACTCACTTCTTAGGTCAGTGGTTCTCAAATCGGGGTCCGCGGACCCCAGGGGGTCCGTGAAGCCATTTTTGGGGGTTCGCTAAACCCATTCTCGAAAAAAAAAAACGCGTTTTTTGGAGGCACATTATGTCCCGTACCAGTTTGATTTTTCGTATGCTTCACCACATAACAACTTTCCGTTGTTGCTGAGCTGACTTATATTTATCCTTCTACATGAGATGGCTGTATAGCTTTTGTTGCCGTTTTCTACGACATACGCACGCAAGCACACTTTTTCTAGGCTTGCATATTTGACGAGCAAACATAAATAGAAACAGGTTGAATGTGCCTGCAGACCACACGACTTATTGACAAGCTGTTGAGATCGAATTGGTGTGGCCCTTTAGTTTGACCATTCTTTGTCAGGGAGAAATAAAAGGCACCTATTTCACGCAGCATGTTGTGTTAATTTATGACCCCCCCCCCCTCGTTTCCTCCCTGCAAGGGGTCCCTAATCACTTCCAACGGCCCACAAGGGGTCCATGAAACATCCATGGCTGAGAACCACTGCATTAGGCAGTCGCCTACGACAACTCGAAGGCGAAAGACATCCGACGTGGCTATTTTACCGTGCACTTTATATCATGCGAACGCCGGTTTTTAAATATTTTTTTAAAATCACGCTAACGCCGCAAAAACGAAGTGATCGCGCAGCTCGCGCGCCTCCCGCCACGAGGCGCGCGGGTGGTCGTCTGACATTTTGTACCACACGCCGGCTTTTCGCCGCAGGACCCTTCCCATGAGTCGTTTAGGGCTCTCACCTTAAAGGGACACTAAAGGCGAATAGCGGTCCAAAAACCTCATAGTGCTACTTTTATGCCAAGGAAGTGCTTATTTTGAAATAAAATTACGTTTTAGTGGTCCGCATCGCGTCTGGTTAACCTCCCTGCCTTTCCTCTTCTCTTTCTCTCTCTCTCTCTCAAATCACCCGCCTGAAATCAGACTTTCATACGACACTGCTGCCGTGCCCAACGTTGTCCGCCTTTACTGCGCGTCCGCCGACACTAGTAGCAGCAGAGCGAAAGTAGCGGGACCCACAGCAGCAACAACGGCCATCGAAGCCATCGAAGCTTGCCGCAATCGCCGCAATGGATGTGGACGGAGAACTTGACAACGAGACATTGGCTCACGACGCTGGACTCCAATTCAGCGAACCCCGATAAACGCGGTATGCTGCTGAGGGCTCGTAGTGCCGGCGTCTTTGCGTACTACGATAGCAGCCTCGGCAGCGACTCTCCCGAGCCCGAGCCCGAAAGCAGCGAGGAAACCAGCAGTGCGGTGTCGGGCGACGAAGCTGGGGTGCACCTGCGACGTTCACGAGCGCGCAAAACACACGCGGCAGTACGCGATCCCGAAACTACCACTGAAGCGCGACCGCGTGAGCGAAGCAGGGCGCCGGGCGAAGCGCAGTTCGGCGAAAACGGAACCTTTGAACCACGCGCGCCGTTCCCCATGGCAACGCCACAGAGGTTCTTTTTTCCATGAATCAAACGGAAACGAACAAACAGCATTTTATTACGTCTTTTGATGCACGGAAGGTTCTTTTTTTATTGCTGCTAGTTTGATTACTAGTGATTTATGTAGGAAGACTCTCATACGTCATCGGGATCACTTCGAAAATGTCCCACTCGTGGCGCTCATCATGTGATACATTTAGCTTAATTTCTCGGTAAGTAGGGCACTGCTGTTGATAATATTGCCGTTTTAGAAGTTGTCATACATTGAGCTTTCACTCTGACATAAATTGTTATTTGCCTTTAGTGTCCCTTTGAAGAAATTGCGTCGTCACTTTGGACCCTGGGCCACAATTCATGATGTAATTCCTACGCTGAAATGGTCTGTAAGAAGACACGCCGCCGTATTGGTGCAATGAACACATTACTAGCACAGAGCGGCGCGTCAATGACAAATGCTTCTTGACAGTGACAAATAAGTGCCATGGCTACCAGTGACACTGGCTAACACTCCCGGGATCGCACATACAGAAATGCCCAAGAAAGTGGAGCCGCCCAAGAAACAGCCGCCGCCACAGCCGAACTGGTGGTGCATCACACGTGTAACGCGAATGTTGTGGATTTGTTACCTACCGGCGGCGAGTTGATTTTTGGTCCACTTTCATTTCCCTTGATCTCGTAATTACAACACTTCAATTGCAAGCTACAAATTACGCTCCTTATACTATCCTTGGCTTCACTATTTGTTGGCTTCGTGTGGTTGTGTCTAACAAAAAAAGAATGGGTCCTTCGATTTATCGACCTTCTTTCATTCATTCAAACGAATGCTTGAGACACCATCGTTTCATCTATATTCATCACGTGGATGTGGATTAATGCTGTTTCTAGCCATGATGTATGGAGCTTTCAGTGAAAGCGCAGGAGAATTCTAATGGCACATTTTGACAAATTGTGATTATTTCCCTTCACTTCCATTCACTGCTGGTCACACTGGCCGCCGATAAGGCCCATCGTT
Source organism: Rhipicephalus sanguineus (assembly GCF_013339695.2). NCBI lineage: Eukaryota > Metazoa > Arthropoda > Arachnida > Ixodida > Ixodidae > Rhipicephalus > Rhipicephalus sanguineus. The sequence goes on from NC_051176.1 coordinate 157,492,109, forward strand.
GTTATAAAAAAAGGGGGGGGGGATGATTAAAGGCGGCTTCGTGCGAGTTAGCAATCAAGAGCGAAATTAAGAGAAAAATGATCAGCAAAAAAAATGGCGAAAACTGCTGCTTCGCATGAACTACATCGATTCGTTGAGCCGAAGGCGTTAAAGGTATTCTGTTTTCTGTCAGATCTTTCGGCTTGTTTGATATTTTGCTGTTAAGTGGTGATATCGTACGTAGAGGTTCTGTTTCGTACTTTGATATGTGCCTTCGCGCGTTAATCGCTTCATTATTTTCACCTGTATTCCTTTCTTACGAAGTATACATTTTTTCCACCATCTATGCAACGAATCCATATCTGCTGCGCCTGTAGTTAAACGGATGCCCGTTTTGATAATGTTGTTTATCCTCAAAATCAGTCTATTTCTTTTCTCCTAACTCTTGGCTCGATATACATGCTTTTTTTTTATTTCGGCGTGCCAAGTATTTAGGACTCTTGTCAAGCTTATCAGGGAACACGTCTTATGCAAAGTTGCTGAATGTCCCCGCGAAGACAAGTTTGTGAAGAGAGAGAGATATACGAAGAGGAAAGGCAGGGAGGTTAACCAAGCTTTGGCTCGGTTGGCTACCCTACACTTGGGGTGGGGGAAGGGGGAGTAATAGAAAGGAAAGGGTAGAGAAGAAAGAAGAGTTCGAAAGAGATGGATGAACAGTGTGAAGCTACACAACACGAACTCGCGCTGTTAGTTCACAGGCACTCGTGAAGTCCGGTGGTCCTCAAGAAGCACAAGAGGGCTTTCGTGGCCTTGTGCATATGCGAGACCGTAGGCCAAGGTCCCAAGATCTTTTCTGTCAGTGGTCTTGAGTTCAGGTGCCGGAGCTTGACTTCCATACTACGTCGTTGAGCCTGATATGATGGGCAGAGCATAAAATGTGTTCAAGCGTCTCCTCGCAGGCGCAAATGTTGCATGCCGCACTGCTGGCCATTCCAATGAGACACGAATATGCATTCGTAAATGCCACGACCAACCACATGCGGCACAGTAAAGTTGCATCGCGTCTTGAGAGCCCGGATGGCAAACGAAGTTGAAAATTTGGGTCGAGGAAGGACATGATATTATATTTCACTGGTTGCCGAGTCATTGCGGAATTGTCGGCAACGACCTCGCGGATGAAGCTGCACGATCGGCTCATGACCAAGACCTGCGGACACTCATACCACTCTTGAGAACGGACGCCGCGTGGCGACTACAATCACTTGCACGCCGTATCACTCTTCTACAATGGAGTACGCAGGGCTTTTCCTACAAGTCTGTGAAGTTCTTAATCACTGTTGGGTGGTCAATGCAAGTAAACAATTAAAAATTCAGGGACGCTAAAAACGCTTTGCTGACTGCCACTCTGAAGGGACCAATATGGCTGTGAATATTGACTCCAGAGATCCGCTTTCCTTATACTTTTTTCGAGCGTCACAACTCTCATCCACAAAAGTTCTCTTACGTATAAGTGCGCTGTGCGTTTGGGCATCGCCGCGGTGATTGGCTCATCATCAAAACGATCGCTATAGTGATTAGTGGCCGCCAGAAGACCAGCCATAAATAAGATGCTCTTACGTAAGACGCGCCTCTTTTATAACAGAAGCAGAAGCAGAAAGAAACAGAAAAGAACCATTCACGCAGATATTGCGAGACCATCATTTATGGTTCACAGGAAGCACCCTGAGCAATGGTAAACACTTTATTTACTCTCGAGGTTCATTAAGCTGTTCTTTAGCTTTGTATGTAAACGCACGCTGATCAACCTCGGGCAAGCACATTAGCGAATGCAGTAAGCACACAACCATCAAGCCGATTTCATGAGCACCATCCAGCGAAATTCCGTCGTTTTTCTTTATATGAGTCCAGCAGGTTTCTTTATGTCGTGCATGTGTACACACGTTGTACTGTGCAGCGGCACCACTGCCGCTTCGACGTGCGTGTATGTTGTTCATCGTTGTTTATTAAATGCGAAGCATTTCTTAGCGAACTTTTGGCACTTTGAGCGTCTATCTATCTATCTATCTATCTATCTATCTATCTATCTATCTATCTATCTATCTATCTATCTATCTATCTAGCCGCATACGTCTAGGTGCTCTCATGATCAAAATTGGTATCGCAGGGTAAGAAGATTTCACGAATATGACTGTCGGGTCATGATATGAATAACATGAAAATCTTGTCCTTTCCTCCAGAGACGTGTGGCACATACCCGTTTACCACGGGCCGCGGTGTACGAGTATGCGCCACAGGTGATTAACAGTTTATATCTACCCTGAAACGGCCAGAACAGATCTTGGCAATTTGAATGCGACAGCGTTAAGAAAAACCGACAGCGGCAGCGTTGACCCGAAGAATGGAAAGAATAAAGGTTAGAATCCCAGCAGGAATTGAACCGAAGCATTCTGCGTGGCAATCAGGTATTCTACCACAGAGCCACGTCGGGTCTGTAAAGTGGTTTAAAAAAAAGCCTATGCAGGCGTAATGGTCGGTGCAGCGTCAATTGTGGTTGTGGTGCTGGCTATCTAATTTTACAAGAAAGGAATAAACACTAGATATGTACTTCTGCGATAAAGGCGTCATATCGGATTAACGTCTGTGGTTACAGGGTTGGCTGCGCTTTTATAGCAGTCTAATAAACATCACATTTGTATTCCTATGATTCAGCAAGCTGTATAGAAGCATTGCTCGCCCGGAGGAAATTATTATTGAATGTTACGTATGATATTCACATGATTGCTCCATAAAATGCACTTCGTTTAGATAATACTAACGTATGTGCTCTAACGCGAGTGCTGACGTTACGTCGGACCATAAATTACCCTTTAAACGCCAGTGTTGTCGACGTGCGTGGTAAGCCCACGATGGGCACACAACTGCTACACTTACAAAAACACGTCGATCCACCTCGTAGTGCTTGCCTCAAAGGCAAAAAAATGCAGCATAGAACTACTCGCTGACTGCTTCGCATGAAACCGATTCCCACAAGGCGTGGGATCTGCCGAATTTTTTTTTTTTGTCTCAAAGCCCTCCACTGATTATATATGAAACAGAATGTTTCTTTGCGCTTCTTAATTTCGTGTTGTGTGAACCAGCATATACATTGACTGCTTTCTTGTGTTTCGTTTCTTCATTTTCTCTCTTGTTCTCCCCCCCCCCCTACCCCTGTCACCTTGACTGACCGATTTGCCCCAAAGGAGGCAAGTAGCTTATCGTTTTTGCCTGCCATAATGGCCGCCAGTTCTGATTGCATGTTGTGTGTGCTGTAGGTAGTACTTGGTCTGCATGCGCACTGCACGCAACCCGTCGGATGATGAATGTCTATGGCTTATGCGCGATTTTCACCAGCACGTCGCCAGCGTACCGACTACTTGTTACATAAAAACATTTTCTTCACTAGACCTTGCGATTATTGCTCCAGCAAAACGCTCAGCCCTATAGCGTCATGAAGGATGTCTGTTCTGTGAAAACCACAGTAAGCTGCGAGAGAGAGATTTAAAATTAAGGTAGAGCGTGCTCAAGCTGCTTTTCTTTCTCGATTAACGGGCTATATCTTGATAGAGCTCGTAATGCGAATTCGCACGACTTCTTCTATGCTGGCGTATCTGTCAAATTGACGTCACGAGATACAACGGATACACTGGAAAGTGTGTAATCCGCGAACTTTCGGCTGACCTCCCTCGGCTCGAAGACTTTCAATTTTTTTAACACAGAGGCATAGCAATTTTGTTTATCGCTAAATTTCAAATAAGCATGGGAATAAATATCGCATAAGCTTTCTGCGTCCACGAATTCTGCAACATAGTATGGTTCTGACTAATAAGAAGTCGGCCTCTTTAGATTCCCTCGTTCTTATTCAATAGTTAGTCTGTTGCAGATGATGCTTTATGTCACAGATGGCAATTTTCCCTTGTCTTAACATGCCGCGAACACCAGGTGGTCTAAAAGCACTGCACTACGGGGTCCCTCATAATCATGTCGTGGTTTTGGGACGTAAAACCGCAATAACAGTTATTATTATTAAAAGACGCTGTGCCATTATGACGTCAACATCCCGTAGTATAGTCATTTTCGGTGCGAGTGGGAATCGCGTTCAAATCACTGCTTGAGGGAAAGAGCCATGAATGGCCTTAACGTTCACATTAAAAAAAAAAAGACGCACTCATTGCTTTGCAAACACTCGTATCGTTTGATTTATTTTTTCCTTGTGTATTTCTTGTGATTTTTCCCGTGACGGAATTGTTCTATGTCCCCTCCTCAACCTATCTTTATACCGTTTTCCCTGTGCACCCATGTTATTCAGAGAAAACTGGCTATTCGAATTTGGTTGAGCTCCGTGTACTTCCTTTCAAATGCTTCGAACAGGTACTAAGTAGCGCGTAAATGTTTCGTTTTAAACCTGTTGAGCCAACACGTCGCCGTGAGAAAATTTCACTGAAATGCTCCTTACTAACAGCTTATCCCTCTGTAGTAGCAAGGCCAATGGACTCCGTGATACATCGTACAGGTTCTCCTCTTCAGGGGCATTTATTAGCTGATTCCTATGTTGGCAGGCTCATTCGCACATGTAATGAAGGGGATTACGATTGCTTAAGCGAGTATCCTAACTCGTAGAAACCTCTTATAACATTACACCCGAACAAGCAATGGCGAGCAAACGACTTCGAGGTCACCGATGCTCTTAAGAGAGGCTCCTTCCAAGCAGAATTCCGGTTCTTCTCGAAAACACAATCTTCATGGCGTCAAAATCTCCTTCATGTCAAGTCACGTCATTTCTCGGCCGCTCGTCATCGGTCGTCCTGTTACACGTTCTCATTTTTTATGACGGAGAAAAGAAAAAGCTGAAGTAGGCTAGTACATATAATAAAAAAAATGTGCCTAGGGAAAAAAATGCAAATGCGTATAAAGGTTTACATAAGTATGCATACGTAATATAAATGTATGTCTGAGAAGCGTCGCGATGTGACCGGCATGCCCTACTGAATGTCATGCACATACTTATACATTCACAGGGAGCCGCCGTGCTCGGGCTTATGCCGCGTTTTGTGATTCGCAGGCGCTCGGATGTTGACGAACAAAAAAGAAAAAAAAAAGGAAAAGAAAGAAGATCATCGCAGCTCGACCTTTCACTTCGGTCTCCTCGTCAAACAAAGCACTCTGCGGACAAATGTCCGGCTGTCATCTGTCCCCCCTTCCCCCCTGTCCAGATTTCGCACCCTGCTTCGCGCTCCGTATAACCACCGCACCAAAAAGGCCCTCGTTTCTCCAGCGGCGTCCGGAAGAGAGAAGTGCTTTATGTCGGTCCGGCTTCATCCGCGTATTGCAAAGATCAAGCGAGCAGTTCTTGAAGGCGTAAAAAAATATAATAAAATCTTTCCGAAAGCGTTTTCATTTTGGCGCAGTGTGTATACTTGCTGAACGCGTCAAAGTTTCTTCGGGAAGCCTACGGAATAACATTTATGTACGAATAAAAAAAAAACGCGAGCTTTTGGGTTTATTTGACGCCTCTCGCTTTTGCGCGAGGCAGTCGATTTCTCGGAATTCATGCTGTCTGCCGCCCTACAGGTCGCTTTATAAGCTTCGAAAGACCGAGTTAAAGCAGCGCGATGGAAGAAAAAGACAGCGCATATAAAGGAAAACTTGTCGAGCAAGAAAGATGCAAAATAAAGTAAACTCGAAATCCGAAGACAGCGGCGCGGACTAGTTTTCAAAGGATTGAGCGAATGAAATGCTATAGGAATGGCTCAGAAAAGGGGTGGTGGTTAAATAGAACCGCCGCTAAACCGGCAGTACAAGTACTTTGTTAGATGTAGCGGTTGGACCTATAGTTACAAAAATATCTATTCAGTGGAACTTCTTTTTTTTTTCTTTATTTTTCGATGCCGACAGCCTAAAAGAATGGAATGGAAAAAAAAAAAGGTAGATTTGAAAAGACCTCAGAACAATCAAATGATGTTGGACGGTTATGAAACTCGGATATAGAAGCTTCGAGGTAATGCGTGTTTGGTCAAACATCTCGCGATGAAAGATCGGAGAACAATTTCGCGCAAAGCCTCGATAAGGGAAATTCGTGCCTCCCCGTGCCCCGATCAGAAGGCTCTGCCGAGCTCTTGTTTTCAAGAGCGCCCACTGCGACGGTTCCCATCGAGGGTCTTCAAAGAGTGCCCTAGATTTAAGAGGAAATTGTGATGCTGTCCTTGAAGTTGCACTATAGAAAAAAAATTAGGTTGAGCTGTATTTCTAGATGACCTTTCTGCAATATACAAATGTAGCGCGAACCGTGAAAGGATGTATATAAATAGGTCACAAAAGGCGAACAAAAAATGGATACGCTTAAAAACATCACTCCGAAGCTGCCGCACCATGCAAATGGTGACGTGCTATTTGAATTATCAAGCATTCGCTCGGGGCTACTTACTTTGCTATCGATGAAGATGGACTGCGTTTTGGAGGAGTGAAAGGCTGAATATCGCCAGTTTCGGCAAATATTGCTGCGCCAAATACAAAACACAATAATTTGAAATGAGCGACGTCACACTGATTGGCCGGAGCTTAGGTTTCAGCGTAAAATGAAAAAAAAAAATCAAGATTGATCATCACTCTCCGCTTTAGTGATTCACTTGCTACTGCAAAATTTTCAAAAGCAATAGTTCTGAAATATATCAAGCAGAAGATGATTAGGTGTTTCTGTTTAGTATATGTCCAAGGACAGTCTTGCTTAGAATTGCTTAGAATGAGGCATTGCCTTCGGGGGATCCTCGAGGGGTGCCACCTACAGCAACTTCGAAGCAGGACCTCTTTGACTCAACAGTTTCACCTCCACCGTTAAAAATTATAAACGAAGCGAATGTTGAGGTTGGATGGCAGAAATAAAAAAATAGAAATCAGCCGGCACCCACCTTTCGCGTGCAAGGCCTCTGCAAAATCGGCAGCTTGTGTCGCTTTATACAGATCAAGCTACTCCAACTGGCAAAATGGGGATCATCAGCAAAATGGGGAACGGAAGCATCTTCCCAGTTGATCACATGGCCCGTGGATACATGTTCGGCGAAGGCATTTGACGTCACCTTCTTGCTTCTGACGTCATTACAATAAACTTTCTGTAACTGCTCGAGAAGACGAAGACACAAGTATGAAAACATTCAGAACACCACGAGCGCAGACCGGTTGTCTACTTGCAGTGCGTTGAAAGCAGTCCACTCTAAGTAATGTTTTCTTACTTCTGTCTTCATCTTCTCGCGCAGTTGCAGAAAGTTTATTGCAAGGAACCAACTAGCCTGCCAGAATGTATTACTGACGTCATTACAAAAACAAATAAAAAAAAGTGACGTCAAATTCCCTCGCCGAACATGTAGCCACATGCAATGTGAACAACTCGGAAGATGCTTCCGTCATCGCCACGGAAAAGAAACTCTTTCCACGGCTTCATATAGAATCTTTGTTTATTCAAACCACTGCGCGCGCGCTAAACGAGAGCTGTGGTAATCTTCCGCCAGTCTATGCGCGTTGCCTCAAACATGTGATTAGACGGCCTTATAAATAAGCGAACTTTCTGCTCATATGCTCCATTGTTAACAAGGCTACCATGTGGGAGCCGAAACATCTTTTTAAGAATATATTTTTTTTACTTTGGTCGGCGCTGTGTTTTCTTCGTCCATGCCATTCCCCGGCCAGGCGGGATTCCGCCAAACCCTTGACTTCAAAGAACTCAGTACCCGCATTCACGAACAATGCTCTTGCGTTAGCATTGCTCCTAAAATCAAATTCGACCCAATCATGACGCCGGACATAGTATTACCAGACAAAGCGAATATTACTCACGAATGCAAAACTTTGTTAATTCAACCCCTCGTTTTTTTTTACTATTATTACGGCAGCATTATGTTCTTACGTTGTTCAGCGTGCAGGAGCAGCTGCTTTGACTTCGCTTTGTCTCGACAGGCGTGACTGAACCCAAACGCAAGGGGGCGACCATGTTACAATGTATGTCAAGATTATAGAGGGCTGACCTCTTCCGAGTTATAGGGCACCATCGAAAGAGTTAGCTAGCTCGCATTTCGGTCTTTTACGGAAGATTTAAGACAAACAATTGTAAAGCACCAAGTGCACACTAAAGCGCACTCACCCTTAAATCCCCTTTGCGATTAACACAACATCCCATAACTTTATTTCCTTAAGTACCCCAGTTAAGGGGTTATTACAAAACAGCGGAATGCAGTGTGAAGTCGCAGGGACTCCCAGCTATAAACATTTATAGAAATTAAGTAGGGTGGTAGGAGGCCTCTGCAGATACTGCCTTTCAGCTGTCTCCCTTCAAATTTTGTAGCCTTCTTTTCACGACGACGAGGCATTGCTATGGCAGAGGATTTCTGCACTAGGTTGTCAGGCTGGATCACAGATCCCGGCAATTTACTGTCTCCCATCAGCTACTTGCGACCACGCGATCTCCTTACAGATCACTCATTTTCCATCTAAGAACGCGTGGCGGCACTATCGCTTTGTGCGAATGTGCGTTTTATGACCAGTACTTGAAGGAATTTCGTACGGAGTCCTGGGCCATCATAGTGGATATCGGAGAGGCGTTGTCTTTGGGATGCATAGCTAGTCCTGGTGAGGCGGCACGCTATTTCCACACACTTGAAATCTAATCGCCTAGTTCTACATAGCAAACCAGCCTCGAGACAGACAGAGAGAAGCAAAGTAACGACAGGAAAGTTAAACCGATTAGTTTCGGTTTTCTGCCCTGCACTGGTGCGCTGTAAGCGGTGGTCATAAAATTAAAATAGAGGGAAATAGATAAAAGAACAAAAATACTAAAGATGCAGCCAGGTTGTTTTTATTAGAGGGCCACTGTGCAGGCTGGTGGATAGCGAGAAATATATAGTAGTAGCACTTGCACAACCTTCTAGTACTGTCCGGTCGATGCTGTAGAATCCTTTCTTCCGACAGTGGCCAGTTGTTCAACTGGTAGAGGGCAAAAAAAAAAAAAGTTGTCATGTTTTACGTGCCAAAACCATAATCCTATCACAAGGCTGCATTTCATTTAACGTGTACCTAATGCACATTCCACGAGCGTTCTTGCCTTTCGCCTCCACGAAAATTCGGCCGGCATTCTGGCAGCGACGCCACAGCCGCTAAGCGCCAATGACGGAAAGAGGTTAAGCTAAAGTATAAACTGTGCTCTGGGAACAAAAAGGGCACTGTTTCCTCATTGCCCTTAGCCACGGGCTGCGCTGTCGGCCATCACTGTGCAGAACGCCTAGGCATTTATGAACGCGACGCTCAATCATAGCTTATACAAAAGGCTATAGTTTCTTCAAGGAAGTTTTGACGACATTCCAAGGCTTATTATAAGGGCATGGCTAAGTGTGATTTATTCCATTCAGATGGGGCACAATGGCGCACAAAATATGCCGCATGTATTTTAGAAAGAGAGATAATAAATGGTGCTCTTCTGCTTGAGCTAAACGGGCAGCTCGATTAGCGCGATCACTGAATACTACAGCGACTAGTTAGTCACTTAAAAAATGACTCAGTGCACTTTCTCAGTCAAGAAGGGCAAGGACTCCAGATTTTCAAACATCAAATGATCATGCGGACAACGCGACAAGGCTCCTACTAAAGAATACAGAACCGCCTTCGAATCGCAAAAAAAAGAAAAACATATTTGTGCGCCGATTCGTCATTGATAAAGGGCAGAGCCACATGAGGAGTTGCGAGTATAATGCTGCCGACGACGCTGGGAACTGAGAAGTGTTAAATTTGATAGTACTAGCGTCAGGCCCGTAGCCAGGAATATTTTTCGGAAGGGGGTGGTGGTGGTGGGGGGGGGGGTCTCACTATTATAGAAAAACACCTATTTTCCTGATTTATTTTCGGTAAAACACCCCACTCCATGAGAGTTTCGGGGGGGGGGGGGGGGGGGGGGGGCTAATGTTGCCCACCTCCTCCCCCCTGGCTACGGGCCTGACTAGCGCCTTTTGTTGGGTTGGCAAGAGCCGTGGTTGAGCTCTTCGGGTAGGACGGAGCAGTCAGTGCACACGTGTGTGATGTGCCGGTATTTCTCACGCATCCGGTGCAAAGTGGGCTGTTTAAGAGCGGGTAACGACAAGTACTGTTCTGGGTCAAAATGGAATGTGCACGTCTTGAGCGCCTATCGTTCTGCTTTGCTCCTGCTTCGAGACCATCGGCGACTCTTCAATGGCGTCTGAATCAGGTCAAGGCCAAAAGCTGGCTTTCCACTTGCAGCCAGTTCTTTTTAAGGCCAAAGCCTTAGATGTCTCATCAAACACGAAAATTGGCCGTCGGCGTCGGCGATCCGCGCCGGCGGCGTCAACACGAGTGAACAAAAATATCTTCGCGTGATGACGTCATCATGTGACGTCATGATGACGTCACAGTTCGCTAAAATTTGTGAATTCACAATGACGTCACATGACGTGACGTACCAAGATGAAGTCATCACATGACATCGTCGCTTGGTCAAACATGGGCCGATCACGGAGGCAGCGCAAAACAAGGTGAGTTGCAAAAAGCTTGCAATGTCTCCGATATTGGAGGCAGTGCAAAATTACGTTAGGCGCAGAAAACTTTCGTAGGGTGGCATAAGAGGATCAGCACATCGACTGAGAAGAATAAGAAGAAGAAGAAGAAGAAGGGGATGAGATGCAGAAAGCTTGCAATACCTCCTACCGTGGAGGCAGTGCAAAACCACGTTAGGAGGCCGAGAGCTTTCGAAGGGGGGAGGGGGGAATCGACACATCGACTGAGAAGAAAAAAATTTGCAGGGGCTTAGCTCGGCTATGCCAGGATATACGTAGCGTTAGCAAAGGTTCGGCTGATTATTCTTAGCTTTCCAGATTGTTTAGGATTATTAGCCTTCTTCTGTTCATTCTTCGTACGCTGACCCGCTAATTGCCAGGCAACTACTTCGGGATCCGATGAGATAAGCTTCTCGGCTCTTCTGCGCCATCGAGCAGCATTTGCGCTCTCCTTCTTTATGGCGTTACCCACCTGCAAACGCCAGTCAGATGCGCTACCAAGCGGCCCCAGCGCAGTGTCAGACGGCGACTGCTCAGCGAAGGCGAATAGCTGCGCGCGCGCCGGCGCCACTGTGTCTATGGCTACGACGTCACTGCTCTCGAATGCGGCGCAGACCAGCAGCGGCGAGCCGCGCTCGGCGGTGGCGGAGTCTGCGCGCGCGCCGGCGCCAGCGTGTCTGCCGCGCCTACGACGCCACTCCTCCCGAACGCGCAGACCAGCAGCGGCGAGCCGCGCGCGGCAGTGTCGGAGAGCGCGTGAGATGCCAGCTCCGGTGACCCAGCTGTGTGACATCAGTGATCCTCGCGCATGCGCAGCACGTCTTATGACCCTCCACGCGAAATCGGCTCCGGCTAGGCAAGTGTAGCTAACGCTACAAAAGGAGAAGATGGCTTTCGGCCCCGAGTCATCTTAGGCGATTACATAAGAGACCCTGTGAGTTTTTTTTCTTTCCGGCCCTCCTTCATTTACTGTTACACATTTTTGGTTTATTTGAAATGTCGAAATAATAAATAAATAAAAATTCAAAGTGGCCTGAAATCAAGTTGTCGTAGGCGCTTTTGTATATAGTGTAGCGAAACGACTGGTGCCGCAGACGTGAAGCAGAGGCGTCCGTTTATTCTACGAACATGGAGGTCAGCTTCTCGATTTCCGCATGCGCATCGTGACCCGATCCATGCCTCAGCTTTCTTGACTTCTGGGGAACCTGGCACGCTCCTTGTAGCTCTGTGCCGGCTACTTTTCTCTACATAGTACTTACATCTGCAACGGCGCACACTGGTTGCACTTTCCTCAGGGACGATAAATACTCCCTATCCGATACTTAAAACCATGAAAGGACAACTTAGAGGCCTGTTATCATGCAAGCCCAGCTATATTTGTCGCCGTTCACTGAACAAGCTTTAAGTAACGTACATTATCGCCACAATTCTTTACAATTTTGCCTGCTTTATTATATTTGATATGGCAAAATAAAATACATGCTACATGAATTTTTAGTTATGACATTCTCGTATTTTTACGCTGTTCAGTCAGCAGCAGCCGCTTTAATTGCAAGTATCAAAAGTAAGCATCAAAAGTACAGCTTTTTATTTGGTAATTTATTGAATGGAGAGGAAGAGAGAATTGATTTTTTTACCAGATTTACACCCGTAGGTTGGCGGCCACCTGAGTCCAAGTAGCCGTGAGCTTGAGCCTAGCCCTGTTCATTGGCTAAAGCGGGTACTCTCGAATTGGGCTTGTCAGCTGTGCCTCCCACTGGTCATCTGTTGGTGTTTGGATAGACGTTGTCTGTGGATTGTTGTTGAATTCTTAGACCATATGGTCGATAGTGTTCGGCCCCTTCCAAAATTTATAGTCCCTTGCATATGTTCCGCGATGCAGTAGCAGGATGTTGTGGAGGCAAGTGCCCACTTTGTAGTCGGCGCAGTATGGCGCCTTGTTCTCTTTTTAGATTGTAATGCGGGGCTGGTTATTTGCGCCTGTTCATATTATAATATTCTAAAATGTCATTGTAGTTTCTTTCTACCCTTTCGTCTGGTTCTGGAGGTATACAATGTCCTGGTGAGGTCCCCCGGTGCACATGTTCTCCGGAAGCAGCGTGAGCAGCTTGGTTTCCCACCAAGCATTCGTGTTCCGGGGTCCAGGCAATGTATGTTTCAGGGATGTCTTGGTGTTTCATTATCTTCAGCGCGGTCGTACTAATTCTCCCTGCCCTGAAATGGCGACAGGCTGCTTGCGAATCGGTGACGATGATGAGCGGCCCGCCCTCTCTGAAGGTCCGCATCGCCATTGCTATGGCGACCTCTTCCACTACTTCAATGCCCCTAGCAACTGCAGATACGGCTGTTACCTCTTCGCACTGTTTGTTGATGACACAAGCAACATAGGATCCTGCCTTGTATTTTGCAGCGACCGTGTACCTTATTTTTTTTCATAGTTGGCCTTGGTCAGCATTTTTTTTTGTAATGAAGTCGCCCTTGCCTGTCTTCTATTTTTATGGCAGTCTGGGTGCAAGTATCTTTTAATGAAATCTACGTGTACCATTGCTCTCGGAAACGGTAGCACGTGTGCTGTGGATTCTTGCGTTCTTCCTCGAAAGGGCAACCAAGTCTTCTGAAAAGAGTTCGACCAGTAGTGGTAAGTTTCAGCCGTTCAGTTTGGCTGGCCTTGTGAGCCTCCACCGATTCGATGAAAAAAAAAAAAAAAAAATGTCTGAAAGTTTGTTGCTCCGGTGTTTAATGTTTATTACTTAACCTTGTGGCTTGCGACTGTCATTCTGTTCTCGTGTTGATGTCTTTAGGTATACTTGTGGCTTGCTCGACTGAAATTTTGTGGCATCTTTGAAAGCTGATCATGTCGTTCTGCATGCAAAAGATAAATACGCACAACAAAGCGCCCCGCATACCGCTATCTCATAATCGAACCGATGTCTTGGCGCTGGAATTGTGTTTTCATTAATTGTAGTTTCCTTGGCAACAGAGCCGAAGTATGGGATAAATAGGCGGCACTCGAAAGGTAAGCGCCGTTTGGTTGTAAAGGAAATGACTTTCGTTGGTAAAACCCTTTTGGCGCTTTAGTTTCGCAAGAACACTCATTACTTTTCTTCATAAATGTGTTAACTTCCAAGCCCTTTTCGTAACGCTGCACCAACTCCTTTAATCCGTCTACATAGCAGTTTGCCGCCTGGGAAGTGAACCAGTGTACAGTGACAGTCTTGAAATTATTTTTTTAACGTTTGGGTGAAGAAGGAAAGCGCCACTCCATTGACTATTTCTTTTTGTTTTGCGTTAGTGTAGTATATATGGGGGTGCCTTGTGCTCGGTGCAACAACGCGAGAAAAGAAGTCTTCTCTATTTTGTGGACATCGGTCCAAAAACGGTCGTCCATTTGACCTTCTTTCCTCTCTGTGTTGGTCGGTAAGCGATTTCGGTGCCCACCTTGCACGAAACTTGCAATGTCCGTGGTTTTCTTTTACAAACGAGTAAATTGTGCAGTGCCGAACAAAAGGAACTATATTAGTCACAACACTACTCGTCACTAATCGATGAAATCGCATGTTCTTGGTTCCCTTACTGAATAATTTCATTGTTCTCGACACGGAGCCTACCACTCGGCCCTCGATCATGCACACTTGTGCGGCCATTTAGGAAGCGTTGACGCCATTGTATAATAATTCCTTCATAATTACTGTAAGTACATAACTATACACCTATCAAAGAATTTCCGCGCGTCATGATTCATTTGTACACAATCATCGAATCACAGCGCGCACATCGCACCTGGCCGGAGTGACGAACTCCGCAGACATTGTTACCTTCATTCACCGACAAGCAAGCAACGACTGGATTCTAACAATACAATTTGTGCCATCAGAAGCAAGCAGTAGATTGCCTTACACGCATACAACTTTGTTCTTACCCTCCAATATTTAAATATAATTAAACTGCCCTTAATTTTTTAATATGCCTCGTAATAACAAATTCAAGTGATGATGTAATGCAGCAGCTTGAAGAAAAAAAATCTTTAAATCGCCTTTCTTTCTGTCGGACATATTCAGTTGAGCTTCATCCATGCATAAATGGTGCTGTATCCATCCGCGCGGCCATTGTGTGACGTCAGTCGAGCACGCGGAATTCGGACGTGCCGGTCGCGCTCGCCGCGCTCGCTTCCTCTCGCTTTGTTTCGTCCAGCGGTCTTGAAGACATGGCCATTGACTTTATGTGCTCGCAGAAATATTGTGGGATATTAACGCTAAATAAATGTGGCAAGGCGGCCTACACCAGAGTCGGCTATCATTTCCACATCAACCTTATCATTTCTAGATCTCAATTAAATGAGCACATACATATTTTTTTCCTGTTCTTTCCTTGGCTTATTTTCTGTCGATTTTTTTTTTCTTCAGGCTGTTACCATTAGTAGTTGTGTAATTAAGCACATTCCTTTGCTCATACGCGCACACTTGTTATAGACAAGCAAGCACACTGAGGTTACAAAAAATGCGCGAGGATCGCGTATTGCCATATTTTAGGAATTTTCTGCATGCACGAACACTTTTTGCGTGTTTAGGAGTGCAGGTGAGGTATCCTATAAAAATTTCGCGCATGTGTGCATCCTCGAGGGTGAAGAAAATCAAACCTTCTATAACATTTCAGCTCCCAGCAGAATGACGCGCTCGCTATCGCGGTGTCCGCGGCTTCCTTTTGTCCTTGTCTGTAGGCGCTGAAATGTTATCTAAGCTCGTACACCAAGAGGCCCGAAACGTTGCAGAGCTACAATATTGTCACGGGGTGAGAATATAGAATATCAAACAATATTGTAACAATATCAGAACTTTCTTAGGCGAGTTGATTCATGGTGGAAAACTCGCAGTATGGTAGCAAGAAAACTCAACGACAGCAAAACTCAAACGCCTGTCTAGCGCCCCGAGTCTTTGTTATCGCCATTTCCTCTATAAACCTTGCTTTTTGGTCAAAGAGGAAAGATGAAACTTTTAAGACAGACAATGCTGACAGAGATCATTTCGCCATGAAAGGGAAACTGCCTATGAGGAAGATCAAGGAGAAAAAAACAGCAAAGTAATACCCTTGCAGCGGCTTTGGCGACAATGACATTGGCGTGGACACAATGCAATCGGGGAAATAAAAACTGTCGTTATACAAGGCGAATTGGGCCTTCCTTATAACAATATAGGACGTCGACTCTTATGTGCGTGATGAGCATGCTACAGAAACATGCAGCTTCACTTAAAGATCTGCTTTCACTATAAGCAATGTCCTGCAATGACAGCGTCGAAGCAGTACAATCCCTGGAATTTATCAAGCACTGGTACGTCAAGAAGTGTGTAAGAGTACAGGTGGAATAACGTGCGCGGCGTTGCTGGCGATCAAATAAATAATCCTACTCTATTCTTGCGCGGAGTTCTGGAATAAGACACACGCTACCAGTTAAGTTCATGATTTGTGCGGTTCGTGCGACACAAAGCAACACAGGAACCATGGGAGATCGCATTATGGAGGTATCTATCTTTTTGGCCACATGCAGCTCATTAATGAGCTTCCGTTAATGATTGCACAGGAGTATTTTTGCTTCGCGCCCCCGTCGGACTGTAGCTGTCATGGCGCAGAATCGCTGTCACGATCTTGCGCTCTGCAACCGAACATCACAGCCACCATGGCGTCATTGTTCCGGGCATGATCTTGTAATGGTGCATACATCTAAACGATTACATTCAGTGCACTTACTACAAAACGTGCCGCTGTAACACTCAGCAGAATCAGTGCAATCAATGCGCGCCTAGAGGAGAATGTATTATGTAAGCTTACAGAAAACAAGAAGCCTTAGCATAGTCGTGGCGTATTTTAAGAGTTCGTTTTCAGCATCTCATTGAACTTTTACATGGAGCTACCCTATGGTATAGCAAGACGACGCTCGCGCAACCATTGTATAATCTGGATTACCAATCTAGTTCTTGGTTTTCTCGAATTCATCGTTACCCGTTCTTTGGATAGAGTTTCCTCGCGTATACTCTCCGTGCCGAACGTGCGGAATGGAGGCATGCTCCGCGTGCTGCAGCCGACATCAACTTGTGCGAGATGGCTGCGCACTGCAGCCGCTTTTCGTCGGGCCGCGAGCACGTGCGCTCGAGTGCAGCCAGCCGAGCGGAGACTTTCTAAGTCTGAAGAAGCTGGACTTAATGAGCTCTCGACGGCGTAGAGCTCGTGTTGCAGCATGTGCCAGCCTCTAATGCGGTCTCGCCGGTCAACGCTGGCGTCTTGGGATGTTGGCTTAGCGTGCTGCAGCTAGCCGTGCGCGGCGTGTGCAGGCGGTCGGCGCAGCGAAATTATAACGACGCTCGCGATATGAGGGCCGTGTTGGTCGTTTCGCCCGAGCCGCTCTTCATTGTGCAAGGGCGTCTTATAATCCCCTCGCTGCACAATAGCGTCCAGAACGCGGCGCGCAGAGTAAGCGGATGTCACTGGGCCGACGCCTTTGTTTCGTGGCCACGCGCAGCTGCAGGGTGGCTTTGCCGGGCGTCTTTGACATCAAGGCAGTGCCCGCAGAAAATGTGTTCAGAAAGCCTGCTGATCAGGTATACTGAAGCAATCGATTTAACAGTACTTTTTTTTTTCATTTATTCACATGCATGGGACGTACGATTGGTAGCATAGTAAATTATTAAGTTCATTGAACAGAAATTTGAATGAAGGCGCGTCGTGGCTGTATCTTTTCGTGAAAAGCGGCAAGTCGTCTCACTTGCGCCAGCAGATCGCCTTACCTTTGTGTGTGGTGTTTGGTGCTTATCTGTTTCTTTCGAGCTGTGCGCAAGAAAGCCGCAGTAGTAACATTTTCTTTCCCTGGGAAGCATAAAACTCAGGGGCAGCTACTGCGCTGCTTCTTCTCGCAGACAGGCGAAATAGTTTTTCGCTCCTGTTTATAGTTTAAGAAAGAAACAGAAGCACCACACACCGCATCCAAAGAATAAGCTGTGTACTTGTTTACTTCAGAATGCTTGCCGACTTTCCTGACCAATGGTGCGATCTTGTACGCGTTACAAAATAAACACGGAGCCGTGGCATTACATCCAGCCGCACGCGAATGGCCCATTTGAACCGCGACAGACGTCACGGCTCTGCATTGACCAATCGCGTGCGGTCACGTGCGGTCACGTGCGGCTGAATGTACTGCCACGCCTCCGTGTTTATTTTGTAACGCGTACAAGATCGCACCACAGATTCTGCTTCGGCGCACCTTGATTCAAATTTCGTCACTTCCTTGTCACGTGTAGTTCCGGTCCTACGCAACAGAGAGGCCACGTTTTCAGAGCGCCGGGCGCGATCAGTTTCGATATCGCCTTAAAATTCAATGATGAATATCTCGAATTACCTTCAAATTTCGTGATTTAAAAGAAAGAAAATGAGTATGCCATAAAATGACATGCACTACAACTTAATATGAACGACTGCCCTGAAGTCAATAAGCAAAAGTTAATTAACGAATTTTCGTTAATTAGCCTCGTAAATGACGTTTTAGTTGCGGCTAAATATTTTTGCCTCAACATAGATTTCGTGCGCGAAAACGAAAGGAGCCTGACCTGTCATAAAACTTTTATAAGAATTTGCGCAGCTTCTAATTTTCTACACTAAGTCGCGCAAGGCTGGGTTGCAGCAGAGCTCGTAGGCATCCAGCCGTGCCTTGCTTGGCTGGGCTTTTATCCGCTCACCTGTATCTTTCCTACCCCTTGCTCTACTATACTATACATGAATATGCTCGCTTTCTTTATATTTTTTTAGTCTATGTCTTTGTATCTCTTTCTCCCGATGTGTGTTTGATTCTTGATCTTTTTATCTTTTTTGTATTTCTTTCTTTCTTTCTTTCTTTCTTTCTTTCTTTCTTTCTTTCTTTCTTTCTTTGTGTTTCTATGTATTTCTTTCTTTCTCTCTCTCTTTCTGTAGTTCTCTCGCCTTTTATCTTTTTCACTCCTCGACCATAACAGCTGTGCTGTAAAACTCCCATAGCGAGTATGCGCCAAAGAAATTGGGCAAATCCCACAACTCACCACACTGGTCCACCAAAAATTAACAAGGAAACACACGGGCGGCAAACGCCGATTAGGGGCCCCATGTTTCAGCTTCTCTTGTTGACCATCGGTACAGAGTGCTTGGCCGGTGATGGAGCGCGTTCCAGTTCGTGATGATGATAATTTTCTACCTACGACACACGGCAAACCCCGACCATAACAGCTCTGTTGTGTAAAGACCTGTATTGTCTCTAGGCTGGAGCTGCCCAAATCGAGGACGGTGGTAGTCGGCCTCAAAACGGCCATATGGGAAAATTAACACGGATCAGTTCGTAGGATTCCTCGAAGTTGCGTGTTGTTGCAGTACTGCACAAAAAGTTTGCAAGAACCATATGCAACTATGCTTAAAAATTGCGTCTCTTTGCCAGCATTGCCCCTATACCTCCCTAACCTTCCTGCCTTTCACTTAACCTTTCTCTCCCTCTCTCTCTACCAAAAAGAAGGGACACATGCGATATTTTCGAGTGGATTCTGCCAATTATTGAACTACAAAAGAGAAAAGTCAGTGAATTTATGAACTTTATTCTTTGCATACACTCTGAGAAAAAAAAAAAGAGTAGGCCTATTTCGGTGAGTCCTCATCGCCGGTAGTCGTGGCGTGGGACTTGTACGTCATCATTGTGTGGTGCACTTGTGAACCCCATTGGACATTTCGTTCGACCATGCTCAACAACGGATATATCGAGCGGCCCACTTCACCCTTTCGGGTGGGCGGAGCGCTGAGATACGACAAGATACTGGATTGGGGGGACCTGCTGTCACCGCCTCCCTTATACCTCAGTTCTAGCGGACGCGGGGCTATAAAAGCAGAAGACTTTTATACAGAAAGGTCGGAGGATCCTCTTTTAACTATGTAAATAAACCTCATGTTCTTTTGAGAACGCGTTAGCGTCACTGGAAAACATCAGCTATGTGGACGACGGCGGGAGACAGCTACCGAAACGAGACCCGTCGTACCCCATCTCTTACAGTACCCGCGTTCGAATCCGGTCTCGCCAAGAAATTTTATTTCGTCTTCTTTTCCTCTCCCCTTCTCATTTCATCTGCAACTCATTTTCTTCCTCCTCTCCACTTCGCTGAGCAGGGTTTTCGCTTAACGCTCGCCTCCCTCCTCCTTCCCGAGTCCTTGCCTCAGCACTCCTCGTTTTACTAGGCTTTACTCCCTCCCACCCCAGGCTCCAACCTCCTTCCCCACCGCTCTTCATCGCTCCGCTCTCCCCCTGTAATGTCTTCACTTTCCCTGGCACCTGCTATGCTCGGTAACGGGGCTTGCCCAATTCCTGTGGCTCATAGCCACCCGAGTTTTCGCATACGCTACACGGACTTATTACAAGTTTAAAGAGCTCCGCTGTTAAAAGACAGTGAATGACGTTTCTGGCAACTCACTGACACATGTAAAAGAACGGGTGTTGAAAGTAATAGTATACAATTTTCAAAGACCGGTTAGATATGAATGAAATTTCAGGGGCATGCATACACAGTCACAATAAGCCGCTGAGCCACCCTACGCTAATTATTGAATGTTAATTACTCTATATTAAGTTATTACTAAGAAAAACTATCATTCAGATGAGAGAATGGCTTGCGTAATTATTCTTTTAAATGGCTTCTATTAGAAGGGCCAGAATTATGTACAGCCGCGGCCACGTCTGTGTAGAGGACACCTTGAGGCAGTTTCGGACTCTGATGTGGTGTGTCAGGAGCATGCGCGACCTAGTAGTCAGGCTGACCATGTCAGAGCTCGAAACTGCCTCAAGGTGTCGCCCCGCAGAGCGAAAACCGGCTGCTCGCGCGCTCTGCACAGACGTGGCCGCGGCTGTACTGTTGTGTTTTTTATCAATATGTACTGGCGCTCTGCAAAAAAAGAAAATGTGTATTTGTAATAACGTTACTTTCTTCTGCTTTCTTTAGCGCTTGTGATATATAATAATAATAAGAAAAGCAAATAAAAAGCTCATACTGAATATTTGCATCCCTTTAAAAAGTCGCGGCTGATAGAAAAGCTTCAATTCAAATAAAACTTCAGTAGCATCACAGGTCTACACTTTATTCAATATTAGAAAATCGAAATAAAAAGCAGAACATATTTTCTGCCTCACTGGCCCCCTGCTCCTGTTAGTGAGTCTTTGATTCCTCATACATACCATTAGCATATCAAAGACCATCGACCTGTGTTATACGTTTTCCTCGAGCATTGCCTGCAAACTTGTTTGTTTAAACGCATATTCTCAATTTAAGACTTCACGGTACAGCCGCCAACGTGATCTGGGCGAGTATAAGGATTTGTTTCGCCTGATTCTATAGTCCTACCTAAGACCTAGCGCTTGCAACTCGCTGGTTTTGATGATAATGTAGGCTGAGAAACGCTTCGATCGGTGGAGGAGAGCTAAAAGAAAAATAGGTGGAGCGAAATGGCTACATTATCAGGACTGTGATAATGCGCAAGGAAATCGTTCTTGCGGGGCCTAAGTTGTCACTAAAACCGTAAACAAACTGAGGGCTCACATCCTGACGAAATTCGCTCAAATCCAGCGATTGTTTCTTGTAAGCACAGGAGCGCGAAACCTCGTCAATGATTGCGTTTAAGAACGTTAGGTGCGCGTACAATTGTATTCTAACAGTGAGATTGCACTCGCTGCAGCCGCACAGTTCGGCCCATTGTCATGTGCGTTGTTCAAGTTATGCAAGCGACGCCTGCTCTCTGTCAATCTCAGACTACCACGTCATAATTACTTTTGCAACAGGAGACTCCACACTGTTTCAGCTGCGCGCCTCTTAACGGTGAGGTAGTAAGGAGAATTTGAATAGGGCATTCCCTCCTGCAGGGACCTTTCATGCGGCGCCGGCCGGTGAGTGAAAGCGGATCGCTGGTTTTCAAGAGCAGCGATGCGAATAGCATTTCTAAAGTGAAGCTTTCATTGCCTCCCCCGGCCAAATATAACCCTTTTACCTTCCCCCTCCGGATTTGGCGCGGGTACTGCTGCTGCTGGGTTGGCCTGGCGGTACCTGCGAAGCTTATTTGCGCCGCATGCAAGCTGCAGCGAACGAACTTACGATATTTGCCCTGCATTCTGACCGATAAAGTGGGCGCCTGCGAATTCACTTTCTTTAAGCGCCATACAAATTCCGACATAAAGCCCGAATATATAATGTCGACTCATACGTATCGCTAAAGCGCACCTGCCATTGAATGTAATAAAGATATCACAACAGAATGCAATCATCATGACATCACTGCGCAGAAAGTGTGGCACCGTGCATCTGTCTTACTTGGTGTCTGAATTTCGGAAGTGCTTGTGAACGGTGCCGTGTCCCGATATGAATATTGAGTGTGGTGAAGTTGTTTATTTTTACTGTTGAATGTGGTGGGCGTAGGAGAGGCTCCGATCATGCGTGACGCCCGCTACTCCTTTCCTCTTAAGCTAACTGCGCGTAGCAAAAATAGTACGGTTTCAAACAAACGAACAAACCAGGCAGGTAAAGCACAAAGCTACCTAATTGTTACCTGCTCAAGCAAACATACAAACAAAAAAGAAAAAATCACAGGGTTTTTTATCCATTCACCTAATACGACTCAAAGGCTAAAGCAATCTCCTTTTTCTGCTCAGACGATGTAATGACCCCCTCCTGCCTCCCTCCGAAAGCTTTCTGCCGCTAACGTGGTCTTGCACTGCCTCCAGGATCGGCCCACCTTTGGCCAAGCGACGGTGTCATGTGATGACGGTATCATTTGACGTCATGGTATGCGACGTCATAGTGACGCCATGGTGACGGCAAAAATTCTGGCTATCCGGGACGCCATGATGACGTCGTATGGCGACGTCATCATGTGATGATTTTTTGCATCACTCGTGTTGACGCCGACGGTCAATTAAGGCATCTAAGGCGTTCGCCTTCAAAAAAACTTCAAGGGTCACTTACATTATCTCTAAGACGGCTCGAAGGGGAAAGCCTTACTGGCGATTAATTAGAGGCTGAAACGTTATGTCAGAATTCAACGAGCTGTTTGGCGCGTTGTACCTCGTTTCGTGCTTGTCGAGCCTCCTCTGGAGTTGCATACTTCGGCCTGCCACACAATCCACTAGGCCCTGGCTCAGCGTCTTTCGTAGCGCGCCCTTTCCGGGTTACTCCATAGCCGTCAGTCGGCCGAGACACGCCAACGCCGCTTTTATTTTTTTATACTTTCCAAGCAGCCGGTGCCGCTCCGCGAAAGCTTTCCGTGACGTCTATTGCGCCAGGGTATAGTCTTGTTTATCTTCTGTAATGAAGGCAGTGGACGCACGGCTTGAACAAGAGAAAAGAGGAAGACGACGAATAGTGATTGCAACACAAATCTTCCTCGCAACAAATGATTCTAATCAGGATATTAGGATAGAATATGATGAGATTTTTCCTGCAAAATATAAATCTCACTCTTTCAGATTCTCAAATAACCGTTTACAAGGTTAACTCGTTCATCTACAAACAAAAAACTCATAGGGTCCCTTAAGCATTCGCCTAAGACGACTCGAAGGCGGAAGCCGTCTTCTTCTCTTATCTTCTCAGTCGATGTCCCCGCGCCCCTCCGAAAGCTTTCTGCACCTAACGTGGTTGTGCACTGCATCCAGGATCGGACCCATTAACTGCAAGCTTTCTACACCTCATGCTCTGTGCTGGTTCTTGGGCACTTATATGTACAGTTCCTTTCAAAAATAAATAGTTGAGAGTAGCGCTCGTGTGTCTCTATCTTTCTTGTCCTTGTCTTTTGTGCGCGCTAAAAAAAGTTTAAATATGAGAGAGAGAGAGAGAGAGAGATTTTTGCCGGCATCTGTATACCGCTGGCATGCTACTCTGTGTAGAGATGGGGAACGGGATTGACAGACAAAAGAAGAGAGGGAAGAAAATAATAATAAAAAGAAAGAATATAAAAAAATGTAATGCGCAAGTGAACCTGATAGAAATATTTTCAACGAGTGTGTCAGGTAAGTGAAGCCTTTGCTGTATGAAATAATCATGCAGTCATTAAAGCTTTCCTACTAGGCCAATTTTTGACAAGTAAATAAACAGGGACTGTAAAACCCGTCGCTGTTTAGAAGGGCCGGGCACTGGGCCTAATAAATTGTGCAACGTTAAGTGATCGTGACAAATCATGTCCATTTGTCTCTCAAACAATGCTCTCTCATCCCTCACCCCCTCACCTAGTATTGCACTGCCCCGTGATCGACCTACCTTTGACCAAGAGAGGATGCTATGTGATGACGTCATCAGGTGACGTCACAAATTTTTACAATCTGTGACGTCGTGATGACGTCCTATGGCGATATCATCACGTGATGGTGATTTTTTGCATCACTAGTGTTGACGCCGATGGTCAAAATTCGCGTTTGATGAGGCATCTAAGGCTTTCTCCTTAAGTACATGATAGTAACGAGCGCTTCCGCAAAAGACAAAAAAGGGCAAGCATAGGGGTTCTCTCACATTTGCTTGGGTGGTCATTCTCTTTGAGGCTGCCATATTTCATTCCTGCTTTTGAAGCTGAGCTCTTCGCTATGGCTGTAGCGCTACAAAAACTCCCTTCGATTGTAATCAGTGCGGTTATCATACCACATCCCATCTAGGCTTTTGCAGCACTTAAGCTTCATCTAATTCACGAGCCCTCAAGACGTTCCTCAAGCTAATTACTCCAAAGCCGAATCTCGTAAAATTATCGCGGTTTCCAGGCCACTGCGGATTACAATTAAATGAAATGGTCGATTAATTAGCTCGAGTATAGCTGGATGGACCCGTAGTTTCAGTTCTTCCAGTAGTGGCATGCATAACAGCGAACAGATATAGAAAATTGTCAATTTGAAGATCTATTATGGGAGCAGTAAGAAGATGGACAGAATTTTACCACCTAAAATTTCTATGGAAGCCTGAGTGGAGTCAATTTAGACAGAAGTTATGATCACCACAGTTCAATGCCTTGTCCATTCATTAAATCAATATTTTCTCAGGGTTGGTCTGGCGATATCCCCTCTTTGGCAATTCTCCGCAAATACGGCAAACATTGAACATTATTTTAGGGTATGTCGAAGATATATATTACTCAGAAAACGACTTCCCGTTGTTCTTCTTTTCAAGATAGGGTTAGACTTGACTTCAAAAATGATTCTCACTTTCTGTGCTTCGGTGCTGAGATATTTCGACAGGGATGTCTGATGCGGTTTGTGGTTTTGTTAACGGCGCTAAAAGTATACGATTTTAATGTATACTTTTACGAATATTCGTAAAAGTATAAAAAAATTCGTTAAACCATAGTTAGTATCTCTGCTCAGAATAGTTTTGGTCAAGTTATTAATACAGCTATCTGGTCTGATTGCGCAAGTGCACAATGGTTGCGGTTTTTCTTTCGTATATTTTGTTTTTCTTTCTTTCTTTCTTTCTTTCTTTCTTTCTTTCTTTCTTTCTTTCTTTCTTTCTTTCTTTCTTTCTTTCTTTCTTTCTTTCTTTTTATTTATTGTGTATTCTCCAAAATAATATATAAATCTTTAGATGACCAAATCTTTGGTCATCTATAAAGTGGGAGAGTGGGTATGTGCTGTATGTATGGAAAACAAACGAACAAACGAGCCCCGCTTCTAGTCAGCCCTTGTGATAGGCAAATCCGTGCTCAGTTGTGTCGACTCCTATACCAGTAAAACACCCCCATTTGAACTGGTGGAGGTGCTGCTTCGGCTGCTCGGGAAACAGTTGCCAACGCCAAAGCGTCCAGCATGTAAGGAAGAATTGTATTCATTGTGGATGACGGTTTGCGTCCGTAAAGAAGAAAGAAAGGTGAGAATCCACTGGGACTTTGCGGTGTAGTGTTATTAGAATACGTGACGAAATATAAGTACGCTATCCCAATTGGAGTGGTCAGATGAAGCGCACATGGCCAGCATATCGCCAAATGTACGACTGAAGAGCTCGGTCGTCCCACTAGATTGGGAATGATATGACGTGGTAGCGCGGTGCATGATGCGACACTCTTTCAGCAACGCGTCTAGCGTCGGGTTACGCGTTTCAGCGACGCGTAATAGCGTCGGAAAGAAAAACGCGGCCGTGGTCGCTAAGTAATTCTCGAGGCTCTCCATGCCTTAAGATAAGGCTCCGAAGTATGAAACTGCCAACGTCTTTTGCGGAGGCAGAAGTTGGCGCTGATGTTTCAGCGTACCGCGTGAGGGGATCGATGGTGACAATAACCCAGTGGTCACCGCTTGGAGTGCAGGGAAGCTGACCGTATAGGTCAATTCCGACGCGGTCGAAAGCTAGGGCGGGACGCGGTGAAGATTGCAAGGGACCGGCAGCATGTTGAGGGGGTGTCTTGCGTCGTTGGCACGTAGGACACGACCTGATGTACTGGCGAACGAAGCGGTACACTTCTTCTTTATCACATCGGCTTAAAGTTTTCGCAAAGACGGAATGGCTGCACAACTCACGCGCCTCGAGTTGTGCATAAGGGGTAACGTGACTTTTCGTACCGCTTCGTGATCCCACCGACTTTTCGTTCAAGGTCACCTTCGCATGAGGCATATGAGGCTTTCGCCCTAATAAGTTCAAGTGGAATACATCTTGGGTTTTACGCGCCAAAACAACGACATGATTATGAGGCATGCGGTAGTGGAGGGCCCCGGAAATTTCGACCATCTCTAGTTCTTCGTTGAAGGTGCCAACTGTCAAGGCGGCGATACCCCCTCCCGCATTCCAAGCTTACTAGGCCGCAGTCGTCGGTTCTCCGGATGCTGCAGGCAGGTTCCTTCCCGTCTCGCAGCACGTTTAGCCACTTTGCTGAAGGCATAAATCCAGGATGTCCTAGCTGTGGGGCGGATAATTGCACACTCGCTCATATGCTCTGGCAGTGCCCGGCGTTACTTAGCGCAAAGTTCAGCACAGAAGAGGACTGGGAGAGGGCTCTTAAAAGCAACGAGCTCTCAGTCCAGCTGTCGGCAGTCCAGGAGGCCTGCGAACGGGCGGAGGGCCACGGTCTTCCAGTACCGGCGTGGGCGCGGCCAGCAACTGCGGCGGACCCCCTTTCGGGGGTTGTCTGATCGGGGTTCTCCAGGACCAAATAAAGTTCATTTCATCATCATCATCTCTAGTTCTTTAACGTGTGTCTACATATAATAAGTTGAAGTGCACAAGCATTTAGTTCGCACAAATCTCTATATAGCTCATTATCTGTGACAGCATACAATATCTGCAGTAAAGCAGTCACTTGCAGATCGCTTGCACTTGCTTGTACATACACAGCAGAATACAATGTATCCGTTTTTTTTTTTATGGTGCATATATTTTATACAAAAGCTTTGGCAGTAAAGCATCACTCGTCTTCGCGCACGAATTCTACGTCGAGGCGGAAATACCGTACTGAAGTTAACTTGAGGATACCAATTAACAACGACATAACAAAGCGGCCACCTTTCTTGCGCACCAGTTGCGCTGGGCTTCGACATCATTAAAGAAATTGTATAATTAATATCTCAAACTTCGTGATTTTTCAATTATTAATTGTGATAAATTGTCACAAATTGTGATAGCCCACAACTTTCCTATTTTAACAACTTCCCTGAAATTAACGATAAAAATTAACTAACAAAATTTTGTCAATTGGTCTCTTCAAGGTACCTTTAGCTGCGACAACGTATTTCCGCCTCAACGTGGAGATTCTGTGAGAAGACGATCGATAAGTGGTTCACTGTGGTAGCATATTTTTTATAGAAAGAAAGTATATGTTGTGTAAAAAACATCCTGTGTTCAAGGTTATTCTTTTGTCTTTTGCGGAGCATAAACTTAACGTTGTACAAGTTTACATACTGCATTCGAAGAAAGCAAACATTAGTGCTGACTTCGTCGTTAGCTGAATATCGCTTAATTAACCGCTTCACTAAAACTATGTACATCACGTTGATGCCTAAGTGTGCATTTAATCATCATAATCACCTTCCTTACTTAAGCCCCCCTCATCGTAATCTTTGACCGGCTTCACCGATATTGACGTCATCGTCCGCTAGCTCAAATGTATATATAGTAAAAGGCTGGTGCTCACGCCGGCAAATGCGGGACGCAGGATGAAGGGTGTACACTCCCTGAAATCCACCGCAGTGTACGCCACAGATTTGCGCTGGGGAGCTCGTAGCATCCGTCCTGTTTTGTTTTTTTTTTGCAGCTTTGTTGGAGCACCTCATCCCCGTTCCATTCGTAGGGTTCCTTTTCCCGTCGTGTTCTTCTCGAGGCGCTGAATGTAACGGTGGTTGAGCTACTTTCTTTGTTACACTGGCTAGACGTGCTACTCCCGGGATTTATGTCGACGAACGGTCGGCGCGACGGGCTCGATTATATTGAAGGAAATGGTGACTATGTCGCCAGACCAGCGAAATGGCGGCCGCGCAGAAGCACTATATAACAGATGCGGCTTGAGCTGAACTTCATATTTTGTTTTCTTTTTTTTCGCTACATTTAGTACATTAATCAACAGATGGTTACTGCCGTATTGCGCTCGCGCGTCTCGGTTCATTTCCTTCGCACCGCGTTGATGAAGATCCTTTCTCGTTGGGGATGTTTTTTTTTTCTTTCCACCGTACTTCCACGTCTGATGATGACCGTCGTGGTCTATTCTTTTTTTCACCCCACATCCTCCTATAGGAAATATCGGCCCGAAGATCTGCGAGTTTCTTTGGCTTTTATTTTTGATTGCGACGTGTGTTGTATGGTGTGCGGGACGAGGTTTTTGTTAGGCAAAGGGCATCAGTCATATATTAAGGAGCATACAGATCCGACCCAAACGCAAGAAAAAGAAAGGTGCTTCTTTAGGAAGGAGAGCCAAGATAAATGACTGAGTTCTCGTGCTCGTAGGTTCGAGATCATGAATACAAGGTTCAAGTGATGGAATATGCAGAGAACGAGGTAAGTATTTACCGAATGGGGCGAGAGAAATACGCACTTCGTAAAACAGCACTGAGCGCAGGTGGGTAACAGGCGACATAATGGTGAAGAAGCGGTGAGATATTGAAGCTTGCGGTACATTACACGGCGCTCCTGTAAAGGTTAAGGACGAAAAATCTACAGTACAGGCTACAGTTTTCCGACAACTCGGCGTCACCGAAACCAGCTCACTCGTGTACTTCGTGCTTTATTTATTTATTTATTTATTTATTTATTTATTTATTTATTTAATATTTATTACCTGATGGTTTTGTGTTATATTTGCAGGCAGGGTTTACCCCGAGGACTTGGTTGCTCCGCCAGGTCGTCCCTTTCGATGTCACTGCCCAGGGCATTTACCATTTCCCGATGAAATCAGTCCCTTCTAAAAACAAAAAAAAGAAAAAAGGGCGTAAAGCTTTTTTTGTGGGCTACAGCGAATCCTTGCGGAAGCGCATGGTTCTGCAGACGCCCATGTGCAGAAGGCTTTTCCTTCTCAAGCAGAGGCGCATAGATTTACAGTGTGGGATGCGGAGTCGGTGAAGGACGGATCTCAACATAAAACAAAACGATGTTTATTAACGTAATAGCAGCAGCAGGGCAAGCATGCCGATGCTGCGCTTCGGAAGGTTAGAGAAACAAACATGAAACCAAGCTTGGTAGCTTGGGTTATATAGCCAGCAGTGGTGACGTAAGCCTATGGTGGAACTGCGTGGCGCTGTCTTATCGGAAGCGTGTTGCAGCAGGTAGCTGTGTCACGCCGGGCTAATCAGTGACGAGACGGAGGCTGCGTAGGTCTGTGCGCAGTGGTCGCCACATCACCCCCTTCCCCCCCCCCCCCGCGGTGTGCAGAGCCCTCAGGGTCTGTAGAAATCTGGGAGGCGTACCAGACGTCCAGAGCGTGTCGTGAAAGGAGTGGGCTGCGACGTCGGTGGATGTGGACGGACGCCAGTTGAAAGAGTGGCGCTGCCAGGTTCGTTCGCCGCGATGTACGCGGGCTTGAGTAGGTCCTGTCCTGGTCGGTAACACGGAGTGGCGAACGGGTGCTCAATTTTTTCCTGGGGGTCGGGGCTGAGAGTGGCGTAGAGGAACGGGTGTAGAAACCTAGTGGATTTTACGAGCCGTTCCGCTGACGGGCGGCGCTGCGGAGAGACGCTTCAGGAGGGCCGAGTGGATCCGCGAAAGAGCGGTCGCACCGGGCGCGCTTGTGTACGTGGGCGCTTTCACGGGCTTCTCCGCGGCTGGTGGCGCCGTTGTAGTAGGCGCCTGTGGCTGGTGGTGTATCGTCGCCGACGTCATTGGCGCCGAGACATACACGGGGAAATGTTGCGGCGGCGCCGGATGCAACACCGTCGTGGTGGTCATGACGGGATGGTGGTGGTCCTGCGCCAATATCTGCGGCTGGGTGAACGTCGGTATCTACACCAGTGACTGGCGCTGGTCTGTCTGGAACGCACCCAGCGTGGGCTGGGCCAGCATGGTCTGCACGTGCAGCATGGCCTGTAGCTGTTGTAGTGTCAGGGGCTGTCCTGGGACTATGGCAAACGAGGGGGGCGGCATCATGCGCGGCGGCGCCAGAATGATGTTGGGCCTTGGCCCCAGATTCTGCGGGATTTCCAGGGTTGGGGTGCCAGGTGTGGCCTTGTGCTGGTCCGTCCGGGGAGACTGGGACCGGGTGGTCGCGGTCGGTGCGGGCGTCATCTTGTTTGCGCTGCCGCTCGACAGCCTGAGCAGGATCTGCGGTCGGGACAGTGATGTTCGAAACCAACCAGCGTGGTCGGGACAGCCTGAGGTGGCTCGGTTAGGGCGACATCCGTGGTGCCAGCGAAAACGTGACAGGCAGCGCTGGTTTGGGTGTCTCACCCAGGATCAGTAGGCGCTGATGCCGTCATGCTCACCGAGGTGTCCAAAGGCGTTGACCACTCTACCAAAGGCTGTTCGTCGGCGATGGCAGGAGTGGCAGGCAAAAAAGTTGGCGGCAGGCGATACTCAGTCGTGGCAGGTGACGTGCACTGTGTCGTCCTGTGCGCCGCGTCGAAAGCGGTGTCTTGCAATGGCTCTGTGGTTACGTGTAGCGCGGCAGGGAGTATGTGACGTGGCACTGCCGTTTGCGGTGGGGCTAGCACGAACCCTCGAAGTTGGTTGTATGCCTGCGGCCCAGGAGGAGGCACAACGCGTCGCAGAGCAGGAGGAAGCATAGCTACCGTGATGGCGTACTTGTCCTGCTGCGTGACGATGTTACGCAGGGAGAAACCAGCCTCCATCTTGATAAGCCAGATGGCTGGACATTGCGGCCAGAATTCGGTTAACTCCGGCGGCAGCAAGATGCAGTGCGCCGTGGTTTCATCCGGTCGCAGCGCCATTGTGATAGGCGTGTCAGAGGTCGGTTGACTCGGCGTGAAGGTCCCGTGGAATCTTCTGGAAGGTCATTCCAAGGTCCGGGTCATGGCGGTGCGGTTTGTTCGTTTTCCGGGTCACCAGATGTGGGATGCGGAGTCGGTGAAGGACGGATCCCAACATAAAACAAAACGATGTCTATTAACGTAATAGCAGCAGCAGGGCACGCATGCCGATGCTGCGCTTCGGAAGGTTAGAGAAACAAACATGAAGCCAAGCTTGGTAGCTTGGGTTATATAGCCAGCAGTGGTGACGTAAGCCTCCGGTGAAACTGCGTGGCGCTGTCTTTTATCGGAAGCGTGTTGCAGCAGTTAGCTGTGTCACGCCGGGCTAATCAGTGACGAGACGGAGGCTGCGTAGGTCTGTGCGCAGTGGTCGCCACAACAGCGTGACTTGGGCACGGCAAACGAAGGCGCGTGATGCCCCCTGTCTAACTGCACCAAGTACAGAGCGGAGAGTCGGCACATGCTGTCCTCAATAATTATGCAGAGGTATGCGCAGGTCACTGTTCGATGCAGCAGTAAAGCTTCCTCTGTCTAAGCTCTATGTAAGGCTCTTACAATATCTAACCCGTTTGATTGGCATCAAGCGGCGTAGACACGAGTGACAACAACGCACAGTGCAGCTCAAGACATGCAGAACGCACAACAGTGCCACTTAATACACATGCGTACAATGAGTGCAAACATAATTGTCAGCTACAAAGTTACATAAACCTTTTCTTATGTGAGTAATTACCGAATGCAAGATCTATAATATGAGCTTTTGCGGATGGCATGCTCATTTGCATTACATATACTTAGTAGTCTTCAAAATGTCCCGCTTTTTATTACTTCTATTTTTTTTTCGGCGTACTTCACGCATTCTTTACGCCATTTTTTTCGCAATGAGGGTACTTATTTCAAGAGCAATAACCGTCCTTTTCTGATCAATAATCCTTCCCGTGGAGTGAGTGAGTGAGTGAGTGAGTGAGTGAGTGAGTGAGTGAGTGAGTGAGTGAGTGAGTGAGTGTGTGTGTGTGTGTGTGTGTGTGTGTGTGTGTGTGTGTGTGTGTGTGTGTGTGTGTGTGTGTGTGTGTGTGTGTGTGTGTGTGTGTGTGTGTGTGTGTGTCATATTACAGCGATGCTTTTACACAATATTGGCCCTTGTTCACAGTTTGGTTGATGCTGAAACGCGCTGTATAACTGGATCCCTGGATCTTTAAGCATATGCTGTCTCATCAAGCACGGGAATAGCAAGATTTTAAAGGACAGACCTAGCGAGAACAAAGCAAAACGTTTACAATGACGTGACTGTGCATTAATTGTGACCCTAAAGATTCGTGCATAAATTAGATGAACCTAGAATATACTCACCACGTCGCCTACTTACGGAAAAAAACTTCATTACGCAATTAGGGTTTTACTGAGAGCGTGGCGTTCTTTTCA
This sequence comes from Rhipicephalus sanguineus, assembly GCF_013339695.2. NCBI lineage: Eukaryota > Metazoa > Arthropoda > Arachnida > Ixodida > Ixodidae > Rhipicephalus > Rhipicephalus sanguineus. The sequence goes on from NC_051176.1 coordinate 157,524,494, forward strand.
CATTATAGGTTTAATTACACTATATGAAGCTTTTATTCACAAACATATAATCATTGTATCACGACATGGATGCATATTTAACTGACTTATCTGCCATACCGCACATACAAAACAAAGCCATTAGTATCGTAACATTCAGTTGATACCGTAGTAGTGCTTCTTGTTTACTTTATAGCTTCTATATGCTCCCAATTACTAGTTTAAATAAATATAATCTCGCGCTTACGTTATTTAAGTCCCTAATTTATCTTATACTACCAAATCTAATAGTGTCCTGATGACCTTTCTAAAACTATCCCCACTATCTACTGATTTGCTTCATATGAAATATTTCTTTGCCTCCTATTATCCGGACTCATTATTGACGACCACCTCTTTTCTTGTGTTTCACTTATTTAGAACGCATTAGCTCTTCATATGAAACACTGGTCATCAATTTGTTTATTTAAAAGGAAATTGTTTTCTTACGAAATTACTAGGTATGTAATTATTTCTTTAAAATAGTGTTCGTTGCTCTAGTTTTCTTTCACCTTGAATTTATTTGGGCCAATCTTCTTGTTCTGTTACAAGATAAGTTTTTCCTGTTACATTTCCGTTTCTGTTAGCCAATCTTTCAGACCTTCTTCTGTATATTTATCTATACGCCGTTTTCTTACTAAGGGCTTAATAAAGTTGACTTGAACTTCTCTAGCAGATATTCAAGTATTAATGGTGGGTTCTGCCTTGCATGCACGCTTAATTCTAATCTGCCTGCAAGACAACCCAAATTACCAGTCTCTGCACAAAAGTAAATGTATGCTTCACCTTCGAAGAAGTTTGTATGCGGCAAAGTACTCTTTACAGGTGACATAATGCAGAATTTAACGGAGTGGTATTGCGTTACAACGCTTTTGTTAAGGCGATAGCCTTAGATGCCTCATCAAACCCGAAAAGTGACAGTCGGCGTCGGCGGCATCAACACCAGGGATGCAAAACATCTTGATCACGTGATAAAGTCACGGATAGCCAAAATTTGCGACGTCATCACGTGATCAAGGTGTTTTGCATCGCTGGTGTTGACGCCGCCGACTGTCACGGATAGCCAAAATTTGTGACGTCATCATGACGTCACATACCATGATGTAAAATGATGCCGTCATAGCATTACAACGTCGCTTGGTCAGAGGCAGGCCGATCCCGGAGGCACTGCAAGATCACGTGAGGTGCGGAAAGCTTTCAATGCCTCCGATCCCGGAAGAAAAAGATGTTTAATGAAGAGAAAGGAGGAGAAGTCAGCCTGGAAAGCGGGTTTCTAGCCTGCTACTCCTCACGGGGGTAAGGGGAAAAGGTAAGGAGGGAAGTATGATGATAGGTGACTATGGTAGGGCACATGAGTCGCTGTACACTCTGTCCTGCACGTAGACAGGACACGCGAGAAAGTCTTTATACCGCACATGCTCTAAGGACGAGCATCTAAGCCTGTCTCCGCTTAGAAATCTTAAAAGGCACTTTAAACTCCATTGGGCGTGGTCTGCATGTTCCCAAGCACCCAAAAGCTTCTCCTCCGAAAAGGGTCGGGAGTCCCGACGATCTATGACGCACTTAAGTGACTGTCTTTCGGTCACGTATTCAGGGCACACGCACAGGATATCGTGAATAGTCTCTGACGTGTCACACACACTGCAGTTCGGGTTTTCCTTCTGCCCAATCTTACAAAGGTATCTTCGTGTATATGCAGCACCCAGCCGCAATCTATGTAGTAATGTTTTCTGGTCTCTTCTCAGCCGGAATGGAAGCCGAAAAGTATGACCAGAGTCAAGTCTGTAAAGACGCTCTTGACGATAATCAGGGTCATCCCATAATCATGTCATAGGTGTTTTCATGTACTTAGGCAGCAAGCCGTTGATGTCATATTGGTAAAAGTGAATTGATATGACTTCGCCGTTAGTGCGCGCCATTTTTGCTTCTGCGTCAGCTTGCTCATTCCCAGCTATGCCACAGTGATGGGAATCCATTGCAATGCAACGGTATGTCCGGATTTAGACGCCTCAGTTAACATATTCATTATGTCGCACACCAAGTATGCGGTTCCTTACTTCGTGTAATTCACTGCCTGCCTCCGATCCCGGAGGCAGTGCAAAGCCACGTTGGGTGCAGAAAACTTTCGAAAGGCGAGGGGATTTATGCAATTGACTGAGAAGAAAATGAAGAAGAAGATAGCTTTCGCGCTCGAGTTGATCGCCTTAGACAAATGCACAAGAACCGTGTGAGCTCTTGCGACAGAAATAGACAGTTTTAGTGCCACATACAGGAAAGAGTTCGCGCACGTGGAGCGCCCGCGTGACAAAAATGCGCATGCGCAGTACGTAGAGTCTGTCCACGCGTCTTGCGGACGCGCATTAAAACTTCGAGCTTGCGTTGCGTGTGCCACGTACGTGGCCGCCCTACATGACGCTTTCCCGAGATTACGGAACTATCGATAGAGGGCAGGTCGGCAGGTTTCCAGATGGTGGCACACCAAAGGAATGCTACGAGCGGTGCTTCGCGCCCAAGGTTTTCGAAAAGTGACGACTTGGATGTGCTTCGTGACGTTCGAGAGTGCAACCCATTCGAAGACAGGGTGCAGTATGAGATGACGGAAACCACCGTGCGCCTGTCTGCGATCAGGGGAAAAGCATTCAGTGACCCCCGCACATGTAGTGCGCGATCGCGTTGACAACAGCCGCTGTGATTCTCAGTTGCGTCCTATCACATCATGCACGTTGTCCAGTGAGGCTCCTAAATACTGTTGCTCTGTCTTCGTTATGAGAACGTCGTCAATTCCAGCCCAAGAGGGCACTCACAGAAAGTGCTGGTCACAGTGCACGCTGCGAGGTATTATTTTCCTCTCGAAAGTACGCGACTAGCATTGTTATGTCTGCCGTGCGTCTCTACGTGCGTTCGTGTGTGTGTGTGTGTTTTCTGTGCGCTTAGCGTCTCACGCTTAAGATGGGACAAAGCTTCTCCCGCTCGCCGACGGTCTCGTTTCTTTGTTTTTTTCTCGAACGTGATTGGATAAGAAACGGACAAAAAGCGCGTTTCACATGAATTAACGGGATTCGTCTTCGGGACTCCGTGTTGGTCGTGCGTTCCTCGACTACCAGTGGTCCTTCTGCCACCGAATACGCAACGCCATGCGACAATCAGCGCCGCTCGCTTTGCAACAAAAACACGCTTCTTCGGCTTGAATTTATTTCGCGGCAGTAGCGTCTTCGCCTGCCACGAAGGAGCACGAAAAGACATGCTAAAGCAATTACCGTATGTATGCGAAAGCTCCGTGTATGCGGAAGCTCCATTGCGCTGCATCTGCGTACGTACTTAAAACATAGCGGACGTGGGCCGTGTAAAGTTCGTAGAGTTTCCACGTTTGGGTACCGGCCGTCTTTCGTCGTGCTAAAGAAGGCTCACGTAGGGCAGCTGCTCGCTTCGGCAGGAACTTTGTACTTTGATCATCCGTGCACGGTCTCCCGCGATCGCGCGCGCCCTATCATGAGAGGGATCAGCACATGGCTCATAGTTTGTGAGTGATGCGTTCTCATTGCCTAAATTGCCTTGAAGCGATACACTCTAAGAAAAAAAAGCGTCAAAAGAGGGTCACGGCCGCGTGACTCTCTTCGGGTGTCCATTTGATCCCTTTTGGAAGGTACAGGCAGAGAAAGAGAGTTCGCAATTCGACTGGAGTCACGGGACTCTCCTGAAGCGCGTTTCGATTGGCGGCGCCGCCGTATACGCCATACATATCGCGCGCTTGCCCTCTGGCTGCTCTGGCGCCGTTGTGGCGCGTTGGCTCGACGACGGAGGCGAGGCAACGCGCCTCAACGGCGCCGGGGTGGTGCGCAACGCATTCCTCGTCTATTGGAATGCGTTGCGTGTTGGTTGCGCGGGTTGTGTGTCTGTTCATGCGCGTCTTCGGTGGTGTTGGTGTTGACGCCGGCTCCGTGCACGAAGTGACGCGGTGACGCTTGGAGGACGGAATATTCCTGGAGCTGCGGACAGGAACAACGAGCGCCAGTTAACGGTGAGTGTACTGCTTTCGTAGGTACTAATTATACAGCTTTAGCTCGGCGTCTGCAGCAGCTCTGCGGAAGTTATCTGCCAGCCATTTCCAACAGCAGCCTGTGTCCGCAGGGCTGTTGCGGATGCCCAACTAAAGCTGTCAGTTAACGAGTTGCCACCGCTATGCGCGTTGCTGTGCAAGCTCCCTTAGTGAGCGATGCAAACAATTATCAAGGGTCATTTTTTGCTGATTGCACGTTGTGTCTGCGCTACTGAATGTGCAAGATGTCGTTTTGAGATGCACTTTAGTCTACTTCATAACATTTCCATCGACCTTGAGTGTGTAGCGTGCTTCGGCGCGTGGGAACGTGAAAAAAAAAATGCCTGTGTACAGAACGCTCAGACGCACTACATATAATGGTTTTTGTTGGCTTAAAGACGGTAGTTTGAGGTGCAGATATAGTACGGTGCTTCCAGAACGTACACGGTAGTCATTCAAGTTGGACACGCTTCACCGGTAAAGTGAAAAAGCTCTAGACTTTCGACGGCGCGCGTTGGTGCGGCCGCCGCCGTGCACTCTTCCCCCGTTTCTGTTTGCTGTTTTCGTGATTTGCATACACTGCGATGACGTTGGGCGTTATTACAGAATCGAGTGAGTGTGCGTGATTGTGGGAGCTATGTGCGGCAATTCTAGCATATGACATGTCTGATCTCGACGTCAAAAAACTTGGTTCCTGACCATGCCTGTTTGCATTTGTTGTTTTGTTGTTAGCCTTTGTTATGTCTGTGTGAACCACTTATTGTGTAGGTTTTCCAAACCTTTACTGCAATTTCATTTTCTCATCATAATATCACGTTCTTATTTTCAGATACCGTTTTTCATAGTGCTCACGCTGAACAGGAGCGACAACCTAGCAAGCCACAAGTCTGATGCCTCCAGCCGTCACCACTTCTTGATTTATTTTAATCATAAGAATAAATATGGAAACATGATGCCAATTTCTGCTGTTTATTTAGCACACTGTGCACATCACAGTCACACATTTTAGTTGGCTATACTCATACAAGCATGTAAATGAGGAATACCTTAACTTCTTAATTGTAAATCACTGACCATCTTTTCCCGCTTTCTATATAACTTTGCTAGAAAATATGTGTTGTTTTGACGAGTTTTATTAAAATAATGCTAAAATTGAACTATTCTTTTTTTTTGCAGTCGCTGGGCAGAACGGCAAGTATTATTGCACTTGCTTAAAATGAATACTCCACTATTTTCAACAGTAGTCGCGCAAAAGTACAGCAAGGGTCAAAGGAGTAGCTTAAACTACTTGTGGAGTCGCTTGACACTTCGGTGTGGCTCACTTGACCCGCGTAGGAGTGTTACCGGCAAGAGTCGTCTGACTCCCTATAAGTGGTAACGTGATCCTTCGGATGAGAGTCTTTCCATTCTTCCTAGAGAGTCAGAGGACTCTCCTAGAGCGAGCCGACCCTGACCCACCAAGAGAGTCACCGTGACTATTTAAAGAGAGTCCTATACGTGGCAAGTCAGAACTCTCCGAGAAGAGTCACGCATACTCTTTTTTTTCTTAGAGTGTAGACAGCACGATGGTCGCCGCTAGCTTTCATAAGCGATAGACAGCACGAACATGCCGCTAGCTTTCATAAGCTAGCGGCATGTTCAGTTAAGCCTGATACTCATGACGGCCAGCGCAAACGAAACACGAGCGAGAAAATACTCATGCGCTGGCCGTCATGAGCATTTTCCAATTCGGCCAACTTGCTACCCTATTACGCCTGATAGGCTGCTAAAAGTTTGCTGCTAGCCTTACTTCGTATAACATTCCGAATCGCCTCCGTTGCTTCGCCATTGCGGTGAAACTGCTTTTTCAGTAATTAAGTTTGTTTATATTACGTAAATCCACTTTTTCGTTTTCTCCTTTGTAATACTCTCTCTCTCTCTCCCTCCATGCTTCACTGCTTGACTCGCCCACCGCTTTCCCTCCTGCTGACCGCTTTTCAGATGTCAGTTACAATTTCATATCTTCCACCTCCTTCAGAAAGAACAGTTTATAAAGAAAATTAAAGGGACCGACAACCAACTTTTGTGGTACCCGTTTTCTTGAGTGCAACGGGAAGCTTACCTGTCAGAGCTTCAATAACGCATTGGTAACGCGGAGAACGCCGTAAAACATTTGTAATCAGAGTTTTTCGATCTGCAGCGATTATGCAGTCTTAATATCACATGCTGCAAACAGTGAGAGGTGAGCGCGATAGCGATTATACGCCAGCAGCGGCGACAAGTTATGCCCTAAGTATAACAAGGCAATGTTACGTTTGCAAAGCCTGCGGTGCCGCGACTACTGCTTTCTAGCCTATTAAATTATTTTACAATAGTTATAGCGTTTTTCTGGGGCTTCTTATAGAAGTACTTTGGCCGTACACAGGTCGCTTTATCACATTTTAGTCAAGCCAAGCCAAGCTAAGCCTTCGAAACGAAACAAGTGGTAGGATACACCAGCAGTGCTGTTCATGAAGTGGTAGCAATCCTCAACAGAACAGTAAGTCGATGGCATTTTGCGAGCAGCAGCGCAAACTCGCGTGCTACTCTTCAGAAGTCCGATACGACGAGAGCAGACGAGAGTCGAGCTACGCGGGAAACGCCGCCGGACGCCGCGCGCATGCGCCGCAGCCTCCGTTTCACTGGAAGTCACGAAAGCAGCGCCGCATCTCATGCTTCACTTCTTTTACCTTAGAAACAAACGAGAATTGAGAATAACATACATATTCAAATTTTCAGCCCTCGTTCCGGTGCGTGTAAAAGCATTAGACTAAGTACAACAAAGTGCTTAAGACTGCATACGTCTGGTTCATGGCGCTCGCGCCAGGCTGCGCGACATACCGGTTTTTGTTACTTTTAAACGCGATTTAAAAATATAAATCCTACTCAGATCGCGAAAAGTTTTCTGGAATCTGTCACTATAATTCACGGCCTTTTCATTTCCACCAGGATCTAATCACCCGTTCTGGCCAGTTGTCGGTCCCTTTAAGTCAGCTTAGCACTAGTAGTGCCAAGCCTGACATGCGTGGCTGGGCGGCCTTCTTTGTTTCTCTTTCTTTTTCTCCTCTCTATTTTTGGTTGTCTTCCTCGCGTCTGTTTACTTCCATTTCTTTCTTTCTCTCTTTGTATATTTCTTTCTATTTCTCGCTCCTTTTATCTTTCTTTCCCTTTCTTTCTCTGTCTCTCTCTCTTTCTCACTCTTTCTTTCTTTCCCTTTCACTTTATGCCTAGATATTTCTCTACCTTTCTTTGATTGTCTCTCTTTCTGTCTTTCTTCCCTTTGATTCTATCCATTTCTCTCTTTCTCTTTCTTTCTATGTTATGTTTTGCTCTCTCCCCTCCTCCTTTCCCTTATCTTCACCATCGCATCTATCCTCCACACCCTCACTTCCCGTTCCCATCTCTTTGGTATACTATACTACACAAGCTATGTTGTGCTCTGCTAGCATGCCTGAATAGCTGAGTGGTTACGATGCTCGCCTTCGGATCGTGGGTACGCTGGTTCGATTCCCGCCTCGTCAAGAAATTTTTTCGCCCAGAAATTCGCTATTTCTTTCTCTTTCTCTCTGTACTCGTTCTCCCACCTATCAGAGTTATTCCATCCCACGCCGGACAAATTGGCGCACGTGTTCTAGGAGCGAAGCAGAAGATGTAGAAGCAGACGCAGATTGCGCGTGCCGGTTCATGATGATGACAATTTTCTGTTCGCGAATTAGAACCGATGGCTGGCATAAACAGCTCCGCTGATAAAATTTGCGAACTTTATTCCCAGTAATGCTGTAATTTTGTTGCGAAAACACTTCATCGCACTCGGAAGAGTAACGGAAACAAGCACTTACGCGATAAAAATGTTTTAAAAGCAGTTGAAAAGAACACAATGCGAGTCTGCATTGCAAAAAGGTGTGGTACCCTCCACATTTGCGTCCCTCGAAAAGGCAGCGCCCTAATGAAACAAAGTTGTTTGGACGAAAAATTTAAAGCAGCTTTAGTTTAAGAATAATTCGGGGTCTGAACCTCGGGATTAAAATGAAAGTGAATCACTAGGGCACACCGTCGATCATTAGCACAGCGCTCACCACTGCTCTCTTATGAACTGTGCACCCCTCATTACCGCCTGCTGAAATTCTCCTCGAGCCTTGTTTGACAAGATAGTGCTTCTTTCTGACTAAGTGAAAAACAGATGATGCGGCCTTCAGAAAATAAAAAAAAGGAAGACTTTTTTTAACCTCTGCTTTTCGACAACCGCATTCGTGTGGTTTGTTTTGTTCGTGTAACTTCCACAAGGAAAGTATAATTTGCCGCAGGGCGCAAATCATTCACGGTTCTGAGCAACTAACATAGTTCCTTGAGTAATCAATTTTCTTGTTTTTATTGAGACATACAGGCCCTAGGTAGTTTTATGCGTGTTTTTCTTTACATTGAAAACCTTAGGAGCAGCTAGAGCATTGGTACACTTTTGTAATTATCATTCTTTTTTTTAATACTGTCTCGAGAACATCGGACTGTTTATTAGAAGGTGTACAGACTTGCAGTGTTGATGATTTATCTTCACGTCCTTTGAACATTTTTGAAAGCACAGAAAGGGAAAGCTGATGTTAGGTGCTATGGGTGTGCTAGCCTTAGCTTTGAAGCAGCTCGGTATCAAAAGCAGGCAACCGATGAGAATTACTAATATAAATCGTTCTCCGTCTTCCCTATACTGCTCATTTAACGTTGGTGGAGAGTGTGGCTATATATATAGTGACCATTGCAACTCACTTAGTCGACGTCTGTCACGATAAAAGCGGTCCCGTGTTTCGTGCACTGAGTAGCGATACGCACCGCCGCCATGGAGTCATCATGGCCTAAGTATGCAACAGCAGTGGTATAAATATAACTTGCCGTTGGCAATTGTGGAGCAAAATACCGTATAGATGTGCCACCTCGCGCACACGTGATAAATATGAGTCAGAACTGAATAATACATAATCAATAAAAAGTGGGGATTACTCGATTAACATCCTGTTGGGTGGGAAAAAGCTGGTCGCATTTCTCAAGGACCACAGTGAGACGTTCAAGCTTCGCCTTATCAGGTTGATATTGAGAATCGACACTTTTGCGTACAATTTATCCTCTGATAACGTAGAAGTGGTGCAATAACTCTCAAAAGCACCCGGGCGACGCCAAAGGCGCCATTCGCGAGATATGCTCGACGTCGTAAACTATGTGGGCATAAGAAATAAAAAAGTATGCATTCTCAGGCTCCTTAAAAAATACAAAAGGCGATATAATTTTGGCACTGAGTCATGACTGGACATACTACGAAATGGTTTTGCTATCTTATCTATGCATCTAGGGCAAAAATCGCGATGCGCGTGGCGAGGGCGTTTTCATTCTGGTTGAGAATAAAATAAAGAGTGCCTGGATACCCATTGGCAACCTTCAGTGCGAAACTATGTCATGCACTCTCGTGAGCAGTATGAGAGGGAACATGCGAGCGCGTGGCAAACAGTCTCAAACCCGACGCGGCACGATTCACGGCGGCCGCTGTTGGAAACAAAGTGAAAAGGGCGCCGCCATCCAGCTAAATGTCGGCACGCCTGCCTCGCTAATGCTGATAAAAAACTACAGCTCATTGCGTATCACGGGCCGCTCGCGCGTGTATAGGGCAGGTATGCCAAGAAGAGCGCGGCAGTGTGCTGTCTATGGCTCCGCGCAAAATACCACTTTCCATTCGCTTGCGTGTGTGCGTGTAAAGTATAAAATCAAGATACAGCAAAATATGATTTCAAAGCACTGTACTGCTCTTTACTAGTAAAGCGCGTGAGCGATACAGCAGGCGCTACAATATCAAGCTGTTATTTGTGCGATATATTTCGCGCATCGTAAAAACAGACGCGTGATGGGAGGGACAACCAGTCGTGGAAAAGCGTCACCCTTTCAACTTTATTTTGGACAACGCCATCTGAGTATAAGGCGCATTGGCGTTTCAGGCTCTGCGCCACGCGCTTGCTTGTTTGCTCTCATAGTGTTCACGATAGTACATTTGGGTTGTCTGATGCCCGACACTTTGCTTTTGATTGCTTTTAATAGCCGACACAACTCGCAGCCGCTTGAAGCTTCGCCTGGATCCACTAGCTTACTATAGGCTTTGAGCACATTCTGTTCGAAGGGGGTTTCAGTTATCCAGACACTTACTAAATAAGTTAGCACCACTTTTTGCACTAGTGGTCTAGCTGATGCTTCACTTGAGGAACTAATCAATGATCACTCATTACATTACTTTGTGATGTCCCTCATAAGGTATACCGGGTCATGTGCTGACTTACTAGATATTTACTGTAATCGCTCCACTCTTAAAGAAAGAGTCAAATGGAACTATAACAGCGAGACGTCACCAGGATACAGTTGTCGGAAATATTGTTCCCAAAACTATATTTTAACGATAATGATAGGTGGTTTATTATGATGCAAGGACAACTGTAGTTTAACTGTTATCCCTATTATACAAGCTATATTTAAGCGAGACAAAACGATATACCAAAATTTACAGCATCCTTTTCTCCCTCCATGCGGCCTTCGGTTTTGACGCAATTACGTTTCAGAATGTGATTGAGAATTACAGTCATCCGCACAATTATTCACAACGTTTCTATAAGAAAAGCACTCAGGTAAAAAGCCGGCAGATCCCACGCATTGTGGGAATCGATGTAATGCGAAGCAGCCAGCAAAGAGCTGCATACATCGTCTTGTATGTCATTGAGGAAAATGCGTGTCATGGTTTTCATGTTAACTCCTATTATTTATGTTCGTCACACAGTAACTTCGCGCAATACCAACTTCGGGGTCGATCAAGCTAGAGAAACGGCCGCCAGCGCCCCATGAGCGTGGCACGCAAGTCATGCTGTGCATGACATACGTGTCATGACTTTCATGTTAACTCGTGTTATTTATGTTCCTCACACGGTCACGTCGCAAGATACCAATTTTGGTGTATATCAAGTTAGCGAAACGGCCGCCAGCACCCCATGAGCGTGGCACGTAAGTCATGCTGTACATGACATGCGTGTCATAATTTTCATGTTAACTCGTGTATTTATGTTCGTCACACAGTCACGTCGCGCAATACCAATTTCGGGGTAGGTCAAGCTAGCGAATCCGCCGCCAGCGCCCCATGAGCGTGGCACGTAAGTCATGCTGTACATGACATGCGTGTCATGATTTTCATGTTAACTCGTTGTATTTATGTTCGTTACACAGTCACGTCGCGCAATACCAATTTCGTGGTAGATCAAGCTAGCGAAACGGCCGCCAGCGCTCCATGAGCGTGGCACGGAAGTCATGCTGTACATGACATGCGTGTCATGATTTTCATGTTATCTCGTGTTATTTATGTTCGTTACACGGTCACGTCGCAAGATACCAATTTTGGTGTATATAAAGCTAGCGAAACGGCCGCCAGCGCACCATGAGCGTGGCACGTAAGTCATGCTGTGCATGACATGCATGTCATGATTTTCATGTTAACTCGTGTTATTTATGTTCGTCACACAGTCACGTCGCATGATACCAATTTTGGTGTATATCAAACTAGCGAAACGGCCGCCAGAGCACCATGAGCGTAGCATGTAAATCATGCTGTACATGACATGCGTGTCATGATTTTCATGTTATGACTTGTCGTTTATGTTCGTCATACAGTCATGTTACGCCATACCAATTTTGGTACACATTCGATGAACCAAGCGACCAGGAGAGCACAATGTCGTAGGCGGCTAGATAGATAGATAGATAGATAGATAGATAGATAGATAGATAGATAGATAGATAGATAGATAGATAGATAGATAGATAGATAGATAGATAGATAGATAGATAGATAGATAGATAGATAGATACGCTCAAAGTCGCAGAAGTTCGCTAAGAAATGCTTCGCATTTAATAAATATTGGTCGAGGTACGAGACAAGTGCACTATCTTATAAGCGTCATTTGTTTATGACATTGAGGCTGTTCGCACGAAAGAGTGGGTTACTGTGGATAGCTAATACACCCGCGTATGGAAACCGCAACCGGCGAATTATTTCACTGCCGATAATATTCGTACACAATAATATCAATCAACGAATCGAGCAGCCAGTTTGGCAACGTTAACATGGAAGCAGCGTGCACACCACCTGTACACGCACTGTTTAAAACAATTTGCGATTTGTCCTTACTATTCTATTTGTCCACATTATTCCATACCATTCGGACTGTCCGTACTACTTTGCCACCTCCATCACGCAATGTCCGTTCTCTAACATTACCGGAAGTAGCCTCAATCGGCCTTAATGCTTTAATTTATGGCTAAATTTCATTGATTACAGAGAAACTGTGCAACATTCCATGATCTAGAAAATGGCAGCGCAAACTTAAGACACAAGGACAAACGAATTCGCGCACAACACAGGCGCTGAACTTGAACTAAATTTTTAACGCTATGCGAAGGATATTGTAAGTGCGCGCGGCTTGTGATAAGCCACGCATGCGCGGAAAAGAGGGATGGATGAGAAAGATTAGGGGCATCATGTGGAAAATCGTATCACATAGAAAGGCCAAGAATGGACGTACTTGCTAGGATAAGCATTAAAATCCGTAAATAAGACTCATAAAAAAAAAAAAACGCACACGCGCCCACAAAACGAACACAGGAACAGCGTTTTACGGATGACAAATTAAATGTGATGACGTTCGGGCCATCAGATACGTTAAAAACGACTCTCCTTAAAGGGCAACTCATGCACATGCCCCAGTTTTCTTTAAAATTTCATTCGCTTCCTGTATCTCTCGTGTTAATTTCCCTGTTTCTCTGCCCGCAACTTCTTGTTTTTCTGCAGTTCAGTTATAAATATATGCCCTGCACAGTGATTAAAATTTACTTCAGCGCCTGCGTTGTGTGTTAGTTTGGTTGTCCCTGTCTTTTAATCTGGCCCTGCTGTTTAATAGATCATGTGCGACCAGCTATTCCGCCAGTAACCCTTAAGCAACATTGCGAGGTTTAATTCTTACCACTACATTTGTTGACCTTCCCTAGAAGAGACGCTTCCTTCGTTAAATTGAACAAGCCCTATCGACAAAATAGAGATAAAAATGTTTATTTAACGAATGCCAAAAATATATTCTTTCGGTGAGTGTATAACTCGTATTCACATATATTCTAGCATGAATCTTCTTTACCATTATTTAAATTCCTATGTTATTCTAACGGCGAAGCTGTTTTAGCTCGGCGTAAAGTGTGTTGTCGTGCCCGAAAACTATCATCATCATGAACGGGTATGTGCCACAGAATGTTGGCAAATCCCACTACTCGCCGCTACGGTGTGGCCTGTAATAAGCCTGATGGGTAAGAGAACGAGTATACTCGTTCTCTTACGTTCTCTTAAGAAAGAGAAAGAGAAAAATTCTTGCCGAAAAAAAATTTCACCGACGATTACGATACTGCCTAATGCGAATTCTGAGCGCAGTTTCATGTTGAGGCACCGCTAATTATGTTGGAAGTTTTGGCTATCCGCAGTTGTAGCAATGTATCATTCGTTACATATTGTCACAGAAACTGCCAGCGCTCGAGTGCTACGCATACCACTCGGTGCACTGCAGGCGTCGCGAACCAAGCAAAACGCCGACATCCTCGTTACGACAAGTGAAGCCAGCCGCAGTGCACGCGCCAGCCCTGCATGCGCACGAGCACCGACTGAGGGGCCAGCGCGCGTGACGGAGGAAGAAAGCGAGGCTAGAGGCCAGTGACTCGTGATACCAACAGACTCCGCGTTCGCTCTCTTTCGTCCTGATTTGTTCTATCGGTTACGCCGCCGACGCCAACGGCGACGCCGCTAAACGCAGGAACGGGCGCCTAAGAGCTGCGCCAAGGTCAATCTAAATAGGTCGCGAAAGTCGGAACGAAAAGTGGTCGGAAACTTATTGCGACAAACATCAACACCCGCGTGACGATTAAAGCGCTACTAGGTGAGGGGGGGACAAATAATGAAAACAAAAAATTAATTAAACGTTTATTTTCATTAGTTTTAATTTTATTTGTCACGAATTGAATTAGGAGATTACTTTAATCAAACTTTAGTCTTGGGTATGTGGTTGAGTGGCCAATTTTTTTCGTTTATTTTCAGAAACAGCGGGCACATGCAGGCAGTCTGGTAACATGGGCCAACGGTTTTGCGCATTTTCAGATGCAAATGGCGTCGCTCGTTTTTGCGCAGTAGGTTTGTTCCTGTCGTCCGTAGGTGATTTCCTCGCATAAGCGTTGTTTTCTAGTCGTGGTACTTGGCAGAAGGAAATATAGCCCATCGCAGCCATCGGGAACCGTTTCAGTGACTGTGTTTTGCCAGCGCACGGCCGGCGTGCTGTCGCCCTTCGGGACGATGAGTCCGCCATGCTACGCGAAGAAACGCTGCGCTGTCTACGGATGCAAGAGCAACACGTGTGCAAGGTTTGTGTGCACATTGAATTGTTATGCTACTTCTGATTTCTGTGTTATATATTTTGGGGTAATAAAGGGAAAATAGACAACCACCCGTTTTGTAGCACGAAGTCACAAGGAAATCCATACGGATTTCTCAGAAATAAAGCCTCTGAGAAATCCGTATGGCTTTCCTTGTGGCTTCGTGCTACAAAACGGGTGGTTGTCTATTTTCCCTTTCTGAACCCTTCCGCCACCTTGCGGGATTCCGCAGAACTGATTTGCAATATTTTGGGGTAATATCCTGTTCAACTGCAATATTTCGCCAATAAAATACACCTCATTTATCAAATCTGTCTTTGTCGTCTTTCCGTTATCTTGCAGGCTTCCATTATGGAGCCGTCATAGTGATAAGAAAAAGAACGTGCAGCTGTAAAAAAAAAAGTAAGAAGCGGCGCCCTGACAAAAAATTTCATAATTTCGCGCCCATCGCGTTAAAACGTGACGTCATTTCCGCTTCCGGTTGTGACATCATCCTTTTCTTTTTTTAAATTCTGTTTGTCCCCTCCTCACATAAATGGCGACTGTTGCAACAACTAGCCGCCGGCTTGACACGTGGGCTTCTACGGAAGTTAGGCTACCAGTTTACATATACCTTGGCTGCGCTCTGAAAAAGTTCTTCACGAGGGGGATTCGAACCCGCGTATCCTCGACCCAAGGCGAGCGTCCTAACCACTCGGCTATCCAAGCACGCTAGCAGATCATAGCATAGCCTTGTATAGTATAGTGTAGCAAAGGGGGTGGGAGAGGGTAGTGAACCCGAGGAGGAGAGATGTGACGGTGAGGAAGAGGGAAAGGAGGAGGGGAGAGAGTAAAGCGTAGCACAGTAATAATGGGACAGACAGAAAGAAATGCAGAAAGAAAAATAAAAAAAAGAGATTAACGAAAGAGGGAGAAAGAAATAGAGAGAGAAAAAAAATAGAAAGGAAGGGAAAGCAAACATCGCGTCGTCTAGCGACCAGATGCCGCACCACCTCGCCAAGCTCCGCATACGCAGTAGCTAAGCAACGCCCACCGACGGAGACATCGCGCGCAACCTCCGCTCTACAGCGCATAGCCTCGCTGCACCCGATCGTGCCCAGAGAGTCATGGGGCGTCTTAAGAAAGTGCGCGCTCCCGAGGGGGAAGCCGCGCATGTCGAAGCTAGACGTGTCGGTCGACGGGGAGTACGAGCGGCGACGGGCCCGTGCTTCGCTGTGCCAAGCTTTGCGCGACGTAGTGCAAACTGCCCGCATTTTTCACTGACCTCTTTTTGTTGTTGTTGATTTACGTGCTAATAAGAGATAAGGAAGGCTGGGGGGAATAGTGACGGTTTTAAGTGATTGTTTGTGTGATTATGAAAGTCATTAGGTGAAAGGAAATTTTGATAAAACCAGCTCAGTAGATAAGAAGCGAGATCGAAAGAGAACGATTAAACTGAACTGCATGCTTGAAAGGATGCACCTGTTTTCATAGCTTCAACCCTAATGCTTTCAATATAAAAAAAAAATCCACGCTGAATCTCCTCTGGAAGCTAAGTAATGCGTTAACATTTGCTACTATTCAGCGGCCAATTCAACACTGTATGATGCCGTGTTGAGGAAAGTAGTGCGCTTTTTGTTCGCGGTGACGTCCAGTATCACGCGATTGTATTTCCCACGCTTTTTCTTAGTTGCTACCTTCCCTGGAAAGTCGTTGTCTAGCGGCATCGCCATGGCATCTTTCCACCTCTTTATTGCATTAATCAGTGTCTTGTTGTTCCGTCACTACAATATATTCATGTGGTTCAGATATATTTAACTTTTGCAAACGTGAGTGAGTAAGCCCAGTGGACAAGAATCTGCTTCTAAGCGTTCGGTCGTTGGTTTGAAACCTATCACTAGCCTATCACTTCCAACTTTTTCCTTTGGAATTTATTTCGTTTTAAACATTAATTTCTTTATCCGTCTTACGTGACGGACGGACGGACGGACGGACGGACGGACGGACAGGTTTCCTCGTTGGGTAAGGAATAGAAATGCTTACGCATTCAAAAACCCAAGAACAGATAACACATATTGCGTAAGCGTAAGGAGCGGACTGTGTTTTTAATTTCTTTTCCTCCACGGGCCCTATACAGGCGGCCTTCGCGCTTTTGTTTTCATTTACTTTGTGTATGTAAGGTCAGTTTCATGATTCCCGAGATCGATTTCCACGTAAAAATAGCGAAGTGTACGTAGTAATCTGTATTCTCTCGCTGTGCTTGTTTTTCAATTTAATCAGTTCTTTCCAGTATAGCTAAGTGCTCTCCGCTATCGCGGCCAGCACACGGTGTCCCTGAACAGGAACGGTTCGAGAGTCGTGAATGAAAGGCCAGGGAAAGGCACTTTAGGGCCCTTCTCGCCAGTCAAGCGAGACCGCGTAAACGGCCAGGGGCGGCTGCAGTGCCACGCCGGCTGTTCTCGAGTGTCGCTACGCCAGCGAGGCACGACCATGAAACCGGAATCACCCTCCCTCTGCTTCCGTCCGCTTTTGCTGAGCAGCCCAGGCGGACGGTGTGGAGTCATTACGGTGGTCTTGTTTTCGCCTCCGCCGACACGCGCGCGTCGCCAGTATAGGCTCGGCGAGCCGTGGCATTACTCGTCATTCAAAGGAGAGGCCCGCGGCGGGCGCCCTTGCCTCCGTGTCTTTTGTGCGCATGGGTTTATGCGGGCTTTCAAAGGTGCGTGGTGAGTTGGCGCTTGTTTAGGCACTTCCATGCCCCCCCACCCACCACCCCTTCTCCATGCAGGCCTCCGCCCCACTACCACGCACGCGTCTGAACGTCACCGCGGCGATGACCACGAGCAGACGCGGGTTGTTTTCAACAGGCAGAACGACGGCCCAGGCCAGAAGGCGCGTTGGGTTGCCTATGCACGGGCGACAACGTGGTGGTTAAGGGATGTTTGGGGGCTGAGATTCTGTACATGTGTCACTCGGCCAAACGCTTCGAACAAAATGGAGGGTTTCTTGGTGAATCTTCCGGTCAATATGACGGCAAGGAAGCCGACTGACGGTCGCGGATTTTTGAAGAATGGTCAACGGGCACTTTAAAGTAATAAATTGCTTCGTGTGAATTAGAAGCAGATGGTTATTCCGGTTCTTGCTTATGTTTTTGTGCATCGAAGTAAGTTTGCGCGAGTGATCACCACTGCCCATGAGTATAGAAGATCAACATATCCATTAGCGTCCAAGAACTTCATATCGAGCTCTCTCGTGCATTCTAAAGCCTCGATTTTTCTTATATTCCACAGAGCAGATATTTGGGTACGGTCTTTTATGTGAGCAGTAGCACATATTAAGGCGCACAACGGTAATTCTATGGATGATGTCACTGGCTGAGCCAAACCATAGCCACATCATACCCATGGGTCATTCTGTCAGATTCAACTATATATGTAACCCAGTGGCGTAGCCACGCGGGAGGGGAGCCACATTGGGCCTGTGCCCCCGCCGCCCGAATTTTTTTTTTTTCCGATGGGATACAGAGCACAAAATGACACTCGACCGCACTTATCTGCCCAGACACAATGTCGGATCAAGGAGGTGCCCCCCCCCTCCCCCTGAAAAAAATTTCTGCCTACGCCACTGATGTAACCGTGCGTACTATCATTCATTTGGCGACATAATATTTGACCGTCGTGCAGAAACATTAAAAGCAGTATTTCTGTGAAGAAATACTTCAGTCGCTCTTTATTCTTGTGTCCACCTCGAAGCACAAGCGCTAATGGGAAAATGGGAGCAGCTGAACACATGCGGGATGCGCGGGAAGCTAAAGGCAGGCCTTCCCTAAGGCTCATCTCATGGGACGTCTATCTCCCTTCCAATGTTGTGTGAATTATTGTGCTCTTAATCACAGCACTGCTAAAAGAGATAAATGCTGTAGGATTAAATTCCTTACGCAAGCAGCCATACTACTCCGGAATAAGTTTTGCGTCTTGAATGTGAATAACGTGAATGCCTAATTCTCTGCCGTCGGCCTCTGTTCTCGAAATTATAACACTGCTTGTACTCTAGTCTTTACTGCTGTCATGTTACACCTTGAAAAGCCCCCCTTTTCTTTGACTTTCGCATTTCATTCTTGAGGCTCTTAAGCGGCATAAAAAAATGCAGCGTACAGCTAGATAGATAGATAGATAGATAGATAGATAGATAGATAGATAGATAGATAGATAGATAGATAGATAGATAGATAGATAGATAGATAGATAGATAGATAGATAGATAGATAGATAGATAGATAGATAGATAGATAGATAGATAGATAGATAGATAGATAGATAGATAGATAGATAGATAGATAGATAGATAGATAGATAGATAGATAGATAGATAGATAGATAGATAGATAGATAGATAGATAGATATCCCGTGACCTCTGGTAAGTTCTTGAATTTAATCTCAATCTAACTGTAAGACTGGGCGGTGAAAATTGGACCTGTAGCTTAAGTATTCCCGAGTCGCTAATGAGGTGACTTGTTTTTATTTCCACGTACTTCATGGGGAGTTCGCAGTGCTAGACAGATCGAACGAGAATCGGCCACTATGGCGAAGCAGCGCTGACGACGGGACAGGTGAAAGAACGATCACGACAAAGCGCTATCACTCGTTTCTTCTTTTTTTATTGGAAATAGCACAGCATATAAAAGGGAGAGAACAAATAGCGCTTTGTCGTGCTCGTACTTTTAGCTGTCTCGTCGTTCCCATTGTTTCGCCATAATGTACGCAAACCAACTAGCCCAGCTAAGAAGTATCGGCCTATTCAGCCCTGAACGGTAATTAATTGTAGACGTCTGGAGTCTTAGGTTCGGAGGGCAAGGACATAAGTTACAAAAGCTACGACTTGGCAAGCGTGAACTTCCACCATTGCTTTCCGAGTCCGTTGGTGGAATGTACTGTCAATGTCCGACATGTAGTTGCTGTAGTTGAGGCGCTGTATTTGTTTGCCGTTTGTAAGATTCGTCTGGTTTTTTTTTTCGCCCGCAGTGAAATTTCTGTAACGACCACTTTACAGCGTGCCGTCTGGTACAGCGCGCTGTCACTAAGCATATTTTATTGCGGGCTGTACACGAGCTAGGTGACGTTCTGTTCTTCTGTTACTTCTTCTGTCTGCCTTCGTTTATGTTCTTTCTGCATCTTTTTTGTCTTTATATATCATGGTTATACTTCAGTTTATTTTTCAATGTTTGGATGACCTCTTTTGTGGTGGCATATATTTTTCCGAGATCTCATTATTTATTAAAGATAACAATAGAAACATGGCGCAGCGCTTGCCTTGTGCCTCGTTCTCTCGTGTACTGGCTTCCTTCAAGCTGCACGCACATATTGCTATTAGAATTCGTTGTCCAAAATAATAGCGCTCAACAAACTGAAACAAGAAAAACATTTTTGTCAATAGACGGGAGAGCAAAACACCTTGTTGAACTAATTTACGGGCAAAATACTGAAGCTATGGCCAACGGCCAGGGTAGACTCTTTAAGTTATTCGATTTATTGACTAATTCGATTTTAATATCTGAGAGCTTTCGTTCAGCGTTCGTCGCGCTCGTCAGTTACTACCATCAGATTAGCAAGCTCTGTGCTGGACAGAGTATTTCAGACCTCACACAGGGCCCATGAATTAACGTTTTTTTCGCAAACATTAAATATAAACATACGCTTCCATAGACGGTACCTATGCAGCAAGTGCCCGGAAACAATTTTGGCAAAAGAGGACGCTATATAAACGGCAATACGACATTTGAAGCAAGTATGAGGCCTCGGACAGACGTGCCACATCTACTTAATCTCCATATATAGCTTTGCTGGATAATGTATTCGCCTCCCGACATTCAACCAAGTGCTTGCACTCAAACGCGCTGCCCATAGGGAATACAGGAACTAAGCAATGATTTCGGCTGCGGCGGGAAAGCGTGTTCAACGCTGACGTTCTTGGCGCTTTTGGGCGCTTAATTACGAGCTTTAATTTTGTTGCTCAGCTGAAAAAATGCTTCGTAAAAAGCTCCAGATTGATCGATCGGTGCTTCAAGGCGAAAGCCTCGGGCGCCTTTAACGCGGCGCCTGATTAAACTTTCATAATTGCTCCGGCACACCAAATAAAGCGACGGAAGCCCGCCGCTGGATCCATCTCGTTGGCATCGCGGGCACGTAGTATACTTACATAAGGCTGGCGGAGGATCGCTACTTGTCCAGCGCGGCTTTTTGCCTCTAACAGAATCTGTCCCTATAGTGGCACTCGACCGTCCTCCTGCGCTAGCTGCCTTTTTTTCCTCTCTGAGTCACGTCGCAGAATCATCCCTAATTTTGAAGGTTTGTCGCCGACGACTCAATGCAGCCCATCTTCACAGCCGCCGGTGCGCAACGTGCGTTGGGCGAGATCTCCATGATATACTGTCATAGTGAAGGAAAAAAAAAAAAAACAAGAAAAAAATGTTTGTTTCTCTAGTCGGCTCTTACTTGTTCTTCTTCTTTTTTTTCTGTTTTTGCAGAGATGCATTCTGCAAGTCCACCGTACTTTTTGTACTATATACGACCTATGTATACAGTAACATATTTTGATAAGCTCAGATTCAAAGCTCGCCGTTTCCATGAATGGTTATCAGTTCCTTCATCCTCTAGTGCCTGTCATGTCCCCCCCCCCCCTCCATACACACACACACACACAAAACAGTTTGAAAAGGTGCGAGCTACGAGAACGATGATGAGGCCAACGACATTTTTTTAGCAGCCGCCATGCTTAAACTTGAGAAGCTTTTCTGATATTACTGGATAGCTAATTACTGAAAATATTGCACTAGTTACTGAACACTTGCGTAATTTCGTAAGCACTGTCCTCAAATTGCGTGTAGCGTTTAAAAACATCCCCTAAATTGTTTCCCCAGTTCATTACATCATTTGTGGCTTTATTATTTTTTTTTCAGTTTAAAAGTAGCGACACGAGGTGCCAAAAATAAGGCGAAGCGCTTCCACGTGACGCGGGATCAGCGCCTCCTAGCTTTTTTTTCTTTTTTTTTTCTTTTTCTTGCGCGCGTGACCGCAGAGCTGTTGAGAGGGATCTCAAAAACTAACACCATTTATTTGCTCACTTGATCGCAGCGTAAAAGCGATAAGGCGGTTGCGTTGCAGCAACAATCAATAACAATGTACTTCTTTTTTTTAGCTTCGTTTCAGTCGCACTGTACAAATCGCGTCACTACGCCGGCGCGCACGTACTGCCTAAGAATACAGCGTCAGGTGGCTGCTTACTCATAGCAGCAGCATACCACCACGCCTTTGCCCTTTTTTCACTGTAGCCAAGCCAGCCATTGAGTAATGCGTTGGTTGTTTAAAAACCCTTTTCGAGTGCTGTTCTCACGCACGCATGGCGCGTGGATGCCCGCTGCCATGGTACCCTTGTTTGCGTTTCTGGCACTACTTCAAAACAAGAAATAAGAAAAAGGAAAAAAAATAAAACGTGGTGAGCTGAAAAATATGAAACAGTGTTTTACAGTGTGAGGCATAATTACATTTTCCACAATACGGAATTACGGACACATTTATGAATTAAGGTAACTATATTTCTAATTACTTAATTTTGAATAACAGCAGTGTCTCTGTAGTTTCCGCAAGGCGAGTGCTAACGAAACACTGCTGACGCAATTCTCGTATGTTATGTGTACATTTTTTTAAGTAGGTTGGCCCATGTTATCTGTGACATGCACTTTCTTCTTCCGTACTGCAAACGATGTACAGAAACAGAAAGTATAAACGAACGTGAGAGCTATAGAGATAGAAATTTTGAATGGTGTTTCCGAAGATGTTAGCGTGGGTTAATTACCGCTTGGCTTGGTACTCCGGCTGTCGTACGATGACTATGGCACATACAACGATCACACACTCAAGCACACTAGTTAATCATTTCAGGTTTACTGCCCTTAGGAATATCAGCAACGCTTTCGTGTTGCGCGTCGAGCATGTGATACTTTGTTACTGTCCGAGAAGGTGCCTCCGCTCCAAGCTCGGGCCATGTTACAGGCGCAGCGCCGCTTTCAGAATCGGTCGCCCTGAGAAGTAGCAGTGGCAGTCAAAGGGGACGCGTTTTGGGTCTTCCAGATAATCGCGCGTGGAGCGCATTCGAGAGCCCGTATGTGGGATTTTATAGTTGAAGTAGTTCGTGTACGCCATGCCAAGTCTGACCCGGTGAATAGATCCTGGGTCGTGCCTGCTTAAACCTCGCGGGATATAAAAGCTACAAAATGAGTCTATTTTGTGCAGCGGTCCATACTCGTTGCTTGCGTCCCACCATAAAGATCGCTCCGGACGCCAAGCGAACACAGATAGAAAAATGTAGCGATTGTCTGCCTAAAAAATAAACGCCCTAACACGTGTATATGCAGTTTTTTTTTTTTTTAATGCAAACGTCATGCAAGTCCACACGGAACATCCCAAACGCCATATAATTAGATGGCAGAGGAGGATATTCTTCGTGTTAATTACACATCTGTATTTTAATTTGACAATATTGATTATCTTCATAAATATCGCACCCGCCGTAGTGGCTTAGAAGGCTGAGGTGGCTTAGCAGCTCTGAGGAAAGAGGGGTGGCTACAATAAACGGTATATTAAGGCGATAGCACAATGTGGCTCATCGGTAAAAAAAAGTACGCATCCAGCGTCGCCGGCGCGAACATGAATTAAACAAAGAAAGTAATTTAATTACTGTCTCGTGACAGCACAACATTTCGCCTGTGCTCTCCTTAGCGTTAGATGGAGGGGCTGTCAATTTTTGTTGTACATATAACATCTCATTCATTCACTGATCATTTAGCATAATGCAAATTAACCGATGGTAGCGCAAATATGCGGATTATATTAGTGAATTCGTGCGACGACAGCGTCGTGTAAGAGTTCAGCGTTGTTCACTATTTAAAAAAAAGTTTGGCGTAATTATTGTCCTCGTCTGAGACTCCCAGCCAGTATGAACAACTTATCCAAGTTGTGACGGACGTCATACGAGATTAATACGATTGTCATACGATACGGACGTCATACGATTGTCTTCCTCAACTAGGTCTCACTACACTTGCGAAGCGTTGCCACGTTGAATGCCTCAAATTCCTTTACAATCTAATCAATTCTCCCCGTCTCGACACTCTAGACAGTTATCTTCAGTTCTCCAGACCTTTATCTACGCGGAGCGACCACGCCCTTAACATTACAACTTTTTTCACCCGCACGGACATGTTCAAATATAGCTTTTTTCCTGCAACTATAGAAGCCTGGAATTTGTTGCCCGTAAGTGTGCGTTGCTTACCACTGAAAGAATTTCTGGAAGCATGTTCATGAATGTTGATTTGCTGTTATTGTTTTGTTTTCTTTTCCCACTCCTGCAATAGCCTCATTGAGGGTGCAGTATATAAAAATAAATAAATAAATAAATAAATAAATAAATAAATAAATAAATAAATAAATAAATAAATAAATAAATAAATAAATAAATAACCATATTGAACCTATAGATACACGCCTGTCATATATTGTTGCGAACAGTGCGGAAAAGAGAATCCAGGATAAAAAAAAAGAAAACGTGATTGCTTTGGTTTGTTGCTCCCAAGA
This sequence comes from Rhipicephalus sanguineus, assembly GCF_013339695.2. Lineage (NCBI taxonomy): Eukaryota > Metazoa > Arthropoda > Arachnida > Ixodida > Ixodidae > Rhipicephalus > Rhipicephalus sanguineus. The sequence goes on from NC_051176.1 coordinate 157,548,648, forward strand.
AACAACGAGGAAGAAAACAAAATATAAATGAGTGATACGGGAGAAAGCTCGTGCATTTTTTAACAGCGTTAGCACAGCCCAACCGCCCGAACGTGGAACTTTTGTTGGCCTTTATTATGTCAGATATTCAAGTGATCTTACGGTATATACATGCATCTGTTTTCGCCTTGTCACCTTGTTACAGTATAAAGTGCTTAGCCAGGCACAAGTGTGCCTTCGCATTTCATATAAAGAAGCGAAGCGCGAGCAGATCCATCGAGTGTATGGGAGCGATGCTCTATGCATGGATCAATATGATGGCAAGCAGAGTGAATACATTCATGCACAAGTGCGTCAATAGGAATTGAATTTGCGCTGGAAGAAGAGGCGCATAGCAGCGACGGGATAGGAAAGCAATTTCACCTACTCCAACGAGGCGACTGCCTAGCTGTTGCACTTACGATCACAGCTTAACGCGCATCTTTTGCTCTCTTTCCAAAGGCACTTAGCTTAGCAGTAGGATCTTGTCGCACCTCACGCTGCTGCCTTTCACTCTCCTTTTCATCCATATATATGGATTGAAAAGTTGGCAGGAGATAGAGGGGCGCATAATTTTAATTTCGCCACGTGTGGCACCCCGTGCGTTTCATCCAACGCCGCGTGCGTTTGTATTCTGCCGTTACTATCCTGGAGAATTAATGACGCATGCCGTAATTGTTATGGCAGCGCGCTGCGGAGCGAGGAGTCCCAGGTTCGAATCTCCGCTCGCGCGCTACGGCGACGGCAAAAATCCGCCGAGAGTGTCCATATAATTGCTGTCACAATAAAAGCGCTGTAGCTTCCCGTATGCAAGTATGTAAGTTTATATATACATGCAGTGAATGGGTGATACAAATATGCGCTGACGTGCAACGAAAATCTCATCTGTGCATCGCATTCCACGCGTGCTTAACCGCACTCCGTAAGGAATGGTGACAACGAGACAGTAAACGAAGCAAGCATTTCAAGTGACGCGCCGCTGCCACGCGAAGAGGATTCTATTTGTGTTCCAGCACGAGGCCTGCCACTAAGCCATAACAATCCGTCGTTCCTCTTGCACACGCACACACAAATGCACGAGAGCTGTCCCTATGGGCAGTTGTTTATTTACACATAGCACAAATGCGCTTTGCGCTTCTGCCATTAAAGACAACCCCGTCACAGCGTGTTGAGGCGCCTCGTTTTTCCTGGCCCGATACAGGCATTTTTGCTAGCGCTCAACCGCCATCCGCAAAGCAGAGACGTTATACGGCGCAAAATATGTTTCTCTGTGCCTTGTATGCCGTTCTTGGGAAACGCTACTTTGTCTCAGGAGGATAAGCTGTGCAAACGTTATCCGTAAGAAAGAAAGACATCAACAAAAACAAAAAGAGCAATCCTGCACTGCGAGGTTGTTTTCTGTGATTTTTGGGACGGAAAGGAAAGTGAACGGCGATATTGAGGCACGCGGATGTGAAGTGCGCTGTAAATAGGATTGTGTGAATTTCATGCGTCTTGCATTCAGAGGGCGGTGCATTGGGACCATTTCTGAGGCTGACATGCGCCGAGGCAAATAGCGGTAATGCTTTTATGCTTCCTCTTTCTCATCTCGCTCACTTTCTGCTGGCGCTGTTCAATAAACACAACCTGATGCAAAAGTGAACCGTATAGCTGCCACGTGTGGCACGTGAGTGAGTCAGCACTTTGAGTTTGTTCCGTTCGGCGCAAAATACTCACAGAGAGTTTCATGAGAACGTGTGAAACGCGGCAGCGCGCGTGATATGGCGTGCTGCTCGGCTTCGTAATAATAAGCGGCTTCGTGACAATCAGTCTCCCAAGATAACAGAAACCGGCGTGCCAGTCCTGTCAAAATAATTTAACTACGATTTAAGGCTCAAAATGGTGCGTAAACTGAACCCCTGTAAATTTGAAGTGACTAAGTTGGATTGACTAAGCGGAACTAAGCTCCGTTACAACCTCAAAAAAAAAAAAAAAGTACCATAAGCCGTGGGGCCACTGTCTCTCACCTCTGGAAAAGGTTCGTGCCACTTGGTTTTCTGTTCAAAGCGTAGTACCATCTAACTGCATTGTAAATACTAGGCACGTTGGAAAATAAAAGTGAGTCGTTTGTGTCTAAAGAATTTGTTTGGCTGAGCACTGATCTAAAAATCTCTGACAAAATCTGACGTTCGCATTTCTATCAGAAAGAAGCGACTCGAATGAATATTTCTATGGTCAAATCAACTGTCTCAGACACGTAGAAGTGCTTGACGTCACGAGAATGAGCGGATGTAGTTTTAAAAAATCGTGAGTTAACTTGAAGTCGCTTATGAGCTAACGTAAGGCGGCGCGAAGCGTGTTCGCCGCATGTTCGAGTACGCATCTATAGGAACAGTTGCAAACTGATGTGTAATCTTCGTGTGTAGGTTTTAACAGCTAAGCTGTTTAGGCTCGAGGTTCCGCGCTCTTGCGTTCGCAAAAACTCGCGTTGCCTAGCAACCACTTGGCACAGCTGCGCGTGGTTTCGCCGAGTGCGCCGCCTAGCAACACGTTGAAGGAAGGAAAGGAGGGGAAAAGGAGAATATAAGTGGAGAGGAGGAGGACAAGAAATAACTAAAACAAAATAAAATTTCACGGCGAGGTGGGATTCGAACCCGGGTGCCCACGGTCCGAAGGCGAGCGGTCGTAACTACTCGGCTATCCAGGCAAGCGAGCAGAACAAGCATTTATGGGAACCATATGGTCGCGTTTCTGAGAGCGAGAGAACGAGAAAAAGAGAAAGAGAAAGAAAGAGAAGCAGAGAGAGAGAGAAAGAACGATAGAGAAAAAAGCGTAAGGAAGGAAAACGGCAGAAAGGAAAGACAGGGATGTTAACCAGTTTGGCATAACAGGTTTGCTACCCTGTACAGGGGCAAGGGATGGGGGAGATCGAAAGAAGAGTAAAGAAAGAGAGGGGAACACACACGCACACACAAAACTTCACAGCGCAGTGCGGCAGTCTTGTGTGGTATGCGTCTTCACAACAGAACGATGGCACTAGAAACAATTCTCCAATGCCATCCTGAAAAGTCATCGAGAATTCAAGCAACCAAGGCATTGCTCAAATTCCTAAGGACAACAGACTTACACGAGCGGCTGTAGACTCTTAAAGAAGGCGTAGCATAGACACGTGTAGTATAATATAGGAAGGAGGTGGGAAAGGAATGGAGGGTGAGGAGTAAGGAAAGGAGGAGGGGAGAGAGTGAAGCATAGAATAACAACGTATAGTATAGTATAGTATAGTATAGTATAGTATAGTATAGTATAGTATAGTATAGTATAGTATAGTACAGCAAAGGGTGGGAATAGGAAGAGAGGGTGCGGAGGAGAGAAAGGAGGAGGGGAAGGCCACCAGCACTGATGTTTCTTCAGTATTCGGCCCGCTAGTGCGTAGCTGCCCCAATTTTTCCTAAGAGTGATACGTAATCTGAAATGGTGATTAAGTACAACAGGAGAGATAACTGTCTTCCTGCATGCACACTTGTCGTATGCACGATGTGCTTGTTGCTCGGGCACTGTTACGGTCACATGAGCCGTTGTTACCAGACCTGTGTGGATGTAGCGTTTGTGCAAATTTTCCCTGGCTGGGACAGCAATGGCTGTAGGAGGGGCCAGTACTTTTTTTCCTCGATTGTAACCGACTATATAAGGACGGATGCAAACAAAAACGAGGAGCCAACGTTTCCTAAGTGCTGGAACCCAGAGCTAACGAAAGTTTGCCGGAGGCATATGTGCAGAACTGGCGAGCAGATTCGCACACATCGACTTTTAAATGCGAAGTAAACATATGTTTCACAAACATTGTTTCACAAGCAAATTTATTTTATGTTAGGGGGCAGCATACAAAAACAAAATTAAAAAAATTTTTTTTCAGGTGAGACAGACAAAAAAGTGTGGGCAGCTACGCACTAGTAGTGCGAAGACTGGAAGCGGCGGAGCTGGTGGCGTTGCCCTCCTCTTTTCTCTCCTCTTTCCCACCCATTGCTATACTATACTGTACAAGACAGCTCCACTAACGTATAACCTGGGGAGGTGCGAAGCACCGGTGTTTCCCATAGGGACACGCCAATAGCAATGAGAGGATAGCGTCCTCTCATTGCGACGAACTAGATGAGCGTAATCATGGTTTTGTAAAATATTTGATGCAGGGCATCTTCCCACATCTTATTGCACCTACAAAGCGAAAATTCAGCTAATTGCTTGCCGCTGTCCTGCGTAATTATCTTTTCCGTTATTTACGCCGTGCTCGAAATGGAAGGGGTCGTGCGCGATGGCGCGTCGAGACACTTCTAGTCCCCCAAAATAATTAAAAGGCAGTGTGCCTCTTTAATAGCTGACCCGGCCACCATCTTGAAATGGCAGGCTCTCGGTACTGGCGTCCATTGATTGCACGAATCTGTTCCTCGGGGGGTTCGCGGCGTATTTAATGAATAACTTGGCAGTAGTTACTGATACAGGAAATGAGCGAATCCGACTGCTTCGAATCATTTTTGTACCACTGGAGTCCGCAATGACGCGGCATTTTTACTATTTCGCGTGCTAATAATGAAGCACGGAAGAGAGTTCCAACGAAAAACACAGCTGAATAGGTCTGCATCTTCTCTTGCCTGTGCCAGCCTCTTTTCACGATTTCGCGGCATACCGTATCTGAGCTCATAAATGCGAACTCTCAAGCAAGAGATATCCATATTTTGATGTCATGCGTGATCATCCGGTAAAAAGAAAAGAAAAGGAAGCTATCGCCATCACTGACTCGGAAAAGAACAGCTTGGGCACGGCAACTGCAACAATGCCGACCGCTCGCGCTTGCGTTCATTCAAATGCATAAATTGAAGTTTTTACCCACTGCCATAGGATCCGACACGCTTCACTTGCAAAGTGCGAACTTGGACTGTGAATACACGTGCATGCAGAGACAAAATTTTTTGCTAGATATCCTTTTTAGTTTAAAATAAACAAGCCTACAAATATTTGCCAGTATTGCGGACTATATGAGAACAATTATGGAATGTCCTAACCTCACATGCAAGTATATTCCTAATTGCAATTAGAATGCCTTTTCTGCAGACAAAGAACACTGTGTCTCAAGGGACTAAAAGTGGCGAAATAAGTAACATAAAGGTCTGTACTAGCTTCAGAATTTTACTGAAGATAGGAAACCGTATATTCCACATAATTGGGTAGTGTACGTTTCTTAGCAGCTTGGCTAAAAAGCTGGGACATCCTACGTGCATAGAAGGAATCAGTAGGTTGTCAGGTCACGCAGCTGTTCGAAAATTACACGTCAGTACGTAGCTTTCCTGTCGAAAGGATAGCTTCTGGCCAAGGCCGGGTTTATTGATGCCACCGACGCAGAACATCGGTGGCATGCGGCGTTGGCACCACAGGCTGCTGCTGCTTGCTGGCTCGGGCGTTCAATTGAACATTAATGCTTTCGCACTCGCAACTGATGAAAAGTGCTTAAGTGTCCTGCGAATGTTTTTCGCAGACTTACAACAAGTGGTGCTTACTGTATGAACTGAGACGTACAAAATTTATTCCGCGACGAACCGTCCGCACTCGCGCGGCGTGTTCACCCATTTGCTTTCTCAGGACGCGCTTTAAACGCGGAATCTGGGAACTCTTTCAAGCTATTCAAACTTTATTCTGAACAATCTTAATAAACGAGATACGCATCATTCGAGACGTTGCTTCTACTGGGTTCCTTAAAACCACATTAATTTCATGTCCGCGCAAAATTTTTATTATTATTATTATTACAGCAGAATGCTGTTACACAGAAAAATGGGAACCCGCAAAGGAACGCTGTAAGCGCAAAAATTATACTTAGATGATCGTGGATGCCTTCCCTGTGCATCTTCCTCTCTTCACTTTCCTCGTCCGTGTCTTTCATAGTGCGCTACAAGTTTCTTCCTGCCTACTCTGCACGTGAAAGTTAATTAAGACTCGGCGCGCCGAGTGCATTGTGGTTTTCAAAAGGAAATGGAATATAATGGCGAAACTGCTTTTCCTGGAGGTTTGCCTGTGTGTTCTCTCGGTCAAAAGAATTACTCCGCACGCGGCACCATTCCTCTGGGAGAATACAGTGCGTGTCGCCGTCTCATGCGTTCCGCAAACAAAGGCATCTGCGGGTAAGCCGTGTCCGAGTGATAGAGATCATCACTGCATATTAACGCGAAAGCGTTAAAGAGCTCGTATCGCAAAAATTCCGCCGTCGGCGTCGGTGTCGGCGCCGTTGGTTGTGAGCGAAAAATCATGATCTTGTCCGTGACCGAAAAATCAAAAAAGCTGCAAATAAAATAATTAATAAAAATGTTGGGTCCGAGTGAGAAACGGACCCAGGCCGTCTGCGTGGCAAGCAGGTGTTCTACCACACAGCCACGCCTCTGCTTGGAGCTGAACTGAAAGTAACTTTCATGCTTCCCAAAAATACGCGTCCTGTATAAAGGTGTCACAGTACGAGATGTAATATCGCAGTAATATTGCGTGGTACAAGCGTACATTGCCATCGGGCGTCACACCATGTCAATGTCATAACGACTTTGTGGTTTAAAGACAGCCACCCATTACGAAAGGCACACACATTACTGTCCGTATTCCTTTAAGACAACGTAGTGGGTGCATCGCAACTTCGAAAAAGTTTCTCGCGCATAATTCCTCCTGGTTTAAAGCATGCTACCCATTACATAAGGCACACACCTTAGTGCGCGCATTCTCTTAAACACTCGTTGTGTTCAAAGTGCGCACTAGGGGCAGGATATCGCTATCACGTTCAACTCTTAAAGGCGAAGCTTAAGTGTCCCCCACTTTTTTTTACTCGGCTTGTCGCTATAGAGTATGCGCCCAACTGAGACTGTGTAATCGACGTGAAAGTACAAATCATGCACAACGCGTTCTGTTGTATAAGGTATGATGAAAAGCCAGCTGCACGCGGCTTCTCTGCGAATCTCGAAATGCCCTACCTCTCATCTGAAAGTCAAGCCACAAATGCTAAGCGATATCTGAGCTTTTATGTAGACACATTCCTCGAAGCTCTGACAGAGCGAGTATAATAATATTCAACGGTTGTTCAAGGTCTATTGCGGAAGTGAACAAGGGAAATGACTCGCTATGAAAGCAGCCAGCGTGGCGAGATGAGTCTATTGGCAGATCACGATGTTCACGGGGAATGGCGCGATAAGTGTAAGCACGGTGAACTGTGCTACTCCCGAAAATGAAAGAACCTCGTTGAAAGTAGAGGCGCACGTGTCCATTCGTATTATCGTTTGCCCCTTTTCTTGCAAGCACAGTTCCTATAGACCAGGGGTCTCAACCACGCGGACCGCGAACCTTTCGCTAGTGGCCCGCGGCTTCACAAGGACTAAGCTTTTATGACTTTGCTAAATGGAATTTGCATTATTTTCTCGCCTATTGTGATTAATAACGCTTTGTTCGGGGGAGCTACAGAGACGGGACTTGTCTCAAGCATTTTTTCCCTGAGGCGTTCCATTCGGTCACTATGTGTTGAAACATCACCGTAGAACAAAAACCACATTTGAGACTTTTCCTCATTCTGCAGATCGGTGTCGATATCTTTCTCGCAACCTACGTCAAATGTGCTGCGGATATGACTCATGTATGAGATATGGGAAAGGCATTCTTTCAAATGTTAACGTTAGGTTATTCAAATTCCCCCACCCTCCACTTACTCCGACTTTCTTCACTGTCCCTGCCCTTGTTGGACTGAGTTTCGGGACTGGCCCACTAGCTGAGATGAGTTTCAGACCCCTGATGTAGACCGTCAATGCGGAAGCTTTACATGCGAAGCTACATGATGAGTTACGTGTCTTTCTAACGTTATACCGTTGCCAGTCGACACAAACAAGACTGTGAGCCCAGCATTCTTTAACATATCAGTGGTAAACATGAAAAACTAAGGGAAAGCACTGATCACCCATTGCCGCTGTCGTGTGTACACCGCAGTATATATGTTCATTTCATTCCTTCCTGCTCACGCATGTGCCTGTTTGATTTTTACGCGACAGCTGTTGCGCGATCGATTTCCGGTGAGCACTCTCCGGAGGCTCTAGCTTAGACGGATGGTGTTTGCCATTCGTCCGTTCGTTGTTTGCCTATCTGATGCCTCTTCTCTTCACAATACCATAGCCTGTCACAGAATGGATATGCTGTCTCAGAGTGCACTGTTGTGTTGGCACATGTAGTGATCCAAAAGACAAAAACACGGATAGACAAGACTGCACAGTGAACAGGTGGGCTTGCTCTGAAAGATTATGAATGCATGCTTAACTAGTAAGTGTAATTCACTACTGTAGAGACAGAGGTCACTTATAGAGAACATTGAGAAGGATCAGGAATGGCATAGTTTAGTTGTGGACAGCTGCCGTATAGGTGCAAGCTTTTTGTTTTGTGTGATGGCATTATAGGCCATCTCGGTTCACATTGTAGGTACGTGGCTAACAGGAAACATGGAGCGATCCTGGAAGTTGTGTAATTGTAAAGGGGGTTAGTGTCATGGGCTATGAGTAATCGCTATGCTTCAATATGTGGCGTAGAAGATGAATATCTTTATTGCGATAACATTATAAGTAGACTTCAGCTCCTTTGGATCTACCTGACAATTGATGATGATGATGACGACGACGACGATGATGATGATGATGATGATGACGATGCAAACTTTATTTGGGTCCAGAGAAGACGCAGGGGAAACCACGCGCCACCCGGCTAGTCCCACGTAGGGACCGCCAAGCCGAGCTTGGCGGCTCGTTCGCGGGCACTCTGGACGGCCATATGATGGGGTTTTGCGTGCAAATACCTCGATATGGTTATGAGGCTCGCCGTAGTGGGGAACTCCGGTTTAATGTTTGCCCCCTTCGTGTTCAATACCGTGACCTTGTTATAAATACGCGGACGTGTTTGCATTTCGCTCCCGTCGAAATGCGGCCGCTGTGGCAGGGAATCGAACCCACGCCCTCGTGCTTAGCAGAGCAACGCCATAGCCGCAAAGCTACCGGAGCGGGTAAGCAACTAACACAAAACATGCGCCGATCGCGAAGACAACGCAGTCTAATGAAATGTCCGATATCGCTGTCACTGGCGTAGAGTGCGAGAAACAGGTTTGTGATACGAGCACCAGGTGTTTCAGAATGCGCCTCGCAAACAACAGAGCTACGCGTGCGATCGTAGCTTACACTCTTAATCAGGTCCTGGTTAACATACCAGACGAAGACTGTCCGGTTTCCTGGCTATATCTAGCACTTTAAGCGGGACCTGATTAAGAGTGTAGCGGTGGAAGCAATCGCCTACTGAGCTGGAAGGCAGAGTTTCGATCTCACAATGTACCGAGCGTGTATACGCTAGCACTGTTACAGTGTGCACACATTCAGTATGTAAGAGATGCGAGGTATACAAAATCAACACTTTGATAAATAAGAATGTGCACTGAAGCGCACGCGCATAGCTGTCTAGAAGTATCAGTGTAAGTATGCTATCGCGTATTGAGAAAGTTAGCGGTGCGAATTTCAGATGTACCTTTTTTTTCTTCTTCTAACGGGAGAAATCATACGTGAAGCGCAAGCACAGTTTGCGTTCGCACGCCTATGCTCGAAGGTTGATATTTTCAGATGTCCTAAACATACCGTGCAAGTGAACAAAGCTTGCACATCCGCAACTTTTTTAATGTGAACTGCTCCCACCAAATGTTTGACGCAGGCATGTGTCCTGAGCCTCTTCCACACTCACACTTGTTCTCAAACACTTTTTTTTTTCGTTGTTATACCGCAGTTCCCGAAGCACTCAGCCCTATATCAAGTTTCATTTTCTCCCCGATTGTTTTCATACGTGCTTGCACGGCGAATAACCGAATACGAGTTCCAATTGCGATGCGTTTAGACCACTGTTGGCAGTACCACTTTACAAGTAAAGACGTGTCGTTACCGGTAACACATCAATATTTTTTTGTAACTTTGTAACATACCCGTTATGAATTCAAAATTGTAACGGGTATAAGTCTTCGGCAGGGGCGTAGCCAAGGGGGAGAGGGGGGGTGTTGGGGGGGTTGAACCCCCCCCCCCAAAAAAAAAAATTCCAATTTTGCTCGAGTATACAGGCACACATACAAACGCACGCATGAACATACATAAAGTATGGTTCAGCCCCCCCCCCCCCCCGCCTCTGAAAAATATTTCTGGCTACACCCCTGGTCTTGGGTTAACAGTTTTCGGTAACGTGAACGGTCACGTTACTATTTACATTGCGCCTAGAGGAAGGAGACCTTACCACGTGTTTCCCACCCCCTCCAAAATTAATTAAAATAGTCTCATCCAGTGGGTTCGTCGAGCGCCAATTTAGCCTCGGTGCGGATGCGTTTACTGAGAAGCAAGGCTAGCTGTTCCATGAGAACCTTGAAATGCCACTGCGGCTTAAATTGAACAGCAAGTTGTAGTTATTAACATAATGTCTGCATAATATTCCATCACTCTCCATGTGCGTTGTTTTCGAAACAAGCGTTGCTTATTGCTATCTGCACGCGGCTGCGTTTGTTTATGCGATTTCTGAGCGATCTAGGCTGACAGTAAACACTGTCACATAAACACTCGCGACTTTTGCGGCAATCATGCAATATATATATATATATATATATATATATATATATATATATATATATATATATATATATATATATATATATATATATATATATATTGTCTGCCTCAATATTTCTTTTCAATATCATTTAAGCACGTATCTTATTGCTACAGCATTGTTATTTGCAATGTCGGCGTGGTAGAAAGTAAGGCTTGCAAACTCGGACACAAGATAAGAAAAGAAAAGACAGACAATACAAATACAAGCGTTTATGCTGTCTGGTCCACATTCTCAGAGCTCAACTTTCTGATAATGGAGTCGCCTTTCGCGCTTGCTAGTCGGTAAAATGGTTTCACCATGTTCCACAGAGGTAAAAGTCATCGGATATAGCTCTATGGGCAGCTATATTATGCCACCAATAACCAATACTACTTAAGTACTGCACATTTGTGCAATGTTGTCTAGCTTTATCGGTATTTGCAGGTAAAGCTTTTTCTTTGGGCTAGAATCCGTATGTGAAATGTGACTTTTTTTGGTCAAAAATCTTCTCCTTTCGGGTTCCTGCTGCGACGTGGGCGCACTGCCCAAAGTGTTTAACTAGAAAAGTAACGTACGTTACTCTTATTACTGCGATAGCAATTATATGGACACTCTTGGTGGATTTTTGCCGTCATGTCGCCGTCATGTGCCGGATATTTATATTAATGTTTATACATAAAAAACAAGGAAAAATAAAGCAGAAGAAAAAAATCCGAAGCATCCGACCAGGGATTCGAACCAGCGACCCCTCGCTCCCCAGCGCGCTGCGTTAGACAATTCAACCACACGCCATGCATGAGACGGCGAAATAACGGTGAGCTATTTATATGCAACATTTACCGCTTGTGGTACGCAGATCTCGGGGGAGCCTGGGCATGTTTTCTATCAAGCAACGCTCCTACATTTTCTTTCAGCTTGAAAACTTCCGTTGATAAGCGCGCGACAAAGTGGCCCCTTTCTGTACCCACTCGTGATGTGGAACGAATAAAAAAGAACACCGGGCACACCTTGCGTCAGACGCCCCCGTGGGGCAGAATACGCACAGGGGTGACTCCACGCGCCGCAATTTAAAAGAAAAAGAAATATCTAAGAGTGTCTGATTCTCCATAATCGATACTTGCAGCGCGTTGCTCAAGCACAAAGACGTAACAACTGTGACAATTAGTTCACGCTTGTCCTTTGTATACCTGTGCGTTCTTTTCGGGCGTCCTTCTTTGTGCTTCAGCGGCGCGCTGCATGTATCGAGCTGCTTGTCGTTCCTTGTGTGACATTCCACTTTCTTGCTATGGCATGCACTGCTTCGCCGCTACATTAATTTATAGACAACGTAGGGCGGCAATGTGTTGCATTTTATTGCGATAGCAATTATATGGACAGTCTCGGCTGGATTTTGCCGTCGCCGTCGCCGCCGTCATGCACCGTATATGTATAGGTATGTATGTATGTATATATATATATATATATATATATATATATATATATATATATATATATAAAAGCCCCAAAGAAAAATAATTTAGGAAAATGCTTCCGAAGCGCGGAATCGAACCAGGGACCTCTTTCTCCGCAGCGAGTGGCTCTATCCACTACGCCACGAAACGCAGGTACTCCACGTAGCTAACGGCGAGCGTTATATACACACCCTTTACCGCTGGACGGACTCAGAGACGGCAGGCGATAATAAGCGTTTCTTCATTACCAGCGAGATGGCGCTAGCAGCGCGACGGGCGCATTTAAAAGTCGTCGTCGAGCTCGCTCGCTTCTATTTGCGCACGGATAACCTCGCCCTTCCGCTGTCTGCTCGCGCGGTTTTCTCGTGGTGAGGGGAAGAGTAATGTTTCAAGCTTTCACCGTGATGTCCGCATTCATGTTACGGAGCGTACGAATATCACTCGAGCTCAAGGGACGCCGCTAAACGAACAAACAGAGGATGAGCGCGAACTATCAAGTGTCACAGCTCGACACTTGAAGCACGCTAGTTTCCTTCGCTGCTTCGGCCGCCTTTGCAACAGGAGCGCTGTTCAAACTGAGAGTACCATTGGCGAGCCTAACTTCATATAGCATTAATTTCTTGCTATCGCATTCATTGCTTCGCCCTTGCGGCGAAACTGTGACTTTTTTCTGATAGTAACGAAGGGCGTGTTTTTTTTTTCGGCAACGCCTACAACATTGCTGGTTCCGCAGCCTGTCGCGCCTACAACACTGGTTTATGCGTTGTTCCGCAACACGCCAGCAGTAACAAGCGCTGCTGTCCGCAGTTCTCGAGTTAACGCCTTTTGCCATATGTTTTCTGGATGCTTCGAAATAAATGTGACCACCCGTATCACTTGACAGCGCCGCGGAGGGCCTGTCAATTATGTTGCAGCCACTGAGCAACGGTAAAGAACCGGAAAAGCGCAGAAGGTCGATTAGATAGTGCTCGGTGCACAAAGGCTGCAACAGGCGAGTGAATCGCGGAGAAAGCCTTTGTCGGATATTCTTTTTTTTTATCTCGCTGTGACAAAGCGATAGAAAATCCAAACACACAAAAAAATACAACACCGAAAACGAAAGAGCTACGATAGAGATGCAAAGAGAGAAAGAGTACATGGGTGCCACCCGCGATGACAGGCTTGCACTCGGCGCGACACAATAAAGTGGAGATGCACGAAAGCAAAATGCAACGACCAAAAAAAGATACGGACGAAGAAAGGAAATTGTTTATTTACTAGGCAACAATGTGTTATGTCAAGACGAAGGTCCATTGAATAAGTCTCCGAAAGGCTTGTCAGCACTCCATTAACCGAAATTGTTGCCGCAGATCAGCGGCCGGCAGTCCAGTTTTGTTGATGCGCACATACATGCTCGTGCCATGAGCCCCAGTTAAAGTACGTGCGCACGTAACAAGGGCACAGCGGGGCACCGTAATGTGTATAATTATAGAGAGTGATTGGATGTAGAAATAGCAGAATGGCTGAAACGCCACGCAGGAAATTCATAAATACCTTTAGTTGAAATAAATCAGCGGTGGCGAAGAAAAATCATCCTTTTGTATGATGCCGCAGATCTGAATTGGCGATAAGGGACGTCCGATGAGCGAGATGACTGAATGAATAAGAGGAGAACATCGATATTACTGACTGGCCAACAAACCATTGCCCGGCACAAAGGCGAAATCTCTCGACATCTATCATATACAAAACGCAAGTGCTGCTAAAAGCATCATCTTCGTGACAGCGCATGAGTTAATTTTTGTTGACTCCAACAGACAATAAGGCCAAGGGAAGCATAGCGGCCCCTGTGCTTTCCTTCGCTTCATTACCTGTTGGCTTTTTGCGGTCGTCTAACTAAAGAAACGGACCCCTCGATCTATTCCCCTTCTTTCATTCTTGTTGAGTTTATTTTACATCTTGTGGTGATTTCCTTTTTTTACGTTAGTTTCCCCTGCGGCATGAAAACACGTTAAACAGGACTGTGCACTTCAGTCTCTTGCGCAATGTCTGGGAAAGGCTTGTGGTGTGGGCCAAAGATCAACTTCTGTAGCTCTGCACATTAGTTTGCACACGTCAATCTGCCACTGCAGCACAGTGGCAAAGACACTGTGCTTCCGAGAACGAGTACGTGAGTTGGACTCCCGACCGCTAAGACCGCGTACTGATGAGGTTCGAAGGTAAAACGTCAGTGTACCCGTTCTTGGATGCAAGCTAAAGTACTTGATGCGAAGAATAGTAATCGAGCGTCCTCCACTACGGCATCACTCATAGCCATAACGTAGAATTGAGACGTTTAACATCACAAATTGACTCCTTTTTAACACGCCTGAGCAGCGCGGATGACAGCCTGTTACTCCATGTTATGCATACCTAGAGGCTGTGAAATCAACACTTAAAGCAAGGCGGATCAGTTGTTGTTGTTTCTTTTTTCAATTCACATCTTACAAAGTGTGGAAGCTGATGTGCGTTCATTGGCTGACAGTAATTCAATAACTCATAGAAAACAGAAGGCAAAACTTACTGACACTCGCGGAATGTGAAATCGGCGCTGCATGTAAAAGCGACATGCATATATCAAGGAGAAAAAACAACATGCATGATTGCGTTGAAGCCGCCGCATATAGTCAACGCTGTCTTGCCACGATAAATGAACACAAGCCAGCGGTTCGAACTGACGTTCGGTCAGCGGAAGTAGGCGGGAAGTGCTGCCGCTGATACTGTGGCAAACGCATTGGTCTCACTCCACGCTGTGCCAGCGAGCTGATTCAGCAGAAATCAACGAAAAAAAAACAACAACAGCTAGAGAGGTCGCAAGAAAGGCCAGCAACAAAAACAATATTATTGAGTAGACTCTGATCGAAACGCGGAGCGGCAACCTACGGTGTAGAGACACGACGACAGCAACCCTGGCCAGCTAACTCGCCCATCTAAAGAAAAAGAAGAGCTAACAGTAGATAAAGTAGCGATAAAAGGTGAAAGTGAAGCGGAAAGAAAAGCACAGTCGATAGGCGACAAACAACGCGCAAGAGCGTTAGCCGGGAACTGGGCGCGCCTCACTGGACGCTGGAGCGGAGCAATTAACGGGCTCATGTAGTGATCTGCGTGGTCAGCAGATTTGCGGTCTGCTATGGGCAGTGGGCCAGAAGTGGCGAGAGTGGATGGCCGGCAGAAGCGGCGCGGAGACATCGAGCTGCCCCGCGGACTCACGAGCGGATCGACTGGACGGGCCAGGCGGTGTCACATTGACCACAGGAATGGACGGTCGCACGCACCAGCAGTTCGCCCGAACACGCTTGTTGTCGCACCTGCAGTGAAGGTGCAAGACGCCGAGTACGCAGAGTTCGAGCTTCACAGGTCTGTTCTTGCCTCGAATAACATTGTTAGCCCTCCGCACAGATTCATTTAATCATTTCCTTTCGCGGAGAAGAAAAATGGAGATTAGGGAGGAGAGGGGAGCTGAGAGCCTTGAAGGTACGTTTTTTTTTTATTCAGTGTTATATGCGTACTAATATTTATTTTATAAATACGAAACGTGTCCTTTAGCTGAAACAGCACTAGCTACAAAATGCATAATTTCTAAGGATTCATTCCTTTTTTCTTTCTTTTATTCTTTTGGCACGTACTCGATGGCTTGTGCGCTGGAACCGCCACCGTTATCGCGGGAATTGGTCACTCGGGACACGTCGCGACGAAGAAGAAACGAAGAGTGTAATACGAAATGGACCGTTACGAAATGCGGCTTCTGATTTAATTCGCGTGTCATCGTCCTAGCGTTTTCCTTCTCGTTTCTAAAAGGGCTCTCGTCATTTTTGCTTCCCTTCTCCACTTATGTGGTCTGCGCACTGAGTGATGAGACTTCGAACAATTACTTTTCGGTTATGGGGATGGAAACTGCTGCTTTTTTTTTTCTCTTTCTTCTCAAGTTAGCGTGACTGGCGGTGATTTTCTTACTATTGATATGCTCTGTAATTTAATATTTTCACGCGACATCTTGTTTCATTTCTTTCCCCCACTCCCCGTCCATCTTCCATTTCTGTGTATCTTTATAGTATGCCTCCTTTTTGAAGAGTAGCAGGAGATGTGTTCCTTACGAGTGCAATCATCCCCCCCCCCCTTTCCATCTTTCCATTGCTGTCTGTACACTATTGGGGTTTTACGTCGAATAATAGTCTTCATCGTCTTATTATTTATAATATTTTTTCGTCACAAGCTTAGCTATATTCTGCGAGGCCTACGTCAGACAAAACGCAATATCAGTGCGCGTCCCAGATTATACACTTATGTAGCTGGAAAAGCAACCGAACCTACTTTTCATTGAGCCGAACATAGTTCGCATCGCCCCCTTTTGTTCCCAAGATTATCGGAACCTATACGTGAACTGTTTTGCACAAAAACCTTTATTGAAGCTGAGAATGTCGGCTTTAGCTCAAAGTTTGGAATTTCCGCGCTTTGCTTAAAGCACGACAAAACCGTTTGCGAAAAGGCAGCTTGTGAAACGCCAGAAGGATGTGTCTTCGTGATTAGCTTTTATGCTGCAAGATCAAGTTAAGATTAAAAAAACAAACATTTCAGGCTGCATAAGTGAACACGAAGTGAGGCAGGTAAACAGGTGATGCTAATGCAGGGGCTTAGCGAAGCGATAAAAAATTGTTAAGATGGCTACGTGAACTTAAGTGAAGACGGGTATACGAGACAAAGATGAGTGCTAACTTCCAACAGAGGTTCATTGCGGGAAACACAATTATTAAGCACGAAAATGCTAACAAAAACGGTTTATTAAAAGGTGAAATGCGAAGAAAGTAAAACACGTTTGCATCACCAAGTGCCGGGTACTTCCTAGGAAACTCCCTTCCTATTCTGATACGGGCGGTGACAGCCCGCTGACACGTAGGTTGCGTTCATGTGATATCTCTGCAACTTCTAGTATACGGTAATGCGGTATCGCTTTTCTTTGTGTCTGTATATTGTTCTGGCGTCCTGGAATGCACGTACACACTTATGAGTGTGGCAATGCTGTG
Organism: Rhipicephalus sanguineus; assembly: GCF_013339695.2. Lineage (NCBI taxonomy): Eukaryota > Metazoa > Arthropoda > Arachnida > Ixodida > Ixodidae > Rhipicephalus > Rhipicephalus sanguineus. The sequence goes on from NC_051176.1 coordinate 157,565,800, forward strand.
ACAAGGGGGCATCTTTTTCTCTTTCAGCGTATGTTCCTCGTCGTTCAGTAGACAATGGTAGCGCGAATAAAGTCCACGCTGACATAGTTCATGATAACATAAGTCCAAGCTGCCCTTATAAGCACCCTTTTTCCTAACCTATACAGAGGGAGGAGTAAGTGAAGACAAAATTATGGAACGGAAAGTGAGTGAAAGAAAAAAAAATCACAGCATATCCACGGGTGAATGATGAAGAGCTTGGGCGAAGCTCCTGAAGCAATCATGATTACACCGTGAAATCTTCAGTGGTTTCGCCCAGCAGTAATCAAAGCGATAGCCCAATACATCATCAAAGACGTGACAAACAATATATATATATATATATATATATATATATATATATATATATATATATATATATATATATATATATATATATATATATATATATATATATATATATATATATATATATATATATATATATGCCATCTAGTGGTGATTTACACAAGCGCACTATTGCACACACTTCTATTGGACCAACGCCATCTAGGAAATGAGACGAGAAATGGTGATGACGACACAGATTGTGTACAGCGCCATCTAGAATATCATCACTCAAATGCAGTTTGCATGTACTTCTATGAGACAGCGCCATCTATTATACTGTTCGGGAGATACTGCCGGTTACGCCTGACGCCGGATAAGGTTAGACTAAGAGGAGCTTCGCCCGTAATATGCACAAGATCCCTGTAACGCCGCATGTGTACAGCTTCATAAATCATAATACAAAGGTACTTGTGAAAAAACATACATTTGAACATTCTTGGCTGAGAAAGGTTCTTTTTTATGTATTCGGGACTTAAGCACCGGACTGGTACACATGACGTCAAAGCGCGCGTGATACCACACGTCCAACCATCAACCGGCGCTCCGCACACGGGCAGTCGCGCAACAAATCGCGCCACACACATCGCGCCATACCAAGCCATACACGTCGTCGCCCACGTGGGGATGCCCTCTCGGACGGCGCACCAATGCTTACGCATACTTATATAGCTACTCTGGAGGTTCCATAATTTCTCTCAGTCGCGTTGAGGACTCTCGTGTTATTCTTATCGAGCACATTGCAAAAGCGCAGCAGTATACTGCACTGCTCCTTCCCGTAATATATTGTTTCGTGGATCTATTCCTTCCTTTAGCAAGTACAGTGCGCTCAGTCGCTGGTGATCAGCAGTGCGGTGGGGTGTACCATAGTATATATACGTATGGGCGGGATAGATGGTGTTTGGGCTAATTAGTAGAGACGGCGCACTACGGGACGCGATACCGGTAAAATATTGCGCTGACTGCCTAGTTATAGCTACTGCTATATAGCGTCCGTAGCGGTGCACTTACGGAAACGTCTGGCCATAGTTTGGTGCCGCTGGTCGCCGCTGCGGATGCCTGGGAAAACATCAAATGGCATAAGCGCAGTATAATGAGCGCAATGGGGCACAAAAAAAAGGGTTCCCGAGTTCTGATGGAAAGAAAACGCGGTAGTTTACGCGCAAGTACTGGAGGAGTTTCATCAGAGATGAAGCAAAGGTTTAAGGCAAATATGCGCATATAGGTTAATGTTCAATACGCAAATGGATGTGCGCGGGGTATTATAGTGGAATAAAGCGGGGGTGCCTTCTGATGTACAGTTGGCCGAAGAAAGATGGCGAGCATAAAAACTGCAGTGCACAGTCGCGCCAGCATGCACGATAAAATTAAATAATCAAAAAGTCAGGTCGATGAGAAAGCATAGCCTGTCGATGTAAACACCCCTCTGCAAGTCTGCACCACTCACTCCCGGCCCGCGAAGAAAAAAAAAAAAAAGAGCCTTATGGTTTATTATGGCTCTCGGAGCGCATGACTTTTTATACCACGCCTACATATTTGCTTTTTTATTTCTGCTTTTCCCCCGTCTTTTGAGTCGTATGCTGATCTCATGCACAGAGTATCCGATCGGATGGATAACATTGGTCCGCATCTCTGCGAGTCACCTTGATGCCATCTCGCATCTTCTATACCAGTGGCTCTCAGCCATGGGTGTTTTGGGGACGCCTTCTGGACTCGTGGAAGTGATGAGGGACCCTTTGCGGTGAGAGAAAAAAAAAGGGGGGGGGGGGGGGGAAGGTGCCATAAATTAACACAAGATGCAGCGCGAAACAGGAGCCTTTTATTTCTCCCTGGAAAAGAATGGTCGAACTAAACTGCCACTCCCAAGTCGACCTCAACAGCTTCTCAATAAGTTGTACGGTGTGCAGCCGCATTCAACCTGTTTCTTTATATGTTTGCTCTTCAAATATGCAAGCCTAGAAAAAGTATGCTCACGTGAATATGTCGTAGAAAACTGCACCAAAGCTTTACAGACATCTCACGGAAAAGGAGAAACATAAGTCGGCTCTGACGCAAGACATACTTGCCATGCGGTGAAGCATAAAAAAAAAATCCGGCAGATCCCACGCATTGTGGGAATCGATGTAATGCGAAGTAGTCAGCGAGGAGCTGCGTACCCAGCATTGTTTGTTCTTGAGGCAAATTAAGGCATTCATGACACGAGTGTACCATGGGCATGGCGCGTAAATCATGCCTACATTATGTGCATGTCATGATTTTCATGTTACCACCTGTAATTTATGTCTGTCATAGAGTCATGCCTCGCCACACCAATATTGGTATATATTCATTTAACAAAACGGCCGCGGGCGCCCTAAGACCGTGTCATGTAAATTATGCCGTACAAGGCGTACATGTCATGATTTGCGTCTTACGACCTGTCACCTATCTTCGTCTTACGCTCTTGTCCCGCCATACAAATTTCGGTATATATGAAACAAACGAAATGGCCGCCAGAGCACCAAGACCGCGGCATGTAAATCATACCATATATGACATGCATACCATTACTTTCATGTTACGGCCTGTCATTTATAATATGTGTACACTCACGTCACACCACACCAATTTGGTACATATCACATTAAAGAAACAGCCGCGAGCACATCAGCGTGACATTTAAATGATGCCATACATGACATGCATGTCATGATTTTCATGTTGCCATCTGCATTAATTTTTTTCATAGACACGTGCCATGCCATCCAAATTTTGGTGTACATGAAGCCAGCAAAATAGCCGCGAGTGCACCATGAGCGAGGCATGCAAACCATGCCGTACATGACATGCATTTCATGATTTTCATGTTACGACCTGTCATTTATGTCCGTCATAGAGTCATGTCACGCCATACCAATTTCGATATATGCCAAGATATCGAAACGGCCGCAAGCACATTATGAGCGTGGCATTTAAAACATGCCGCACATGGCATGCACGTCATGATTTTCGTGTTACCACCTGTCGTTTATGTCCGTCATACAGTTATGTCAAGCCATACCAATTTTGGTATATGTCAAGCCAGCGGAACGGCTGCGAACACATCATGAGCGTGCCTGTAAATCATGCCGTTCATGACATGCATATCATAATTTTCTTGTTACGACCTCTCATATATGTTCGTCATACAGTCATGTCACGTCATACCGATTTTCGTATATATATGATGTTCGTGTTACCACATGTCATTTATGTTCGTCAAAAAGAAATGTCTTGCCATACCGCTTTTAGTATATATTTGTTAGAACTTTTAGCACTGTTAATGTATTTGTTCCGCGAATATTTATCTCGACTAAGTGTGTAAAATATTAGGATTTTGGCTTGACTTTCATTCTCCCGATTAATCTAAGTGCCATTTGCGGTGAGGTGAAAGCCGTATAAGGCTCTCACTTGACCCCTCAGGAAGGACACGGTGCAGTATCATCATAGTGCATTCAGTGCTGTTCCCTTGGCTTCTTTCTTGCAGCACTTGCGTGCATGACAAGCAGCACGTACATGTTCGGCTTATCATGCGTACGATAAAAATTTGCAGTGCGACAGCTCGAAACAAGCAAGGTGACTTATCCGCGGCAATCTAGAGTTCCACGTGGTTGCGCTCGGCGAAATGCAGTGGAGCAGCGCGGAAAACGTGATACGCAACTCTGACTCTCTTCGGGATTTTTGTATATATAGCAACTCTAATCACGGCTTACTTGGCGCGCCAGCTGCAGGTCAAGAGCACTGCTAATACGCTTTTCGTTGAACTGTTAGCTCAGAAACGAGCAGGTCACCTATAGTGTTTGCCAGAGATCACACGTGGCCTCTTATTTTTATAGGGGATCATTCGGAGACGCAGATGAACTGGAATGTTTATCTCTTCTTCGCAGACAGTCAATAAGCCGATTTTCTACTACATACGCCAGATCCACACAGCCGCCCATGGTGAACACCGTAATGGTGTGTACGTTGCGAGAGAACATTGTTCAGCGGGTATTTTTTTAATGAGACCTTAAAGCTAAGCGGCGAGCAGTTTTGCAACGTGCCCCCGTCTGACTATTGCCAGCCGTGACCTGGACTCGAATCTGCTGCCTAGTGCTCAGCAGCAAAACAGCCTTGGCCCTGGCTGTAACGCGAGTGTATCATGACCTACGGATATGGTTTGTCAGTATTTCGTGAGCTGCATTGTATTTCATCTTTTCCATGGCGTTTCTTTCCTTCAGTCGCCACAATCAGTCGCAAATTCAGTTGTTTAAGCTCATAGCAGGCATTCTTTATTTTGTGCAGAAAATTAATAACTTCAAAGCGCGTGCCCACCGGCACGATCAGCTGCACAAGCCGATTTGTCTACAGTCAAACTTCGCTTTGGATTGTAAACGCCGCCAGTCTCACTCAGGTCATCACAGTGGTTCCCCAAGGGCAGCATTCATGCGATATACACCTATTAGAATCCCACGGAGAGACCATGGAGAGACAGAGGTCTGCAGCCCTCCATAGGATTCAGATAAATGCATACAGCATGAATGCTGCCTTTAGGCGACCGCTGAACCGGCCTGAGGGAGGTTCGCCTTGAATAATACATATACGTGGCCCTAATGGTGTTAATGAATGTTAATGTCTACCTTTTCCATTGTTTTTATTTGCTGCTATACAACCATTACATTATGCATGGACTGACCCATCGCTTCTTGAAACCTACGGGAATGCCACGGAAAGTTTTCATAAACTAGATGTAAATTGTGTTCACCCGAGCGTGCAATAAATTATGCATTACCGCTATTGTGGGCAGCTACTATCGTGTTGCGCACTAAAAGAAAAGGAAAGGAGCGCCGCTCTCTGTGCAATGGAAACCACAGTTTCTCATCTCTGCATTTCTAGGTAATAAAAACAAGCTTAAACAAACAGAAGACAGACAGCGTCGGGACATTTGGCATCTCCCGTCGCGCTCGCTTCACTATGAATTAGCAATGCGTGCCCTGCGGTGCGATCCGTTCTCTACAAATGAGTCGTGAAAGAGGCTCTCGCATTATCTCGTCGCTCCCTAGAGACAAAGTCTGAGATGAGATTTCAATATTTCATTCTGTTTCGGAGCGTCCTCGATACCAGAGAGAGGACGTATAGCCGTGGAAAAGCGCCATTCAGTTGTGTAAATTAATTCGGGAAAACATCGCAGGGAGAAAGAAGCGTTTGGCGCCGTGCGCTTTTCTTTCTATGCCCTATTCACAATTTTTGCTTAGTGAAGCATAAAGGACGCAGAAGTAACCTTGTGAGCGCTTGAGTTTTCAGCCGCTCTGATTGTTCAGGAGCTACGCACAACGCCATAATTTCTCGCCTCGCCCTCAAATATAAAGGCCAGTCCCCGGCCGAAAGCTCAGAATAAATGTTATGTTTCTCACTGTGACTTTCTCTCATATATTTTAACTGATAGCCAGTAATATTCTTCTAAAAAATACATACATACATACATACATACATACATACATACATACATACATACCTACATACACACACATACATACATACATACATACATACATACATACATACATACATACATACATACATACATACATACATACATACATACATACATACATACATACATACATACATACATACATACATACATACGTACGTACGTACGTACGTACGTACGTACAGTGGTCAACTCTCATATCTATAACGCCGGAGTGTCGTGCTTGGAACTGCATGAGCGACATCTACAGCTTGAAACGGGCCACATCAGAGCATGCGCAGTGTCACTGATGCGCTCGCCATGTAATTTCCGTCCTTGTTATCGCCGCGGCCGCGACAACTGATTTCGCCGTCAGAAGCGCTGTCAACCTATAGCGCCTAAAAAAGAGAGAGAGTGCAATCACCGGATCGGCGTGTATTATACTGCGCACTTATTCTCGGTTCGCAGTATCATATCATACCGACAATGCGTCGGACAATGGATAAACTTATAAGTGGACGCAAATCTGATGTTGGGACAATGTGACCGCGAACGGCAAATCAACACGCAGCATAGCTTTCATCGCGCGCTGACAACGGTTCGCTTCGCTTCGTTTCCTTTTTTTTCTTTTTTTTTTCTTCTTTGTTTTCTGTGATAAACTGTTGACAGCGCTTCCAACGGCCAAAGCAGTTGTTGCATTCGCGGTGATAACCAACGATCGAAAATGCAAGGTAGGCGCATCAGTGGGGCTGCGCATGCTCAGAGGTGCCCCGTTTTCAACTGTAGATGTCGCTCGTGCAGTTCGGAGCTGGACGCTCCGTCGTTATAGATATGAGAGTTGACCACTGTACGTACGTACATACATACAGTCCTAAAAGCTCAAGAACTCTCGTTTCAACAGTGCGCACGTACCGTCGCGGTGCACTCTTTCAATATAGTCCGCTCAGTAACCATCGCAAATATTGGTGTCTTCAAAAAAACTTTGGAGCACTTTCATTGCCTTGCGGTTTATCCTAGACGGCCGTGGGCCTAGTATTTTGGCCAACGAAAACGTTCGCTCAGAGCCCAGCGTGTGAAGTTCCTGTTCGAGTCGCTGTGTGTGTGTGACGTGCTTGGGACAGCCGCTCCTCTTCGCCGACAAAGCAAAACTGAAAACGCAAAAAAAAACTCGACTTACGGGAAACTTGGATGATGTTGGTATGATCACTAACTGCCTTGATCAGTATCGGAAGGTATCCACAAGGAATGGTGATGTCTGCATCGTACGTTACCATAACCACCATGTCCTTATTCAGCGGAATGTGAGCTTGGACCTTGATACCATCGAAGTCTTCGACTCTGGCCAGATCAAGCAGAGAGGGCGCGAGTATAACGTCGATGGCCAAGCAATTCTTGCGGGGATTGACTCGCAAGTACATCCTTGATTTCATTTGGCACGATTGACTTGAGCTTTCCCAAGATGGTCCGCCGGTTGAGCTGCCTCAGATTGTCCGATGGCGCCACTGGGAGAGGGGAGACAGTGCAGAAAAATTGAGAAAGATGCCATAAAATAAATAATAAAAATCTTTCGAGAGAGAATCGAACCCAGGCCTTCTGCTTGGCAAACAGGCATTCTACCACAGAGCCACGCCATTGCTTGAAACAGCTTCGAAAAAAAAAAACACTATATCAATGTCTTGTAGTGGGGAGGAATCTCCTTAACGCATTAATATTGCGTGGCAGAAGCGAAGAATCACGCCAGGCATCGAAATATGTGAATTGCGCAACGAGTGGGTGTTTTAAAGGCCACCCATTACCAAGCGCTCAGACATATTTAATAATCATCATCAGCAAAAGCATCAACAAAGTTGGCAGCTGCGTAGGTTCGCGTGTTGCCTTACGGACGCGTAGTGGGCCCTTCGCTGATTCGCAAAAGGAAGATTTCGATGCCGTGTTCCCCCATTAAACTTATACTTACACAGACCTGGTCGGACGATATCGCCCCTCTGTCATTTCTGCGAAGAAATAGAAAATATTGAGCATTATTTTTGGTCGTGTCGCAGATATTCACTTATCAGAAAACGTCTTCTCATCACTCCGCTTTAAGCTTAACGGCAGAAATGGTACTAAGCTTCGGTGCCTCAGGCTTAGGATATTGCCACAGGAATGCCTTTGATGCGGTGTGTAATTTCATTCAAGCTCCGAAACGTACACCATTTTAATTCTGAATCCAACAAATATTTGTTAAGTAATTACAAAAGTGTTAAAATCTAACAAATCTACTCGAAATTGTTCTGATCAGGTTAATACGGCAGTCTGGTCCACTAGTGCCATCGCACTGTCATTGCGGTATTTATTTCATACGGTATCTACTATTCAACTTATCGTTTTATTTGCTTTTTATCATTCTTCATTTTTCGAATTATCTTCTAAATTTTACACAACGAATTCTTGGCCAATTCCCCAGAGTGGGTATGTACCATGGTGTATAAGGAAAAACAAAACAAAGCACTGCTCAACTGTACTTGCAGTAGACATTCTAGGATAGTTTGAGACGGCCAACGTTACGCGCACAGACGTTCGTTTCCTTGCGGCACGGTTGAGGCATGCACCGAGAACCGAAGCAGGCTAGCAGTTGAGAAGGCGATGCCCACGGGGCCCGATTACGCTATCGCATTCTGCTCTTGAAGGTGAAGCTCAAGCGCCTTCCAAGTATTTTTTCAAGTGACGGCGGTAAATATCAATTACCTTGCTTTCGATTACGTTTGGGTTGGTTTTCGCATCATTCCCATCTGATTTCAACTCGGTCTAACGTTTAGCAAGCTCGACTGAAGCACACGTAAGCACATCTTGAAGCATATGTAAGACAGCGTTAATGTGGTCAGACTGCGGTGGGGAAGCTTTACTCGAGGCAGGTGCATCTTCACCTAACATTGGCAGCTTTGGAGGCCTCGGGTTTTCCTCAACATAACCGCATTGTAACAACAACAGCGCCACGTCAATGCAATCACACATAGTAGTTTGTACAAGTAGGCGTGGGAGCAGCAAAAAGGAGCGATTGTGACTGCGTTTAGTAAAAAGAGCCAAATTGTTACGGACCTGTGGAGCGAAGAAAAGATGCGCATGAGGCACAGTTCTGCTCCCAGGCCCACTGAAGCAGTAGCTTATTATCAAGCTACTTTTGAAGGCGCTGAGAAAAGGCGGCAATTCAGCTGGTACCGTTTTCCTAGAAGAGAGGAGGTATCCGTCTATAACGGCACATCAAAGAAGGTCGGCAAATTGGACAGACCACATGTGCGGTTGACGGGTTCTTGACGATCCTGGTTAGCATCGATGCAGTCATCCGTTGTTGAGCAGATAGGAATGGGCGCAGTAGGTGAAACAAGGGCCAGCATCAGCATGATCTGCGTAGCGAAGAAAAAATGCGCATCAGGCATTGCGCCACGTGTTCCCGCTCATATACCACGACTGCATAAATCCAACCGATTCACTAAAGACATCCATGTCATCATGAAATCTAATAAATTTTGAAGAACTAGTGGTTATTACCTGATACTACTAAGCACGAGGGCGCTAGCTTGATTCTCCGCTGCAGCGGCCACATTTTGGTCAAGACGGCATGCAAATATGTTCGTGCGTTTAGATTTACATTCGCGTAGAAGAACCATGAACATACTCTGGAGCCCCGACTTATCGCATTTATCAAGACACGTATATTATTGGTTCGGGGCGCGATACCCTATAATTTGATTTGATTGCAGACTAGACAGTGTATCCAGTTAAAAGTATCATTAATAAACGGAATGCCTTGGACACAATTCGTCTCATTTCTCGGTGGCTGCTAACAGATTGTAAGCCCGAGTTTTAAGGTTCGTTCACACCGGCGACTAACAACGGTCGCGTGACTAAGTTAGTCGCAAAGTGACTCGTTGCAAATGGTCGCAAATGGCCGTTTTAGTCGCAAAGCGACTGCTGTGGCTCATTCGCTCGCTGCTCGATTTTTCAGTCGCGCGACTGCAGTCGCAAAGCTCTGAGCCAATCACATGCGCAGGAACAGGACGTCACCTTAGTTTACGGGGCAATGGCAATGCGAGCTATATACGAGCAGACGTGAATTCTATGTGGCGACATATATAGGTCGCACGCAGGTGTGAACATCGGTCGCTTTGAGTCGCTTTTTGACCGCCAGTCGCAAACGGTCGCGCGGCCGTTGCTAGTCGCCGGTGTGAACGAGCCTTTATAGGCGAATGCAAATGGAAGAGGGGAGCGAGCCATGGTCGTTGTCACAGCGTAGTATGTTTCTTTCCTGTTTGTTCGCTTTGACGACAAAGAAAAGCGATGGCCTTAGAGGCCGAGAGAAGTGAGATAGTGACGGTGTCAGCACGCAAACCATGGACATACAACAAGGTCGATTAATGGTGTTTGGGGCGGTCGCATTTCGATGGAGGCGAAATGCTAGAGGCCCCTCTACTGTGAACGTTAAAGAACACCAGGTGGTCGAAATTATCCGAAGCCCTCCACTACGGCGTACCTCGTAATCATACTGTCGTTTGGGCACGCAAAACCCCCTCAATTATCCTTATTAATAATGGTACTGGTAGGGTTACATCTACGATGATACAAAGGAGCAAAAAAATGAAGTAGCTGGAGTACTGTTTCGCTCAATCCCCCCAACGCAACAGAACAAGACTACTATGTTTCACCTAGTTCCAACTATCGTTTCCGTATTGCTTGGTTATTTATTCTTCTTGTTCTTCAAATATTTATCTTCGACACACGTGTCTGCAGGTTTTTCAGCTTAAAGTGTCGCAGTATAATGATTTATTTAAAGCGAAGTTTTCTTGGCAAGTAATATTTCGGCAATATTATTTTGGCCACTATTATATGGCGGCTATTCAGGACATTTCAATGAGGCTGTGCAGCCGGCTTATGTCGGTTTACCATGAACAAATTTTTTTAGACGAAAGTGTTTTGTCCCGGGGTCCACCAAGACTTCACTGACATCATTTTCGTCACGGATGTGACGTCGGTAAAGTGCACACGAACTGGTGACAAAGAAAAACCAGAAGAAAAAAAAATCCGGCAGATCCCACGCACTGTGGGAATCGATGTAATGCGAAGGAGCCAGCAAAGAGCTGCATACATCGCCTTGTTTGACTTTGAGCCAAATGAAATCATTAAGGCCATGGCATTTAGTTCACCATATAGCGCATGTTTGCCATGCACGCATGCATCCCCAATCTGGTAGATGCCATGCTAATGAGACGTATATTCTGGTATGTACAATGCGTGACCTGTCGTTTATGTTCGTCACGCACTCGTGTCATGCCATACCAGTTGTGGTATATCCAGTTAACAAAACGGCCGGAAGCGCACCATGACAATGTCATGTAAATCATACCGTACATGACATGCATAACATGATTCGCCTGTTAGGACCTCCCATTTATGTTCGTCATACAGTCACATCGCGCAATACCAATTTTGGTGTATATCAAACGAGCGAAATGGCCGCGAGTGCACCATGAGTATGGCATGTAAATCATGCCATACATGACATGCATATCATGGTTTTCATATTACCACCTGTCGCTTATATTCGTCATACAGTCGCGTCGCGCAATACAAATTTTGGTGTATATCAATCTAGCGAAACGGCCGCGATCGGACAATGAGTGTGGCATGTAAATTATGCCGTAAATGATATGCATATCATGATTTTCAAGATCCCACCTGGCATTTATGTTTTTCATACAATCGCGTCACGCAATAACAATTTTGGTGTATATCAAGCTAGCGAAACGGCCGCGAATGCGCCATGAGTGTGTCATGTTAATCATGACATACACGACATGCATGTCATGGTTTTCATGTTACCGATTGTTATTCATGTTCTTCTTGCAGTAACATCGGGCAATACCAATTTTGGTGCATATCAATAAAGCGAAACGGCCGCGAGCGTACCATGAGCAGTTCATGTCGTACATGACCTGCATGTCATGATTAATAAGTTTTTAGAGGATAACAGCATACTGTCTTCTTGTCAACATGGCTTTCGCAAAGGTTTCTCCACTATAACACAGTTAACAACAGTTGTTCACGATTTCGCTAGTGTTCTTGATGGGTCCGGCCAGGTTGATGTAATATTCCTAGATTTTAAGAAAGCCTTCGACCTTGTATTACATAGCAAGCTTACTCATCTCCCTGCATCTTTCTGGCTCTCCCATTCCTACCGTTCAACAATGCAAAGTTGTTGGCTTCCATTTGCATTCGGCCAAGAACGCGCAGGCCCTCCATCACGCTGTCAGGACCTGCCACTCGGTAACTCACCTCCTGCGACGCGTTGTCACTCGACATTCGGGTCTCCATGAAGCTCATGCGTGCCGTGTTGCCCATGCACTCGCCCTCAACAAGTTCCTGTATTTTATACCTTACGTTCAATTTACCCAAGCCCAACTTAACACTCTGGAAAGAGCTTTGTTAGGCCTCTACAAGGCAGCTCTCAACCTCCCTATCACTACCTCTACCACTAAGCTCTTTGCCACTGGCCTCTTCCATCCACTACGTTCTCTTCTTTCTCTCCACCACGATTCTCAGATTGCGCGTCTTTCTCTTACCAGTCAGGGTCAATGGCTATTGGCCCAAGCGAGTATCCCTCACATTCCAGTTCCCGTTGCCACCTTGCCTTCTCCCGCGTGCACCCCTGCTCCCAACCTTCGTATCCTTCCTTTCCCGTCCAACATGTTCCCCGTTCTGCACGTCGGCCGTCGTCACGCGGCAGCGCAGCATCATTCCCCTCCCTTTTCTACACAGGGAGTCGCCTATACGGATGCCTCGTTCGTTGCTCCTCGGGGTTCATGCGGCTACGCTATCTACCATCCACACCTTTCGACACCTGAAACCCACACCAGCGGGCCATACCTGCACCCACCCGATGTACTTTCGCTCGAGGTCCTTTCCGTTGTCCATGCCTTACAATCATTTTCTTTCCTCCCTTCACTTCCCGAGTACACGATATACTCTGACTCTTACGCCGCCATCCGTAACATACAGAACCGCACATTACCCCCATACCTCCAACTGGAGGTTGAGTGAGCTGTCTATGCGCTGCAACCTTCCCCTGTTTTCCTACGCTGGGTTCCTGGGCTTTCTGGGATTGACGGCAATGAGCTGGCTCACCGGCTCGCCCGTGATATATTGCACCGGGCACCGTTCATCCCCTGGCCCACACCTTCGGAAGACAGTGGGAGCTCCGTCAAGAACGATGGGAAGATCTCGCTGCGCCATACTATCAAGGAGGTATACCTACAGCTCCGACTCGACAAGCGCCTTTACCCTCCTCCTCATCCATCGCTCACTCTACTAGAGGCTCGAATTCTACGGCACATCCAAATGAATTGCCTGATCACCCCCTCTCGCCTTTTTCTTTATAAATATAGATCGGACCCCTGCTGTCCCAATTGCCCATCTACATATGCAGACCTGCCACACTGCCTTTTCTACTGCCCAACTGCTCAGCAATCCAGCTCTTATCCTCCCCCTTTCCTTTCCATCACCACCTGGCTCGACTGGATCGGCGCCGAAGGGGAAGAAGAACAGCGTCGACTGATCGCGCAGGCAGTCGAAATGCTCGGCCTATGAATTTGGCTGAATAAAAGTCTATTACTACTACTACTACTACTTAGTAAACTAGAATCAATTCTTCTTCCAACTTATATAGTTAATTGGGTGGCTGCCTATCTGTCTAACCGTAATCAGTTCGTTTCTAATAGTGGCCACTCCTCTGAGAAGCTACCAGTTTTATCTGGTGTGCCCTAGGGCACTGACTTGGCCCCTTATTATTCTTGATATTCATTAACGCCATTACAAATGAAATACATTCCCCTGTTCAAATTAAATTATTTGCGGATGATTCTGTACTTTATAATGAAATTAAATGCCATGAAGATCAACTATTACTCAACTATAATCTCCAAATTATTCTTTCCTGGTGTGATCGGTGGAGCATGGAGTTAAATGTCAGTAAAACAGTGTACATGTCAATAACTAAAAACAAATCTAAAAAACTTTCTTTTGGGTACAAACTGGGTTCCGAAAGGCTTGCAGAAGTGAATGAGTACAAGAACCTGGGAATCACAATAACTAACAACCTTAGTTGGAATACGCACATTACCAACATATGCAACTCTTCGTTCAGAAAACTTTGCTATTCTCAGACATAAGCTAAAAGATACACCCTCTAGCACTAGGTTAACGGCTTATACATCACTAATTCGGCCTAAACTTGAATATGCCAGCATTCTCTGGGATCCGTACACAAAAACTTATATCGATTCACTGGAAATGATTCAGCGTAAAGCTGTCAGGTTCATCTATTTTAAATATCGTAATAGTGACTCTCCCACTAGTTTAATGACGCAGAATGGTATTCAAACTCTGCAGTTACGCAGAAAAATACAGAGACTAAAATTTCTCTTTTCGCTGAAAAATAAACTCTTAGCCATAAACCCAAGTCCTTATATAATGTCACTTACTGCTCGAACAACACGGCATCGTCACGCTCAATCTCTAACACCCTATCGGACACGCGCTAATCTTTTCAAATATTCCTTCTTCCCGCGAACCATCACCGACTGGATCAACCTACCATTTCCCTCCTTACAAAACGCCGATTTCTTAGAACATGTAACTATTTGAACTTCTGACCATGATGTACCAATTTCTCATACCTTCATTATCTGTTATTTCCTGTTTCCCTAATCTAAAAAGCCAATGTCACTTGCCTTATTTTATGCCTCTATGTGTATATCTATGTATGACGTGCTTTTGCAACATGGTCTTATTTTTAGTGTGTGAAAATTTTCGTTTGATTATGTTTCTACTTTTGTTGCTTCAATTGGGAGTGCCCCTTCTAAAGAAACTATGCAGTTTTTGCCTTATTTTATGCTGCAGTTTCTTTTTTATATTTATCAGTGTTATTTCTGTTGAGCATGCGATTGCTCTGCCTTTATTTGATGTGCCTTCTCATGTACTTTTGCCCCTCCTGCTTGGGCCCCTGTTTGGGCCTGCAGTATTTTGTAAATAAAAAAAATGAGCAGTTCATGTCGTACATGACCTGCATGTCATGATTTTCATGTTACCACCTCTCTTTACGTTCGTCATGCAGTCGCGTCACGCAATACTAGTTTTGGTGTATATCAAGCAAGCGAAACGGCCGCGAATTCACCATGAGCGTGGCATGTAAATCATCACGTATATGATATGCATGTCATAAGTTTCATGTTACCACGTGTCAGTTATGTTCGTCATACAGAAATGTCTCGTCATACGAGCTTTCGTATATATCCATTCATTTAAACTGCCGCGTGCGGCCCGAGATCATGTCATGTAAATCATGCTGCACATGACATGCGTGTCGTAATTTGCACGTTAGGACCTGTCATTATGTTCGTCATGAACTCGTGTCACACCATACCAATTTTGGTATATATGAAATTAACGGAACGACCGCAATAGCCCCAAGGCCGTGGAATGTAAATCATGCTGTTCATGACATGCATGTCATGATTTTCATGTTATGAGCCGTCATTTATGTTCGTAATACGGTCATGTTATCCCATACCAATTTTGGTATGCATGCGATTAACGAAACGGCCAGGACAGCACAAAGTCGTAGGCGGCTAGATAGATAGATAGATAGATAGATAGATAGATAGATAGATAGATAGATAGATAGATAGATAGATAGATAGATAGATAGATAGATAGATAGATAGATAGATAGATAGATAGATAGATAGATAGATAGATAGATAGATAGATAGATAGATAGATAGATAGATAGATAGATAGATAGATACGCTCAAAGTTGCAGAAGTTCGCTAAGAAATGCTTCGCATTTAAAAGTTTCATTGATTTGGATGACCTGGGAATCTCCCACTCTCCACTGATCTGCCCACTGCGCCACCAACGCATGTGCAAGAGGCTTTAAAAGTGAGCCTTATATCTCTCACACCTCCCTCTCACAGTGATCTTCGTTGGCGGGATGGTGTCGCCGTCTATAAGCGGTGAAGTGAAGTACTGCATCATGACACTAACGAGTGACGACACGGAGCGCTTCGGTAGTTTCAGTGCAACGGAGGCTTTCAATACATTATTGTCGGAAACTCTATGGTCGGTGCAATGCGCCCTACGCGATGATTCGGTTTGGTGACGACGCAGTGCGTGCTTTGCCTTTCGCGTCATGTTAGCGTGACGACTCGTCGGCAAAGTAGTGCTGCTTCCACATGCCCCAACGGCGTTTATCCGCCGCCCACTGCTATCGAGTGCGATAGCACCGGCTAATAAAACTGCTGCAATAAGCGGCACAGAAAGGCAACGACGTCGATGGACGAATATCGCGCAGTGAGTGATTTGGTGCAGCGAGAGAGACGCCAGCTGTTAGCGGAACACCTTCCCGTGTTCACGGCTCAAGCTACGAACTATGCCTCTCGCGTTCCTGAAGCACTGTGGGGTATATGCACGAGCACAGGCGTAGGTTATATAGGTAGGGGTCGCACACCCTGCGTTTCTCTCCTCGAATGACGACGTTTTGAATGAGTGCGTATCAAGTAGCCGTGTTCATTATGTGCTTGTTGATGCCATCTTTGCGCGGGACTCACCATATGCTGTGTCCAGGTGTATGTTAACTACTTTAGCTACAAAACTACTTGAGCTACTTTAACTACGTTAACTACAAAGGTTTAATCATGAGCATGGACGTCCAACGGTGCTATAGCTGCCAAACCCCAATAGACAGTGTACAAGCTCTCATACATCAATGTACAATAAACAGTCAACTACTCCTGTGAAGTTCACTCTCGTGTTATACCGATTCTTACGACGGGGGGATCAACCATGTTTTTTTAGTGTTTCTGGTCGGGTTTGTTTGTACCTGCAGAAAAGTGAAAGTGATATCTTATTCTCTGCGTTGGAATTTTGGAATAATGTTACAATTATACGGAAGTTAAGCCTCTCATTTTTTTCTTTTTTTGTGTGTGTATACAGTGAAACCTCGGTGATACGAATCTCACGGGACCACCAAAAATATTCGTATCATCAGAAATTCGTATCACCAGAAATCACAGAAAATTAGCATGCGACAAAAGAAAGCTGGCCTACATTTTCATTTATTGTTTTTCATGGCCGCAGCAACGTCAGGAAGAACCCTGAATGATTGTCAGTTAATCTTTAGATGTCGGCAATCGTATCAGCACTCGTAAATATACGACCCGTACGCGCGTATTTAATTATTGAACCAGGTGCGTTGTGACCCCCGACAGCAGTAACCCCTTCCAAATCTTAGTAGGTATGTTTTTTTCATGACACCGGTGTACTGCAGCGAAAGTAATGAAAGAAGCACTTTGACGCGATGGATCACGGCCACGAAGTTACGGAACCACGATCCTGTGCTATGATTTTGTTATCGCGGAGGTGTTGAGGATGTTTTTTTTTTGTTGTTGTTGTTGATTTACGGCGATGCCCGCACAAGTGCGACCTCAGCGGTCGCGCATGTTGACGTTGCGAGGCCTGACTCCTTCGTCAAGACCGTCCTCGCCTTCTTTCGGTCCTCGTCCACCTTTCATAGGATGTCTGATGCACGAAGCAGGCACGTATAAACACAGTACAACGACAGCAGCCCGCATCGACGCGTTAGGAAAAAAAAAGCATGGCGCTAATGTCCTCTGTAATCTAAAGGCGAAGACACACGGATGCGCATAAGAGCCTCAAAGATTCGCGCACACAATCTCGCAGGCCGTGACGCGTCTCTGAAGGTTTATTCTGACCGTAAGAAAAGTGTTTTTCTTGCACCGTGATTCTGACGATTTGGCGGTGCGGCGCGCATGCCCACGCTTGCGTTACGGCGCTCGCACGTGCTTGGCGCGTCTTCCGCGACAGCGCGGACAGCACCCCTTCGTACCTGGGCGGTTGCGTACGTTCGTATCAGACGTCGCTGGGTGAAAATCTGTTCGCACCAATCGTACTCCATTACAGTGCAGGCCAATGGGCCTTGGCCGAGGCCAACTAAAAATTCGTATCACCCCGAAATTCGTATGAACTGTGATCGTATCACCGAGGTTTCCCTGTATATCCGCCTTCATGATGCTGAGTGTTTTGATGTGTCTTATAAACACACCTGGTTTGGAGCAGTTATTTTGATTGTTTATTCTTGGACGACATCCATACACATTCTTCTTTGTCGCGAGTATTTTCAAATCGCCTACTGAAGATTATACCTTCGCGAGCCATCCGTGGGAAGGCGAACATTTTTTAGGACGGACGTACCTTTGCTCAAGCCGATGCGTGTTAAGTGTGCCTTGTTTTCCGTAATAAATTGCCACACTCTGGCGTACTGAGCAGAATGCAGCCTTAGTTATGTGCAAACGAATGTTACGGCCCCAACTGCAGGTATATATTTCAGCGGGCTGTTCGCACGGTATATGTCTGAGCAGGGCAGAATGTAGCGTGTGCTAGCTTACCTGGCTGGCAGCGCGCCGGCCTACATTGCACGGGCTCTGAAACGAGTGCTCAGAGTTTGCGCATTCGCCAAACACAAAAAAGACTCGCTCTCGGCGCGCGTGCGCCAATACGCTGCTTTGACAGATGATCCGACGGTCCACGTTCGGCACGCAGAACTGTACACGGGGCACGTTTCCGGCGCTTCTCGCATCGCCAGCGTAGCGTTTTCGACTTCGCCAACCGCTCTGCTTGGCACCCTCGAACCGCCAGACTATATCCGCGCCTTGCAAAAGGCCTACAACACTTTTTTTGTCAAGTCGCCACATTTGCTTTAGTTTAAATGTGAGCACGTGAGACAACAAATGTGGCGTTTTTTCCTCTAAAAGAGCCATGCACACATTAATCGAAACTGAGAAAACACAGTTGTTTGTTACTGACAGTACGGTCCAGCCTGCTCCAACAATTTTTTGTCAGTGCGCTCATGTCACCAAAATATCTCAAAGCTATATTGCAGCTATATTACAGCTGAAATGTATATAGCCTACTATCAGAGGTATTCACGAGTAAAATTTGGATTTGGCTCTTATAGATATGTCACAGAGTAACTGGCTCATTTTGGTTGAAACATTTTATTTCGGCTTGCATTGGCTACGCAAAAAAAGTCTAAATGGCGGCGCATAAACGACATCACAATACTTTGCGACAAAACGAGCAGTATCGATGCGCTTTCATCGGTGTACCGTCATCTGTTACGTAGGCTTAATGGCGATGACATAGATTTGTAAATTGCGTTGTTCTTCCTAGCAACAGGAGCAGTCTTCTGGACTGTCGGTACCGTTTTCTCGTTCTTGGTCCCCCATCTGTTGAAGGCCTCTAAGAAATTCTTCACCTCTTCTTATTATTCTTCTTAGTTATAGCTTTGTACGGCACCGTTTGGGATCACATCATCTAGCAACAGACTGGCCCCCAAT
The DNA here is from genome assembly GCF_013339695.2 of Rhipicephalus sanguineus. Lineage (NCBI taxonomy): Eukaryota > Metazoa > Arthropoda > Arachnida > Ixodida > Ixodidae > Rhipicephalus > Rhipicephalus sanguineus. The sequence continues at coordinate 157,585,084 of NC_051176.1, forward strand.
ATCCTTAATTCCGTCGCCTTTCATTTCAAATATACCGTCTTGGAGATAAACCATGACATCAACGCAACTGGGTCACACGTGAAACAGATTGGATGCGGCCATATTGGTTTTTTTTTTTTTTTTTGCGCGAGCTGTTGACGCGGCACTGGTTTAATGGATCTGGCTCACTCTGATTCAAACAGGTGCAGCATTTGGCTGATTTTTTTTTATTTGAAACGGCTTTTTTGAGTACAAGTTACAATCACAAATTGACCCATTTCGATTATAACTGAAATGAAAGACATCTAAGACAGCTTAAAATGATTGACATCTAGGCGTTCTTTACGTTCCCATCAAATTTAGCCTTGTTTCAGTTTCTGGATTCGGCTGTTTTAGGAAAAAATACTCCTCAAATAGCAGACAAAATTATTAGAAATAATGAACGCAAACAAAAGTTTTTCGGGCCGAGAAATCTTAACATACCCCTATCATGCGCTAGCGGCCAAGAAAGGGTAAGGTACTTTGAGCCTTGGATGATTTGAATGTCCTGCGTAATTCAGCTGTTTTAATTTAACTTTACTTTGTTGTGTATGGCTGCACATGAACCCTTTGCTGAAGGCACTGCCATGTTCGACGAGTCGATCGATGTGCCGCTTGCTGGAAGGCACGTCAAATGTATAATTATTACTTGTTTGCTCGAAATTAATATAAGCAATAACAAACTGCACAAGTATTTCTAGCCTGAGATTTTTTTTCTTTTATACAAAAACAGAACACGAGTGACTTTAGAATAAAGAGATACTTAATTACACTGTATTTAAGATTAATTTGGGGTTAATTACTGAAAATACAGAAATAAACATATTACTACGTTTTATTTGTTGAACTAGAACCTCGAGTGCCTTGGAATAAAATTGTGTAAGATTGACGCCTTTAGAGACGATCCGTTATTCGCTCCTCAACAAGATACAAGAGAATTTTCGCTATTCTAGATGCCACATATCACTCTTCTATGATGTCTCGGGTTGCCGCTAATAGCTATAGGCCAAGCGTTGCGCCATACTTACTGTACACTTAGCAAGCCTTCTCGACGTGCTCTGAAGCTGTCACAGCGTTTGCAATCAGGCGGCGCGCGATCCCATCTCGGAGCCCACGGTGTTATTGTTGTTGTTGTTGCTGACCTCTCCTCATGGCACATACCCAATGGAGGGGATCGGCCGGCTAGTGTTAAACTGGAGGACCACTGCGTGCCTTTCTCTTGCCTTTTTTGCTCATATGCACACTTGCTTATTTCGTTCCCGCGCTGTCACTGACGCTGGCATAACGAAAGGCCAACGTTCGCGTAATATTACGTTCGTTGCTCCGAAAGTAACGCCATACATTTTATTAATCCAGCGCACCTCGGGGAAGGCAGGTATTGATGGTGTGGCAGCATGTATATTGATCCTGCCGGCCAATATTATGGAAATTTCGCTGCTGTGAAACACAAATGACCGCGGATGTAACAGGTCGGTAATACGATGTCGGAAATTCAAGCAGAAGTGAGCGCAAAAAAACAAAACAAAAAACGAGTGTCTTAAATTTGTTCAAAGCGTGTAGAAAAAACATTGCGCGTGGCTCCGCTATCGCAAACTCCAAAGACCAGCGGAGCCGGGGGAAGCCGCTCTTGGTTAAACTAATTTTTTTTGCTGGGCTTCCCCCAGCTCCGCTGGTCTTTCGCATTTGCGATAGCGGAGCCACGCTTAATGTTTTAATCCCTGCAAGAACTTTCTAAGGACACACCATGTCACTTCTTTTATTCCACTGCGAGAGAAGAGGACTGCCGAAGCGAGCGTGCGGCCGGGAACGCAAGCCCAGAAACACGTCTGACAACATGCCCACGCAACGACCGCGCTGGATCGCTAGCTCAGTGTTGCTGCGCCGCCACAGGCGCGTGCAGCTCCGCTGTAACTCAGCCTTGCAGCTCTATAGTGCAAGCTGCCCTCATTTTTTCTGCACCTTCTCAGCTGTGGTGCAGTTTGGGTGGTGCAGACGTGCGGGTATGAAGTAGGAGCAAACGACACTTGTACCATAAGACGTCGATTTTTTTTTTAATGTGCTGGCGTGCCAGAGAGAAACAAACAATCGTTTTTGCATTTGCTTTATGTCAACACACAATAACCGTAGTTAGAAGTTACAGATGAAGACATTCGTCGGTAAGCCAGTTATTTTAATTGCATATCACATAAGGAAAGAAAAGGACAAGGGGGCGTGGGTCGGCGAGAAATATTTTCGCGATTAACGCAGAAGTTCAGCAAGTTCATCATTAGGCTAGATATTTTTGCGAGGCTTAGCACTGAATGTCACAACATATGCGCTTTTTTCATACAAGACAGATTTTTTTCATTGAGGTCGATTAAGACAACTACCAAACGCTGAAAGTGTACGGTTTGAGCTAAAAAACTGCGTAGTTGGGCATCTGACTGCGTACGAATCATCCCGTCTCTGTATCTTAACCGAAAAAAAGCGCCATTAATTGCGATAGGCGAGTAAATAATGCGAGTACCAATTAAGAAAGTCACAAACTTTTTTCGTGGTGAAGCCGTGGACCGCGTGTTTGAGACACCTGTTCTATAGATTTCCAAAAAAAGTAAATATTACTCTACGGGGCTCGCTTTGCACGCGGACTTCAACCGCTGGCAGATTAGCGTTATATAATGATATTTGAAGAAGAACTCAGCAATGATTCCGGCTATTTGTTCCTTCAGTGCTGTATTCGCAAGTATATCAAGGCTTGTGGTAGTTTTCGTAAGCCGGGATGTTCGTACGAGAACGCACATGTTGGATGCGCTTGCGAAACCGAAACTGAAATTGCCCCAAAGCGGACTACTTGGCGTAGTAGCACATGTGCAGAAGCTCTGCCCACGTAGCTTTGGCTGTGCTTCCGCAGAAAGTTGTCGCCAGGTATAGTAATCAATTTAGGTATGTGGCTTCAAGGAAAAACTGCTTCAACGTTCAATGTACCCGCTGAAATGTCGGCAAGAACGCTATCCCGCGTAAACTTTGTACAGGCGCACTGAACTTGCGATACTGACCAATGCGATATAGTTGCTGCGCCACCTGGTACAAAATATGCTTTATGGAACTAAATGCCGGAAAATGCAAGGTTATTCGTGTCGCCCGAAACACTAACAGTGTGCCCATTTAGCTCTTGAACAGCGTTGTATTAGAACTCGTCAAATGTTACGAATATGTTCATGTACCATGTAATAGAGACAGGACTGCACTATTGAGGCAAAAACCAGACAAAAAGACGCCGGACAAGGGGAAGAAGTGACACACACAAGGACTGGATGTGTGTGTCACTTCTTCCCCTTGTCCGGCGTCTTTTTGACTGGTTTTTGCCTCAGCGTCATGTACCAACTGACCCAGACTTCGACCTTACTGCACTATTCTTTGTCAGCGGTGTTGGTTCGTCATCTGTCCGGTCTTTACGCTGCAAAACGGTGCTATGTCAAGCCTACTGAACTTTAGGCGCTGTCTTCAAGAAAATAAGCTACATGAATTGTATTTTCCTTGCTGCGTCGTATGAGAGAAGCTGAAAGCTTCAACTGGCTATGTGCTTACGGCTTCTTTCCTTCTTTTTCCGTGCCTGCTTTCATCTGCTCTCTTGCATATGTACATTCACGATACGGAGATCTGGCCAAGATTCGGGTGGAATTAGAAGACAACGCTTAGCACTGAGATGAGCAAAAATAGTTGATAAAAGGTTCAAGGAATTAAATATAACATGTACAGTTGAAACCCGCAATAACGAAATCGGTGGGGAAAGCACAAAATTTCGCTCTTGCGGGAATTTCGTTGGCGCGAGAATGCGGCAGAAAAGACAGAATTAAAAAAAAAAACACATTTTATTTCCAAAAGTCAGTAAGTTTGCTTTGGCGGGCCTTACCATACAGCAATTTCATGCCTCTCGATCGGGAATCTCGTTTGCTACGGCACAAAGTTCGCCCCATACACTGGTCAGTGACGGCGGCACTGCGCTGTCACCACTACCGTCATCAAGTGCGCCAACAGGCGAACCTTCTTCCGGCTCCGCTGGAACAGCGCGGATCAGCGCAAAATCGTGGACAGCGAGCTGCACGCAACGCCGAATTCTTCGGCGATGTCCATTTTTTTCTGCCCTTTTCCACCTCACTGATGATTGCAGCCTTATCTTCCAGCATGATGAACTTCCGCTTTTTCGTTAAAGGCGGCATCTTCGCAGGCAGCGAAATCGGACGAAGCAATCGCAACACACAGTTCACGTTGCACCAAGCGACCAAGCAAACGCTCCACAAATGGCTCCACAAACGCGACCATGTGCGCGCAAAGCCGACAAATCCAAGCACAGAGCCAAGCCAACGAGCGAAACTCCATGAGCAATGTGGATTTGGCTACGTAGTCCGCGATAACGAGCAGGTGTTTCGGCAAGCCATCATCATCATCATCATTGTCGCCAGCATTATGCTTTTTTGTAAACAATGATGGCGGCTGCTTCTCAAGTGCGCTAGAGCGATAGTTTTGCACAATTTAAGTGTAGCATGAATGCATTTCAGCAGTTTTCGAATGTAGTTAATGTTGCGAGAGTAGATTATTTGCGCACTCGTGTTTCAAAAATTTCGTTAATGAGGGACTGCGGTATGAATATCTTTCGTAGTCGCGAGTTACGAAATGCACTGACTATGGGCGTTCGCCGGTGCTCCGAAAATATTTCGTTGCGGTGAGAATTTCGTTCCCTCGGAATTTCGTTATCGGGGGTTTCGACTGTAATACAGATTTTATATTAAGGTTGGAAGATCGCCATCTATCTTCATTACTCTTTACCGGCGCCATCGGCAACAAAAGAACCGACGAAGCAACGCGTTTCGGCAACCAGCAAGTCCAACACGTGCCTGCTCTCTATACAAAGAGGCTTACACAGCGCGGCAGCGTCGCCTGCACTTACTCGTCACAGCAATTTCAGTGAGGTGTAACAACTCGAATATGAGTTTTCTGGCCCTTCATTACGCCGTATACAAAACCGCGTAAGCTGTCTTGGCGCGTTGACATTTTACTGTGTAGCTTGCTGTTGGGCGTCGGTTTTATGCAGTCCTATTCTTTGGATACCGGCGCGATGGGCAGAGCCTCGCGCATTGACTGGGGTATTACAACACCATAGAACACATCTGTGCTGCGCTTCGTTTCACAACGAAAAACATGTTTCGCCAGCCGCTTCAAAGCCCACTGGATGACAGAGCGTTCATATAGGAAAAGAAAAATACTCGTACCATATAGCCGGCCGTCATCCGCGCAAAGAGCTCTACTGGACTTTTGGGCAACTTCGGAGTTCTTCGATCACCTTTGACTGCACGAATAATGCTGTTGTGTGTGTGTGTGCGCGCGCGCGCGCATGTGTGTGTGTGTGTGTGTGTGTGTGTGTGTGTGTGTGTGTGTGTGTGTGTGTGTGTGTGTGTGTGTGCGTGTGTGTGTGCGTGTGTGTGTGTGTGTGCGCGTGTGTGCCTGTGTGCGTGTATTCCTCTACATTACGCAGCAATAAATAAATAAATAAATAAATAAATAAATAAATAAATAAATAAATAAATAAATAAATGATGGTGTTCAAATGAAAACGTGAAAAACGCCCCACGTTTTTTCGCGCTACAGTGAAACCTCGGTGATACGAATCTCACAGGACCACCAAAAATATTCGTATCATCCGAAATTCGTATCACCAGAAAGTACGGAAAATTAGCATGCGACAAGAAAGCTGGCCTACACTTTCATTTATTGTTTTTCATGGCCGCAGCAACGTCAGGAAGAACCCTGAATGATTGTCAGTTAATTTTTAGATGTCGGCAATCATATCAGCACTCGTAAATATACGGCCCGTACGCGCGTATTTAATTATTGAACCAGGTGCGTTGTGACCCCCGACAGCAGTAACCCCTTCCAAATCTTAGTAGGTATGTTTTTTTCATGACACCGGTGTACTGCAGCGAAAGTAACAAAAGAAGCGCTTTGACGCGATGGATCAAGGCTACAAAATTACAGAACCACGGTCCCGTGTTATGATTTTGTTATCGCGGAAGACCGTCCTCGCCTTCTTTCGGTCCTCGTCCACCTTTCATAGGATGTCTGATGCACGAGGAAGGCACGTGTAAATACAGTACAACGACAGCAGCCCGCGTCGACGCGTTAGAAAAAAAAAAGCATGGCGCTAATGTCCTCTGTAATCTAAACGCGAAGGCACACGGAAGCACATAAGAGCCTCAAAGATTCGCGCACACAATCTCGGAGGCTGTGACGCGTCTCTGAAGGTTTATTCTGACCGTAATAAAAGTTTTTTTACACCGTGATTCTGGTACTGGACGGGACATTCCCACAGCATGTGAGGGAGCGATGCTACCTGTGTCTTGCATATCTTCCAAATGTTCGTACCGAGACCCTCTCGTCGAGATGGTGCGCTGCCCTGCGCAGCTCCCACCTCGACGATCAGCTATGGGCCATCCAGCAAGCCCGCGAGGCGGCGAAGAGGCAAGACCTCGACGTCCCCACGTGGGAGGCCTAGGCCAAGGCACTTAAATTGCTGGTTGATAATAAAGTTTATTCCTCCTCCTCTTCCTCCGTGATTCTGACGATTTGGCAGTGCGGCGCGCATGCCCACGCTTGCGTTCCCGCGCTCACACGTGCTTGGCGCGTCTTCCAAGACAGCGCGGACAGCACCTCTGCGTACCTGGGCGGTAGCATACGTTCGTATCAAACGTCGCTAGGTGAAAATCGGTTCGCAACAACCGTACTCCTTTCCATAGCAGGCCAATGGGCCTTGGCTGGGACCAACGAAAAATTCGTATCACCCCGAAATTCGTATGAGCTGTGATCGAATCACCGAGGTTTCACTGTTTCCAGAATGAATTACCAACTCGCCCAACAGTCTATCCTTCTGAAATATGAGAGCCTGTAGAACCTGGCTACGAAGAGTTCACTGACTGTGTTGATGTTGTGGGCTGAGGTCTCACGCACCTCAACAGACGGGAAAAGATTTTAATACGATGACGGGATTAAAGTAACGACGTGGTCGTTACACACACAAAAAAAAACATAGTTGATCCCTCCGTCATAGGAATCGGAATAACACGAAAGTAAAACGTGCCCTTATAGAAGTAACTGAATGTTTACTGTACATTGATATAAGAGAGTCTGCACAATGTATATTGATGTCTGGCAGCTATAGCACCGTTTAACGTGGATGCACCCACTTTGATGCTTGGTGGTACTTACATCTCCATGCCGACGACTAACGTCCATGTTCAATGATTAAACAAACTCTTGTGGTAGCTGTAGTAGTTAACGGTGAAAGCGTAATCAGCGAACGAGTTGTGATAGCCAGAAGAGCGTCGCATGTTGGACGTAGAACTTAGTCGCCATCCTGCGGCATGTTAAAATGTGATTGAAGCCCACGGCCGAACTAGAGGGAAACGCAAAGCGCGTCGTCCGCCCCGGCAGCCCGGCCGCAATTTTCCTCGGGGCGAGCGCGTAGGCGGGGAACGCGGTGTTACAGCCAGATGAGGCAGGCGCGCGTCGCAGAGCTATTTTTGGTTTGATTAGCGTGATGCTATGAGCGAGGCCGACACTTTTGCGACGCTTGGGTTAAGGTCGCCACCTCGGGGTGTGTTAAGGCATTGACAACATTGCACTTCTATAGAAAACGCTCCGAATGGGACGAACGTGTAACGCGTTGCAGGTAATAATCGCGGAGGACACAGTAATGATGAATTACGTTGCCGCTCCGAGAGGGCAACACCACACCGCCGACCGGGAGAGTGGCAGATATAAAAGGCGCGTTTGTAAAGCCTCTAGAGTCTGTGACCGTGGCGCAGTGGGCAGCGCGCCCGGCGTCTGTTGTTGCGGACCGAGCTGTCGTGGGTTCGATGCCCGTTGACGGAACCTTTTTTTCTTTGCCATCTGATCGTGTACATTTTTTCGACGTCATTTCCGTGACGAAAATACGTCACTGAAGTGTTGGTGGACCCCGGCATAAAACACTTTCGTGTTAAAATAGATACATTACAGTGTGTAACCTATCTGTTCATGCACAGCGTCCCTTCCTATAGAATGTCTATCGGTGTAAGGGTAACACACTGACGACACGTCGGGCCACAACGACGACGCTGTCCCAGTAGCAGCAGCGGGTAGAGGTTGAAACGAAGGCCCGGCACTTGAAGAGCCTGGCACGCGCCAGCTGGCTGGGGACGTCTGCGCAGAACAGGATATGCCCTTTTGAGAGGCTGGACCGCTCCGGGACAAGCCGGCACCGGATGTACACTTGGCACAGGAACAGTCCGGTCCAGGCACAGGGAGAGCCGGACCTCCTCTCCCAACTCACCCATGAATAGGCTCGATCGAGAATGGGGGCCCTGGCCAGGCAGCTCAGGCTGCAGGAAACATGGCCGAACGTCGATCGTATAGTAGTCGCAGTTGTTGTCGCCTAGGAAAACTGGCTTGTACCCACGAGGCGGATTGACCACGCTGTAGTTTATAAAGAAAATGCGTAAACAAGTAATTAAGTGATTCAATACTAGACACTATATAATATAAAAAAGAAAGGATGAAACCTGATGTAAATAAACATTATATAGTGAATTTTCATCCAAACATAAACGAATGAAACACTGGGGGGAAAAATGTTCCCTGTGAAAGCGTAATTGGAAGGTTGTGAGTTCGGATCCCACCGACGGAAAAGGTGATTTTTCGTGCACTTTAATTGATTTCAATATAAGTCATTATTACTACACTGCAGTTAAACACAACAATTAATGCCCCCTATGCTTTCCCTGACCTAAATGTCTGTTGGATGCATTCGGTTGTGTTTAACAAAAATACGAGCCCCCTGAAAAATATTCCTCTCATTTTGTTCATCTTTTGTGGTAAGTAACATTAGCAGCGCAGCCTTCCTGATGCTTCAATGAATTTGTGTAGAGCAGTCAGATTAGCACCGCAGCTTGTACCAAACTGCAGGCTCCAAAAGACAAAATGTTTGGTGCAGTCAAAGTTAAGCCCAGCTCACCAATCGCCATTGTGCGAAGCATTTTGCGGAAGGTGGCAAAGCAGTGGCATGAGAGAAGAAAGTGATCAATTGTTTCTATTTACATTGCACACTGTGCAGAGGTAAGTTAATGCGAAACCAGATTTCTCAAGGTAAACATTAAGCGGGGACTCTACAGCGGAAGCTTGTTAGAGTCAACTCGCATTGACGTGAAAGGCATTTGGTAGTGTTCCGTGGGAATTGAAAGTGTGGGTAATCCTCAGATTTCCTTAGAGATGTTCCAGTGCATTTTAGAAATGGAAGGCGTTTGTTTAAATCTCGCTCCTGTAGTAAAATCGAAATGTGGTAGCAAACTTAACACCAGGTCATCTAAAGACGACGTAGCGAGCGAGCCAGCTGATTCATTCAGAAAAATTCCAGTATTCCCGGGGACCCACACAAAGCGAATATCAGATAGGCTGCATGGTACAAGTGTCGAAAACATGCTGTGTAGAGGTGACCGTTTTGCGGACTTTAATAACAGAGCAGATCCTTGCCAGTTCGCAGATCAAAGGCGCCTTCTTCAGTCGCCAACCCACAACAGATACGCGCACTCAGCCGCGCACTTCAAATAGGATTAGTTCCTACCACACTGGTGCTCAACTTCTGGCCCCAATAATATAAAAGCGCGTCACTTTTATAACTTCACAGCCCTACTTATGATGAACACTTGTTTAACACCGTGTGCACTAAAAATATCGCGTTAAAAGTTTTACGAATGTATTAGCCTTTGCTTGGAGATGACTTCCTGACCTCTGTACCAATAATTTTCGCACTGTAAAGTGCGTTTGTCAATACTTTTGACACGAAAGTGTTTTATGGCGCGGGGCTCCAGGACTTCGCAGACATAATTTTTCACGTTAGTGACGTCGGTAAAGGGTACACGAACAGATGACAAAGAAAAACCAGACGAAAAGGTTTCGTTGATTTCGATGACCTGGGAATCGAACCCACGACCTCTCGGTCCGCGAGGCACATGCACGGCGCTTTACAAGAGCGCCTTATATCTCTCACACCTCCCTCTCACAGTGATCTTCGTTGGTGGGGCGGTGTCGCTGTCTATTAAGCGGTGACGGTACAGCGGTGACGGTACAGCATCATGACACCAACGAGTGCCGCCAGGAAGAGCATCGGTAGTTTCAGCGCAACGGAGGCTTTCAATGCATTACTGCAGGAAACTCTACAGTCGGTGCACTGCGCCGTACACGATGATTCGGTTCGGTGACGATGCATGCTTTGCCTTTCGCGTCGTATTAGCGTGACGACTTCCACATGCCCCAATGGCGTTTATCCGCCGCCCACTGCTATCGAGTGCGATAGCACCGGCTAATAAAAGTGCTGCTATAACCGGCGCAGAAAGGCAATGACGTCGACGGGCGAATGTCGCGCAGTGAGTAATTTGGTGCAGCGAGAGAGACGCCAGCGGTTAGCGGAACACCTTCGCGCGTTCACGGCTCAAGCTACGAGATCTGCCTCTCACGTACCGGAAACACTGTGCGGTACATGCATGAACACAGGCGTAGGTTATCCTATTACTGGAGATCGCACACCTTGGCGTTCGTCTCCTCGAATGACGACCCTTTGAACGAGTTCGTATCGAGTACCAACGTTCATTACGTGCTTCTTGATGCCATCTTTGCACGGGATTCGCGATAGGCTGTGTCCATGTGTATGTTAACTACTTCAGCTACCGCAAGGGTTAAGTCAAGATCATGGACGTTAGTCGCCGGGATGGAGATGTGCCACTATTCGTCAACGTGGGTGCATCCACGTCCAATGATGTTATAGCTGTCAAACACCAAAATACATTGTACGAGCTCTCATACATCCGGGGTTGCCGTTGGTGACTACTTTGCGCCAAATTGGCTACTTTAGGACCCCCTCTTGGCTACGAAAATTTCAGGTTGGCGCCACGGCTACTTTTTGGCGACATTTATCTTCTGTTTTGGCGCATTTAGTATCCGATTTTCTTATTATTTGCAGGCAAAAGAACGAGCAAGGTTAAAGACCAGGCGCTGTTTTCAACCTTTTCTGTCGCGTCAGCCGATGCGCGCGCATGTCCTCGCCCCAGCAGCGGGCTGGTGCGCATCAAAGCACCCCCACGACGCACGCCGCGCCTGCAAAGCCGGAGTGACGAAGTTGCGCGCATGTTCGCAGACGCGTGGCTAGCATGCTGCTCACGCCGCCCGCTATCTTTTCTGACGTCTGTCTGTAATGCTGATAGCACAGCGCATGTTCTCGTGCATGCTTGACAAAAAAAAAAAAAGATCCGCACCAAAATGAAGCTGGTCTGTTATTATGAAAAATCTAGTAATCAATTTCGGTGTGCGGCTTCAATGTAAAACTGCTTCAACGTTTAATGTTCCCACTGATTTGTTGGTTGGAATGCTCCCAAATTACTGTCTCTGGCAAAAACTCTATCCTGCATAACTATATATATATATATATATACAGGCGCACTGAACTTAAGCTGAACCAATACGACATATATAGGCGCACTGAATCAATACGATATAGTTGCTGTGCCACTTGGTGCAAAATATGGTTTACGTAATTGAATGTTAGAAAATGCAAGGTTATTAGTCGCCCGAATCATTAACCGTCTGCCTCTTTACCTCTTGATCAGCGTTGTATTAGAGCCCGTTAATTGTTATGAATAGTTATGTGTTCATATATCATGTAATATAAAAAGGAATGTTATAATCTTTCTAACTACAATCGCACTGCTATCATAACAGCGCTACGAAATTTCTGCCGCTTGAGCTTATTTCAGAATATATAAAGCACCGTAGCGTCCTTCACGACAGATTTATTTTATCACGGCCCTATATGTCCCATCGCTGTGGTTATTGCTATGAAGTGGGTGCTCCATTTTGCAAAACCAGAAGCTAACTAGTCTGTTGGAAGTCCGTTAATTATTCTTTTTTACTCACTACATTCCACTACTTTTTAGTTTGTGTTCGATCCACTCTCCTCGGCAATGCTCATGGCCTTGCGCTAAATAAATAAGTAAATAAATAAATAACTTTTGCAACTCACCTGTGGCTTCAAGACCAAACAAGAGGGGGCAAAATACGCTCTTATTTCTATGTTTTTGCATATTGAAAATCATATTCGTTGTATAATAATAAAAATTCTAGGGATAATACCGATTATCTTCTATTTGGCTACAAAGATGGCGATAAAGTTAAATTGCATGGCTACTTTGGCTACTTTGAGCTTGAATTCTGGCTCCTTTTCAAATCTATCCAACGGCAACCCTGCATACACTAATGTAAAATAAACAGTCAACTACTTCTGTGAAGACACGGTTCACTTTCGTGTTATACCGATTCCTATGACGAAGGGATAAACCATGTTTTTCTCCTTTCTGCTTTCCCTTTTATGCTTCCCCCTCCCCCAATATAGGGTAGCAAGCCTTGGGTGCAACGTAACACACACACTCTCTCTCTCACTTTCTTCTTCTGTAACATTAGAAAAGCCATTCTAGGCAACCTGCAAGACAAGACTCGTATATTTCATGCCTCCTTACAGTTCAGTTTTCTTTTCACGTCTTGAATGGGCTTTGTCGTTAGAAATATTTTCTTCTTGCTTTGTTTTACAAGCCTTGGGGCTAGTTTTATCCAGCCTGTCTTGATCTTGCTTCTATATCTTTGGGCGTACAAATATTACTCATAATCATATGTCATAATGTTTCAGTGTCGGCATTTTTTTTTGGGGGGGGGGGGGGGCGAGTTGAGAGCAGGGGTGAGTACGTCGTTGAAATTATGTAAGTCGTCTGTACATTTCCTACCTTCCCACTAGAAAAAATTACAAAAGAAAATAGGAACTTTGGAACCAACGGAAAAGAAAATGACAGCTGCCAAGCTCGCTTATTTGCCGGAAACGTTTTGTCAAAACACCTCGCTCGTAGCCTCTTGGACAGGAAATCGAGTGTAAACATCTTTGTGTTTTTCTTGGCGAATTCTCGGCGTAACAGTTTTGACCACGCGGTTCTCCTCTCAGCAAGTATACTATACAGTGTACATCCTACCTCACGACCTCGAGCAGGTCTACGAGTCTTGAAATAGGAGGGAAGGCAAATATCTCGAGCGCACTTGACTTTCGCGCCATAGTTCCAAGGTTCAGGAGGCAGGAGACTGATGCGGCAGAAGGCATTCAGCATTGCGCACAGCGACCATCTAGAAAAAAGGAACTCTATATTGAGAGGAGCTTATGACGGATACCAACCTAGTACGCAGGATCTGGATGTGATTGCACGCAACTTTCGGGGCATGTTCGGGGCAAGAGCTGCTTTCTGCTATGCAAACGGAATATATTGAGCGAAATGTATGGTATGCGTTTTCTTTCTCTCTTTTCGGGATCTGCAAAGCACAAACGTAACATTAAATGAAGCAATTCGACTGCCTTCTCTCGGATGACAACAGATGGACGTGCTGAAAAGTTTATAACGGTACTGCACGCTGAAAGTTTGAGCTTGTTTATTTACCACACGCAGTTTTAGAGTAAGTGGTCGGGGCGGGGGGAAAATTGCATTAACACAGCTTGGCTAGCTGTTTATCTGCTTGATCTTTAGCTGTTAATGTTTGATCGAAACGCGAGAGATTGAAATGGGGAAAGTGAGCTGCGAGCGTCTGCGAGGAAACAAAATGAATCAGAAGAAAACGGCGTGCGGAGCATTTTTTCTACGAAATTCAGTTTTTCTTCAGAGCCTGAAGCATGCAGACTGAAATATTGTTCTCGGTACGGGCGCGTGCTCGACTAATGGAATTTATATCCAAGCGATTCCACATTGCAGAGCTTTGCGAGAAGAAATTTTAATGGTTAGCTGATAACGCACAGCCTCGAAATTTTCACTACGCCCAATGCGTGAGAAGATGCGTGGAACTGTCTGCGTTGCGGTGAACGCTTGCGTCCCACAGGAAAGCCTCAGCCGCATCCCTTGAACACCTTTAGAGAACTTTAGTGAAACAGATGGCTTAGTGGCCTCAGCAGGAGCCAGTGTCACCACATTGTGGGGGTGCTATCACCCCGTGTACAGTTGTTTGGCTAAGCGGGTGCACGGACAACAGCAAGGAAGCTTTTTTGGGGTTTGTCGTGGCCATGGGTGGTCGACTGTCGTGGGAGGTCCGTGGGTGGAGTTACTGCGGCTCGGTCCCGCGGGCTCCCGTACATGGTGAGTCGAACGTCGGCGACGCCGCATTCGTGGTACATTGTATGTGTTATCTTGTTTGTGTTGTATGGGCATTATATTGGGTTATTTGTCATGTTACTGCAGTTACTTCTCAGATTCGTCTGTCGAACTCACCGTTATGTAGAAAGCTGTTTAATAAATGCGCACGTGTGTGCTGCACGACGGCGCAACTGTGTCCATTTGTTCCAAGAGAGGCGCTCTTGAGACCCCGCAACATTTAGAAATTACTGCGTCATCGGATCACAACGTTCAGATTTCATCCAGGCCAATCTGCTGTGCATCATATGATGGTGGCTAATTGAATCTGCAGCTCTGTTATATCGGGGGCAACATCGCGTTTCTCATACTAATCTCGTTGCCAAAATGTCCACAGTAAATAAATAGGAGAACACGACGTTCTGGCGGTGCACTGGCATGTGAGGTGAACGCATGTGGCTCAAGCCAGCTCAAACCCTGGCGTATTCAAACGTTGCACACACGCTAGAGAATATCGACCAACTCGGCCTCGGCATGACAGGAACAGTCGGCCTCCACAAAGCACGGCTGTTTCGGCCGGAGTCGGCTGCTTATCGATGTATCGGCCACGATATCGGCTCTGCTCGAGGACAATGCACGATTGCGCGAAGAAATCACAGCTCTCAGCATGTTGGTCCGCGGTGGCACACGAGAATCGACTACGTAGGTCCTCTTCGGCAGCGAAAGGATGCATGAAGTGTCGGCAGCTCGTCTTGAAAGTGGCGAGATTGTATCAACGCAAAATCACACGCTAGAAATGCTTACTGCAGCGAGGGCTGTCGCATCAAGGGCAACTCGTTAAACATTTCATTGACAAGTTCAAAGGCAATTCGTCTCTATATTTATTACTTTTCTTTGTTTTGTTATTATCCCAACTAGACATCATTTAGAATACTGACCGTGTTGAAAGATAATATATGGAAACATGCCGATCATTAACACGGTCGATCCGCCAATTTCACACGTCCTTGCGAGGGTTGGAGACCATTTTTAGGCAGTAAATAAGCATTGAATCATCAGCTTTCGCACTTAGGTCTTGGTTATCACCACATTTCCGACATTGTAAGTCACATCCGGTGTTGAAGCGGAAAGCATTTTGACTGTCTATAGATGGCGGCGACCTTAAGTGGCGGCTAAAACTTGTGTGACTCTATGAGAGGTTCATTGTCGTATTCCTCGGTGCGTCGAGGAATACGACATCGATTACGAATTGATAAGAAAAACATGCTGTTGAACTGAAATATTCCTCTGAAATTTACGGAAAAAGAATTTGCTTTTCTGGATTCCAGTATCGTGCTGCTATTGAAAAAGTAATAATGGCCGCTTAGAGCTCTTGCATATTGTTAGTGAGTTTTTTTAATGGGCCCGTTATAGTTCTTTTTTTTCAGCAACGATGGCAAAAAAAAAAGAAAAAGAAATTTGGGCTTGATCACGCGAAAAGAGCATCCTTTACAATATTTTGTCTTATCTTTGTGCTGTGTAAAGTGGGCAACTGCATCCCGTGAAGAATTAACGCTGCAGCGGCGAACGATATAAATAAGGCTCATTCCACGCCAAACGTCCCAGACATTGCGCTCGACCCTCTCCAATTGTATTGTAAAAAATTGTGGACGTTCATATCAGTGCACTACTTGCCCTCGGAAAGTATTTTTTGGAAAAAAAATTTTTCTTGTCTGTTACAGCGATTTGAATTTTGCCGTAGTGGGTGAAACATAGGTTGCGAAAAAATACTCTAAAAAATACAATACTTTACGGAACGCCTTAAATATGTGCCGTTTACTTGAAAAGGAATGGCACTACCTTATTATCGCCCATTGACGACCACTACTTTGCCTCAAGGTGTGCTTTGTGGTGAAGCAATGCTGCAATTCTGCGCCCATTTTGATTATTTTTTAAAAATTCTACGAATAATATAGACAAAATAGGACTATATCACCTGGCTGGATAGTTGGCAGTAAGCGTGTCAAAAAAGTATTGTAGTCGATGACCGAGTAGTTTCGAAGTGGAAGGGGCGCAAACATTGAAAAATGTGTGAAATGCTCCACGTTCAGGCACATGTAGAGTGGTGATGCAGTCCAAGTAAAAATGCACGCTTGGTCTCGTTGGGAAGAGTAAACAAAGGAGATTTATTTGTGAAAGTTTAATCGGAGTGTTTTTTTTGTTTTTGGCGAGAAACAAAATTTTATGTTGAGCATTCGCGGCGTGCCTGGGCGCGGGCCCGTAAGTCCGCTTCACTGCGCCGCCACTGTTCCTTGGGGCAACGGAAGTATGCAGCGCCCACGCGGGTGGCACGATCGTGTGCTGCTGTGAGTTTTCACGTTTCGACACGCATTCTTCGGCTTTCCGCAGTGCCGCCGACGAAGTGTCAGGGAAAACGAGTGATGGTTCGTTTAAAATATATTATTATATAATAAAAAAAAACTTTATTTATTTAACTTTATTTATTTAACTAAATAAAGTTTTTCCAATCCAATCCAATATAATAAAAGTGGCTAACAGGCACCGGGAATACACTTATAATTCTTTTTTATGGGCAGCTCGCTTGAACGTGACGCGCGCCATTCGTGCCTCGGAGCCGAATGGTGCTACGTAGTCTTGCGCTCGGATCTTCGGCAGAGGTGAACTTTGCTCCGGTGATCGCATCGCCGAGCGAGCACGCGGCACTCGAAGGTTCGTCTTTCGGCCGCATCCCTTGGCAGCGAGTAAGATAAACATTGCGAATGGTGAGTATACTGCTATCGTGTCATATTTTAGACGGAGAGCGTGTACAACGGAAACCGAAAGCGATTAATATACAAAAGGACGAAGCCGCCTTTAAGGCGGATTCGTCCTTTTAAATGTCTATCGCGTTCGCTTAGTAATCGCAAGGCGATTGTTAAGATGAAAGCATCGCATGCAGCGTGGCAGAAAGTTGAGCTCTCAGCAAGGTTTGAATCTACAAGCTCCCTCAAAGGTACGCGCACGTTTCACCACTTCGTGCCATCATCACTGACCACTCTTCCGTTGCCCCAAGGTTACTTCCGTTGCCCCAAGGAACAGTGGCGGCGCAGTGAAGCGGACTTACGGGCCCGCGCCCAGGCACGCCGCGAATGCTCAACATAAAATTTTGTTTCTCGCCAAAAACAAAAAACACTCCGATTAAACTTTCACAAATAAATCTCCTTTGTTTACTCTTCCCAACGAGACCAAGCGTGCATTTTTACTTGGACTGCATCACCACTCTACATGTGCCTGAACGTGGAGCATTTCACACATTTTTCAATGTTTGCGCCCCTTCCACTTCGAAACTACTCGGTCATCGACTACAATACTTTTTTGACACGCTTACTGCCAACTATCCAGCCAGGTGATATAGTCCTATTTTGTCTATATTATTCGTAGAATTTTTAAAAAATAATCAAAATGGGCGCAGAATTGCAGCATTGCTTCACCACAAAGCACACCTTGAGGCAAAGTAGTGGTCGTCAATGGGCGATAATAAGGTAGTGCCATTCCTTTTCAAGTAAACGGCACATATTTAAGGCGTTCCGTAAAGTATTGTATTTTTTAGAGTATTTTTTCGCAACCTATGTTTCACCCACTACGGCAAAATTCAAATCACTAACAGACAAGAAAAATTTTTTTTCCAAAAAATACTTTCCGAGGGCAAATAGTGCACTGATATGAACGTCCACAATTTTTTACAATACAATTGGAGAGGGTCGAGCGCAATGTCTGGGACGTTTGGCGTGGAATGACCCATAAGGCATTGTGCTATGTACAGCGGGCGATACTACCAGGTACATGTTTACAACAAGAAAAAATAAATCTAAAGAGGTACTTAGATAAGTTAAATCGCGCTTTTGCCAACGGCCCGTGTAATATAGCGTGTAAATACCAAGTAAATTTTTGTTTCATGACGTGGGCGCAAAAAACAACTTTGGAAAAGTTTATGTCCCAACACGAGAGTGAAGTCTGGTCGGCCGTCAACATTCTTTAAAAAAGACAGTTTCGCCGCAACGGCGAAGCAATGATTGCGATAGCAATAAATCGTAATGTAACGCGAAGAACGGAAAGCAGCTCGAAATTGCCAGCGCTTCGCTCGAGCCCAAAGGACGCACGAAAAGAACGCACACAGGACGAGCGCGAACTAATGCGTCACAGCTCGACACTTAAAGCGCACTGCTCAAACATAAAGCAGGACGCACGAAACAAACGAACAGGTACACACAAGGCGAGCGCGAACTAATTGTCACAATTGTCACTTATTTCTGTTTGAACAGCGCGCTCCTTTCGCAAACGCGGCCGCTGCAGCGAGCGAAGCGAAGCACCCCACCGGCCGCCCCTTCTTTCCTTGAGATAAGCGCACGAAAGCGACGACGCCCTGTAGAGCGAACAGCAACGGCGTTCGCAGGGGCGGGGCGACGATCTTTAAAGCGCGCAATACGCTAGAGTCACTAGAAAAATTTCAGAGTACCGCAAAGGTAGGCTGCACGCGGGCAACATTGAGCGGCGGCGGCCATTTCCCTTCCGGACCGTCCGGCGCGTTGGTAGCGTGTGTTGAGAAGTGACTGATCTCTTCGCCTCGATGCCGTGTTACGCTCGGCGTAACTGCAATATATGTGTGTGTTTCTTTAAAATGATATCAGAAGTGATTTCGAGTCATCGACAGTCTGAATTGACTGCGCGGTAAGCGGTGTAGCTAATGAAACGTGCGGCGAATGTTGCCATGTGCTCGCGAACTCTCTTCGTGGCTTCATCGGTCTCTTTTCGTTTCACGGCCGGGTGTGTTCGCAAGGTCCGGAGCTGTAGACATAGTTGCGTTAGCGTAATGACCGTGCGAGATGTCATTTACTTCGACACTTGGTGAATGTTGACTGTTTGCGCTAGCTTTGCAGTCGGTGTTCAGGTTCACTTCATAGCGCATTCGAGAACGTTATCGAACATCGAGAACATTCAGCATTGCGTCTTTCGACTGATCGCTGACGCATATCTAACTTGCGCACCATGCTTTCTGTTCAGCTGGGTGTTATCTGTAATAGAAGTGGTATGTGTACGGTAAGTGGAAGTTGTGCGTGAAGTATTTGTCTCGGTTCGGAACGCCAGCAGCGTAACGCATGGGCGAATCGGCGTGCGGTAGGTAAGGTGCATCTTATTTTGCGAATACATTGTCATTTCCTAACAGATACGTAGAAAATAGGCCATCAAAAGTGATTGACGTCACTACTCAGTTGTTTCATTTCCTATTTTTTGTCTCCTTTATATTCCCAACGTTGCAGTGCATTTGCAAATATTTTGCTGTGTTCCGACAAGTTTTTTTTCTTTTTTTTGGCGTTGCCAGCGCGTAAACGGCTGGGGTTCAGTTTCTGCACTGCTTTTAATTTCAAATTTTTTTTTCGCAATGCACTGTTGTTAAAACTTCCTCGGTGCAGTGCTTTAGGTTATCTTGATCAGAAATAGCGCATCCCGAAAAGCTTTAACGCGTATGCTACTGCAACACAGTATGTATATAGATCTAGGGCTCGCATGAAATCGATTCCCTCAATGCGTGAGAGGATAAACCATTTTTTTTTTTTTTTTGCTGTGACCATTTCTCACTCGCTAAACGGTATTGTAAGGGTAAGCTCGGCGCAATGCAGCATTAGCAACATTCTTTTTTGAAAAAAAATAAAATACGCTTAATAGCATTGCCTTATACCAAGTTTATCAACAGAGTTCCACGCTTCAGTTCTGCGCAGTGGCAAATGATCATGCGACAGTTGCCTTAAGGTATACAGTAAACAGTTATTATTTTAATAAATTTTCGCTCTCGTGCGTGACATGCTTATAACTCGAAATGCATGCACAATCTGTTCAACAGATCGAGATAAAAATAGCCGAGCAAATAGAAAGGTATGTATGTAGTTTTCAATATCGCTGAACATAGCGAACCAAAAAGGTGAAGTATCCTGTTGCATGAGAGGTTTTCCAGCAATGTTTGTGTAGTTCACTGAAGAAAGGAGTGTTCTTCGAAGGGGGCGAATTCATTCCGCGGCCAACTATGCAGCCACGTACAACAACGCTCTTTGGCGTTATTGTTTCCCACACGGAATGCAAAAATATACGAAATTCCCGGAGTAGCTCACCAGCAACGTTCGGTTACTGGTGAGCTACTCTCTGGCACCTGCAAGACGCGTTTAAAAAAGCGCCGAAGTACTTCTAGGGACTGTGGTACTCCTAATGTCCGGCCGCGCTCTGCATTCAACGCGCCTGCACCAAAATCGCTTGGAAGGGATATGACGGCGAGAGGTCACGTGATGCGAGTGAGCCAATCGCGTCGGCGGCGGCGCGCGGAAAACAGATGCGATACTCTGAAATTTTTCCAGTGACTCTACAACACGCGCGCACGTCGCGCCATCTATGTGGCCACTAAGAAAGCATGCTGAATTACTTGGTGTATATAAATAGCTCGCCGTTAGCAGGCTGAGAGACGGTGCTGTCGTAGCCTAACGTCTAACGCGGCGGGCTGCAAAGCGAGAGGTCGCCCGTTCGATTCCGCGCGTCGGAAGGAATTTCCTAATTATTTTTCTTTGTGGCCTTTCTATATATATACATACTCATACATATACGGTGAATGACGGCGACGGGGACGGACATTTTCCAGCCGAGACTGTCCATATAATTGCTATCGCAATAAAAAATTGCACCCACCCTGAGTACAATTGTTTTCTTCGTAACTGTTCCCACACATGCATATGCAATTCATTCATGTCAATAAAATAATCACTTGCAAGTCAGCGCTTGTCCAGTGTGTCCGCTTTTCGTCCCCTTTTTTTTCGCGCTGTTTATTATCAGTATCCTTATGTAAGGTTTGCGAGATCAATGACGTGGGAGTTCTCTTTGACAAATTCTTACACTTTTCTGTTCACACTAAGTGTGTTGCTATGCTGGGTCTTCGCTCTCTCGACTCTGTTTGCAGACTATCGAGAGGTTTCAATTCTCTAATATCCTTCCGCAAATTGTGCGCAAAAATTTGTCTTTCCGAACTTGAATATGCGTCCGTGATCTGGAATGACATTTCTAAATACAGGAGTAACACCCATTGAGTAGGTCCGGGCTTTCTTTGCTTTCATGTAGGCTGAACGATTTGTCTCGGAGATAAGCTATAACGCTGCCCATTAGGCGTTTGACATCCGTAGATATAAATTTCGGTTTATTACAATTTGTGTAAGTCTCAAAGAAAAGTGCAAGTCGCTTTCCCTGCATTTTGTACCGAAAGTAACACGACGTTTGTGCCTTTATCTTAGCTTTGAGAGAAAATATTTATACGAAGCGCCCAATAGCGAGTGTTTGCTTTTCAATTGTGCGATAATCGGCTGTACAACGCATGCATATGCTTCCCATAAATTCAGGTTCTTATGAAAGCATGGGTGTATAACACAGTGGTTACGACGCTAGCCTTCGGACCGTGAGAGCCCGGTTTCAAACCCCACCTCGTGATGAGAATTTATTCCGTTTTATTTATTTCTTTAGTCACTGCCTACTACTACTACTACTACGACGACGACGACGACAGCACGGAGTAGACTATAACAGGTTCGCTGTAATAAAGAACCTCGGCTGGTGGTCGAAATTAATCCGTAGTCCCCCACTGCGGCGCGCCACCTAATCACCTCGTGGCACATAAAACCCCATCATTTATGAGACTCTGCATCATCCGTTTAGTGACTGCCCTCATTACGAGTCATAACGCTCGATGGCACAGGAAGGCAAACATCGGCACGTCCTATATAGCCCGCAGTATTCGATCAATCACAATGTAGCCACTACAGATATGAGCACTGTTATAGACTATATTGAAAGCTGCAGATTTGACTCGAGAAAATAAGAGAACCACCGTGCCCACGCGGTTATTACATGCTGTGTCTATATCGTCATAAGTATTTTCTTGTCACTCTTCCTCTTATCCGTCGGCTGAGCAGCACACCGGGGCCTGCTAGCCCATGCGGGTATGTATACCTTGCCTGTAATAAATTCTCCTCTCTGACACCTCCTTCACTACAGTCATTGCGAAAGAATTAAATGAAAATAAACGGGCAAAAATGCACCTCGGCGAACGACCTCTTCTTTCGTTCGCGTCCTATTTGAATCGCGTGACTTGCTTTGTCGTGGCAGTGAGAGCCGCGAATAGCACATGGAGGACGCTGGTCATCTGGGAACATTTCCAACGAAGCGAAACTCGGCCGTAGAACACTGTCACCGTATTTTACGGTGCCGTAGTGCCTCCAGTACGTCGACATATACGCTCGCGACGTTGCACGTTAAGTGTTCCCCAGAGAATTTCCGAAACGCGCGGCTGACAGAGCTTTCGTCATCGCACGGGGTCGTCAAACTGTCAGGAGCGGAGTTTCGTTTCGCTTAATAGTGACAGCGCTGAGCGCGGTATTGAGCCACTGCCATGTAGTTCAGTTGGCTCTCGTGTCCTTGTTATGCCCTCGGGACTTCGAAGCGTTATTGCTAAATCGCAGACACGCAGACGAAATGCTAGAAAACGAAGACAAGCGTGAAATATAGTGATGTTGTGCTAATGGATGGCTAGGTTGCTTTTATGAGCGTAAACGTTAAAGCAGCAAGTGACTCGAAATTTATGGTGGCGCGCATCAAAAGATATGCCGTTCCTTTGATTGCAGATAACAAATAGATAGACAAAGTCTTTTTCCTTTATTACATAGGTGACCTTCACTCTTAAAGAGGAACGTGATCGATACCCAGGGTGTGTCTCTTTGTTTCGCCTTTTGATTAAGAACCGTGCTGTCAGATGAAATCTGGTACTACTTAAAAGCGTTGCAGCTTGGTGTCTTGGGGTCAAAGGACGAGTTTTTGTAGTTGTTGTTGCTGTTGCTGCTGACCTCTAATAATAATAATAATAATAATAATAATAATAATAATAATAATAATAATAATAATAATAATAATAATAATAATAATAATAATAATAATAATAATAATAATATCTGGTGTTTTACGTGCCAAAACCACGATTTGAATATGAGGCACGCCGTAGCGGAGGGCTCCGGAAATTTTGACTCTCTGGTGTTCTTTAACGTGCACTGACATAGCGCAGTACACGGGCCTCACAACATTTCGCCTCCATCGAAATGCGTCCGCCGCGGCCGCGGTCGATCCCGCGACCTTAGGGTCAGCAGCCGAGCACCGTAGCCGCTGCACCAACCGCGGCAGCGTGCTGACCTCAAATAAGGGCACGTTTACGGCACGGACGAATAAGCAAATGGTAAGACTATATCGAGAAGTCGATGCTTTCTGCGTTCGTTTTCTTCATTTTCGATAAAGTTCTTTTCTCCTCCTGCACATCCTCAGAATATGTCGTGTTTCGTCTCTTTTCTAACAAATCGCAGTGTACGTGCCGTTTGAAACGGGACGTCTGTTTATGCTCCAAATCATCTACATGCGCCTGCATGCTTGGAAATTTGCTTGCAGGGCTCAGCTTTCTATTTCCGGACGTTTATTTTCAAGTACTGCATTGTATGTATTTTCTTTCTCTTATTATTTTTTTTTTGTCGTCCTGTGCCATTTTCCCTCCCTCGCACTCTGCTTCGCATTGTGTTCCCTCACTGCGTGTCCAGTGCGCATGGACGCCCTAATGTGTTGGCGGCTTTGTTTGGGTAACGAGATTACTGGTCCCGCTCTCTTTTAGAATAAAGGAGCCGCGCCTGCGTAGTTGACTCGCCGGTAAAAAGTGGGCAGCGCGCATTTTCGATCAGGTGCGCTTTAGGAGGGCCCCTCTTTCCTTCAGTCTCGGGAAAAGCATTCTAAATGGCGCTTTGCCCCTCCACAGCTCCCCAACGCCGGGCTGGGTGCCAAAGCCACGCACTATGACTACGCGGGGTTTCTATAAACACTACCCTTGCATACCCCTCGGGCTTTCAGCGGCTCGAAAGCAGTTGTTATCGCTTTTTGAAGCTATTCCTGGCGTCGCGAACTGTCGTCTCCTATTGGTAAGACCTGCGGTGGCGGCTTTCGTCCAAGGTTGTGGGCTTGAACTTTGTGCATTACTCGCCCTATAGAACGCGTCGCTACGTGCCTGAAACAGTGTTGAGGACAGGTTATGTACCCCATGCAGCGCTAGATTCTCTTTTCGACACGCGCTACGCTTTTCTAAGAGGCACCGGGCGAGTGCTGCTGGCCGAAGAGTATTGAGTTTGCTGGCACTCGTTTATGGAAGGTTGTGCTCGTGGCGGTCGCCCGTGAGCAAATGAACCGCGTCACGCTGAACGCGGCGCGTTGGGAACGGGTTGGTGCGCGGTCGTCCGACTGAAGTATCGCTCGGGGTGAGAGGACTGCACACGCACGACGAGGAGAGCGCCGACTCGGTACACGCGCTTTTTCAACGAGCGCCGTTTAACCTGCATGGATGAGCGATTTACGAGACGTGACGCGAAATGTATCGAGTTCATCTTACGTGTAGTTGCTTGAATTTCACACATTATACGTTCAACAGAACGCACAATGTGTGTTAGCCTGAGGTGCTTTACAGGTGAGCCTCCACGGCGTCAGCATAACCGCGAATGTTTTCGCTTGCTCCGTGCCCCAGTTTACTATCGAATGTTCGAAGTTTTTATGTTTATTCTCTTCCCTTAATTTATACGCCCTCTTTGTAAACGCAAACTCGTTTCAATGTGCCCGCTATGCCCAAACAGCCACTCTACACGCACCGTTGTCCATGACTCTCCGGGTTGGTTTAGGGTGTCTTCTTAACCTTTAGGGTTTGTCACTGCGGCCGCGAACTTTTCCACATCCTATGCCTCAAGCGGTGCCTCCTCATTGTGCCTCCACCTCAGCCGCTGGGCTGTGTGTGTATGTAATGTGTGTGTGTGTGTGGGGGGGGGGGGGGGTGGAGCGTCAGCGATTGTGGTCAAGAAAACTTGTCTATGGGTAGGTGCTGCCGCCGTCCGAGTCGTCGCTAAACCTGTTTACAATAGACATAACTTCTATGGGTTAATCGATTTCGCGCTTAATTCTAGACTTATCGATTCACCGCCGGAAATGCGCAAGAGGATGTTGCTGCAGATATCTGAGTATTACTGACTTTAATGAGAAGCTCCAGATGATTGCCCGGCTGATTTTATACACGCATATGATACTGAAGTTGATAGTAGGAAATTATGGAATGGGCAGTGAACACACAAATGCACAAACAGCACATACACCCTCACACCCGGACATACAAGCAGCGATCACAGAACGAGTTTATGCGTCCCACGAAAGCGCCACTGCTAACCGCAATAAAAAGAGAGCGTCACACTCAGGCGAAAGCTTGTTGCACTACAGTGAGGAAATATTCCTTCTAAGCTTGCATTTCGATTGACGACTACAGTGAAACCTCGGTGATATGAATCTCACGGCACCACCAAAAATATTCGTATCATCAGAAATTCGTACCACCAGAAAGCACGGAAAATTAGCATGCGACAAAAAAAAAAGCTGGCCTACATTTTCATTTATTGTTTTTCATGGCCGCAGCAACGTCAGGAAGAACCCTGAATGATTGTCAGTTACTTTTTAGATGTCGGCAATCAAATCAGCACTCGTAAATATACGACCCGTACGCGCGTATTAATTATTGAACCAGGTGCGTTGTGACCCCCGACAGCAGTAGCCCATTCCAAATTTTAGTATGTTTTTTTCATGACACTGCGCGCCTTGCAGGACCCAAATAAAGTTTTTGAACCAACCAACCAACCGATGTACTGCAGCGAAAGTAATTAGAGAAGCGCTTTGACGCGATGGATCAAGGCCACGAAGTTACAGAACCACGGTCCTGTGCTATGATTTTGTTATCGCGGAGGTGTTGGGGATGTTTTTTTTTTTGTTGATTTACGGCCATGCCCGCACAAGTGCGACCTCAACTGTCGCGCATGTTGACGTTGCGAGGCCTGACTCCTTCGTCAAGACCGTCCTCGCCTTCTTTCGGTCCTCATCCACCTTTCATAGGATGTCTAATGCACGAAGCAGGCACATGTAAACACAGTACAACGACAGCAACCCGCATCGACGCGTTAGGAAAAAAAAAAGCATGGCGCTAATGTCCCCTGTAACCTAAAGGCGAAGACACACGGATGCGCATAAGAGCCTCAAAGATTCGCGCACACAATATAGGAGGCCGTGACGCGTCTCTGAAGGTTTATTCTGACCGTAAGAAAAGTGTTTTTCTTGCACCGCGACTCTGACAATTTGGTGGTGCGGTGCGCATGCCCACGCTTGCGTTCCCGCGCTCGCACGTGCTTGGCGCGTCTTCCGCGACAGCGCGGACAGCACCTGTTCATACCTTGGCGGTTGCGTACGTTCGTATCAAACGTCGCTGGGTGAAAATCTGTTCGCACCAATCGTACTCCATTACATTGCAGGCCAATGGGCCTTGGCCGGGGCCAACTAAAAATTCGTATCACCCCGAAATTCGTATGAACTGTGATCGTATCACCGAGGTTTCACTGTACTTCCTACTGCCCTGCATTTGCTTTTTTTTAAACCATGGCAACATTACGGCGCCTCCAATTACGAGATACACGGCGTTCAATTATTCTTGTTCACTGTCGTCCGTTCAAGATAGCTTTGAAAATAAGATCGCACAGCTTCAAACAAGCAGCCAAAAATCGTATAACTGCTATTTTTAGTTTGTTCGAAACAGTGAGAGCCATGATAAGGTCGGAAATAAGGCGAAATATTGAAAAAGATTTATTTTCTCTTGGCATGTTGCGCCGGTTTTACTATCTTAGACACAGCACCTCCTCCTCGCTTACCTATCTTGTCTAGAAATAGCGTATTAAGTACAAAATAATTCCAATTTCTTTCGCTGCGTCGTCTGACAAAAAAAAACAAACAAAAAACAGCGGATTTCTGCCACACCGTAGCGTACTTGAGAGACAATAATGTCTCGTAATAATTTTCACCAATGAATTTATTATATGTATATTTTTTTATTTGTGAGCTAAGAGAACAGTAAATCTACTAGGGAACTCTCCCTGCTTTCCACTTCACTCTAACGTGGAAAGCTGTTGCAACAAACAGGATTTCAGTGGCATGCCAAAGAGAGCCGGAACATTGTGATTGTCGCTGGCATTACTCTTAACGTCTCATGCACTGTAAAAAACTCTTTAGGCAAACCTGCTTGTTTTGACCTATATCTTAATATAACCTAACTTCTCGCATTTAAAGCACAAGTATTGAAACGTATGTACTGTCACACCACGGTGATGCAGTGCATGGTTATGACATTCTGCCGCTATAGCCATAAATGTGTAGGTTCCATTCCCCGCCACATAGTGGGGGCGAAATGGAAGAACATTCGCGTACTCAGATTCTGGTACACGTTAAGGCGGTCAAAATAAAAACCCACACGTATAACATTGTCAAACTATGATCCTCATCACTCCTCACATCTATAATTTTCAACGTGTTACAGTTATTTGTGCTTCGAATAGGAGGGTGTGCTAAAAGCTTCAAAAGTGACAAGTACACACACACGCACGCACAGACACACAGAGAGAGAAAGACGCGCGCACTTGTGTGTGTGTGTGTGTGCGTATGTGAGGGGGAAAAGTGCCTACAGCCCAGCTCTTGTATAACAAAGATCAATAGTATACCTGATTCTGGTTGGTTCAAAGGTCCCAACCACTTTTCATGTTTGTTTTTTCTTATCAATGACAATAGCTCAACTCTCAAGCTAGGTATATCCACTCTCCATTTGAAGTACAACGAAAAATATATTGTGGCCGAAATTGGGCAAAAATGCACATAGGCGCTCTGTGGTGTGTAGTCTTTCCTTTGTCCCTTGTTTTTGCGCCGCCCGTTTCGAACATGCATATGCGTTACTTTCTATGTTTAATCATTTATCCCCAGGCAGACTTCGGTTTTTCTGGTGGAAGCTGCCTGTGGGGTGCACTTGCGGAGTCACGGAAATGAAGAAAACAGAGACGGGCACAGCTTTCTTCGACCTCGCAAACACAAAAAGTGAAGGCTGAGTATCAGGTGGATGGAGAGAGCAACAGAAAGAAAGAAAGCTGTAGTTCCTCACTTGATATTGATGAGATTCACTTTTGCCCTTTCGTTTATTATTCAGGATGGAAGCTGCGCGGGTGGCACATTATTTGCTCAGCGATAGAATAACTTGGAAGAGCCTGTCGAAATGCAGCGTCTGCAGTTCTTTTTGAGCGTTCCCGAACTATACAGTGTGCGGAACAAAAGTACTGTTAGCGCGAATGACGCAGGAAAGGAATATAATGTTGACACTGGAGATACTGCCCTGAGGGGCAGATCTGTTGATTATCCTGTCGAATGCATGGGAGGTCTTGTTGACGCAAATGCCAGTTGCAAGTAAGGATGGGTTCACTCTGATGAGGGCGAGATAATATGCGAGTTTCTACAACATGGCAGAACTAGATGGAAGGCGGACCGCTGCATTTAGGCCTTGGTTTTGGAACCTATTTGAATTAGGGTCCTTGTGTTGTGGAGACCGCTCTTCATCATTTACTACGGAGGTGTTGAGCTCTTCTCGATAACTATACGTTCAATTGGCTTCACTGGGAAATAACGTCAGCGCAACAAACTAATATGTGATACCTCTCTTCAAAGCCCCACACGTAATTTTTTTGCTGTTGGACAAATATAGTGTACGTTATTTTGTACCTTCAAGGCACACATCTTCAAGGCCCGTGTTATCTACTTCTATCTAGTCCGTGTGTGTGTTGTGCAAACAACAATCATGAATCAGTACCAACTCGCCCAATTGTCAATAATGTTGCTACAAAGTGCCAGGATGTTAGTTATTCACCTTTTTTTTCTGCTTATTAAATAAACTTTTGCTGCTATACTCGTCTACGAAATGCGTGTGTTTGTCCCCCGTATAGTTCTCGGCTGAATGCTGTCTGTTCTTTAAGTGATGTTTTAAAAAACTTAGAGGACGCCTGAGCTTCGCCTTCAAGAGTAGAACGCGATGCGTAATCGGGCCCCGTGGGCATCGCCTTCTCAACTGCTAGCCTGGCTTCGGTTCTCGGTGCATGCTTCAACCGTGCCGCGAGGAAACTAACGGATGTGCGCGTAACACTGGCCGTTTCAAACTATCCTAGAATGCCTAGTGCAAGTACAGTTGCGCAGTGCCCACCACGGCATAATTCTTCCTTTTGCGAATCAGCGAAAGGCCCACTAGGCGTCCGTAAGGCAACGCTGCTGCTCACTTTGTTGATGCTATTGCTGCTGATGATGATATAATACGTCCGAGTGCTTTGTAATGGGTGGGCCTTTAAAACGCCCACTCTTTGCGCAATTCACATGTTTTGACGCCTGGCGCGATTCTACGCTTCTACCACGCGATATACATGCGTTAAGGAGATCCCTTCCAGTACATGACATTCATATAGTGTTTTTTTTCCCGAAGTAGGTTCAAGCAATGGCAAAGCTATGTGGTAGAACACCTACTTGCCACAGAGACGACCCGGGTTCGATTCTCACTCGAACCAAAGATTTTTATTATGTAATGTTTTGCATTTTTCTCGATTTTTCGCTCACAACCAACGACACCGACACCGCGATTTCTTGCGAAAAGCGCACTTTAACGCAGTCGCGTTAAAAATATTCTCTGAAAGACAACCCTTTTCTGTACGCAGATGGTCGTGGTACTAGTAGTATACTGATCTCGCAAATCTGGAACGTTTGCTTCATTTAAATACGATATTTGGCACAGTATTGCCCACATCATTTTTATAAAGCTGCTCGGTTTTCTTTTTTTTGAGCGCTTGCCCGGGCCCGTCGAATGACCATGCGGTTCGACAAATTTTGTTATGTGATCATGACGTCATCACTTCATACTGCCTCTTGGTCAGCGGTGGGCCGATCACTAAGGCAGTGCAAAACCAGGTGAGGCGCAGAGAGCTTGCAATGCCTCCGATTCTGGAGGCAGTGCAAAGCACCGTTAGATGCAGAAAGCTTTCGGAGCGAGGAGGATCAATACATGGACTGAGAGGAAAAGGGGGAGATGGCTTTCGCCTTCGAGTCGTCTTAGGCGAATGCATAAAGGACCTGTGAGTTCTTTTTTCCCCATATTGTCGATGCGATAACCGCGAAAGAGATCTCCACTAGGATGGCTTGCTGGGCTGGTTGGTATTGCATCTTGGAAACGTCACAGCGCACACAGACGGGGACAAAGGAAGAATACACAGCGCTGTGTCGTGTGTTTTCTTCCTTTGTCCCCGTCTGTGTGCGCTGTAACGTTTCCAGGACCTCCACTGCCAACATTTGCAGGAGATTACGAGACAACTTGTCCAGCGCTACGAGGCCGTCGTACTTGTAAGCGTTTGTATATCTGAAGATATCCTATCTTTAATGAGGTTTTTGTATATATCCTTCTTGATATTTCGATTGTTCCACGCTCCCATTCACAATGATACCCATGGGAGTGGCGACTGCGTGTTGTAAATCTCGCCAGTGCTGTATTGCTGAAGGGGCTCATGCGGTGCCTTGAATTATCCAACGTGTAGACATAGCACAGAAGTACTTGCCACGCTTTCGGCATGCTAGCGTGATTTCGACATAGTTTAGCGTGCCTCTGCGCAATGAAAATGCAGTTTGGGGCTCTCTCACGCGACCACTGTGATAAATGAAAGTGCAAGTTTCTGCGTCCCATGAAACCACGTATCTATATATATATATATATATATATATATATATATATATATATATATATATATATATATATATATATATATATATATATACACACACACACACACACACACACACCACTGTAACGTGCAGACACCGGTAGGGTTGGGCAAGAACCCGCTGTATTAAAACATGCGCTTTGTGGTCCCCGTGCTCCTGGAGGTGCAAGCCAGAGCAGAATCCCGATTGCACAACGTTGAAAAACGGCGCACCGTGAAAAATCATTCTTTCTGCCACTGCTCGTGACAGTTATACCCGCGGGCGCTGATACCGATTCTGAACGCGAAGTTGCAGTTTGTTTAGCTGGTTTTCATAAAACGATGCTAGCTGACTCAGGCCGCCACTTAGTCATTCTTTTTATAACATAACATGAATTTCAAAAACAAAATTAAAGTCTTATTTTCTAGGAGTCTCACCTTCGCTAAAAAAAAAACTAATTTACAGTGAAGCACAAGAACGAAACTATACTACCGTGTACAGTCAAAAAGAAAATAATAAAAATGTTTGCAATTTGGTGAGACTTCCCACTAGACGTGCAGCACAAGGTTTGGAGCCATAGCTTGTAATTTCAAGACGCAAAAACGTCTAACTGAAAGATGATGACCGGCGGTGCATGTAGTTATCCTTCCGTGACTCTCTTACTGTGGTATCCTTGGAGAAAAGTTCACATCCTTTGGGGGAAAAAGATGATATATATATATATATATGTATATATATATGTATATATATATGTATATATATATATATATATATATATATATATATATATATATATATATATATATATATATATATATGGGCGGTATTGGAGGAAAATAGAGTGCCGAGCGCTGAGCTTGCGCTGCAAGCATATTCACGAAGATAAGGAGCCACGGGCTTTGCATTACGCGGCGACCCTGGAGACGTCTCGGCCAGCTCCATTTGTCATGTGCGCAGCGCATATTTCGGCGGGCCAGCCTTGCGACGTGGCGACAACACGCCTGTGTGGACGAAAAGCGCGAGCGAGGAGTCGGCCCGGGCCTGGCTTCATCGCTTACCGCCACCATTATTTCCGCGTGGCAGCCAACGGCGCCCGCCACTGGTATTCGCAAGTCCACTGACTCAGATTCAGTCCGCCAGCCCAGCTTCCCCATTGCTGCTCGATGCGTCTGAATGCGCTGACGCGGCAGGTCCGCACAGCCAGCTTCATCTGCATACTTCTAACGGCCCGTTCCTATAGATTGCCTGTGGAATTGCTTACATATATACGCTGTGGTCGAGTGCGTTTTCGAGAGGGCCGGGTGATAAGGCAGTGGTATACAGTTTGTCCACTCGCTAATGGGAATGGCGGGCCACGGTTGAGTCAATTATATAGAGCGGCAAGAAGTGCGCCTCTCTATAGCCTGCCTTTCTTTCTTTTTAGTGCCGGCAAACTCTAGAGGCAGAATAGCGATGATTTTCGCTCGTAAAACCTATTCAAATAATCCCGCTGGCTCCTAGGAGGGGCGCGCGTCTGTCCATCGAAACGTTGTTCTCATATGTGTCACTTTGGGAATTCCGCTCAGGCTCGTATTTATGCTGAGCAGTTCTCAAGCCTTCAAGGGACCGACAACTGCCCAGAGCGTAAAATGAGATGACTCCACTGATGGAAAGATTGTCCGTCGCATTGACTCAAACCAACCCTGCTTTTTTCGTGAGAGTTGGACTTCTATTTTTAATTCTTTATTTAAAGTCGCGAAAAATGACCTGTGGCGCCTCTGGCGGCAAAAACATGAACGATCCGATGAACCCGGCCACGTGATCGTTGATTGCAGTACGCGGTCGACGATTTTTTTGTTAGTATTGAAATATCGTTAGTTTTTTTTTATATTAAAATGTATTGCTCCATTAAAATGTACATATAGGCCTGCATTAGTAGTATGCATTAAAGTGGCACTGCCTTCGCGTGACGTAATGATCCCATGCTCGTCATCGCGTCTTGAGCAACTTTTCAACGTGCTCATGCAACCGTGCACGCAGTTTCCAGGTCGCTAAGATTTGGAGCGACATAGTCTTGCTATACTTACACTTCGTCTCAAAAATGACGCGCGCTGCCACTCGGTGCGGCCGCCCATATGCGTAGTGACGTTTTCGATGACTTGGCTTGGCTCATGCATCTAGAGAGTAGCGACGCCGGGACAAGCCACCCATGACACAGGCGCAGGCAACCTTGGACGCATGCGCACACAACGCGGTACAAATACAGGGAAGGTGTATAATGCCACATCATCTCTTTGTAACAGATTGTTATTTTCAAAAGTAGTTGAAAAGCTCTAAATACAGGTGGTTAAGCGTAGTTACAGGAACTCCTGCGAAAGCAGAACAACGAGAGCTTTCACAAATAGCGAGAAGGGCTGGCAGCATCGCTATCAATTCTCAGCGTTGCTGGAGGAAAGGTGCTTCCGTATTTAGAGCCTTTCAGATCGAAAAATACTGCTTGTAAAATAACTACGTGCTTTTGGGATTAACTACTGCAGCTACAAACACGGCGAGCGGTGAGCTTTCTGTCGCGCCGTAAAGAAATGGGTCGAGAAAAATCAATTCTCGGTCCCTTTAAGATATTAAAAAAGTCAGTTTCGCCGCGAGGGTGAAACAATGAATGGAACATATTGGAATGTTATGCGAAGCAACGAAGCTTCGGTTTGAGCTACTTGGTCATACATACTTATGCAAACATCTAGGCGCGAAGCAGACGAGGACAAAGAAAAACATGTTTTGATGGTGGTGCGCATGTTCCGATGGCGTGGTTGCTTATATATGCTTTGTTCGGCCACGAACAAGACCAGTTGGTAGTTGGCGCCCGTCCTGTCTACAGTGCTTTTTTTTTGTCATCGTCTGCTTCGCGCCTAGATGTTTGCATAAATACGAAGTGAGGCTAGCAGCTAACTCCATTAGGATCCGATGTGGCGTAATTCTACAAAACGCTGGCATAAGCGAATATGGCCGCTCCAGGGAGCGAAGCGGTTTCCGTGCTGTCTATCGCTTCAACACGAAGTAAGCGGCGGTGAGAGCCCAGAACGTAAAAGGGTATGAGCCGTCTATTGATCTCATTCAACCGCGTCCCTTTAATCAAAGTTCCCATTTGCTGCCCACGCAAAGTTCGCATGACATGAACAAAATAAGAAATTTTTAACTTCATTATCCTTGCTTCGAAAGAACATTGACGATTGATCTTTGTTAGCAAGGATATATTCGTTCATTTGACAGTCCATGGGATTCGCGAAACACTAAGCGAGCACCGCAGGTTAATTTGACTCAAGCTGTTTTCTTTCACATTTCCGCAAGGTCCGCGACTCGCACCCATACTTTACCACGAGAAGGTGGTATACTTGGTAATTATTGAGAAAACCTTTTTGTGCTCGTTTTATGCATGTAATTTGACTTGACCGAGTCGCGGTATGTGTCGCTTCATGTGCGAACTCATTCTGTGTCCCTATATGACTGGATTTGGCCAATTTCAGTGCTGTTGTATGACTCCGCGTTGTGTAGTGTTATTTACAGCATATACGGTGTTCGTGTGACTGCATTTTATGTGACGGGACTGTATTTTGTGCTTTCTTTTTCGTGTTGCTGTGTGAATGGACTTATATTAACTCTGCCTAGGTGCTCTCTTACGTAATGTTTTTTTTTCTTTTCCTTGCTGTGATTTTCATGTGTCATGTTATATGTGAAAAGGAGTAGCCGGCGCTATACAAAAGCGCTAACATTTCCTAAACATGATGTAATAAATTTAAAAAAAACCATGACCCTAAAGGCAATGAGTCCAATGAAGGTAAATGAATATGTTCGTTGGAGTTCTATAAAAAGTCCTAACGGTCCTAAAACGTTGCAGCCGTAAATTATAACGTGCGACGAGATGAGGTTTATGCGCAAAAACTTAACCTTTGTATAGGACGTTAATAAGTGCGCACCTTACAATAAAGTCAACCCCCCCCCCCCCCACACTCTCCATCAGAAGCCTCCAGAAACTTAATTAAACCGACAGCTGCTCAGGCTGCTGAAAGCACATGCTCCCGCACGACCAGGAATGCGTTCATCCTGCTCCAGTTTGCTTGAACAAACTAGTCTACTACCAAGTTTAACCATATTAAGAGTGCTAATGTACATCCACTCTGCTTTCCAAGTCTACGAAGTAAATATAGGCGTTTAGAGTAGCCTAAATGCGGCTTCGGGCGCTCGGCATTCGCTGATACCGATTTTGATACCGATACATATGGTTTTAGAGTAAGCCTAATACGCACATAACTATTGCCTCGTTTTGAATAAGCTCGTAGATTTCGAATTAGTTTAGGTACACATTAAAGAACCCCAGATAATCAAAATTAATCCGGGATGTCCCACTACGGTGTGCTTCTATCACATCGTGGTACTGGCGCATAAACCCCTGAATTCTTTCTTTTTTTTAGGGGTTCAGTTTATTCGGGAGAGGTATGCGACATCGGTCGTAGTTGCGTACTCAAATTTCTGCGCACACCATTTTGCGTTTTCTATTTCTATAAGCACCTTGTCTCTGCTGGCGTTTTTCGGTCCATGAAGCGTTATTGAATGGACAATAATAATATAATTGCTGGCGTTTAACGTCCCAAAATCACGATATCATTATGAGGGACGCCGTAGTGGAAGACTTCGGAAATTTCGATCATCTGAGGTCATTTAACGTGCACCTAAATCTAATTACATGCGCCTCAAGCAATTTCGCCTCCGTCGAAAATGTTTCATGAATGGAAGATGTTAAAAGTTAATTTTTGACCGTCCTCTTCGTAAACTCATATCCTGTTCAATGGTTCAGAAGAGACCGCAAGCGGTGAAATGAGCGTATTACAGCACTGAACTGTTCTCGTACGGAAAGGTAATTTAACATTGAAAACAAAACAAAACGAAACATGGCAAAAAAGGTCTCATTCGACGGTCTTTACTAGTGAACACATGGTCGCAAACAGCGGCACCAAAATCACAGCATATCCACGGAATGAACGATGGTGAGTGGGTGAAGCTGCGGAGGTTCATCGGTAAACCGTGAATCTTCCGTGAATTCTGCCCAGTACATCATCACCGACGTGAGATCGGGCGCGTTTATACTAAAGGTTCGATGAGTTATGACGACTTGCAGCTCATTTTAATTTTACATGTACGCTGTGAATTTTCATTGTTTAGAAAACCATTGCTTTAGAAAAATCTGGCGTCTTTCGTTAAGCAGCTGGCGTCTTTTCGTTTTGCTTTACAAACATCTGGCGTTCTTTCGTTCTGCTTTTACAAAACATCTGGCGTCTTTCGTTGGTTTATTTCATCAATCAACGGCGTTTTGAACAAAATTTTTATTGTTTAATCACGCACAGGAGAAATCTCACCAGGCACTACCTTGGAGGTAAACAATGGCTGCTAATGGGAATGAGAGACAGAAGAAGTAGGCTTTTAGCTAACACTTACACTTCTACTTCTACTAACGTTTCCTACTGGAACATGCCAATGGCTGCTAATGGGGAATGAGAGACAGAAGAATTCGGCTTTTAGTTAAGGCGCACGCTGCGAATTTTTTATTGTTCAACAACGCACAGGAAGAATCTCCCACCGGCACCACCTTGGAGGTCAAAGCGTAAGACTTGTTACGGACTACGACTACTACTACTACCACTACTACGACGACGACGACTACGAGGGACGAACGGGTGCCGCCTTAAGGAGCTTCGCCCCTAAAAAGTTCAATTCAGTCGTCAAAATGAAGACCGAACAAGCTCATGCATCTGGAAGTCACCAGCAAGAGCTAAACACGAGAACACAAAAGTCTGCATTGTGCAGTCGCTACTATATTGAACACGGTCGCTAAATGCGCCACCTGACAAAGTTACTTGAAACTCAACATGACAAATATACATAGGCTTCAGCACATCTAACTGCCCTGCCAGTTGTTGTAGCGTACTGTGCGGCTGCACGAACAAAAGAAGAAAAAATAAGGCGAAGCTTGCACTAAGCCGCGAAATCCTTGAAACAGCGAAACTAGACGGTTCTGAAGTCTGATCTGGTTGCTTCTAGGTTGTTTCTATAGGCCTTACCTGGGTGATGCAGGTTCTTTCTAGGTTGGTTCTGGGTTTTTGCTAGGCTTTTGCTAAGTGACGTTAGGTTGTTTCTACGTTGATTCTCAGCGCAGAGAGGTTCGAGTTAAACCACAGGCAGTCATAGACACGACACGGACGTCCAAACTCCAGAGACAGAACCTCGCGCTGAAACCAAGCGTTCGCACCTCTCATAGATCTACGGGCATGCCGTCGTTGGCGTAGGCCTTCCATCGCTTTGGGGTCTTCTCACAGGCGCCATTGTCTTTCCCGTTCCCTAGTAAGCTCTCGTTGTACGTACTCGGGGTCTTCGGCTCGCCGCCATCGCTTCGCAGCTATTTGTTGGGCTAACTGTTGCCTTCTTCCTTTTTATTGGAAGTTGTGTGTAGTGGGAATTACCCAATTTCTGTGCCTCATACCCGTCTATGATGGTGATATTTTTTTATAAGACGCACAGTGGCACATACCCGTTTCATGATAGTTTCCTTCTTCATTTTATTGCGATAACAATTATATAGACACTCTCGGCGAGTTTCTGGCGTCACCGTCGCGGTCGCCGTCATGTCCCGGATATGTATATATATTTATATATAAATAAAAGCCACAAAGAAAAATAAGTTTCCGAAACGCGCCACTGGGATTCGAACCTGCGACCCCTCGCTCCGCCACGCGCCACCGGTTGTTTAGAATATTAACGGCGAACAATTTATATACATGATTTACCGCTGGCGGTACGCCGACCTCGGAGGTGCTTTATCGTGTGCAGTATCACCAGAGAGATTGCCCGAAGATCGCGCTTCAAAGCAACGCTCCTTGATATTGCTTCAGTTTGAAAAATGCTCTTGAGACGCGCACTAAAAGTGGCCCATTTCTGTACCTACTCGCGATTTTCAAGAAAAAAACAATGTCTAAGAGCGTTGGGTTGTAGCGCGCTGCTCAAACACGAAGAAGTAACAACTGGGACAGTTGTTAGTTCGCGCTCGTCCTGTGTATACCTGTGCGTTCTTTTCGAGCGTCCTTTCTTGTATTTGAGCAGCGCGCTGCAAGTGTCGAGCCACGGCCACCCGATTAAAAGAAAAAAAATGTGCGACCTCTTGCGTCACGCTGAAACACATGGGCGCAAGTTTCGCCCGCGTTTGCGCTAGTAGACGTACAGCAGCCACGCGCCTTTAGAAGAAAAAAGAGACAAAAAACTAGGGTTGTGACGTGCGCGAGATGCTGTATCCCGGCTTGCCGAGGAGCCGCACGTTTCATAGTTCCATTGAATGACAAGAAAGGTTGCCAACGTCGGCGACCACAAATTTTCGTATGGCACTGAATGGTGTTAAATATCCAAATGAGGAAATAAGATGTTTCTTTTCGAAAAAAATAATAATGCGTACAGTGAAGCGTTGCTGACCTGATCGACAATTATATTTCCCAAGAGTGCGAGGCTTCTCATGGAAACCCGCAACCCAAAGACACTCGTGTTTTCTTTAAACAACCTTGGTGCGACCCGTATTGTGGCGCCATAGCGGCAACACGCTCAACTAGGCGGCTCCCGCCGCTTTCGGGGCACGCAGCAGTCCGCACCTGTTCTTCTACCGAGCGGCCGTGGTCGAGCTGTGGCCGTTGTTAGTTCGCGGTCGTCCTGTGTGTGTTCCTTCC
This sequence comes from Rhipicephalus sanguineus, assembly GCF_013339695.2. Taxonomy (NCBI): domain Eukaryota; kingdom Metazoa; phylum Arthropoda; class Arachnida; order Ixodida; family Ixodidae; genus Rhipicephalus; species Rhipicephalus sanguineus. The sequence continues at coordinate 157,623,761 of NC_051176.1, forward strand.
GTGAGTCCTTTGCGCTTGAGCGGCGCGTTGCAAATATCGAGTTGCTTGCCGTTGTTCGTGTACAAACATGGCATATGTGGTAATAGTAAAATATTGCTCAGTCTATTTTAAAAAGTTATAGAGGATTTCAGAAGCAGATCGGTTATTGTACTTTATCGTTGTGAAGGTAAAAGAACAGGGACAGATGACAACAGAGAATACAGAGCAAAGAAAATAACTGGTTACGTATGTACGATGAATAAACTTTGTAAGTGATATCCGTAGTTAACACCGGCGCTGTTAGGTAACGTATACCAGCCAGGTGACCTGGTCTGAGTGCTCGAGGAAATCGCAATACAGCGAAACCTCGGTGATACGATCACAGTTCATACGAATTTCGAGGTGATACGAATTTTTAGTTGGCCCCGGCCAAGGCCCATTGGCCTGCAATGTAATGGAGTACGATTGGTGCGAACAGATTTTCATCGAGCGACGTTTGATACGAACGTACGCAACCACCCAGGTACGAAGAGGTGCTGTCCGCGCTGTCGCGGAAGACGCGCCAAGCACGTGCGAGCGCGGGAACGCAAGCGTGGGCATGCGCGCCGCACCGCCAAATCGTCAGAATCACGGTGTAAGAAAAACACTTTTCTTACGGTCAGAATAAACCTTCAGAGACGCGTCACGGCCTCCGACATTGTGGGCGCGAATCTTTGAGGCTATTATGTGCCTCCGTGTGTCTTCGCGTTTAGATTACAGAGGAAATTAGCGCCATGCTTTTTTTTTTTTCCCTAACGCGTCGATGCGGGCTGCTGTCGTTGTACTGTGTTTACACGTGCCTGCTTCGTGCATCAGACATCCTATGAAAGGTGGACGAGGACCGAAAGAAGTCGAGGACGGTCTTGACGAAGGAGTCAGGCCTCGCAACGTCAACATGCGCGACCGTTGAGGTCGCACTTGTGCGGGCATGGCCGTAAATCAACAAAAGAAAAAAACATCTCCAACACCTCCGCGATAACAAAATCATAGCACAGGACCGTGGTTCTGTAAGTTTGTGGCCTTGATCCATCGCGTCAAAGCGCTTCTTTCATTACTTTCGCTGCAGTAAACCGGTTGGTTGGTTGGTTGAAAAACTTTATTTGGGTCCTGCAAGGCGCGCGGTGTCATGAAAAAAACATACTAAAATTTGGAAGGGGCTACTGCTGTCGGGGGTCACAACGCACCTGGTTCAATAATTAAATACGCGCGTACGGGTCGTATATTTACGAGCGCTGATATGATTGCCGACATCTAAACACTTAACTGACAATCATTCAGAGTTCTTCCTGACGTTGCTGCGGCCATGAAAAGCAATAAATGAAAATGTAGGCCAGCTTTTTTTTGTCGCATGCTAATTTTCCGTGCTTTCTGGTGATACGAATTTCGGATGATACGAATATTTTTGGTGGTCCCGTGAGATTCGTTTCACTGAGGTTTCACTGTATTTTGTGAAAGCTTCCAGCGCGCGAGAGGGACCGCGTGGTCATATACAGGAGCGCCTTGGCGCTGCCTTTGTGCACATGGTTGCAGCTAAAAAATTTCTTCTGTGGTGCCTCGAAAACACCGCAGGAGCGCGTGTCAGAGTTTCTGCACTTCACCGCGGTTGTTGCAGTTGTCCACAGCGGGATATCGAGATACTAACTGGGCGCTTGCGTTCACATGCACTCGACTCTTATCGCATAGAAAGCCAGCACGTTGCTCCTTCAAAATATTGCGTCCAGCGTTCGCGGACAGCTCAGCCCCTTACGTTACGTGGGTCAGGCTCGTCGGGGTGTTGTTGCTGGAGACTGAGGGTGAGACCCGCGTCTTTTATTCTAGAGGAGCACAGGAGACTCTGCAGTGTCTTGGAACCCACTCCCTTCAAACGCCCTGCGCAAATGCACCGTGTTTGCTGCGGATGACAAACGGATAAGAAGCTACGTCAGCGCGCCTTATGACCTTGAGTATGTTCTCGCGATCATCAAATCAGCCAATGGCATCCCTCCATTGACGCACTCGGGTCCGTCCAAGATGTAATTTGCCTCATCTTCAAAGGTGCGCTTAGTCAACGTTTGTGTTCACTAAGCGCACCTTTGAAAATGAATCAACACCTACTAGCCCACCTTATAGCTCTTCCCAATGTAATTTGCCGAGAGAAGAGCGAACGATTCCGAGCTCTCCTTGAAACGTAACTGTAAATTTCCTGCTGCGTGCAGTGAGAGAAATAAGATTCTTTAATGAAATGCCCGGAGAGGTTAGCCTGGTTTGACGCCTGGCTTGCTACTCCAGGTGTCGGGTGATTATGGTATATACAGTGATCACATATACACCATATACACACAAATAGTACATACAGTCAAAAACACACATATATACTTAAGAAGAGTCCTTCACAGGCTTTGGTTAAGCTGAGTGTTTCTCAAAAACGCCAACAGCGCTTTTGTGCTGCGCATCGCACAACTGCTGTCTTGCCACGGGCCGAGAAGGTGCCGCAGCTCCAAGCTCGAGCCACGTTGCAAATGAAATGCCTCCTTCAGAATATGTCGTTCTGCGTCGTAATGGGAACAGTCGCAGAGTACGTGGTTTAGGTCTTCCCGAGTGTTACATGTGGTGCACGTGGGTGAGTCCGACTGCCTGATCTTGTGCGTGCAGTGCTATAATATGTGGCTTACGTGTTCGCAGGAGCCTCGACTACCGATCGGAATTGTTTTCTGGCCATGTTCAAAACGTTTTGCAGGGCCCCTTTAAAGGTAGACGGCCGCCATTGAATGTCCTCATGCCTGCTATGAAATCAATCAATCAATCAATCAATCAATCAATCAATCAATCAATCAATCAATCAATCAATCAATCAATCAATCAGTCAGTCAGTCAGTCTCAGTCAAACAAACAAACAAACAAACAAACAATATGCGGTACCTCGAGATGGAATACTCCAATCGAGCTCCTGTATAAAACTATCGCAAGTACCTACCCTCAAGTTTCCACCTTTGATGCTGAACTCCGCGATTATCTCTCTAGCCACTCTTACCGTGCACCTGATGACGCCGAAACGAGGAAATGAGTCACGCAGTTCGCGTTCTCTTAAAGTGTATGCCATGCTGTGCAAACTCTGCGAATCAATTAAGATCCTTCCCATATGGAAGCTCCCTTATCGCCGATCAGAAACCTTGTACAGGAGGCTGGAGGAGCTGCTTTCAGCTACTGCCTTGAGGGAGCCCTTCCGTGCCGTATCGCGGCGTAACCGTAAGGGACGCTAGGTTTCACCAGCAGCGCGTTCGTCTCCGCACGCGCCACAATCCCCCTCGAGAGACACGCACACGTCGCAGCGGGGCTGCATGCATACACATTAGGCGCCATCCAGTGCGTGTACAGACCGCCAGGCGCCATCCAGTCGTAACGAGAGCTAACCATGCGCGAAGCAGGGAAGTGGGCGTTCATGGGGACGGATGGCGCTTCCCGCTCGCGGCTGATGTGCCCGAAGGGAGCCGCTCAGAGCCGTGTGGTTAATTAAAACAACCATTACGACGAGTGCTTTTGCGGCCGTTCTCTATGCGGTCGGAAGCGCGGGCTGAAAGGGGAGAACAAAGGGGAGTGAAGCTCATTTCGAGGTGTTGTCGTCTCGTAAAGAAAAACAAACGCGGCTTCGCTGCGTCGTTGTCATGAGTGTTTACGACGACATTACGCTACATTCTGCCTTATTCGCGCACGCACGTGCGTATGCGTGCACACACACGCGCGCGAACGCGCGTGTGTGTGTGTGTGTGGTAAGAAATAATACCAGCAAGAAAGATAAGTTCACACGTTTAGGAAGGCGCACTTATTTGATAAGTTCGTGCCATAGCGAATGAGCCATGTCGAGCGAGTTATATGGACATATACTTAAGGAAACTGTTTAGTATCGAGGCCCGTTTAAAGACAAGGTTAACACATATATCCTAAAGTGCAAATGAGCACAGATGAAGAGCTTACAACATTTTGAAAAGTGCGAAAGAAAATGATGGTTGATCTCCCTTTCATAGATATCGGTCATGACATGACAGCGAAATGCACGCTCATAGAAAGAGTTACAGCTTTATTGGGCGTTCAGAAATACCACTAGCTCGGTGTGTATTGCTATTAGGCTGGCACAGCAGCCTTTGACACGGATGTAGCCACGTTGACGCTGTAGTGCCACATCTCCCCCATCCCGGCGACTAACCTTGACGATTATCAGGAACCTCGTTGATAACTGAAGTAATTCAAGTTACTGCTGAACACAGATGAACACAGTGGATGGTAAATCACGGGTGTTTGGAAACCGTGCGAGCGAAACCGAGGGGGCTGCGCGTAAATCGCTTCGCGAAGACGCGATCCGCTGCTGCGAAAAGTACACTATTTGTGGGTCGGCGGCCGCCTCGCTAACATGGTGATGCAGTACTTCGGCCTACCGCGTCCATATGGCGGGACCATGGCTGTGAATAGTGCGGAGCTAAACATGTCGTTCGCATGCCAGGATCATATTATGTGCAGCAGTGGTCTTAAAGTTGTCGCATCCGGCTGTGGTTGAGGACAGAAGTTTCAGAAGTTCGATTGCTCGATCGGACGCGTAAGACGACGGCATCTGACTTCTTTCTTCGTCACCTCTTGGCTTTCTCTTTTACTGGCGTGACTGAAATGACGCGAGTCAATTCTTGGTGAAGCCCGCGGCATGAAACCCTTTCATCTTAATAACTAATTCTTGTGAGACAGCACAACAAATCGCCTATTCCGTTGGTCGGTCATATCTATCAAACCGTGCAGTCTATGAAGTCGTGCATCGAAACAGAAGAAAAAAAGGTAGAAAATAAATCATACAGTTCGAATTGAATGAGCCCAGTGTTCCATGTTTCAGTGTTTTTTTCAATTATCACAAAGAAGCCGTATATGGCTAGACGATCTAAACCAAAGCTCGTGTGTCCTATATGTACGCAAAAAGTCCTAGTGCGTACGTGCCACAGAAGCTGGCCAAGCCCCAATACTCACCACTGGTCCACTAAAAATGAAGAAGATGAGGCACGAATGCGGAGTGAGTGCAAAAATAGTAAAAGAAGAAAGAGAGGCGCGCCATTGGCTGCGCCGTCAGTGACGTCGTTCTCTGCAGCTCAGCGCGCGAGCAGCATGGACAGGCACGCATCGGTGCGAACTTCCGAACGGCAGGCAGCCCAGCCAGACGTGTGTATGCAATCTCATTAAGACACAAAAAGACATTAATGAACAGTCGGGATTAAGCCAGTGATAAGCACCGGGGCCTCACGTTTCAGCTTCGCTGATTAACCATCTGTTTACGGAGTGCTTGTGCGGTGATTTTGTTTTTACTACCATCGCGCCGTAGCTTTTAATTTTTCATCGTGGAACAACTTCAAAGCGCTAAAAACAAGGATAAACGAAAGAGAGTAGACACAACGAGCGCTAACTTGAAACTGCATTTATTACAAAATAAGAGTGCAAAAGATAAAGCATGTTAGATGGCGCACATGCGTGCACACTTGCGCAGACTGCTCACAAAAGCCCAAGAAAAACACCACAAAGTCACTTTGGTATGACACCAGATTTCTGCAATAGATGACATTTACTTTTTGCATACTCAGTGAAGGCTGGCTGACACACACGTCGCCTTTCTCTTTTACTAGAAAGGCTTCGACAATCTCCCTTGTTAATTTATTCTCGTGTACGAAAATGACAGAAAGTGTCAGAGAAACCAGGTGCACATCCGCAATCACGGCAATTCAGCGCAAGGTGCGAATAAGCCGTACCTTTAAGGGAGCTCTAAGCCTTACATCCAGGCACCGGCCCGGCTGTCCAATATAGCACAGCCCACACGCGAAAGGAATGTGGTACACAGCCCCCTGTTTACAGGGCACAAACTGCATGCCATATTTCGCCTTGCATCGATTGCTTTTTGCACACTCTTTAGTGCCAAGGCGCTTCTGCAAAGCAGGGCAAATAGCACTTAGTTTGTTTGTTTTTTTGCCGAAAAAAACGACGTCAACGTCGTGTCGAGCGGCCACTTTCTTCAGGCGGCGCGAAAATTCGTGAAAATACGGAATAATCACACAGGGCCGTTTTTTGAGCGACTCATTCGCCTGCTTGCTTTGGCCTTCCACCTTGGCCAACCTTAGAGCCTTCTGGGCAGCGGAAGCATCACTGAATTTGGATACCCTGCGCTTCGCAACTTGTGTACCTGGTTCTGAACACTCTGTTGCATGAGGTGCTCGCAGGACCTGTTAACCGCGGATCGTATACAAGACAGAGCAATGCCATTTTTGACTAGTTTAGAATGCGAGGAATTAAAATTGAGCAGACTTTTAATGTACCGGGGAAGATACATCCAGCATATGAGGGATTCATGGAAAGAAATTTTCACATCAAGGTACTGAATCATGTTATCTTGTGGCATCTCAAAGGAGAAATTCAATCCTAGTCCTTGCTCCCTAAATAGCTTCAGGACATTCACAACCCTGGGAGCTGAAGTTGTCGCTATTCTTGGGTAGCGGTCGAAGCTACACAAGAAGATACTGCTCAAAATAGAGGCTACTCGCGACCCAATGCACACTCCCGAACGTTGTGCATAAACCTTGCCTTCCCAGCAAATGAAGGTCGAACGAAGGTAACAGTTAAGCAGCTCCAAAAAACCTTCAACCGAAACACCACAGCGTGCTGTGAAGGCAACCTCGTCATTTAGGTCACAAATACACTCCTTGACGCATCGTAGCAACACCTCTTGTGGCATCGCATAATACAAGTCTTCGACGTCTATACTGAAGGCCTTGCATCCATTTTCAGTTACACTTATTTTTAATGTGGCGACCTCAGTGTGGAAGAACGTGGGAGACATAAGGCCCGGTCGGCGAAAGCTCTGCAGGACTATCAATAAAGTTGTTACCAACCAAAATACTTATTTTTAGCGCTTTTCGGTTATTTAGTTCTTTCTTATTTTTGTTCAGCGAAGTTTTATTTCCTTCTTTATTTAGTTCGTTTTCTTTTCTTGTTGTTTATTGCTGTCAAAAATCGGGCATCGCCATACTCCGTTACAGGCTTCAAGAGGCCTACGAAGACACTTTCCTAAAAAGAAAAAAAAAATCAGCATTTGAGGTTTCGATTAGTCGAAAATACCACGATATCAAGCACAGCACACGTGATATCAGTCGTGTTTTGCGAAAGAGGCTACGAAGATGTTATTCCCAGCATCATCCTTCTGTGGCGGCACAGCCAAAGGTACACGTATAGGCAGAGGCTCTGCACGTGTGCACTTGGCTCCCACGTTCTTCTGGCTGCTTCGGTTTCGGTTTTACAGCGCGTTCAGTCCCATTAGCATGTTTTGTCCTCTTTGTGAGCGCTTCCATATGCGCCCGCTCGCTTCAATGCTACCTATAAGAGAGTGCCGTGAAATCGGATATGTATAATCTTCATCAAAAGCGAACATGGATAACAGTACGTCTATTACTGGCACTCCGACGAGACAATTAACTAGAAATTCTAAAGAGCCTCTTCTACGAAGCATTTCTCTTGAATAGCTGCTCTGACTTTGCCTCATCCGCGCGTTATTCAAGTACGCTCTCAAAAGCGCACAATACACTGCAGCAAGCGCCCTAAATGGCAACCATATAATATTTCACATTACTAAGGAGCACTTTTATTGGAACGACCGACTTCGTATTAAACAAATTAAGGCTGCTTCGCACAGCGGTGCCAAGCCTGAAGGAAGAGCGGAGCTAGGCGGGCTTCCTCGTTTCTCTTCCTCTCGCTATCTCTTTCCTATGTCTTATTTTTGTCTCTGTTTCTTTCCATTTCTGTCGTTCTCAATCTATTTCTTTCTCTTTCTCGCTCTTGCTATCTTTATTTCTCTTTCTTCCATTTATTTCTCTCTCTCAGTCTCTATTTCTCGCCTCCTCTTTCTTTCTATCTCTGTCTTGATCTCTGGTTTTTCTACTTCTTGTGTGTCACTTTCTCGCTTCCTCTTTCTTCCTATGTCCTTATGTCTCTATTTCTTTCTCTCTCTTTCTTTCTATTCCCGTATTGCTCTCTGGTTTTTCTATCTTTTTCGTGTGCCTGTTTCTCGCTGTTACATCAGGCTTGGCACAACTATAGAGCGAAGCTGCCTTAATTTTTCGTGATAGCAGTCTTGAGCAATTTATGATTGGTTATCGATTGGCCATCGATCGGTATTACACGTGCATCCAAGCTCAAGCAAGCATTCGCATGCGTTTTGCGGCATTTCCATAAATTATTGTGTATTGATTGGTTATCGATCAGTATTGATTGCCTATCGAATGGCTATCTATCGGCATTCAACATGTATCCTAGCTCAATCGAGGATAGCCATGCGTTTTGCGGCATTTCCATAAATTATTGTGCATTGATTGGTTATCGATCAGTATTGATTGGTTACAGATTAGCTATCGATCGGTAGTAAACGTGTATCCAAGCTCAAGCGAGCAGCCATGCGAGATTTTTATGAATTATTGGGTATTGATTGGTTATCGATGAGTATTGATTAGCTATTGATTGGCTATATATCAGTATTTATTGGTTCACTAAGCATAATTAGGCTGGGCTAAGATCACCGTGGCATAACTAGGCTTAATTAGCTTTAGCTTGGCTTAACTAGGCTATTGCAAGCTGGGCTGAGTTTTCTACTGACGCCGCACGGGCAAACAAAAAGGTTAAGAGTTCCGCTGTATTACCCCGGTCCAACTTCGAACTGCGCTAACATATCTCCGATGTAAAGAAACAAACCATTTCAGAAATTCCGTGGCGCACCGAGTCGACGCTGTCTGTTGTCCACTGCCGAAAGCGCAATAACCTGCCGCTCCCCACGGGGGAGTAGTCGGGTGGCGCGGGGCAACCTCCGCGTCTGCACTGGATTCTAAGTAAGCAGGGGTGTGCGAATAGTGAATTTTGGAACCGAATCGAATACGAATCGAATAGTGATGACACCGAATCGAATACGAATACTAATTGAATACTTTTCGAATAGTTTTCGAATAGTAAGACAACCATTCTCAAAACGGTCCTAGAACTCCGCAGCGTTTTTTTTTTTTGGAAGAAATATTCATGAACTTTCACCAAAGAGCGTTGCGCTTACTTTTAACTGACTCAAAATACCACAGTTATGAAATCTGAGGCAAGCTCGTATACAGCAGCGACCACAACCTTCGAAATATTTTCTAACTGTAGGTTGAAATAAAGCAGTGACTGCAGATGCTTTGTCGCCTGCTTTTAAATAAAACTGAGACATAAAATCTAAACAATTTTGAACCGAAGACTACGCATACAGCTAAGGCGGTAATGAAACACATAAACCTGCCATCGCAACAAGGTCCTCGGCACTGAAGGCATCTAGACATCGGTGTTGAAAGCTGTATCTGCAAGAAAAATTTACGCAAACACAACCCTTGCATCTATTGCTATTCATGAAGCTGAATGCAGGTGCACCTTCAGTTCTTACAAGATGACGACAGGAACTGATTAATGCGATGCAGAGGCAGCATAGTAAAAACTGAGCGAGTATGGAGCTTTCATAAAAAAAACGCCTTCATCCGGTAATCAATATAGCGTCGGTAGTTTCGTAAAAGCTTGGGCTGCATGCATACTGGTAATTTAGTGATTAAAAGAAGAAAAATGGCCTTTAACTATTTCAAAGTATCATTGTATTGGGGTTCTCCCGTCGGCGCTAATTATTCGAAAACTATTCGAAAAATATTCGGTATTTCGAGTATGTACTATTCGATTCGAGTACCGAATCGAATAGAATGCTATTCGATTCGTTATTCGAAATTTTCGAATATTCGCACACCCCTATAAGTAAGTTGTACTCTCTCTCTCTCTCCCTCTTTCACGTGATTAACAGGGTGCGCGTCGTCGTCTACGGGCTGCAGAATCGCGAGCACGTGTCGATCACTTTGTTTTTGCGCAGTATAAGCAACTCTGTCGACTATATATATTAGACCTTTCTTTGCGTCCGATGCTACAGACAAAAGTTCGAGAACGTGGCCGTATGCACGAACTTAAACAGTGCTATTTCAAAATCTCAAAGAAACGCTTTCCATGTTTCCACCCGTATATTAACGTCTGTGGAATGTACGCGCCAAACGTTGTCAAAGTGAATACATGGCAGTGAACAACCGAGAATGCCGACCGTGTATTCCATCGAATTTCTGAAGAAAACGGGCTGTTTATTTCAAGTGCTCTTTCTGGTCGCAGTTGTGGTTGCAAATAGGTGTGGAGTCGCTGAAGAAGGCCACGTATCCGGCAGCAAAGTGGGCACCGCGATTAGCGACGCACTTGCGTTTGTGGCATCAATTGCACGCAACACAGAACTCCAGGTGCTTCTCGCGTAATCGTAAGCAGCCAACAAAACATTGCATAACACACTGCAGTCTTCATTCGCTCCTGTTGGATGCATTCACATCGATTTACGAAGAGTCCCTCATTCTTCAAGCTTGTTGTAATCCAGCGACACTACCTCTGTTTGCAGAAGAAGGAAAAACAGACATAGAAACTGGAAAGCCAGGAAACTAGAAGCAGCAATATCCTTCACTCAGCAACACTTTTATTGATTATGACAAGGGAACAGGTAATGACCACATATGTAATTATACTACTCTGTTTTTGCGCTGCGTATGCATAGTCTACATCACACGTTGAAACTCGCGGACTATACATGCAGATGCATATGCCTATAGTTCAAACGAAGCAGGGGCGCAGCCAGAGGGGGGGGGTTCAAACCCCCCCGGAAATTTTCAGTTTTGCTTGCGTATAATATATACACGCACACATACAAACGCACGCAAGAACATACATAAAGTATGGTTGAACCCCCCCGCCCCCACACACCCCCACCCCCGAAAAAAAATTTCTGGCTACGCCCCCGAAACGAAGTGCGCTTTGGCTCTTCGTAGCTTTGGCTACTCTACCACAGGAAGTTGTCGGGTATAGAGGGCGAACCTTTTGTCTTTCTTCAACACGTCTACAAACAAAGCCCTCCTCAGACTGACGTTTTCCTATACGGCACCCTAATTCGGCTGATAAGCCGTCGCGGGCGCGGAAACACCTGCCCCCGCTCGGGCAGCTGTGCGTGTGGAGATCAGTGCACCGTTCATCGCCAACTGGTATATAACAAGTAGTCGGTTGGAACACCGTACCATGCAAGCACCGCGCCTGTACAGGCGGAAGTGGCATAACAACAGAAAAAAACAATTACACCATCTCCCACTCGAGGGAACCATGAGGGGATGCGAAGCAGCATTGCGGGCGCATACCAAGTTTCCGTTACGTTCACTCGGCGTTTCCGTTAGTGTGAGAGGTTTGTATTTAGTGTTTGTGTTATCATTACGCCGTGCTTGTGAGTTGCTTTCCGTTAGCGCCGAGTGAACGAGTGGCGCCGACGTTGACGTCACAACTCATGTGAACGGGAGCGAAGCGAGAATGACGGAAGCCGACCGAGCTCACGCGCTTATATACACATGAAATGGGGCAGGGAGAGGAGAGAGTGGGTTACAGGCTGTATTTGGCTGCGGCGCTGTTGCATCACGTGGGAGAAGAGGCTGCGCCGCTGCTGCAGCGCGGGGGAGGAGAGGAGAAAAGGAGACCGAAGACCTGCGTAAAGAAGGAGAGTGGGAGAGAGAGGAGGCGCATGCGCAGTGGAGAGCGGACGCCACCACCGACGATGGACACAGCCCCGAGCAAAAGCTGCTTCGCATCTAAAAATTATCGCAGCTTCGCACTAGGGGTGGAGGAGCGGAGCTAGGTGGCCAAGCTTCCTTCTTTCTTTCTTTCTTCTCTTTCTCTCTGTTTCTTTTATCTGATTTTTGTACCTGTTGCTTTCTATTTATTTATTCTCTCTCTATCTATTTCTTTATCTTTCTCGCTATTTTATCTTTATTTCTCTCTCTCTCTCTCTGCTTCTGTCTCTTTCGCTATTGCTCTCTGTTTTTATCTCTTTTTTGTGCCTGTTTCTTTCTCTCTCCTTCTTTGTTTCTCTTTAATTCTCTCTTTCTTTCTATGTCTTTCTCTGGCTTTCTATCTTCTTATGTCTTTATTCCCTTTATTTCTCTCTATTTTCTCTTTCTCTTCCTTTATATCGTTTTCTGTCACTTCCTTTCTGTCTCTCTCTTCTCTCTTTCTTTCTTTATATCTCCCTCTCTTTCACGTGTTTCACGTGTTCCATTTCGCCGAGCAGAGTTTTTGTTTAACGCTCGCACCTGCTGTACTGGCTAGCGGGGCTTGCCCAATTCTTGTGGCGCGTACCCACATGTGGTTTTCTGCGGACACCAAAGTTCTCGCGCCCCGCTTAAACAGCTCCGCTGTTGAAAAGTGTGCCGAGTCTGAAGCGCAAGCATGCGTGTAGCTCGTTAGACCTCGCTAAGCTCTCTGCACTCGCTGCTCCATGTTCGGGAACTTCTAACGCATCATCTGAAATAGCTCCTACGTCTAATTGTCTTGCGCCGCTTTCATTAAGAGTCTGAGCCGCCTGAAAAGTTTTATTACCTACACCAATGAAAAGGGTCAATATGACCACCGAATAAAAAAAAATACATTACTGACGGGTTCGGCTAGATAGTGTATAACTAGCGATAACGATAATACGAGTTCGATGAAAAGGAAGAAGCGGTGGTCACATAGAAAGGACAAGCAGCCAACTCTATCCTTTGTGTCCTTCTCACCATTAGCGCCTCCCTCCCCCCTCCCAAGAATTCCACATGGTGTAAAAAAATGTTGCCTGATCTTGCCCTGTGATAGTGCTCCCACGCACAACTGGCTCGTTTTCAATTTAATGCATGAACATAGCCTTTACTTTCACATCTCGATTTAAAGATCGCCGCTTCAGCCCCACCTGAATGTAAGTACACTGGTCCAGAGCGGGGTTCGTCGAATAGAAAAACTAATTCCAAGACTCCGTGCAAGCACTATCGTCTTTGCGCGGAAGGAGTAGATATATGTGTGATGTCGGTTAATATATATATATATATATATATATATATATATATATATATATATATATATATATATATATATATATATATATATATATATATATATATATATATATTATATATATATATATATATATATATATATGTATATATATATATATATATATATATATATATATATATATATATATATATATATGCCTAATTAATAGGGGTGTGCGAATATTCGAAAGTTTCGAATATTCGTCGAATATTACATTCGAAATATTCGTATTCGATTCGAAAATCGTATATTCGAAGGGCGATAAACATCGTAAGTACACGGAGGCACGATATCTGCCTGCGACGAGCGCCAAAATACGTATGATTTATTGCTGGTGCATCTCCGACGTGCAGCGCTGTTGGCGATCATGTAACCATACATTTTCAATATTATGCGGTCGTAACGTGCCGCACTACCACTCGTTCACTATGCGGGGCCACTTCTGAAGAAAGACAGTGACCCATGTGACTGGTGGCGGACTGTAGGCACCTTCAGATGTCCCATTCTGGCAAAGCCTTGCCCCATATACCTCCCTATACCAGCCACTTCTGTTCCAAGCGAGCGTGCCTTTTCAGTGGCAGGGGGGTTGTCTCTGTTAGAAGGGAGCGCCTGCTGCCTGATCATGTGGAGCAACTCATATTTCTTCATGATAACATCTAGTCATTACTTTCATTGTGCCGTGATATTTGATTGTGTTGTGATGTACATTGTGCTAGCCTGGACATTGTGTTCTGGAGATAGCAGTGTATGTTGTGTTGCCATTCAGACTGTTAATGTTTTTTTTTTTTTTTTCAAATAGCTACATGTTAAATAAAATATTGTTACTGTGGAGGCACGTTTCCTTTGATAATCGATATTCGATTCGATATTCGAAGGTGGATATTCGTATTCGATTCGTATTCGAAAGATTTGATATTCGCACACCCCTACTAATTAACGTTTTAATGATTAGGTGAGCATTTGTCGACGTAGAAACATAGTTAGGTAGCAGTGTCTCTGTGTCCTTGTGTATCTATGTATACAAATGAAATAAATAAATAACATAGTTCGGACTAATTACCTAAACCTCTTTAACGAAAAAAGTAGCAGCGGCTACTCCGGTCTACTGGGAACAATATGCACTGCGTGTGCTTCGCGTAACGGCGTTCCTCTTTTTTTTAATCGCGCTGCGTGATAATCGGGACACCCTGTGTATATGTATAATGTGTGTGTGTGTGTGTGTGTGTGTGTGTGTGTGTGTGTGTGTGTGTGTGTGTGTGTGTGTGTGTGTGTGTGTGTGTGTGTGTGTGTGTGTGTGTGTGTGTGTGTGTGTGTGTGTGTGTGTGTGTGTGTGTGTGTGTGTGTGTGTGTGTGTGTGTGTGTGTGCGCGCGCGCGCGCGCGCGAGCGCTTTTAGTCGGCACGTAACTAAAAGTGGAAAGCGATTGTCAGCTCAATAATGTGTTAAAAGCATGCTCTAAGAATGCAGCAGATGTGTGCAGCACTTGCCTTCGAGAGGTCATGGAGAAACTGACGGAATATCGTCGTCCTAAGAAAGACAATGGAAAAACCGAAGAATGGAGAAAACTTAATGTGATCGTGTCGCAAATAATTCCACTAACTGAACAGGAGAAAAAGAACTCTTATTTAGGATCTTATTTTTTTCTTTCACGTATGTTTTACGAGGCACTACAAGGGACAATGGTAAGTAATTGTTGCTCTCAGACTGCAAGAAGCAAAAAACAAAAACAAACAAACACGGGAATACCGATGGAGTAACTGCTTAGGAAGGAATATTGTAAGCTCTTAGGTATATTGCAGGCTGATTTTACAAACGCGGTAGAACGGAATATTGAATGTCACGGAGCTTTGAAGGATCGATGGTGCAGGTTGTTTCCCACAGAACAAGGTTAAGAATATTCTTAAGAAAACGTTGGTTACTTAATCCATGCCTGCCCTCTTTCTTAAGAAAGGCGATGTATCGGCCAGATTCTCGTTATATGCTTCGGCACCTAACGCGTTCGATGTAGCCAGCGCGTTCGAAGCATATGAGGATGTGTGGATTACCGCTATGCAGCGATTGGCTGTTACGCCGTCTGGCTATGACGAACTCCTTTTACGTATTGCATCCGATGTGGCAGTTTCTTCATTTTTAGTCCAACTAAAGTGCTAAAGAGAGTTTAGAAGATAATAAAGAACTAATTAAATACAGCTCTCCGTCTCTTTGTTAGTTGTGTGTGTGTCCTCCTTAATGTGAATTCCTACCCTGATTGCTAGTACGGAATTTAAAACCCTACTTCGCTATATGCGTTGTTCTGCATTTCACAATAAGGACACTGCAGCACAGAAACAGCGCTTATTTATTTTTTTGCTGAGCAAGAACGTGATCCATCGCTTACAACGATACCCAGGGAACCTAATGTACTCCCAAAGGCCGAGTTATAGTCTTTCACAGAACATTCTCCACGTTGACCCGCCCTTAGCAGCGCAGGAAGCTTTGTCATCTTTACCTGCAATTGTGCTAATGCCGCTACGCGTGTTCCGACATGTACCCTCCCACATAAGTTTACTCCTGTACCGTCCGTATCATGGCAATGGCAACGAGTACCTACTCAACGGAAGTAGCTCCCTAAAGGAATAAGCCCCATCGGAGCGTTGCCTTCGCGCGCTGCTCCGCTGCTGTGGACGATGGTTGACCGGCGTACGACGCTCGCGTTTGCTTCTGCGTGCTCGCAATTAGTGTGCGAAGCCCTTGGAAAGGTCGCCCGTGGCACCGGCGGCCCGCGCATTCCATGTAGACAGGATGTCGAATGCATATCTCATTGTACGAGCATTATTCATTTAGAGCGTTCCAGCCCAAGTGTCATCTTTCGCTACGATATCTATTCTCCTTTTAAGCTTAACGGCAGGTACAAGTTTAGAGGCTTGCTCTTTCAACAGCTTCTCCATCTGTCATGCTGTTAGAATTATTTAGCATATTGCGACGAAGCACGATAAGCTCCCAGGATGCCGGGCCCCTACGGGCTGCATTGGGGCATGCGAGTGGGCTGACGTTCGTAGTCTGATGGAAACTTACATGCACTGAGAAACGTAACGGATAGTGCACCGCGTTATGCAAAATGCTTTGTTAATCTTGCCCCCATTGCTCATTGTCGCCGGTGAACACTGTTCGTTGACTGAGAGGATAAAGACGTCGTCGTGTCACTCGCCCATATAGTTCCGCTATATCTGACCGGACAATTTGTGGATTTGTGACTGTTTCATATTGCCACAATATCGTTTAGAACGGCACATAAATGAGCAATTATTTGCATGTGCAGATTTTCGACGCTCTCGCACTTTTTTTCTTCAGTTTGGAAACTATACGGCGCGTGGAGCTCCCCAGTGCGCTTCCTGCAGCACGGTGGCGTTCGGCGCATTGTTTGCCCGGCGCTCAACTTTACGAGTGAACGCAGAAAGGGGTGACATTTTCGTGCGCGTCTCTGTGGTAATTTTCGAACTGAAAAGAGCACTAAGAGCACTGGTCTACTTCATTCAATAGAAAAGCACGCAAAAAAAAAAAAAGAAAACCTCTAACATAATATTTACCCAGTCATAGGTCTGCGGTCTTTGCCGTCATTTCCGCCCGCAGTAGTTCTGGCGAACACTCGTTGATGCTGTCTGCAACGTTGTAGGTGCTTCAAAAAAGTGTTGGAGGGCCCCTTTAATGAGTGCATCGCCCAGAGCACAGGCTTTCGCACGTGCACCCCTGAGCGTTAGCTATAAATACTGCAATTTTTTTATAAGCTTTTGCGAAGGCCGGTGCTGAGGCCCTTTCAGAGCCCATAACCACTTTGTCTCCTCCTTTCTTTCTTTGTCCAATATCTTTGTTCCATTTCTAGTATTAGCGATATGAAATACATTCAGAGTAGCTTCTCTATAACGAAGCACATGTGTAGTAGACGGGGACGTGGTTCTCTGACTGCAGTGCGAACTGGCTAAGTCCTTGGCCTGCAAGACGGTCCTGTACGGGGAACACACATATAATATCCTCTTTTTGTGTGCTCTATTTAGTCAGATTGTCTGTGAAGGAGCAGTAGTGCAGACTGAGACGGTATCGGATGGCTTTTTCGCTGATCCCGACGTGAAGGCTGCTGGGTGAGATATACTCCGAGCAACCGCGTCCTCGGTATTTCCCTTCTCTTGCGGGGAAGAGAAAGCGAGGCGCGAGAGACAGTCGCCAAAAAGAGCAATCGGGAGGGAGACGCGAAAGAAAAGGCAGGGAGACGTAAAATGTGTTTACGGCGAGATGCCTCAGGGCTGGTGTGGCATTTGCATACAAACGACGCCTGTGCCGGCAGGCGCTGAATGTCGCTTCAATGCATGGAATCAGAGGGAAAGCGACGGACGATGCAGCCAGGCACCAGCCAGGCGTTGAGAGGGAGAAATGCGACGCGGGCGCGCTTTCTCGCGCTCTCCATCAAGATATTGGATGCTGCACAGATCGTGAGCCGCTGCCTGCTGGGAAGGCCGCCGCCTGCTCGGCGTCTCTTCTCGGAGACCCCGAAACGCGGCTTTGATGAGGGCTAGGCAATTTCCTAATGCGGAAGAACCGGCGCACCGAACGACCACGACGCGGCGCCAGGAATGAGTGGCACAGAGGTGGGCACACCCGAACAACGGTAGCCGTGCACCGCGACGCGCTCGGTAGGACGTGCTATGTTCTCATTTCAATTATTTCGACCTGCATCGTGCTGAGGTCTATGGACAAAAAAGAAAGGGCCCCTTATGTTGACTTGTTTTGCTCCGAAACTAGGTGACAATAAATTACGTGCGACATGAACGGAGACTTATGCATCTTAACATAATTAAACGTCAGAGCGAGGAAAAACGACTCACGTAGAAAGTAAAAACACAGGACAGCACTTGTCCTGTATCTTTATTCCCTGCGTGGGTCGTTTTATGTCGCGCTGTCGTTTTATTATACAAGCGTACCAACTAGCCCATCTTTCCACGCTGCTTGTCTTCCACCCTACATGTGTAATCAGAAAAAATCATAGTCGTAAAATAATATCTGCTAACGTGAGGCAAGCTACCGATCACATGACTGACGTATTCATATTGCAAGGGGACAGCGATACGAGATGAAAAGCGTGGACAAGACGACAAAGAGCCCTATAGCACGAGTGGGACTCCATCTTTGCCCAGCGCGGCGTTATGCCCAGTGTAAATATAATGAAGGAAATGAGCGCGAAAATAACGTGAGACGAGACGAAGAAGGCCACAGAACGAGCGCACTTTGTAATTAATTTCCTTCGTCATGCCAGCTCATCAGCTCACCCAACAGTCTATTCAATGTAAATATAATCTTTAAACAGTGTCGCATTTATTGTTACTTACGCATATGTCGGCAAAAAATATGGAATTCACTTAGACTCACTCAGGAAATATATTTTTCTCAACCGGACTCACTCAGACTCAAGCTCCCCAGAGTATTACTCACCCGGAGTCACTCAGACTCAGACTGACGGCTCCATTTGAGTCTGAGTGAGTCTGAGTGAGTCTGAGTGAGTCGACTCATGAGTGCATGAGTTTGCCGACCTATGGTTTCACGTAACATTATTGGCGGAGGCGCCAGGTACCTGCGACCCCCACGACGGAGCTTCACAGCGGCCACTCCGTCCCGTCTTCCATCATGGTGACTTCTGGCGAGAAGACTTCTACGCCCGAACGGTTGTTACTACGTATATACCTACGTCACCTTGTATCAGCCCTGTGATCCTGGTGCCTTCTTGGCTTGGGAGATAGTGCCTTCAAGGCTTCGACGACTGATATATAAACGTACAAGCGGTATTAACCAGTGGTAAAATGCTCCCCAACGTCATCTTTATCATGGCGTACCACCGTGAGTCCGATATCGAACCGATGAGATTGATGTTACCAGCTGGGATCAAGAAAGAGTTCCGCGACCTCGTCGGCAACTCCTTTGGTCATCTGTTTGCCGCTAAAAAGGATACTGCGACCAGCGTGCAGACTTCGACGGAACCATATTTCAGTTTTATAGCGAAATGGTGTCCTCTATATGAAAAATTCAACCAGCTCCGCTTCGTGGACACTAACGAAACAGTGTCCGCGAAGCTGGTGGCGTTCCCTACGTAAGACTAACGCATTTCTCTGATTCGCAAGTATTTCAGATATGTTGTATCACTGCTCTTTATTAAACACTCTTTGTTAAGCTTTGAGCTAGTAGTATAGTTTTATCGCATCTTGACCATACCTCTATTATACATAGGTTTACAAAGGAGCTACAACTGTGGCCTTCTTCGTTTTTAGTGGACCAGCAGTGACTAGTGGGATTTGCCCAATTTCTGCGGCACGAACCCGTTTATGATTATGATAGTTTTCTGATAGGCCGCACCGTAGCACATACCCGTTTGATGACGGCTTTTCTTCTTCATTTTTAGGGAACCAGTGGTGAGTAGCGGCATTTATGCAAGTTCTGTGGCACATACCCGTTTTCTTCTTCATTTTTAGTGAACCAGATGTGAGTAGTGGGATTTACCCAATTACTGTGGCCCGTACCCGTTTATGATCAGCGCTCCCGCGGCCCCGGACATGAAAGCCTCGACTAAGAGCAGCGCCGCTGTTAAAACTCTAACAGCAATACAAAAGCCTACCTCTTAGTGGTGCCTTGTGATATGCGTGACAGCATTCTTCTTGTCTGCCATGATGAGCCCAAATCTGGTCACTTAGGTACTTTACTAACCCTTGCCAGAGTTCAACAGGTGTACGACTCGCCCAAGCTTGCTGCATCCGTAAAACTCTACTTAAAAAGCTGCCGTGAATGTCAACAAAATCTTCGCCGCTAAAGCCCGGGGGGCTGCTGCAACCGATCACACCACCTAGGGCACCATTTGATCAAATAGGAATGGATTTACTGGGGCCCTTTCTGCTGTCATCAGCCGGTAACAAGTGGGTCGTCGTAGCGAAAGATTACCTGACGAGGTACGCCGAGAGAAGGGCCCTACAACGCGCTACGGCTTCCGATGTTGCCCAGTTTTGTTGCAATAGCAATTATATGGACGCTCTCGGCGGGTCGCTCGAGCAGCACCTGCGAACTTTGCTTATAAGGGTGCGGTCACGAGCGCTGGCGCGCGCGCCATCTCGACAGACATCAGGAGACGGCTCACAAACGTACTTGATCTGCTCTAAACGCTTACTTTGCGTTTAGAGGATTGAGAGCACGAAAACCGCTTTGGTCTCTGGTGCGGCCGTATTCCCTTAAACCAGCGCTTTTGTTGAGTTACGCGAGATCGGATCGAAAAGAGTTAGCTTTTAGCCTTACTTCGTATAACATTCCAATTTGTTACTATCGCATTCATTGCTTCACCCTTGTGGCAAAACTGTGATTTTTTTCAATGACCAGATCGTTCTTCGCCCCGTCGTGCATGATCACTAGTAGAGGAACAGCTTTCACGGCCCAGCTTATTCACCACGTATTCAAGCAGAGCTACAAGAGTCATTGCAAGACGACAGCGTATCCTCTGCATACCAACGGCCTGACAGAACGGTTCAACAAAACCATCGCCGACACGTAGACATCCGGCACAAGACCTGGGATCAGGTCCTGCCGTACGTAACATTCGCGTACAACACTGCTATCCAGAAAATAACACGATTCATGCCGTTCCATCTCGTCTACGGGCGTGAGGTCCAGACCATGCTGGTTTCTGTGCTGCCACATGATTACAACGCTTTGCTTACACCTGACACTGAACTCGGTGCGCCGAAGAAGCTCGCCAATTCGCACGCCTGTACATCACGCAACAGCAGACTGCATATGCACGCCGCTATAATCTTCGCCATCGACAAATCGAATACCACCCGGGTGATCAAGTTTGGGTGTGGACTCCAGTTCGCCGCCAAGGATTGTATGAAGAGCTTCTCAGTCGCTACTTTGGACAGTACAAAGTGTTGCGACGCGCTATTGATGCCAACTTGGACCGTGGACCGCGGCCTGTGGAGCGTCTTCAGCAAAAAGCAAACATCTTCATAAAAGACTCCTTTGCGGACACTGAACTAGATAAGCGTGCGTGCGTGCGTGCTACAGAGCGTATAGTGAAATGGAGTAGCCGAGGTACTAAATACTTCGAGCTCTCGATAGCAAGCAAGCAAGACAGAACTGAGCAGAACAGAACATGTGTGCCAGCGATTACGCTAATTTAGGTTGTTGCCAGGCAAGAATTTGGCAAGCTTGGTCTTAAACCTGTTGGCA
The DNA here is from genome assembly GCF_013339695.2 of Rhipicephalus sanguineus. Lineage (NCBI taxonomy): Eukaryota > Metazoa > Arthropoda > Arachnida > Ixodida > Ixodidae > Rhipicephalus > Rhipicephalus sanguineus. Next base: position 157,644,988 of record NC_051176.1, read on the forward strand.
GTATGACCGCTGCGAACGACCCCGTCATACGCTCCGTCCCCGTCAGCCCTTTTACGTTACGTATACGCCTACGTAAACTTGCTTTTTGGAGAACTGCCGACGATATACCCAGTTGTTTCACCTGCAACCGCATTAGTTGCATTTCTCGTCCCTGTTGTAGCCTTTGAAGCTCACCGCAGCAGACCACTTATTTGTGCTACTCACGCATGGGTAAGCAGTACAAATATGCACCTCCCTTCGACCATCGCATTTTGAACGATCAAGCCAACGTTCCTCGCCCCGGCCGGTTCAAGGACACAAGTGAGACAAAGGCATGAGACGAAAAACGTGGCGAAGACGACTAAGAGCCTTGTGACGAGTGTGACTCCATTCTTTTAGGGCGCAGCGTAAACAGCCAGTGCACTCTAAGAAAAAAGAGAGTCAAAAGAGGGTCATGGAACCGTGACTCTCTTCGGGCGTCCATCTGACCCCTTTTGGAAGGTACAGGCAGAAAAAAAGAGTTCGCATTTGGGAAGGAGTCACTGGACCCTCCTGAAGCGCATTTCGATTGGCTTCGGTATACGGAAGAGCCGCCGTATACGCCATACATATCGCACGCTCGCCCTTTGGCGCCGTTGGGGCGCCTTGCTCGGCGACGCAGACGGGGTTCGCGCCGGGGTGCCGGGGTGGCGCGCCGCTCTCCTCTCTCAGTCGTCTCAGCGGCCGTCAGCGGTCTCAGTCGTCTCAGTCATGTCTCAGTCTCCTGGTCTATTGGAATGCGTTGCGTGGATGAGTTGGTTGCGCGTCTTCCGTGGTATTGACGCCGGCTCCGTGCACGAAGTGACGCTTGGAGGGCGGAATATTCATGGAGCTGCGGACACTGACAACGGGCGCCAGTTAACGGTGAGTGTACTGCTTCCGTAGGTACTAATTATACAGCTTTAGCTGGGCGTCTGCAGCAGCTCTGCGAAATCTGCCAGCCATTTCCAACAGTAGCCTGTATCCGCGGGGCTGTTGCGGATGGCCAACTAAAGCTGTCAGTTAACGAGTTGCCACCGTTATGCGCGTTGCTGTACAAGCTCCCATAAAGTGAGCGATGCAAACAATAATCGAGGGTCATTTCTTGCTGATCGCACGTTGTGTCTGCACTACTGAAGGTGCAAGATGTCGTTTTGAGATGCCCTTTAGTCTACTTCATAATAACATTTCCATCGACCTTGAGTGTGCGGCGTGCTTCCACGCGTGGGAACGTCAAAAAAAAAAAAAAAAAAGCCTGTGTACAGAACGCTCAGACGCACTATATGTAATGGTTTTTGTTGGCTTAAAGACGGTAGTTTGAGGTGCAGATATAGTACGGTGGCTTCCATTATGTACGCGGTAGTCATTCAAGTTGGACACGCCTCGCCGGTAAAGTGAAAAAGCTCTAGACTTTCGACGGCGCGCGTTGTTGCGGCCGCCGGCGTGCACTCTTTTCCCTCGTTTCTGTTTGCTGTTTTCGTGGTTTGCATACACTGCGATGACGTTTGGCGCTATAACAGAATCGAGTGAGTGTACGTGATTGTGGGAGTTATGTGCGCTAATTCTAGCATATGACATGTCTGATCTCGACGTAGACGGCGTACGCACGCGCTGGGTGTCGTTCGGGCCCTAGTACTCGCATCTGTTTATATGAGTATTTAAGTATGGGTTACGTTTGTAAAACGTGCGGTCAATAACCGCTCACGGCATGCCCCTGGCTGCCGGAGGATGTGCTTTGTTGTTTTGTTGTTAGCCTTTATTATGCCTGTGTGAACCACTTATTGTGTAGGTTTTGCAAACCTTTACTACAATTTCATTTTCTTATCATAATATCACGTTCTGCTTTTCAGATACCGTTTTTCATGGTGCTCACGCTGGACAGGAGCGACAACCTAGCAAGCCACAAGTCTGATGCCTCAAGCCGTCACCACTTTTTGATTTATTCTTAATCACAAGGAATAAATATGGAAACATGATGGCGATTTCTGCTGTTCATTCAGCACCATATGACACTGTGCACATCACAGTCACACACTTTAGTTGGCTGTACTCATAGAAGCATGTAAATGAGGAATACCCAAACTTCTTAATTGGAAATCACAGACCATCTTTTCGCGCTTTCTATATAACTTTGTTGGAAATATGTGTTGTTTTGACGAGTTTTATTAAAATAATACTAAAGCTGAACTATTCTTTTTTTACAGTCGCTGGGCAGAACGGCAAGTATTATTGGACTTGCTTAAAATGAATACTCCACTATTTTCAACAGTAGTCGCGCAAAAGTAGAGCAAGGATCAAATGAGTAGCTTAAAATACTTGTGGAGTCGCTTGATGCTTCGGTGTGGGTCCCTTGACCCCCCTAGGAGCGTTACCGGCAAGAGTCGTCTGACTCCTATGAGTGGTAACGTGATCCTCCCGATGAGAGTCTTTGCACTCTTCCTAGAGGATCAGGGGACTCTCCTAGAGCGAGCCGACCCTGACCCACCAAGAGAGTCACCGTGACTATTTAAAGAGAGTCCTATACGTGGCAAGTCAGAACTCTCCGAAAAGAGTCACGCATACTCTTTTTTTTCTTAGAGTGTGTAAATATAACCCGCAAATTGTCTCGAATTTGTGATTCGTTCCACGTTACATAATCATGTGATCCTACCAATACTGTTAGCAGAAATTACAAGCTCAATGAACCCAGTTATGTGAGTACAGTGTAAATTGTTCGGCGGCGCAATAAATTGCAACACCTACCCGTTCTTCCCAACCAGTAATATTGCAGCTCTCTGTATATACATGACATATTGCTACGCTGTCGATATCTTCCGCAAAAGACCATCATCAGATGACCAAGGAAGCAGTGTCGTTGCAGTTTGTATATACGATCAATGCATTGGTTTATGACGCGTAATTTCTTTCACAGCGAAGCTGTTTAGGCTGTCAGCAACTTGTGCTCCGTCGTAAAAAATTTATCGTCATCAAGAACTCGCACGCGCTCTCTTCATGATCCGGCATGCGCTCTCTTCATTGTCTTTGCAGCGAAGCTGTTTACGGTAGCTTGTGCTCCGTCCTGCAAAGCTCCTCAAGTGGGTATGCGTCGCAGGAGTTGGGCAAGCCCCACCACCGTGTACAGCAGGTGCGAGTGTCAAACGAAAACGAACACGTGAAAGAGAGAGAGAGAGAGAGAGAAGGCAAGCGATAGAAAGAAAGAGGAAGAGAAAAATAGGGAGAAATAAAGGGAATAAAGATAGAAAAAGATAAAGAGACAGAAAAACAGACCGAGAGAGAAAGCGAAAGCTGTAGAAAGAAACAGACACGAAAAAGAGAAAAAACCGAGAGCAAGACAGAAGGAGAAAGAGAGAAATAACGAGCGACCGAGCGACCGACCGACCGACCGACCTATCTATCTATCTATCTATCTATCTATCTATCTATCTATCTATCTATCTATCTATCTATCTATCTATCTATCTATCTATCTATCTATCTATCTATCTATCTATCTATCTATCTATCTATCTATCTATCTATCTATCTATCTATCTATCTATCTATCTATCTATCTATCTATCTATGTCTGACTAGGCCGGGGTGCTCATCGCTTCACTAACTTGCTAAAGCCAAAATTGGCAGGGAAAGGTATGAGCGTATACGGAACATGACTGCAAGGTCACGACGTGAGTCACATGACATGCCTGTCGCGTACGTCATGGAACCCTTTCCCAAAGTCACATGTGGCACATACCCGCGTACTCAGGATAGCAAAATAGACATTGCAAACTTTCTGACATTTTGCGTGGATTAAAGAGAAAGATATACCGTTTGTTGTAGCTGGCGATTTTAATGTACCACAGAAACGTTTACATATGTGCTCTTATGACTCAACAAGGTGTAGTCTAGCGTTGCTCGTCCCCGCTGGAATACGCCTTTTAACGAAGCGTACACTTTGTTTCGGTGAAAGTGACGTCTGTACTGCAACGTGAGTGCCACTGTTACGTCACACAGTGAGCTAGCCCTTAGACGCCAATTTAGTCAACGTGCCTGGTAAGCCCACGATATGAACAACTCTACTCAAATTACACAAAGACGTCGATCCACCTAGTAAGGTTTGAGTGCGGCATAAGCAGCTACTCGCTCACTGTTTCACATGAAATCGATTCTCACAATGCGTGCGATCTGCCAGAATTTTGTGTTACACTTTTTAACACCTCTTCTCGGGCTTGGAGAAGCAATGTGGGCTGGCTGGTAAAACATCTTGAGTAGGTTTTTTTTTTCTTCTTTATTTTCGTAGGGCGAATAAGCACAAGGCGAAAACGCACCGAGGTCGCTAATTTAGAGAATGTTCTGTTACGTGTCCATTGCAGCCTTTAGCGTCTATACAATATATGTGACTTTACATGTAGACCTTCGACAGAGTAATTCTGCGATGTAATGCCAACGTAGTAGCTAAGGATTCAGTGCCTGGGGCTCTTGCAGATTTCGTGCATTCCTTTGCCGTAGCAAGTGCCAGAAATTCCACTTTAGCTTCCAGTACGGCACCATTTGCGCCCGCTAATCTTGTTGGTAACTTACCGTATATCGCGGGAGAGCGCTGTGCCACTGCTTGGGTCCTCTTAGAATGTCTGGCACTGCCTCAAAGGTCCTTTCAAAGCGTTCGGAGCAGGCTTCGCTAATAGATCAGGCCCTGCGTAATTAGCCAAAGTCAATTACCATGTCAGTAGTGCATTTTCTTCTGCAGTGAATGTATCCAGCAAATTTTTTTTTATAAAAGAATACTTGATCTCTGTCCAAAAGTGAGCGGAAGCTTGGTCTTTTTAGAAAACAGAAGCAGCACTACTGAGCATCCGTGGAGTGCATGCGATAATATATAGTGTGGAATAAGTTTGTATTTCAATGTTTCGATAAAAGGAAGCGTGCGACGAGACTGAAATGAAAGGGCGGGCGTGTAATATATCGCGGGCTTAGCAGCTCCTAACGGCTTCAAGGCGGCTTCTTCCGAGGAAGGCCATGACGACGACGGAAGCGCATGAAGGCACAATATAGCCTCCGTGAACTGGTAACGGCTGCGCTAATGCCTTTCGCGGGCAGTCCAGAAGTCAAAGGCGATGGCGCATTTCTTTTTTTTTTTGTGCTTTTCTGAGAGAGATCATAAAGGAGGCTTAGGCGCATTACGCGCAGCGGGATTTCCATGATTCGGAAGACGTAGTCTTCAGTATCGGCGTTTGTTTCATTTTTGCCACATGGCCATCATTTACACATCGAAATTCCTCGGAAAGCTCAACTGGGAATTCCGAAATGCACCCATTTGGAGAACATATAAAAAGGACGAGCGTCTTTTCCCGAGCGCACAACACCAGTAAAATATGTACTTCTTTATACACCAAAGACGTTCGGAGGCAGAATTCGCTTTCCTAGGTAATTTCATAGCTGTATGCTCAATCGTTCGTGCGTTATTGAATAAGGGAAAATTATAGGGCCATCAAACTCCAGGACGTTGGTACGTTGATTCTCGTAAAAGAAGCTTTCGCTTCTGAACTATACATAAGGTTATTGTCTATGAACAGATGCTGTGCCGATTACAAAAACCAAGCTCACAAGCGCCGTGAATACGGTAGCTATAGATCAGCAGTTGTGCCGTCTCCCGAGCTGGTAGCTTAGTTGGGCGTTTTTTCGCTTTATGACGACAAACGTGGCGCTGCAGCCGGAGGCTTGTCAAAAGCGGCGCACCTAGTCTGCTTCTGCGATCGTTTTAACTGCAACTTCGCTAAATTTTTAATACGAAGTATTTCTTGGCAAACCAAAGGCACTTTGGCCGTGTCTGCTTGTCTGTACCAAAATTTGCATGAAACGACATGATTATATGACAAACATGAATGGAAGGTCATAGCATGAATGGCGTAACACGCAGGTCATGTACGTTATGCCATAATTGATAACGTACATGCCGTAATGATGCTGTGGCGGTCGTTTCGTTGCCTTGCTGAATACCAGAATGCGAACACAATGCATGGCCGCGCCAAAAAACACGGACAAGAAAGAGATGTACAGAGGATGGGAGCGAACTTCCAACTTTATTACGGAATGCCAAAGCGAGCCTATATCAACATAAATCGCATCATCACGTGCTGTGGTTATGCCCCCATCGTGACACTCATATCAGCGACACATTCCCTTAGGGCTATCTTTATTTCCAACGTGATCATGAAATGACCATGCTGGAAATATATGATCATCTTTCTATCATGAACAGAAAGATAACCCTAAGGTGGTGTGTCTCTGACATGAGTGTCACGATGGGGGCATAACCATAGCACGTGATAGGCTCGCTTTGGCATTACGTATTAAAGTTGGAAGTTTGCGCCCGTCCTGTGTACATCTCTTCCATATCCATGTTTTTTTTTAGCGCAGCCATGCATGTTCCAAGTATACACCAACCATTCCAAACGAAAGCGTTACTGCACCAGAATGCGCATCACTAACGTGCGTGTGTGAGATGAATAGCGCGGCATGCATGTCATCTATAGCATGAGATGAAGGGTAAAAATGACGTAATGCGTGCGTCGCGAAGCCGCCTTGGTCGTTCCATTACCATGGTACATACCATAATGCGCATGCATGTTTGTCAGACATGCTGCAAGAAATAACATGTCGCTATATGAATGACACGCCATACATGTCATGCATGACGTGACCACCGGCGTGCGAACATAGGGGGCAGGGGCAGAGACGTCGCTTAGTGTGCACCTCAATGGCGGAGTCGTCGTCGATGTGTCACGGTAGACTTGGCGCAGTGGTTTGAGCGTTGGCGGACACGTTCACAACCTGGCCTTTGATACCTAACTGGCCTCCGCCGTGGCACTTCGCCGGTCATCCCCCACCCCAGAGTGGAATGGCTCACAACTTTTTTTTTTTTCAGTCGTTTATCTAAACTGGAAGCTGTTTATGCAATTATAAAGTACAGTTATAAAGGTATAAGATTTATAAATGTATAAATGCAGCTGAGCTACGACACTTACGAAAGTGTCTGATATTGTCCGTCCGCTGCTTCTTTCCAGGTTTGAGAATCCATATTTAGGTTTCACAATGATGTTTATGACTGTAGAAATGTTCTATAAGAGCTTAGAAATAATGTTGGCCATGAAATAATTCTGCATTAGAGAGCCGACTTCTCATCACTTCTAAAACGAGAGAGGCTATAGATTCTTTTAAATACGGTATATGTGTCTTGTGCCATGCAATGTAATGAGCGCAGATGCTGTTCTTTTTCCACTAAACGCTGGATAGGATTGTTTTGGTTTTGAAGGAATATGAAACTTCGACGGAATAAATGCTCAGATTAATGCAACTAAATCCTACAGTTTGCTTTCCTTGTACTGCTGCATGCAAATGTGCGAAAAATCAACATTTTTCGACACCCGATAAACCAAATTTGGTTTAAAAAAACTGCTCTGTTTTGCACTGTTCTGAGGTCTCCATACATTAAACTCCATGGCAGGCCATAGTGCCGCTTGATAGCACGCAATATAATACATTGGCCAATTCATAATAATGTATATGTATATTTGAACATATTAATACTGTATATTGACCGATCACGCAGACCAACAACATGAAACTATAGTGCAGCAAACTCACTTCTGGCAAAATGAAGCGCGGAACCGCACCGTATTGTTACATGAAACGTCGTAGTTTAATTATATTGGTTGCGGTTTAACGTCCCAAAACCATGATATCAATATGAGAGACGCCGTAGTGGAGGGCCCCGGAAATTTCGACCGCCTAGGGTTCTTTAACGTGCACCCAAATCTAAGCACACAGGTCTCAAGCATTTTCGCCTCCATCGAAAATGCGGCCGCCGCGGACAGGATTCGATCCCGCGACCTGCGGGTCAGCAGTCGAGCACCATAACCACTAGACCACCGTGGCGGGTCAACGTCGTAGTTTGAGACGACGCTTTTTCCGAGTGCACTCAGGTACCAGCTTATTGTTGTTCGCAGGAACGTTAAGCCAAGGGCTGGATTGATTTGATGATCCCGTTCGTAATTAAGTTGGAGCTTGAATTGCTCACTACCTGCCAGCCTTGAATGTTTTTAAATGGTTAAAGAAAGAAACATTTTAGAGTGGCAGTACACACAGAGATTGATTTCTCCTGTAATCAGGCGGCTGAACTTCTAACTGAATTCGCTGCTGTCACGACGCTCGATTTTGTTGTCGGTCTTGCCAAAATAATTTCATGCCTCTGACGGAACAATATTGTTGTCCTCTCTCAAGAGTAGGCTCACTTGTTCAGTTGTTGAGAAATTGTTGTCTGAGATAAAGAAGGGCAGCACTCACTAGAAGTGATTCTGTGCCGTCTTTCGTTCTAAACCAAAACAAAACAGACGAAACTGAAGCTTTTAGCTATCATTTGTTGATAGCATGGCCGAGACAAGGTCGGCAAAATCCCCTGTAATCTTTTTACATCTTTTTTTTTCGCTCGTATTTCCACGCAACATCAGATTACAAACGACGTTAAAAATAAGCGTGTGGTATAGGCCAGTTTCCTACCAGTACGGCCGAACCAACTTATACGACGTGTTGTCCATTGGCCATCGCTCGTATCTTCCAGGTTTGTCGCTTCTCAACTTCTCACTAATTTCTTTTTAAATACGAAGCATTTTTTAGAAAACTTAAGGCACTTTGAGCGTTTCTATCTGCGTACCTATCTATCTATCTAGCCGCCAGCGTCTGGGTGCTCTCGTGATGGCCCCTTTAACATGGCGTAGACCAAAATAGGCATGGGAGGGTAAGAGGGCATGAAGAATGTGACTGTCTTGTCATGACACGAATAACGTGAAAATCCTGTCGCGTACGTCGTCAAACCCTTCCTCCAGGCACGGGTGCCACACATCCGTTTACCACAGGCCGTGGTATGCGGGTATGCGCCACAGGTGATTGACAGTTTATGTCTACCCAGGAACGGCGGGAACAGATATTGGTAATTTATTTAAATGCGCGAGCGTTAAGAAAAATCGACATCGGCAGCGTTGAACAGAAGAATGCAAAGAATAAAAATCAGGATCACAGAAGGAATCGAACCCAAGCATTCTGCGTGGCAGTTGGGCGTTCTACCCCAGAGCCACGACAGGTTTTGAAACTGCTTTGAAAAAAGACTCTATGCAGGCTTAATAACGGTCCAATGTCAATTGTGGTTGCAGTGCTGGCTATGCAATTTTATAAGAAACCAATAAACACCACATATGTATTCCCACGATATAGGCGTCATGTCAGGTTAACTTCAATTGTGGTTCAAGTGTTGGCTTCAACAGCAGTCTTATATACATTACATTTATATTCCTATGATTCAGCAAGCGTTTCAAGCGTTAGCGTTTCTTGACCACGGAGGAATACGCTAACGAAAGTTACGTGTAATGTTCACATCGTCACTCCGTAAAGTGCACTTCGTTTCGTTAATACTGACGCATGTGCCATAACGTGAGTTCTGCCGCTACACCAGACCAAAAGTTACCCTTTAAACACCAGTGTTGTGGACGTGCCTGGTAAGCCCACGATGTGCGCAGAGCTACTATATACACTTAGGAAAACACGTCGATCCACCTCTTAACGCTTGGCTCAAAGCCATAAAATGCAGCATAGAACTACTCACTGTCTGCTTTGCATGAAACCGATTCCCACAAGGCGTGGGATCTGCCGAATTCTTTTTTACCAACTGTCTGTCTCAGAACACTAACAAAATAGTTTACGTACACCGGATGCAGACGCGTCCTCGATCTGAGCAGCGCAACATTGCCGCTAAGCAACCAGGGCGGGATTCGAAAAAAAAGTAATAAATGAACAAATAAAGTCATATTTGTTACCTTCCACAGCAAGTGACCGGGAAGCAGAAACGACAAGAAAAACAAACATAGAAAACTTTACGGTAACACCGTGAGAAATTTAAGAACCATGCACGTGGCCGTATCAGGTAAGTTTCAATATTTGGGAAATCTTCAAGCTAGAGAGGAGAGTAAAAGTGGCAAACAGTCTTAAGAGAGGTAAGAACACATGAAAACTGGTTTTCAGATGTATTGAATACTACGCTTTTGACCTCGCAAAAACCCCCACATGCGTACTGTACCTGCACAGCCATTCTTCATTGCCCATACCGCACGCTTTCGCTACAGCGCCGCGCTTCGTGCATTCTATAGTGATCGTTGCTTAAGCGGTGAACGAAGCGGAGACTATCGGGCAGTGATACCTCTGCGAAGAACACAAATTTGACTCGTGTATCGCCGTTGTGCTACTCTTGCCATACTGTTTTTATATCCCATTGTGTGTGCCCGTTCTCGAAGATAAAATCTCCAGCAAGCCAAAAGAGGCTGTAGCATATATAACCTTCCAGATAAACGACAAGAAGCCTAAGCGGCTTTTTATGAAGCAAGATTTATGACCGGCGGCGTATTAAGCGCTACTGCCAATGACACGCACCCTGCAGAGACAAAAGAAGAATGCGCCCTTTTACTTCCGACCCGTGTTTTGGATGGCTTCGCTTTCATTTTTTCGCACTCCGCCTTTTACGCCATGGCCGGAGCGCCCTTTTATTACCGCGATAGCCGGTGTACCTATATGGCCACCGTTGACCCCAAGCCGTCCTTTATTGCGTCTCCAACTGTCAGGAGAAGGCCAGAGCAAGGTTTCTCGGAGGCGCGCGCTGCGGCCGGGAAGCCGTGGTGAGCGATACGCGTGAGAAAGGTAGTGCGCGTTATAGTCTTCTCTTGTTCTCTGTACGCGCTTAGCTTAGCCGCCACACTCACGTGCGTAATGGTATTGATGGTATTAATGCACAATTGTTGGCGTCAGTACTGGCACGGAACAGAATAAAGAAATAATTATTACGTCGCGTCATATTTTTTGGGGGCAACATGTGGGCGAAGCGCCCTCAGTTATATCTAGCGGTCTGCTGCTCTGCGCGGGGCGCTATGTTCCATTTCCCGTTGCAGTAGTTATAATTAGATTGTAGGGAGGATAAAATGACCATTTAGTTAAAACTAAGAGCACGGTACCTCATGTGGCCAAAATAGATTCAGCTCTCCCCCCCCCCCCTTGTTCTGCATTCTAAGGCGTCTCTCATAATCCGCTTCTTGCTTTGCCATATCTGTCACTGGCGTCCGTTCTAGCGCGCCTTGACAGTAGACAAATGTCTGTTGAAACAGTTCTTGCATGCCGTCAACAGAAGACATCACAGCTGAAGGCGACGAAGGCACTGCTGAGGTTTTTAAGAGAGACGAACTTGGACAAGCGGCTGTGACAGAAATGTCGCGTACCACGCAAGAGTGACCGACTGATTCTGTGTGTGCAGTGTCATGCGCTATCTTTCTATCTTTCTCTCTCTCTTTCCTCTTCATCTTTAATCTCCCCCACCCTGTCCCCATGTGTAGGGTAGCAAACCGGTTGTCCTATACTGGTTAACCTCCCTGCCTTTCCTTCTTTATTATTTCTTCTCTCTCTCTGTTTTATTTCATTTCGGGCTGGCGCCTATTTCGTTTTGAAGCCGCCATTACATCAAAAAGATGCATGGAGCCGCGGCTGAAGTCGTTGCCTCGGAGCACAAGCAGACCGGCTTGTCGGCCGAAACACCTTCTAGTTAATCAAAAATGGCTTGTAGAGGGGGCGCATCAGAATCCTTGCACATGCAATACACGTGGAATCGGCACCAGCTGGCCCATTAGTTAGTCCTGATGCTACGTGGCCTTCTTTTTTTTTTTCATTTCTCGTCCAAGTTGACATTGCTTAGTAAAACACTTTAGTCAAATTAAGCCAAGAACTAATCATGCTTGCTGTCACTGTCATATGACTGGAATTTGAATGAGGAGAGCTGTGCATTAAACGTATTCTTACACACAATACGATATTAATTAAACCAGGAACATCAGTGTGCTTTAACAAAAAAAAATTGAGGATCTATTTCATTCTCTGAAGATGGTACATTATCGAAGCTATAGCACATTTATGCTAAGGGTACCTGTATTTATTTTCATCGATTGGTTATTGTGAGTGATTATAACTTTGTGATTACTTCGATATAGACTGACTGGTTGGGTTACAACCGTAAACATATTCTTGGGGAAAGTTAATTCTATACAAGGCCTTTGTTGTGTACTTGTGTGACTTGGATTGGTATGGCTCTTCAAACCACACTCGTTTAGCACAAACTGAGTAAACCATTTCTTGTCTGACTTTAAAACGTCCACAACTCACCACTGGTCCACTAAAAATGAAGAAGGCAACAGACGGGTAACAAACACCAATTAAGATTTCTGAACAGACGGAATCAATACTAATTGAAAAACACTTTAATGAGCCGTCGGGATTAACCCTCTTTAACACAAACGTGTTGTAATGCCGGGGTCCACCATCGCACCACTGACGTATTTTCTTCACGGATATGACGTAAACTATAATCTAACAGATGGCAAAGAAGAAAACTAGAAGGAAAAGTTCCGCTGCCGGGAGTCGAACCTACGACCCCTCGCTCCGCTGCGCGCGGCGCGAACCGACTCGGCTACAGACGGCACGTTCTTCAACATACTAACGGCGAGCTATTTATATACGCCATTTACCATTGGCGGTACTCAGAGATCGGTGGCACTTCAGCGTGTTTTTGTCATTACTAGCGAGATGGCGCGAAGGGCGCGCTTTACAGGTCGTCGCCCCACGCGTTGCATTGCGCACGCGCCTCCACAGGGCGTGGTCGCTTTGTGCGCGCTTATCTCGTGAGGGGGGGGGGGTACTTCTTTTGCTTTCACTGCAAGTTTGCGTTGGTGTTAGAGAGAACACGAAGCGCTCACTGCAGTGGCTGCTTTTGCGAAGGGAGCGCGCTGCTGACACAAATAAGTTACAACTGCGACAGTTAGTTCGTGCTCATCCAGTGTATACTTGTGCATTCGATTCATGAGTCCTCGTTTGTATTTGACCAGCGCGCTTTAACTGTCGAGCTGTGAGAGTTGTTAGTTCGCGCTCATCCTGCGTATGTTCTTTCCGTGCGTCCTTTCTGCTCGAGCAGCGCGTTGAGAATGACATAACGCAGCGCTAAAAACACACACACCACAAAGTAAGGAACACAAACCGACGGGACAGGCGCTACTCACAACTTTAATGAAACTACAAGATTGTGGCACATATATACACATCCCAATGCGCAAACGCAACGTCACAACCATAGGGGGCGTATCATATCAAAGATTTCAAAAAATTGTGTTCCGCATTGTACAGGAAGATTGACGTCTGACTGACGCAATCATCATTCTTCTCTTTGATGTAGAAAGCCTCGAGAAGTTCACGCGCCGTTTTATCATGGCTTCTGCCCAGAATCCTCACATCATTAAATCTTGGCACAGAAGGGCAGGTCTTACAATGCTCCCAAAGATGCGCAGTGAAATCCTTCTTTAGAATGTTTGCGTGTTCCCTCATGCGGTCATTAACATATCTGCCCGCTTGTCCCACATAGGACTTCCCACAAGTTAGTGGTATTTCATACACCACCCCCGTCGCACACCGAGTGTATGGGGTGGCATGCTTGACTTGGCAGCCCGTCTTTGAGGCGCCCATGATGCGGGGGCACAGTTGGGCCAGCTTGTTGGGTGCGGAAAAAACCACAGGTACATCATACCTATGAGCCACCTTTTTCAAATTGTGGCTCACCTTATGCAAGTAAGGCACAACAACCGGCCGTTGGCCGCTCCGCTCACCAGCTGTAGCCGCGTTTTCCCGCGCCCCTGCTTTTAGCTTGCGGTGCAGAGAACCTGCCACAGATGCAATGACCAAATGAGGGAAGCCGGCTTTTGATAGCCGTTCCAATTGGTGAAGAAAGCTGTCCCGCATCTTGTGCTCACAAGACTTTTTGAGCGAGGATCCCAGACACAGTGTGGCAATGGCCCTCTTCACCAACTTGGAGTGGGCAGACTCGTACGGCAACAGTTCTTTTTTTTTTTTGGCTCTCGGTAAATAGCACCAGCAAACGTGATCCTCTGAAAAAGTTAGTCTAAAATCTAAAAACTGTATGCTATTTCCAATGGGGTTCTCATGGGTAAAAGTGAGGCCTTTACCATTTGCTTTAAAAACATCTAAAACCTTGTCGGCTTCGGAAACTTTAAAAGAGCACGCGTGGTTCATCACAATTAAAAGTCGTCGACATATCTAAAAACCTTTCAAACAGGCGTGCCCATGAGGCAGAACATTGAGATCAGAACATTGACAACTGCCTCATGGGCACGCCTGTTTTAAAGGTTTTTAGATATGTCGACGACTTTTAATTGTGATGAACCACGCGTGCTCTTTTAAAGTTTCCGAAGCCGACAAGGTTTTAGATGTTTTTAAAGCCAATGGTAAAGGCCTCACTTTTACCCATGAGAACCCCATTGGAATTAGCATACAGTTTTTAGATTTGAGACTAACTTTTTCAGAGGATCACGTTTGCTGGTGCTATTTACCGAGAGCCAAAAAAAAAAAAAAAAGAACTGTTGCCGCACGAGTCTGCCCACTCCAAGCTGGTGAAGAGGGCCATTGCCACACTGTGTCTGGGATCCTCGCTCAAAAAGTCTTGTGAGCACAAGATGCGGGACAGCTTTCTTCACCAATTGGAACGGCTATCAAAAGCCGGCTTCCCTCATTCGGTCATTGCATCTGTGGCAGGTTCTCTGCACCGCGAGCTAAAAGCAGGGGCGCGGGAAAACGCGGCTACAGCTGGTGAGCGGAGCGGCCAACGGCCGGTTGTTGTGCGCCTTACTTGCATAAGGTGAGCCACAATTTGAAAAAGGTGGCTCATAGGTACGATGTACCTGTGGTTTTTTCCGCACCCAACAAGCTGGCCCAACTGTGCCCCCGCATCATGGGCGCCTCAAAGACGGGCTGCCAAGGGTGCTATGCAGGATGGCCCGAGTTTGGCGAAACTCGGGATATTTCCGAGCTCTGACGACACCCCCTTTTGAACGAGCTAATAGCGCTAATAGTACGAGAAGGTGAAATCCATCCCTCAGCGCGCGCTCCGTTCCATTGGTTACGATGGAACGCGGCGTCACGTCAAGGGCGGTCGAGAAGGTTGGGTGGTGTCGTCAAACTTCTTTCATTTGTTTGTCGTTCCACTGAGTGCAGAAGTGCACCCATGCAAGAAAAGTGGCAGAAAGCTCTACTAACCATATTTTTATGTGTGCGCGGGCCGTTTGAATTCATTTTCAAGCGTTTAACGTCTGCACTAAGTATCCTTTAGGATAATCAGCACCGTGTCCTCTGAGATAAGTTTCGACCGAGCGCCTTATAACACGGCGGCTAGCGCTAATCGCCGAGGCCACGTGTATAATCACCATGGTCGGCCTGTACATTCTAGCGCGTTGCTCGGCCGGCGCGCGCCCTCGTCATTCTCTTCTTCATCGTCTGCTCGCTCACAGAGCGCGTGCGCCCGGCTGACTAGCTAATTGGCTGGGCGGTATACCTAGCTAAGTCAGGACGTGCTATGACGAAGCTGTTTAGGCCAAATCATGCGAAGGCCGAGCTAAGCCACGTCTTACTAAGACCATGCTAATAAGTCGTGTAAAGCTAGGAACAAGGTAATTAAGATCATGCTAATTAACGCGCCGCTAATTAGGAGCATGTAATTAAAACCAAGATAATCAAGACCTTACTCACCGAGATCGTATTAATTAGGATCGTTCTAATTAGGATTATGCTAATTACATCTGTACTATTCGGTACCTTGCGAATTAAACCTGAGTAATTAATGTCGTGGTAATTAAGACAATATAAATTAATGTTAACTAACACGGCACTAATTAGGAGCGTGTTAATTAGGATCGTGCTAATTGGTAATATGCTAATTACCTCTGTGCTATTCAGGACCTTGCGAAATCAACCTGAGTCATTAATGCCGCTGTAATTAGAACATCAACAATTAGTGCTAATTAACACGACGCTAATTAGGAGCGTGTACTTAAAACCAATATAATGAAGACGTTACTCACTGAAGTCGTGTTAATTAGGATCGTGCTAATTAGTATTATGCTAATTAATTCTGTGCTGTTCAGGACCTTGCGAATTAAACCTGGGTAATTAATGTCGTGGTAATTAAAACATTAACAATTCAGAAAGGACATTCAATATCGCATTAGCTAAGACCTTCCTAATCAATAGCACTAATATTGAAACCGAACTGATACGGTCATTACTCCGAAGCAGACCAAGCATACTGAGTAGACGAGCCACGTAAAAAGCTGGAAGAAGCTAGGTGATCACAAGCTCCTCCGGTGGCCCCAGCCTTGCACAAGTAGAGCAAGCTGACCAAATTATTTTATATGCAAAGATGCTGCTGAGTAGCGTCCACCACATAAAACACTTGACAAGCACACCGGCACTATGACAGTTACGAGTTGAACTGGGGCCTTTTCAGAATCAACGAGTTTGTGCCCGAGTTCGCGCGTCAATCAATTTGATTGACAGACACCCGCGGCGAAGAGCGGGTCCGCTCACCGCGTTTCCTCTTGCAGAGAAACAGTGCTCACGACGCAACGCCAGCGAGCGGCACGATTCATCTATGAGCCTAATCGCACAGACTATGCACACAGGCACGAATAACTAAAGGTTGTATCATCACGTGGGTACGATGTCTCGCATTTACATTCACTCTCTCATGACGTACCACTCACAGCTATGAAGCAAGCGCCCCTGGTGGGATTTTCGGCGACAACTGTTTACTTGTTTACTATTTAGTTGTTTGTGGAGGCATTGTTTCTACCGATTCGCTTCTGCAGAAAAATCTTCAGACGTGTAATGTAAGTATAGCAGTAACCTGTCCATTTATTTATCTGTAATATTCCAGAGAAGCGAAACGAGCTGCACCAGAGTGCTGCGCGTGCGCCCTTGTTGCCTTCGAGAGTAGAAATTTCCATGCTGCAGGTGGAACGAAAGAATTTTCCGAAAAAAGACAAACGCCCACGAACACGCCCGTGGGAGGCGCGATAATCAGTTGGCAAAAAGATAGCGCGAGAATCACGCTGACGTCGCTGCACTGTCAAAATGTTGACTGAGTGGCGGCGCTGACGTGTTCGCACGCGGTGTTCCTTTGAAAACCGCCGCAAATGCCGCACATGCGTACGTGACGCCATGCTCGTTCTTGTAGCCGTTTTTATCAACACTGCTATCGCGTGCTCCGCACTGTCTTCCTGTCATGACCGCCGTAATGCAAGCTCGGAGCAAACTCGTGTGCCCGAGAAGCTCGGGCCATCCTGCATAGCACCCAAGTCAAGCATGCCACCCCATACACTCGGTGTGCGACGGGGGTGGTGTATGAAATACCACTAACTTGTGGGAAGTCCTATGTGGGACAAACGGGCAGATGTGTTAATGACCGCATGAGGGAACACGCAAACATTCTAAAGAAGGATTTCACTGCGCATCTTTCGGCGCATTGTAAGACCTGCTCTTGTGTGCCAAGATTTAATGATGTGAGGATTCTGGGCAGAAGCCATGATAAAACGGCGCGTGAACTTCTCGAGGCTTTCTACATCAAAGAGAAGAATGATGATTGCGTCAGTCAGACGTCAATCTTCCTGTACAATGCGGAACACAATTTTTTGAAATCTTTGATATGATACGCCCCCTATGGTTGTGACGTTGCGTTTGCGCATTGGGATGTGTATATATGTGCCACTATCTTGTAGTTTCATTAAAGTTGTGAGTAGCGCCTGTCCCGTCGGTTTGTGTTCCTTACTTTGTGGTGTGTGTGTTTTTAGCGCTGCGTTATGTCATTCAGCAAGCAGCAACTCGCCCAACAACACGTTCTTCTGCAGCGCGTTGAGAGTTTCCAGCAGCTTGCCGTTCTTCGCGTGACATTACAATTTGTTGCTATAGCATTCATTTCTTCGCCCTTGTGCCGAAACAATGCACAACAAACGCTCAACTACATCTGTGAAGACACGTTTCACTTTCGTGTTATACCAATTCGTATGACAGAGGGATCAGCCATGTTTTTAGTCACTTCTCCTCTTATTGTTGATGCCCGGACGCGAAAAATACACTCTCCCCGTATACACCTTCGTTGTAAACACGTTGCACTGTCTAGGAGGAAACCGTAGTGAACCAGCACATAAAGCACTTCTTTTTAAGAACGCCAAGTAGAACTGGAAAGAACATTACGATATAGCCGTGCTGTGGCTGCTGTATATTATTCCGTTGGACATTTTTGGGCGCGTAACCACCGCTGTGTCTGTAAGCGATTTACTATTTCCACGAGACAACACACACAAATTATGTCAGCCGTGGCAGCCGCGTGTGGGGTAGCCAACAGGTAAACAAGTCCGCAAGGGCTCGTTTGTGCAAAGTGCAGCGTGAATCTCCGGAGAATCGGTATCGTGTTTGCCATATTTAAACCACTTTATAATAGCTAGACCACATAGGTCGTGCATAACGAATCAAAGACTGAAATATATCGCTGTTCTATCTTTACTGTACACATCGCCTACAAAACTTTGTTCCTTAATACCATCAGGTGATCTTTGTACCTTCAGGACTTAACGCTTGCGCCTCGCTTAGGTCTGATCTGGGGCCGTTACTCACCCTCTTGCTGCCTGTGATATGCGAGATAAGCCAATGTGATTAAAATGCTTACGGTTCGTGCATATACTGCTAAATAAACATCGAGATCACATCTGCGCGCTTCATTATTATGTGCGCCCTAAGCACTCACGGCAGTGCTGCCTGCCAAGACGAAGCTCGGTAATGGTTTGCCGTCCGAACACATCTGCGTTTCGCTCTTTCTAAGAAGGCACGCCATTGCGCGTGCTTTGTACAATCAGAGATTCGCACTCGATGTACTAAGCAAAGACCGCATACGTCTTTGCTTTGAGTGAAGACTGCAATTAGTTGAGGCGACAACTGCACTCCCAAAAGGTGAAGTGAATGCAGTGATGGTTGCGGGTAGTACATGCCTTAAAACAGTTGGCAGCCATGTGCTTCGCTATACCACCCGCTTTTAATGCTACACCGAATCAAAAATCTGCAATATCAATGTGCGCAAGCGTGGACTCGCATCGTGACGTAAGAACGCTATATAAAAAAGCACCAGTGGCCCGTGACGCAACTAAAATCCCTTCGCTCCTTCATCCCGTGTCTCCCTTCGGTTTCAGCTCTTGCGAAGCCTTGGCACTCTATAATGGGTCGTCCACTCCAGCACCTTCCAGTGGGTCGTCCTCTTCGGCTCCTTTCTGAAAGAACGCCTCTCGTGCTGGGAGTCCGTGCTCCGCCTTGACTGTCGGCATTGCGCATTGTCGCCGAGTGCCGTCCAATAAACACCTTTACACAATCATGAAAAACATCCACGTAGAATCTTTTCTGGGAGTTGTCTAAGTAAGGCGTAATCGTTTAGTAATGATCACCCGCTGCAGTTGTTCGTTGTCGTGTGATGCTGTGTTGAGGCGAGTAGTGCGCTCTTTGTTCCCGATATCACGGGCGTGCTTTGCATTGCGGCCTTCCCTGGGGCGTTATTATCGGGCGGCATCGGGATGGCGTCTTTCGTCGACTTTGTAGCGTTAGTCAGCGCCTGGAACGACACAAAAGAAGGTCCATCCTTCGACCACCGAAACTCATTGGCTATGCGGTGTGTTTGGCTTACATTCATATTCTGCATGCGTGGGTCTCTCGCCCATTAGGTAAGACGCTCGGCTTCTGAGCGTGGGCCCGTTTATAGGTTCAAAGCCCAGCACCGCCAATAAAATTTGCTTTGTTTTATATATTTATTCCTTTATGGTGATTCGCCTTACGTGACAGATGGACAGGCAGTTTTGTCGTTGAGTCAGCACAGAAATGCTTACGCATTAAAAAATATTTCTAGCACAGAAGCACAGGCGTGCCTACGATTCCGCAAGTATTCAATATCGTGTTTTTTTGTCGAATGCCAATTAGTCCAAAGATACATCCTAATAAAGCATCCCTCAACCCTCTAACACAGCAATTTCATGTTCGTTGTCACCATTTACCACTTAAAGAACTCAAAGGGAACCAAGACAGCACATTCTTGCCGAAAAACTGGCGAGCGTCACTACAGAAATATCAGTGATATAGCCATCCGCCTTGCTTGTATTTTCTTCCTTGAAAATTCTGCACTGGCTGCTTTCTTGCCAAGAACGCAATGTCACGCTCGCAATGCACGTTTTTCGTGGCCTGGATTTACCAGATGCACAGCATTAGAGAGCGAAAACGCACGCTAGGTGATGATTATTGTTTCGGGACAAAAAACGCTTCAAAGGGTGCAAACTTTTTAGAGTGCTGCGGAAGTGCCATGCAGCCCGTGGCAGCGTGCGATGCCTCCGTATTCTCCGGTCCATTAAAGGCACTCTTGCACTCTTCGGCCAGTGTCAGGACCACCTAAAAACACTGTTTCACGCCAACGCCTTAGTTTGAGTTGACCCGTGTGCTGATGCGATACGGCACGGTGGCCTGATGATTTCTTTGGTCACGCACGTCTGTATGATGTTAGACCAGGAAATTGACCGGGAGTCTTGATAACTTTCTTTAGGCGCTGCTTAAACCAAACTTCAAGCTCGAGATGTTTAGGCCGTCGAATTCTTACATGTAAACAAGCGTCCACGTATATTAGAATATTACTGGCGAATGCAGAGCACATACTCTTAGTGAAGTTAAAAGGGCGTACCGACGGCTGACTCCTAAGTAAAGCCATTTGCGGCACTGACATACATAAAACGCGTTCAGTGGTTCCTCTATAGGATCTCTTTGAAGTTCTACGCGGACTGACGACGTTACGAACTAAGACGCTTCGCAGCAACGCGATGGGATAAGGGCGGAACTGCTTGCTTACGATTACTCGCTATCCCTTGCGCACAGGGAGGCATACATTAGCAATATACATATAGAAATATAGAGCTGAAAACCGACTGTCGGGATATAAAATCGCTGTCTTGCTCAGCTGCGTAGGAGTTATCCATAGCAGTGGTAGCATTCATGGGCGTAGCCTAGGTGGGGGTCGCCGCCCCCCCCCCCCCAAAAGAATTTTTTTTCAATTTTGCATGCGTATACACACAGGCACAAAGACAAACGCATGTACCGGCATAAATAAAATGAAATTAAACACCCTTCCCCGAAAAAAAAAATGCTCGCTATGCCCCTGGTAGTATTTCATTCGTTTTACAGCGTGTGGAACGAGTCACGCACTCGGAATTGTTGGCGTGGTTTCATGGCCGAAAAAAATAGCACGGGGAAAAACGCAACTTAAAAAGAATGCAGTACCTTGTCCTGTCCTGTCCATGGAAAGAGTGATCTGGTATGCGGCCGATTTGCACGTGATTTTCTGTGACTACTTATTACTAGCGATGAGAATTCGTTGAACAGCTTCCTTCTTCCTCTTAGCTTCTGTCTTACCTTTTACTGGCGATTATAGAGTATAGTGCGTTTACATTTGGGGAAGTGAAACGTCAAATTCCATACTCGCTATTTCGTTCCCAATGCTGTGGTGTGTTTTGGTATTAGGACGAAAGCAATACGATTACAGGGCAGTGGATAGAATTGTCGCGCGGCGTTGCTGTTTCTAGAACAATGGCAAGAGAGCTGTTATGAAACAGTCCAGTTGCTTCAACTCGTTTTGAGCGCATCATCGGTACATGGACACTCTGCGCTACTATTTCTGCAAAGTTGAAGCACGATGCACTAAATTACTTTGCTTGCTGCGATCGCTTGAAACTCTAGCACATCTGTCATGAAATACTCTGATGGAGTGACAGGACGCGATAACCACTGAAAGACCCAATTAACTGCCGTCAGAGCAAAAAATATGATATAACTAAATAAAATAAGATTAAAGTATTAGTGGTGCAAGCAACACTGACATACTGTGTAGAACTGGTTGCGACAGCTGTAAAAGACGGCTGTGTAGAGGCGAGTCGTCATGAAGTAAGCGAACTTTATTAATTATTTACAAAATAACAGCGGAAACGCGTGGTTCGGGTGAGCAGAAGGAAAGAAATCGAGTTGCTTCTTTTTGTAGCCCTATGCCTCCTTTGCGGTGTTTCGTTTGTGCTTTGTTTTGTTATTCTGTACGCTGCACTCTTAAAAAAACTGAACAGTTCGTAAATTCATGTATTTACTAGTTTCGAGCATATTTTACTACCTTCGCGGCATCTCTGTACTGGCGAACAGCTATAGTAAAAGTAGTGAATTAGGATAGAAAGCATAGATTATTCCTCCAAATTTTATGTCTGCTAATTGGTAGAATGTGTGCTATACCAAAGTAGGGGCGTAAATAGCCGTCAAGCTGCTGTTAGGGTAGATGTCATGTGCGTAGAAGCCACAGAAGTGTGTGCGTGTGTGCGTGTGGTCTCGCTTATGGTCTGTTCATGGCTCTACGTACGTTGTCGCGACGTGTACTTACCATCGTAATGGCTTGAAGCAATGAGGGGTCATTAAATAGTGTGAAAGGACAATGCCATTTGTCTTTTTATTTCATCTTATGTATGCTTTTGTAACAGAATCAACTTAAATGTGGCAATACACATGGCACATATAAACCAAGTAGGCGTAAACATCTTGTTGGATGTTTGTAGGCCACTAGCGTAAGTACCATTACTAAGTTGCTGGTGCGGCTTCTAACAACTTAGTAGCGAACCAACAGTTTGAGTCAGTATTGTCCTCTAGCTAGCGAAGTAGTAGATAGCACTGACCTGCTGTTCACTACTTTCATTTACTAAGAGGTTAGCGCTCTTTGTGACTAGTAAACGGTTAGTATTTAGTTAGTGAATATGCCGGCCTTTCTTTTTTTTAGGAGTGTAGCATATTTGCACAGCAAGTATAGATTAACATTAAACAAATATCCAGCTAGTCAGCAGCGTTACTGCCTGTCATAAATAAAATGGTTGTTTTTGCGATGGCGATGCCACTGAGGGGCATTGTATCTTTAGTTAGGGCATGACAAAACATGAATTTTTTATTAAAGCTTTGATAACGTTTGCATGTTCTGGAAATTTATTTGCCTCCCTAAATAAAACAAATGCAGATCGTTAAATTGTGACACCTTCCGCCGAGTCATCTCGAACGTTTCCTTTTATATCGGTTTTTTTTCAAGGCCCTTGAAGTGGTAATTGCGTGATTTGGCGTGTATTGCTCTGTAAAGAAGTTAACTTGATTTCACAACTTTGAAAAAAACTGTAAGACGAAGTATTACTGTGGCATTCGCAACTCGGTCATAATATTTTTTTCTTTGTACCATAAAGATCCTTCGAGCGAAAGTATGTGATACATAACGCAATAGATGGAGCTATTTTTGTCATAAATACGCAACTCAGAAGTTCGTGTATTTATGGCATGTCGCATTGAGTGGTTATATGAAACAGAAACCTCATTTTTAAGCACATAAAGGAGCTAACTGAAATAAATATTGCGATATTAGCCGTATACGAATGTACGCTACTCCAAAAGACCTAATAGACACGAGTTTATTGCGAGTGCTGCAAAAAAAACAGCAAGAACGTCGTAGTTTTATTCTCCTCTATACTGAAGTACATCTTTAGCTACAGTATGCTTCCCGGAATGCTGGACATATATAGCAGCAAACTCAAATGAAATATAGTAACAGCAGCAGAATAGAAGTGTGCTTTGCCCCTAAAGACGTAATACGCATGCCGCTATGGCAAACGCTACGTAAAACAGGGATTGCTTTCTACATTAAGATATATATAGCTTTCAGTACAAAGTCGTTCGCGTACTCCTAGGA
Source organism: Rhipicephalus sanguineus (assembly GCF_013339695.2). Lineage (NCBI taxonomy): Eukaryota > Metazoa > Arthropoda > Arachnida > Ixodida > Ixodidae > Rhipicephalus > Rhipicephalus sanguineus. The sequence goes on from NC_051176.1 coordinate 157,668,716, forward strand.
CGCGGGTGTCTCTTGTATTAGATGTATGCCAGCCTTTATTTGCAAATTAAAGCCGACTGCCGAGCACTCCGCAGCATGCTGTGACATTCTCAAACACGCACTCGCCGTGGATTAGAGGCCATAAATAGTACTTGTACGTAGCCGACTTACTCGGCAATATTACGCCTACTTTACTAAACTGGGTTGCACATTTATTTGTTCGGAGTATTAACATTCAAAGGGCCCATGGCATTGGCGGGAAATGGCTAAGAACAACGACGTAGGGCGAAGCGTCGTATGCTTAGAACAGAATTATCACAAAATATTTGTATCATGAAGACACTCTTGGCGTCGGAATTTCTTGCGTGTGCCCGAAAAACCTGAGCTTTTACTATAAGATCCTAACTTCTATATTTCTTCGCCTCTGGTTAGGGGTGGCTTTCGGGAAAACCATACTGATTCCTCAGTGTAGTTCATAGCCCCATATTTTGGCTCCTGCAACTGTAAAAAACGCCAGAACACGTGTTTTTTTTTATTAACGTCACACGCAGTGTCCTTCGGACTGTGTTAAACCAACTAGACCGCAGACCATTTTCGGAAAAAAATATATAGTATCCTTAACCTTGGTCTTACACGTCGCAGGCTTGCGAAGCGACGCGCGCATTGCCACAGTGCTTGAAATTGGTCGACCTCAGTAATTTATTGTAATCTTAATGAAATGCGGCAGATTTTCCCACCGATGGTATCTCCCTCCCTCCCTTTTTCTTTTCATCTCTTAATCCCCTTCCCCCCGCGTATAGGGTAGCAAACAAGACGCGCGTCTAGTTGACCTTCCTGCCTTGCGTCCCCTTCCTCTGCCTTTTTAGTGTTGACTTTTTTTTTCAAATCTTCCTAGCAATCATGTGGTTGCGCTCAAAAGCCGAGAACCTTCTATGTAAGTGGTGATCTAAGCACAGTCGCTGTCAAAACGGTGGTTAACCTGTCATGTTGGTACGGACGCGTACTTGTGTAAACAACGCAGGAACGGGACACAGAATAAGGATCACACTAACGCAGCGCCTCTGTCGCGTGTTCCTTATTCTGCGTCCCACTTCTGCGCTGTCACAGTCACGTTCATTGTTATCGCCTTGGAGCGCATGGACTCTTAGATACACGATTTTTGTTTCTTTTTCTATTTGCAGCGCTACGGACGGTGCATTGACGGCGGTGTCGTCGTCACCAAAAACATTGTAAGCTTCCACACTTCCATTGCATGGTGCTCGCTTTATTTTTTTTCTCCTATGCACGAAGCCAAATGCGAACACGCTACGAATCTTTCATCTCGCATCTGGGACCTATGATCCTCAAGAAATATTCCGACGTTATGCTGAGCCACTCAAGCGCGGAAATGTCACGCCGTATATTTCAGGTATTATACGAACTCAGAGCATAAAAAAACGGAAGTAAAATTGACTGCCAATAATAACTATGACCTAATAAATCAGATTATTGCGCTAAAACGTCCGTGTACACGATAGCTTGCGTTTATTACGCTTTGGTGAGCGCCAACGATCCGTGAGGGTTGAGTGCCTTGGAAACACGCAAATAAACAGAAGAAAAGAGGTTGCAATGCCCAAACGCTTCGTCAATGAAAAGTTCCAACTAGCTTATTGTCTGTGAGAACACGCATGTTTTCCAACGTAGCAACCACTTGCAACTAACTCGGGCTCACTTGTACACTGTGTAACACGCATTTACCAAGTTAAATCGCACGTTTGAACAAGAGAGGACGTTTTACAACAACAAGGACGTTTTAATACATGTCATAAACTGCAGCTCAAACTGTTCTAATAACTGTCCACGTTCTCTAAATCTTTCAAAAATTATTTTGTGGCATGAAATTCACGCTCTTATATCGAGTTCAATAGTTCCTTCTGAGCCTCTAGATTTGGAAGTGAGTGAAATGACATTATTTAAGATCCAATGACAAAAAAATTATCAAGTTATCGCAAAAGACTCCGCCTAACAGACATTACCTGCATACTATCCGAAACATATCGGCAGTGCGATACAGGAAGTTGAATTTCGACTAAAGCTTTTCAAAAGCAGGCGTGCCATGCCAAGACAGCTATGCTGAAAACTTGAAGCTTGAGGTGTAATTTATCCACAATTAACTTATTCACAAAGTGATGCAGAAGACCACAAACCACATTTAATGAAAATAATTTTAGAATACTCCCCGTAAGATGGGCGACTGCAATTGTGAGCAGACGTTTTGTGCAAATTAAGCCGAACCTCTTGATGAGCCAATTGCTTGACGATCTTGGGAACATCCATTCAAGAACATCATTCGGGGCAGTGTGCAAAAATTGACGGTGCAAGGGGAAGAGAGATCAAGTTGTTTAATAACTGTACATAAACGGGAGGGTAAACTACATTAGGACCAGCTAATACAATAAACAAGAGCAATAATATACTTTCGTTAGAGAATATCAGCCGAGAAGCGCAATTGCTGACAAATTTACTGAAAGAAAATATACTATAAAACTTGTACGTATATTCTTCAGTAATAGCTGGAAACAATGCACAACTATACGAAATTACGAGGGCTGACTACTTAAATCACGTTTAAGGAACGGACGAATTACCGCTAGTGAACAAAACACGTCTTAAGCAGAATGACTATTAGAAGCTGCTAGTTTTGTCTTGTCACAGGCAAAAGCGACAGCGTAATTGCATCAACAGTTCGCGCTGTCTAGAAGCCTGACGGCGCCGGGCTTTTTTGTGGTCGCACGAGATGCCGTCGTTTCTCTGGGGCAGATAAAAGTAATCCTTCTGAGATGTTCATCCTCCCCATGTGACGGGATGCCAGGACACGCCAGAACGGATTGAGAAATTACAACGCGCCGACGTCACGCTCGTACTAACGATATATTAAGAAAAGCCGGGCGTATCTCCCGACTCTTGACTTGCGCTGGCATCGAAATGCCATGACACGTCTTGTGGGCCTTGCGAAATTTATGCTGAACTGCCAAAGTGACATCTATAATTGGGTCGATAAGAACACGCGTCACGATTTCGGCGGCCCGAGAGCTTGCCCTTATTTTCGAATGCTTGTTCAGGACGCAGTAATAGAGTACTTCCCATAGAGGTGTCACATGTCCACTTCAATCGACCTGCCTTGCCTTTTGGCACTACATTTTGAGCAGTATTTGACGTGAACATTTGACCATTGAGTGTCAGATTCCACAGAAATCTGGACGCAATGAAACCGCCTTTCCGATCTTCAACGTAGTCAGCCAATGTTTTCTCACCAGGCCCAGCAAACGCAAGTGACCTGGCAGAGTTGTGCTGGTTATATCAGACAGCTTTTAAGATGGGCAAGTCGTGTTAAGAAGGAAGTAGGGTACATAGAGCTGCACCTTCCATTCCACCGATTGCAGAGAGATTGAGCTACTTTTATATTATGCTTTTATCTATCAGGTATGTGACTAGGAAACTGTGCAATAATTTCTTTAATATGTACTGGTGGGATAGTTGGTCGATCGTGATGAATGATGACAGCGCACTTCTTCGGGAGACAAGGACGGAACACACATAGACATCCTCGTGTTCTTGTGTTGGCCGTGTTCTTTGTGTATTCCGCACTTGTGTCCCAAAATACAATGTCATCATTTTATGGATGATTTACACAGACAACGCAGTCCTCCATATTGTATTTTCATAAAAGGCAAGTTGTCATGAACATGTCATGCTACAACGAAAGTACGTGAGAAAAATTACTCCACCATCGGAGCAATGTACCTCAGGCAAACTCGAGGACGATCTAAACATTTACTTTCTGGTTACTTACAATAAATAAATAAGAACTTTACAAAGCAGCTTAATATCCTTATGTTAACAGGGCCTTCAGAGGTGAACTTCAGTTGGTTTAAAGGGATGCTAAACAAAATTTTTGCCGCCAAGGTTTTCAGCCAAATTGAAATATTGGGTGCTGAGATCGGTAGATACAACCTGCATTTTAGGCACGAACTAGCGGAAAATAATTAATATAATGCGTTTTTCACAAACTGCCCCGCCTAGCGGCCGCGCCGTGTGCTAGAAGAGGTGACGCTTAATCGGTATTCACACGGGGGACAAATCCTCGGGGGGTAAAGGCGGAGCCTAGTGACGTCAGCTCGCGAGGAGAATCCCCCACATATGTCCCCTACTCACACGGACGAGGCGAACGGAGGGGGAGAACAGTGTTACCAGACTACTCTGGTGGCTTGTACCGCTCGTTACACCAGCTGCTGACGACGAGCTGCAGACGACCATGCAGCTGCAGACTGGACACCAACTGCCGCTCTCTGCAGGAGCAAGTGCAACAATGTGGCCAAAAAAGAGCCCGAAATTCCGCCATATCCCCCACCGCCGGGGGTTTGTCATGTCGGGTAAGAGGTCCCCGTGTCCTCCGAGGAGGCGGAGTCGCGCGCACTCACTAATCCATGACGTCGTGGTCACGTGATCCCCAATTCCCCCGTGTCCCCCGCGGATTTCTCCCTCGTGTGAATGCCCCAGCCGCACATCCAGTCCAGTGGCTTGTAGGAAAGCTGCGACCGCTCGTACGACCACAAAAAGCGAAGTAGCAGGACAGGAAAACGTGCATCCTTTTGCATCCGCCGCGGGGACATATGACGTCACGGCTGTCGATGCGCAGCCCTGCACGCGCACTGGTGGGCAGCCATTGCGCTGACAATCCTTCAAAAATCCCCCCCCCCCCAGCCAACCGTTCCAAAATATTTCAAATAAACTCTGTTTATCGGATCACTGTCGATAAACTCCGTTTATGGAATTCGATAACTCTGATATGGAATTCTACAATTTTAATAAATTCCATAAGCTCTGTTCATGGAAGTTCGATGTATTGGCCATTTTTTCCTATTTTTTTGTTCAGTATCCCTGTATGAAAAACATTCTCAAAAGATTGCATCAACATTATTTTTCTTTCGCGATAATAGTAAAATCATACCTGAAGCTTAAGAACAATCGCATTGAGATATATAATTTTACTCCATTCTTCTAGAAAACTTCGGTGTCGATATAGCATCATATTTGATGGTGAACGCGCTAATTTCGCATCCACAAACGAGAATTTCGGCATAACTGCAAACCTCACACGGTCCGCCATGGTGGATCAGTGGTTACGGTGCTCGGCTGCTGACCCGAAGGTCGCGGGTTCGATCCCGGCCGCGGCGGTCGCATTTCAGTGGAGACGAAATGGTAGAGGCCCGTGCGCGATGTCAGTGCACGTTAATGAACACCACGTGGTCGAAATTTCCAGAGCCCTCCACTACGTTGTCCCTCATAATCATATCGTGGTTTTGGGACGTAAAACCCCAGATATCATCATTATTATTATTAAATCTTACCCATGCCGCAGCTGCTTGCGCAGGAAAGCGGACGCCAGCCTGTCTCTGCTGCTCGAGAACAGTATAACACGGCTGCTATCATCCCCGTCTAGGCGAATGGAGCGCTACAGGAAATCGGTTACGTTGCATGGTATGTTGCCAAGCTCCATTTCCTCCTCGCAATTCAGCATTTACGCGTCGAACTACAAAATTAGCACACTGAGTTTCAAATGTCATTACATGTATATCGGTCAAATAGCACCGTACAAAAATCGAATAAAATTGAGATGTTTTCGAATATAATTGTCCTCAAGGCTGTAAATACAAAAACATTTACTCTATTCCTAAACTGTAGAAGTACGTTAAAAACTCCTTGTCGTTACGTATTTACTGACAGTACTCATTCACAATAACGGGGTAACGTGAGAGCGCACAAACCCACCTGGACAAGCAGTATTTGCGTAAGTAGAATGACTCTCTCAGTAAAATTAATACGTTGACTATGAAGGTCCTATATTACAGGATATTTTGAAAGTCATTGGATATAGTAAACTTGTAACAGTTTACGCAGTTATTAGTCGATTCTACTTAAACAACTGTTAGCTTGTAAATATGTAAAACTGTTCCAAATTTGTTGTTGTTCTCTACGTTACGTTTTTGTTTACAAAATATGGCACAAACACGGGCACTAGGAAAAGAAGGCACTAACGCAGGCGCTGACTTGCAGCTACTGTTTATTGGAAGAGAAAGCATGCATATAAATGTCACATTTGTCCTTAAGTTTATACAGACTCTCGGGCATTATATTTATTCATTTGCGTAGAAACTATGGCACAACGTTACTGAGAACGCATCGAACTTGTTCCTCTAGTTGTACCAGTGTAAGGCGCGGGATGGTGCTATACACTTCTTCGTCAACCCCGACAAACAAGAAAAGCTTCTGATCAGTCGAACCCGCGGCTGCATGAAAGGTAATAATGTTGACCAAAGCGGCCAAACAAGGGCCATAAGGGTAGACTGGGAAGTCACTTGCCGAAGGACCATATAAAATAGCGAAGTGTGTCATTATGCACAAAAACTGAGTCATCGATGTTCCCATAGCTAGACAGAAAAAGATTTCAATTAATGTCCCCTAAAAGACTTGAGATTGACAGCGCTACTATGTATTAGACAAACTACACGAAGGAAGGTTCGTAGTTTTATTGACAGTACACAGTGCAGCAAGTATTATCTTACTAAATAAATTAACAAGCATGGCACCACGCGAATGCAGACAGACTTGAATGGATCTCATTCAATGATCGCGATCACTTGCTGTCACATCGATGGCATTATGAAGAGCGCCGGCAGCGAGGAGCATTGTGCTGCTCCACCGACTTTCAGAAACATGAGACTGTGCGATCCGCAACGCAAAGCTCTCGGGAAGACTCACGTTTAGAGCAAGAAACTGCCAGCCATCACGGCTCGCTCAGCATTTGCGCCCGTCGCATATAATTTCGCAAATACAAAGCACGTGCCACGTGCGGTCAGCGTCACAAGTTTAGGGACCACGAGACAAAATAAAAAGCTGAGTATAAACGCTGCTTCGACAAGCAACCATGAATTTAAATTTGCGGTCTGTTCTAAAATGTGCTAACAACATTTAGTGTGCAGTTCGATAGAATACTATCACAAATTGCTGGGAAATTCAAAGTTTTATCAAGCCTAGTGCTCTCTTAAGTTGTGACGCTGACTGTGCATACTCAGCAGCATCCAATGGCTTTGTGCGTCGGCACAGCAGAGCTATACAGAAGTAGAAGCGTGGTCTCCTCCACTAGCGCGCTTGATACATTACCGCGCTGTCATCTTAATCTCCCTTCTTTGCGTGTCTTTCATCACGCGACCACTAACACTGGTTTCGCCTGAAGATCGCGCGCACCATGGAGGAAAGAAAAATACAAGGAGGGAGCGTCACATGGCCATCGCGAAGCCTCGTCATAAAAAAAATTAACGGAGAAATGGGCTTAGTCACGTGATAGGTAAGCACTTCTACTGTTCGGCCCGCTTTCGTTGCGTCCGCTGGGGGTGCTATACGGGGCCCTAATCCTACCCAGGAAGCATCGCGCGCTGGGCCCCGGTGAGCGGGAGGGTCGGCGTCAGGGGAGCTTGGCTTGCCGAGGCTGGCGGAATCACGTGACCCTCTCTTCTCGTCTTTTTCTTTCCTCCATGGCGCTTACCAAGCCGCCATCGGCTCAACCTCGCATGCCTTTCCAAAGGACCCATATTGTACGGCGTGCGGGTTGCAATTTTACCGTTCTTGCACTTTTTGCAAAAATCACGGTGACGGCGACGAGAAAAGTTTGTCCAAAGCACCGTGGTATGGAGGGCCCTTATAATTGCAACAAAGCCACACTTTATTTCGCGACAATAAGACGTAATTTTCTGCCTCTATTTTGTGCGGGAGAGTAGACGGGCCTATAACGTACAAGGTGACACCATGCTACACAACACTATCATATTCAACCGATGTTACACATTTACAGTGTGGCTGGCGGATTGTCATTTCTTCAGAGTTCACAGCTGCTACTATTCAGAAATCCGCCCCTCTCACTCACACAAAAGGTAACTCCATCAATACAGAAAAGCCATTAAACAGGTGTGTCATTAGCATACTGCACTAGCCCTCCACCAGGCGATCACTGTTCTTTGCCAACAATGTTTCATAGTATTTTGGCTTCCAAGGGTGAAAGTTAAGTTCTATGAAGCAGGAATGAGAAACTACAAAAGAAATTAGAGGACGCTTGAGCTTTGCCTTCGAGAGTAGAGGGCGATATCGTAATCAGACCCTGTTCGCATTGCCTCTTCCGTCACTAGCCTGACTTCGCTTCTCGGTGGACGCCGAAACCGTGCCGCAAGGATATGAGCGTCTCTGCGTGCGCCTGTAAATCGGCCCTATTAAACTATCCTAGAATGCCTACTGCAAGTGCACTGGCGAAGTGGTCCGACATAATTCTTCATGTTTCGAGTTCGCGAGGTATACGCGTCCGTAAGGCAACACGCGCGCCTGCGCAGCTGCACACGTTGCTGATCCTTTTGTTGATAATGATAATTAATTACGCCTGTGCGTTTTGTAATTGATGGACCGTGAAACCCACCACTCGTTGCTCTGTTCACATGTTTTGACGCCTGGTGTGATTCTACGCTTCTATCAAGTAATATTACGCGTGTTAATGACACTCCTCGCACTACATAAGATTCATATAGTGTTTTTTCCACAGCTATTTCGAGCACGGGCGTGGCTCTGTGGTAAAACATCTGCTTGGTACGCAGAAGTCCTGGGTTCGATTCCCTCTCGAAACAAGGGTTTTTAAAATTATTTCTTTATTTGCATCTATCTGGAATTTTCGCTCACGGACAACGCTGATTTTTCGCTCACAACCAACGGACACCGACGCCGGAATTTCTGCGAAACGAGCTCTTTATACCTATCGCGTTAATATGAACTAGAAGACCGCAAAAAAGAGAACATTGTGCGCTATGCCAGGCTCGCCTGGAGGCTAGAAAAGATGGGCCGCTGCTCGTCGCGGGCGACTTCAACGCGCCTCACGCGGCCTGGGGATACGCGCGAGAAACGCCCAAGGGCAGGCGCCTGTGACTCGGCAGACCAGGGACTGCAACTAAACGCGAACCCTGCAGATCCCACGCGCAGGGGCAACATCGCGTGCGTCGACACGCTACCGGACCTTGCGTTCGTGGTGAACACAGCCGACCCGCAGTGGCGCAACATGCAGGAGGACCTCGGAAGCGACCACGACACGGGGCTGCACGTTAACAGGTGTCGCTTCGACAGCGACGGGAAGGCCAGGGGACGTAGGCTTTGTCTCGTGGAATGGAGCGCATTCCGCAAGACATGCAAGGAACGAGAAAGGGCCGGGCGACCGGTCGATAACGAACATTGCCGAATGGACCGCGACGCTAATGGGAGACGTGGAGGCGGCAACGAGCGAGGTCCCGCCCGAGACAAACCTTGAAGTGATTTACAGCAGGCACATGTGGGAGGCCAAGCACGCTCTGCTGAAGAAACGGAAACATCAAAGGCGCAATAGGACGCTACGCAGACGCATATCCGAACTAGACACAGACATAGAAGTACACGCTTTCCAGGTATGCCGCGTGCGATATGAGGAGACGTGCAAGACTCAGATGTGAGGGGCGAGCGCTTGGTGCCTCTTCCGGCACCTTGTGGATCCGGAGGATACCAAGACCGCCCAGGGGCACAATATTCACAGGCTCGTACGCGACTTTTGGGGCACGGCAGACGAATTTCTTGTGGCCGTGCGCAAGCGCTGCTTTAGAGCGGGCGAAAGGATACAGCGCCCAATGTACGACGGAGACGACAACGAGAAGCTGGACGTGGAGTTTAGCCATGCAGAAATAAAGGCGGTCTTAAAGAGGTCATGACACGGTCCCCCAACAATTTGCAGTTTTCACCGAAAAATACAAGTAGAGGGTCGATTGTGTCTATACATACATGAAAAATGCACTGTACAAACGTATTTCAGTGCAAAATAAGCCCCAGAAGTCGCTGGCTATAAACCCCGCCCACCCACGGCGACCGCCATTTCGCCATGGCGTGTGTGACATCATGTGCTGCATGCAGCGGAGCCGTCGTCTTCTACCATGGTTTCACCCGCTGCAAATCGTTCACTTTCAATGCCAAGCTGCAAAAAAAGCTGTAATAGCTCGATTTCATGCACAGCTGACCACGGAACAAAATCGTTCTCTGGAATGCAGATGCTCGTATAGCAAGCAGCTTGTAACGTCACGGCTCGTGAGTGCGCCAGTGTTGCCCAACTCTCAGGCCGTTCGCATGTTTATAAAAATATTCAATTATAAATTAATCGCTCGACCAAATGCGCTAAAATTTCGTCAGCTCGTTTGTGAACGCACATGACACAGATTATGGTCCAAAATTTGGTGTCATGGCCTCTTTAAGCACTCTCAACACCACGTTGCCGGGTTTGAAATCGGGGGGGGGGGGGGGGGGGCTCCATAATAAAGGAGGGGCACGGCCACCCCTCCGCAGGTCAACTTCATAGCTTTGCGGCATCCATTGAGCAAGAGCTAGAGTTGATTTTTTGTCAAGAGTGCTTTGTGCGGGAAGTTATAACTCTCCAATTTTCCGAATCATTATTTAATCGTGATGATTCGCTTGGTGTGGTGCGAGCAAAACAGGAAAACTGTTATCGTCGTACTGCTGCATGCATTTCCCCGAGAAACTGCACACGACGGGTCACCACCGTGTTCTACTAAGCTTCTTGGCATAGCATACAGTTTCACGAGGCACCTGAGCGTGAAGCTACCTGCTCGTGAATCAGTGAAGGTTCACCTTAGTGTCTATAGGATACCACTCAATATTCATACAGAGTAGCATGTAAGCGCCTTTATGTACGCCGGCAAAATTTCTGTTCTTCATTAAAGACTTCTCTGTCTCTCTCACTCAATATTCATTCATTTAGTTGTGCATTAAAAATCTAGTGTAATACCAAGTACGCATCCATTTTGTCTACTTTTTTCGGCAATTAGATGGGGAAATAAAATACAGCGTTATCGTGTCTGAGGTTCTCATTGCAGTGAGTCAACTAATTAATCTCCTGCGTTGCAGCTATTGAATTGGTTGCTTTGAGCTCACATATATATCTTTACCCATTTGCATCCCGAGTTACTTCTTTTTAAAATTGTATCCAAAAGGCCAATTTCTTTTAACGCTTGATTGGATTTGGACAGTGAGTAAATGACAGAAATACACTAGGAATAATATACTTATTTATAAAATATTCATAAGCACTTGTCCAATTCTACATACATTTGGCTTCACTACACTGTGATTATCCTAAACACAGCTTCTGTGACCTGTGCAAGTTGTGACGAAACTCACTTCCACACAAAATAACACGCAAAGAATATATATATATATATATATATATATATATATATATATATATATACAGGCACGTAGCCAGGATTTTTTTTCGGGGGGGGGGCGCAAAGCCTAAATGTTCGAAAGAAAGTCTTTCCACGGCAAAAAGAAAAAAAACAGTTGCCCAGGCATATAGAAGGCTGGACGAATTTCGGGCGGGGGGGGGGGGGGCCCGGGCCCCCCGGGCCCCCCCCTTGCCTACGTGCCTGTATATATATATATATATATATATATATATATATATATATATATATATATATATATATATATATATATATATATATATATATATATATGGTATGAAGTGGCACACTATGGAAAATTGCATATTTTTACTGGTTTACGTGTCGGTGGTAGCACTGCCCTTCGTAGCTTAGGTTTATTCTGACGAAGGCCGTGCCACGGCGGAAACCGCCAACCAGTAAAAATATCCTATTTCCGTAGTGTGCTACTTCACTTCTTAACTATGTGCATGTGCACCGGATCTACAGACGTTTCGTTTTTTAATCATATATATATATATATATATATATATATATATATATTGTAAAGGCGTTTATTGACGGCTGGATTGACGGCGACGATGCACAACAGTCACGACGGAGCGCAGACTCTCACGAGCACGAGCACGAGGGGCGTGCTCTCCGAGAAGAGGCGAAGAGGGCGACCCACTAGAAGGCGCTGAAGAGGACGGCCCATTACAACGTTCCAATGCTTCTCTACAATTACCCCGGGTACGATAAGGGAGCCGTCGCCGTCTGGCGACCTAGCAGCTGGTCACTATGAGCAGGTCATGGTAGGGCTTGAGGCGCTCCACGTTGACAATGTTGCGCCCTCGACGGCGCATGTCGGAAGATGGGTCGATGGGTTCAATCAGGTAGTTGACCGGGGATGTGCATTCGACGACACGGTAGGGGCCTTCGTATTTGGGCAGCAGTTTCGAAGAGAGGCCAGTTGCAGTGGTAGGGACCGAGAACCATACGAGTGCTCCAGGTAGGAACGTGGGTGCAGAAGTGTTGGTCTCACCGCGGATGCCAACGCTCCCAAACGGCCGGTCAGGGCAAGGTAAAGGTTGCAGACCTGCTGGTGACCGGTGCGTTGAAGTTTTGCGGCGCTTACAATCGATGCAGGAGCGAACGAACTTCTGCACGTAGCGGTACATGCCTCGCCAAAAGTACCGTTGGCGAATGCGGTGGTATGTTTTCGATACCCCATAGTGCGCACACTGCGGATCAGCGTGGAACGATTCTCATATTTCAGAACGCAGACTGCGGGGTATTACTAGTAGCCACTGGCGGCCGTCGGCGTTGTAATTGCGTCGGTGGAGGAGGTCGTCGCGAATGGCGAAATGGGGGGCTTGACGACGCAACGCGCGAGTGGCTGGTGTTGCCGAAGGATCAGTGAGCAAGTCTAGCAGTGAAGCGATCCATTGATCCTTGCGCTGTTCAGTAGCGACGGTGTGAACGTCGATGGAACAAACGGCATTGTGAGACATTGAGCTGTGGGTATTGTCGTCAGGCAAGGGGGAGCGCGAGAGTGCGTCGGCGTCAGCATGCTGGCGTCTGTTGCGGTACAGCACGCGGATATCGTAGTCCTGTAGGCGAAGTGCCCAACGGGCGAGGCGGCCTGATGGATCCTTCAATGATGACAACCAGCAGAGTGCATGGTGGTCGGTGATGACATCAAATGGGCGACCATACAAATAAGGTCGGAACTTCGTAAGGGCCCAGATGATCGCCAGGCATTCCTTTTCGGTGACGGTGTAATTGGTCTCGGCTTTGGTGAGCGTACGACTTGCATATGCCACGACATATTCAGGGAACCCCGGTTTGCGCTGCGCAAGGACAGCGCCAAGGCCAACACCGCTGGCGTCTGTGTGTACCTCTGTAGGGGCCGTAGGGTCGTAGTGGCGTAGTATGGGAGGCGACGTCAACAGACGACGGAGCTTCGCGAAAGCGTCGTCGCACTCTGACGGCCATGAATTGAGGGACCCGTTACTTCCGAGGAGCTTCTTCAGCGGCGATATGATAGTCGCGAAGTTTCGAATGAAGCGCCGAAAGTAGGAACACAGTCCTACGAAACTGCGCAGTTCTTTGACGGACGTAGGTTTGGGGAACTCGGTCACGGCCCGAAGCTTGGCTGGATCGGGAAGAATACCGTCCTTGGACACGACGTAACCGAGTATTGTGAGCTGCCGTGCTGCAAATCGGCACTTCTTTAGATTCAGTTGTAGACCGGCGTCGCTCAAACGCGTCAAAACATGCCGCAGGCGCTGAAGATGCGTGGAGAAGTCCGGAGCGAAAACAACGACGTCGTCGAGGTAGCACAAGCATGTGTGCCGTTTCAGGTTGCGCAGAACGGTATCCATCATGCGCTCAAAGGTGGCGGGCGCATTACACAGCCCAAACGGCATGACGTTGAATTCGTACAAGCCGTCGGGCGTGACAAAGGCGGTCTTCGGTCGAGCGTCATCAGCCATGGGTACTTGCCAGTACCCTGAGCGCAAATCGAGAGATGAAAAGAATTCTGCTCCTTGCAGGCTGTCAATCACGTCGTCTATTCGCGGTAGTGGATACACGTCCTTACGAGTGATCTTGTTGAGTCGTCGGTAGTCCACACAGAACCGCACAGAACCGTCCTTCTTCGCAACGAGAACAATAGGAGACGCCCAGGGACTGTTAGAAGGTCGAAAAACATCTCGTCGAAGCATGTCGTCGACTTGCTCGTTGATTACACGGCGTCCTGTGGGAGATACGCGATATGGACGTTGCCGCAATGGCGGCTGGGCGCCAGTGTCGATGCGATGCGTAACGGCGAAAGTGCGGTCGAGAGAAGTTTGAGCGACATCGAAAGAGCGAAATTCGTCCAACAGGCCCAGAAGCTAGGAACGCTGGACCGGTGTAAGGTCGTCAGCAATGGAGGAACCAAAGACATCAGCGGGTGATGAACCAGACGTCGAAACAGCTCCGAGCGTACTGGAACTGTGGCAGTGCATTTCATCTGGTTCGTCCATAACTTGTGCGTCTTCGAGGGGTTCCACGCTGCCGAGACATTCCCCTCGGACCAACATAACACTGTACGGAGATGGGTTCATAACAAAAATTGACGTACTGCCCTGAGTGACTTGCACGGTCGCGAAAGGCACAAGCATGCCTTTCCTCGTGCAAACATGGTCAGATGGCGAGAGAAGTGCAACGGTGTCGGAGAGACTGGCGCAGTACACTGACACCGCCGTCGACGAGTTTGCAGGCACCTTGGTGTCGTCTTTGACAAGTGCCTTGCCCGCAGCCGATGGACTCTCTGCCGGCGCCAATTCAGAGAATGGTGAGAGCTCTATTTCGGCTGGTGCGCAATGAATGACGGCGTCGTGGCGGGAGAGAAAATCCTATCCTAGGATGACGTCGTGAGAGCAGGCAGGAATTATGATCAATTCGACGGCGTACAGAGCATCCTGAATAATGACGCGAGCTGTGCACACTGCTGTTGGGTGAATACTTTGGGCTCTGGCTGTACGGAGGGAGAGCCCGGAAAGTGGCGTCGTCACTTTTCGCAGTAGTCGGCTAAACTTGGCGTCCATAACGGATACGGCGGCTCTAGTGTCGATAAGGGCAGATGCGCGAACACTGTCCACAAACACGTCAATCACTTTCGAAGGGCTTCGCTGAGGGCTTTCGCAGTTCGATAGCGTCGCAGCCCTTGCCTCGTGGACTGCGACGACTAGTTTTCCTGGTCGCGTGAGCCCGGACGTGGCCGCATCGGCGACAGTGAGCGACGTCGTGGAGACGGTGAACGGCGGGTAGATGGTGCGGGGCGGGACGTCGGTGACGTAGGCGGCGCTTGGTCATAATAAGGGCTGCTTGATGAGCTGGTCAGGGTTGATGCGACCCGAGGCGGCTGCACGCGATTGCAGTAGCGTGCGACGTGACCGGCGCAACCGCACGCAAAGCAAATGGGGCGGTTGTCGGAAGTGCGCCAGCGGTTCGCGGGTCCCATCCATGTCGCAGAACGGGATGGACGAGGCGGCTGCTGATATGAGTGCATTGTGGGCAGCAGTCGGGGCCTGGGGACGACGTCGACGTATGTAGGCGGCACAGCCGCGTCGAAGGCCTGTGGTCCGACGACGGCTTCGGCGTAACTCCGCAGGTCAGCCACAGGAATCGCTGGGGGCGGCCTGGCTACAGCTTGTGCGTAGCTTAGTGGTGCAGGCACTAGAGGCGGCTGGTGGTATTCGGGAATGACCTCCGCGATTTCTTGCTGAATCGCTCGGCGGAGAGGAGGCAGAAGTGTAGTTGGCGGCTGGTCAACATGCTGCGGTGAAGTGAAAGCCAGTAGAGAGACCTGGTGGGCAATTTCCTCACGCACGAACGACTTGATTTCGGCGAGCAAGGTGGAGTGGTCAGGAATTGCCGACAAGCCTGCGAGATCAGCATAGCGTGATGGCGGTCGACGGGTCATCAAGCGCTGCCGGCGCAGCCCCTCGTAGCTTTGGCACAGGGTAATGACCTCTGCCACTGTGCGAGGGTTTTTGGGCAGCAGCATGGTGAAGGCATCGTCGTCGATGCCTTTCAGAACATTCCTGATTCTGTCAGACTCCGACATGCTCGCGTCGGCTTTCTTGCACAGGTCAAGCATGTCTTCGATGTAGCTCGTGAACGATTCCCCTGCCTGCTGAGCTCGTTCTCGTAAGCGCTGTTCGGCTTGAAGCTTACGAACGGCAGGGCGGCCAAACACGTTGACGATGGCGGTCTTGAAATCGGACCACGTCGGGAAATCGGATGCATGGTTGTTGTACCACATGCCTGCCACACCCGCGAGGTAGAAAACCAAGTTGGTCAGCTTGCCTGCTTCGTCCCATTTATTGGGAACACTTACCCGTTCGTAAATCGCGAGCCAGTCCTCCACGTCAGTGCCATCCGCGCCGGTGAAAACAGGAGGGTCGCGGATACGGGGGACACCGGGACAAGCGGTCGGGGCAGGAGGCGGCGTTTGCAGAGCGGCGTCTTGCGGCATAGTAGATGGCACGGTACGGGATCGGAGCTCCAGGGGCATCGAATGGAGACCGAAGTTGTGGTGACGGTACAGCACTCTCCACCACTTTGTAAAGGCGTTTATTGACGGCTGGATTGAGGGCGACGATGCACAACAGTCGCGACGGAGCGCAGACTCTCACGAGCACGAGCACGAGGGGCGTGCTCCCCGAGAAGAGGCGAAGAGGGCGACTCACTAGAAGGCGTTGAAGAGGACGGCCCATTACAACGTTCCAATGCTTCTCTACAATATATATTGTAGCGGCATCTTCATCACCGCTCACGATCATCATCACCATTTTACCACTTACGCGCAGCGCCTCTCGCGCAGCTAATGCTCAGAGCTCGAGGCGCGAGCAGTAGAACGTGCTCACGCTCCTGGGGGCTGGAAGCCGGCAGCCGCTGCCGCTCTGCTTCTTCCATGGCCTTCGAATAAAGTGGCGAGACTTCGGCACGGCCACGTCGGCCGCCTTCACGTCTCTCTCTCGCTACATGTATATATATATATATATATATATATATATATATATATATATATATATATATATATATATATATATATATATATATACATATATATATATGTATATATATACATATATATACATATATATATATACATATATATATATATATATATATATATATATATATATATATATATATATATATATATATATATATATATATATATATATATATATGCCGCCGCCCTATAAAGTCCCCCCCCTACTATGAAGGGAACCTCTGAGCCCTGCCAGGTTGGCTCCCGACCCAGATAGGGTGACCAACAAGACTACGCAACCTGGACGACGAGTGAGTTACGCGCCTGACGGCCTACGTTAACAAGCGCTGGCGAGAGGGCTCTCTCCCCGAGGCATGAAAAAGGGCCCGCATGGTCATCATTCCCAAACCGGGCAAGCAGGTGACGATCGATAACCTAAGACCGATCTCGCTCACATCCTCCGTGGGCAATGTCATGGAACATGCATGCTGTCCTGACTCGCCTGACCGATTACATCAAAGATGGAGACGTCTCTCCCCCCCCCCCTCCCCCTCCACGATGTTGGGATTTCGTCACAACCTTTCCGCGCAAGACGTGATGCTGCGGCTCAAACACCAGATCGTAGACGACACTTCCAGTTCCACCAAGGCGATTCTCGGCCTTGATCTGAAGAAGGCTTTTGACAGCGTAAAGCACGCGGCGACTCTCGACCGTATCCGATCGCTGGGATTCATAATGGTGTAATAGTAGCGCAAAAAAAGACGAGGACAAGAAAGTGAACACCACAGGCGCTATTACACTATTACACTACTATTACACCATTATGAATCAGTACCAACTAGCTCGCCTTTCCGTTTCGCTGGGATTAGGCCAAAGAACCTACAACTACATACGCGATTTCTTCATGGGCAGGCGCGCGAGCGTCGTCGTCGGCAACGCGGAATCTCTGGAATTCGAGACGGGTCCAACGGGTACGCGGCAGAACTTCGTCGTGTCGTCCATGTTGTTTAATTTGGTCCTTCTCGAGCTTCGCGAAAAACTAGCAACAATAGAGGGGCTGCATCACCACCTCTACGCGGACGACATCACCCTCAGGGTCAACGGTGGAGGATGCGACGGCCACCTGGAACGAACGCTTCAGGCGGGCGTGGACGCTGTCCAGGAGTTCTTACGTGGTACGGGCCTCTAGCGCTCGGTGGCCAAGTCCGAGCAGACACTTGAGCAGGGGCCGCAAAACCACTCTTCGCAGGGGACGGAGGAGATCGGAAATTTGAGTCGCAACGACGGACGGCGTTCCCATACCGAGCCTAGACCACATAAGAATATTGGAACTGCACCTGCAGGTCAACGGTCACAACGGCGAGATGGTTCGAAGACTTGGACGTTCGGTAGACGACACGATCCGACTCATCCACCGCATAACAAACAGACGCAGCGGTTTGCGGGAAAACTGCGCGATCCGCCTCGTACAGGCGTACGCGATCAGTCGCATAACGTACGTAGCCCCTTATCTGAAGTGACTGGTGTCCGAACGAAACAAGGTCGACTGCATGATACGCAAGGCGTTGAAGATGGCGGTCGGCGTCCCTGTCAACGCGAGGACGGACACGTTCTTCTAACCGGGCCTGCACAACACCCTAGGCGAACTGTTCGAGGCCCATGACGTTGCACAGTATGAGCGACTGTCCAAGTCCAAGACGGGCCGGCGCATCTCGAGTCGCTCGGCATAACGTAACCCACGCAATGCGGTGAGAAGACGATGGTTCCGATCACGGTCCGCGACCGCCTCACCGTCACGCCGCGCCCCAAGAACATGGACCCGACGCACCACATCGGACGCCGCATCAGAAGAGCGAGCGACCTTCAAAGGATGTTTGGCAAAAGCGACGAGGCGGTGTACATGGACCCCGCGCGATACTGAGAGGGAAGGTGTGCTCATGCGATTGCAGTTGTGAACCACACGGGCAAATACATCGCGAGTGCCACGGTGCGCACGGGACACACAGAGACGACCAAAGAGGCCTCGATAGCTCTTGCACTGGTCGCGGTGCCAGAAGCTGCGGTCGTGATCAGCGACTCGCAGGGTCTTCGCGCGTGGTCGCGTCTCGTGGGAGGCGGCCCGCCTACTTCGTCTCTATGGCAGCGGGAACGGCGGCGAGCCTCGAGGAGCGATGGCCTCGACGTCGTCATCTTCGCAATTAAAAACCGAAAATGCGATGGTCTTTCTCCTGTGGACCCCGGCTCACACCAGCGTCCCGTTTGCGGGCAACTAGGCGGCCCACACCGCAGCGCCAGGTCTTACCGAGCCGCGGCCGATTCGATGGCCGCCTCTGCCACCGAGAGCGGGGCGATGGCAACATCGGTAACCACAGAACAACAGCAATCAGAATTATCGTGGGGCGATCGCGTGACCACATTCAGGGACTTCACACAACATTACAGACTAAACACGCAAATACCCACCACCACACGTCAAATTAAACAAAATACAGGCCGTAACTGGGAGATTATTATAACCTAACACTTACCCTAGCCCGGCCATCCTACGCCTCTGTTACCGGAGCCTATACCCGACGGACGCTTGTAAAGCATGCGGGGAAAGCTACGCTGCGGCGCATGCTTTGGGAATGTGCCGGGAAAGCTAATATTGCTGGCGACGCCTACTTCGCGACACACGTTAGGCAAAGGCAAAATCCGAGTTCAATCGTCGCCGCTGCCAACGCGCTGGGGCTGGTGCCAGCCGCCGCCACGGCTGCGGTCGGGATCGCCTCCGTCGGCGTCGCTGCCGCTGGGATGTTCCAATCACCAGCGACGAGCTGGCCGACGAGCTTTGGGCCGTCCGGCAAGCCTAAGATGCCGCCCGGATCCAAGGACTTCGAGCCGTCACCTGAGGCACCACCACCATAGACGGAGGGTTGTGGAATCGGGACAGGGATTAATCCCCTCTTGTCCCCGCCCCGCCCGAAGGAAACTGCCGGACTAACCTTAAATAAAGTTTATTCATTCATTCATGTAGGCTTATACTTTATTTTGTTATTATTTATATTTCACAAATGCTAATTTCGTTGGGAAAATCTGCAGCTTGTTCAGCTATGGTAGCTTCAGCTTTGGGAGTGTCGTCTCATCAAGACGACACTTTTGATACCTTTAAAGCTGCACGGCACTCCGCTCCTTCATGATATTTAAAAGCTATAGACGGAAGATGAACTTGAAAACTTGAAAACCGACTGCCCCTATCTGTAAGACACATTATAAAGAAATGTAGCAGAAACCATCCCGGGCTGTGTTACAAATCGTGTTGTTCGGTACATGTGGCTTCGCCATGAGTTCGATAAGAAAAGAATAGGACGAAAGGGAGACAGTAATTCCAGAAGCTTGTTGGCGCCGAGTAAAAATCAAGATTCATGCACGTTTTGCGCGCATTTTGATGTTTACTCTGCTCGAAGTATACTGCTCGGTAGACAACACGGACACCAAGAAGACCGGGACAAGAGCAGACAACCAACTGAAGGTTTATTTTTTCACATGCTACATGTATAAGAATGAAACAGAAAAAAAGATAAAAGAAAGCTGTTAACAAACAAAGACAATCATAATTCGTACACTCGATGCACGAGACAGAAAGCAGACTCATTGGCCATGCGCGCCATTTGCCAGGAACTGAAGCTCTTTATCTAGGAGAGCAACTGACGGTTTGCTAACGCAGTTGTCAGGTTCCCACACCATTTTCTCAGCTTCAATGATTACACGGGTACGCTCAACTTTGTGATTATGCATCACTACTGTGCTTTTGAACTGCGCATGACAACCGCACCTGCTGACATGCTGAGCCAAGAATCCCTCATTGCCATTGCGTACATTACGTGCGTGCTCACGCAGGCGGTCATTGAAGCATTTCCCAGTCTGCCCGATGTAACACGCTCCGCACGATAGCGGAAGTCTGTATACTGCATTCGTGTCGTGACGTTGGAAGAGCGTTTGGGCTTGTTGTTTGCACATGTCATTTTGGCAAGTTGGGAGAGCCTTGTAAGGTGCGGAAAAGCTTGCACCGACAAGCTTTTTACGACACGGCATGCTCTCCGCTGAACATTGCTGAGAAGGACGGAAAGAAGCGATTCGTAGACCTCAGTCTGTCCATCCAGTTTCCAGCCACACGTTCCTTCATATGACAGGATTAATACTGATTCGTTGTAAATGAGTTGTGCCTGCGAAATATACGGCCGAACTAGCATAAGACTCAGTCTCAGTCGAATGATCGTCTCACTAATGTCACTTTAGACAAATTTGAAACGGCCTACAATCTTCGAGGCTTTTGCCACTGAACTGTCCCGATAAGTGCTTGGGGGATCAAACATATATTTGTCCCCAGCGTATCAACAAACAATAAAATCCGCGTAGCGTTCTACTGTGTCATACCTGTATGCAGCTGTGTCTGATCCGAAGAGGATGTGACGGAAAAATTGGGGAAGGGCGAAGCAGGTAGGGAAGGGTGTTTCAGCGCCACTAACGCGAAACCTGTGGAGGGGCGAATCATACAGTGTGCGCTAGTGTTTGCCACAGCAAAATCACGGCTAATGGGCAATGAGAGACAGAAGAAAGATTAGACACAGAGACCCGCAGTCCACTTTTAGTTAACATGCACGCTGCAAATCTTTATTGTTCAACTACGCACAACAGAATTCTCCTACCGGCACTACATTGCGGGTCAAGATCCAGTGCCTATATATACGGGGTGGCCGGTGAACGGTTGTGCAGCGCGAGCAGTCGGTTTTTTGAGTCAAGGAACTCGCTAGCAGACGCTGACTGCATCGGCGTTGTCTCTCGCAGGCGAGGGCGCGTTCTCGTTCCTTGCGAGCTGGTAGTTCAGTGTTCATCGCGGAAACAGCGTTTCCATAGACAACGCGCGCCGTTCGCTCTCTCTCGCCACACGGCGAGCGCTGAGGCGGTGGCGCCCTCTTGCGGTCAAGCAAATGGACCGTCACGACAGCAGACGACGATGCACGCCGACACGCCGAGACCCTAAGGTGCTTCGCCCCTAAAAATGAGTTCAAGCACTAGTGCAGATATGGTATGCGGTACGGCTGCAAAGCTCTTCGGCGCGTTTGATATTGTGATGAGTATTAGACTGTAACTGTTGGACTTGAAGTGCAGTGTTTCTTTATATCGGTGAGACGTCGAAACCGAAAGCACGTGAAGTGAATGAGAGCAAGGAAAAAGAAGAGCGCACAAAGGAAATGCTGTGGACGGGGTAAGGCGGAGAAGGGAGAGGAAGAGGAGGTGGCTTGCTTTTGGAACGTCGAAGGAAGACGTGCGTTGCCTTCGTTGCCGACTGTTCGAGGTGGTCTCAAGGCAGTTGGGTTCCGGACCCGAGCCAGCAGACTCGATGGCAACCTCTTCGACCCGCAAGGACGACGCCTGCTGTACCACGTGGCTGTGGTATTGGTCTCCAGGGTGCACTCGGCAAGCTCTCCATTGACCCGTTGACCGAGTTTCCAGGAAGAACCGGCCCTCTTCGCTCCTGCCCTACCGACGCCTACATCACCGACGTCTCGCCGCAGCATCGCCACAGCATCGCCACAGCACCCCGACGTCTACCTCTACCAGAACCGTGAGAGGAACTTTGCTAATTTTGCAGGACTTTAATTTTTGTAGTCAAATCAGGACTCTTATTTATTCTTTTTGTATAGATACCGTTTTTTTCTTTCTTTATTGTACTTTCTTTCTTTAACTTTTTTTTAGAAATAATGAAGGAATGTTTTTCCACCACACGGTTTCGTTGACTGTGTCACTGAAACAATTATTTCAGTGACAGTATATAACGTTCGAACCTAACACACCACAGATATCTTTATTCCTTGGGGCGTCGTAATACCATTATGACGGAAGGAGTCCTCTACTGCTATTCCTATGGAATTCATCCTCCTGCGAACTCTGAGAACGCTGGAAAACTGGTTGCAGCCGTTTAGACCCAAGAGCGGTGCTTGTCGGCTTTGTTGCGCTGTCAGAACACAATCTGTTCATTATGCAAGGTTTTTACCATGAATACACGTTATATGCAGTCTGAGGCGCTGGTCTGGCTGCAAGTATATCATGTGCCTCTAGAGATTCCACAAGTGCCTTGCAAGCAACCTTTGTAT
Organism: Rhipicephalus sanguineus; assembly: GCF_013339695.2. NCBI lineage: Eukaryota > Metazoa > Arthropoda > Arachnida > Ixodida > Ixodidae > Rhipicephalus > Rhipicephalus sanguineus. Next base: position 157,691,692 of record NC_051176.1, read on the forward strand.
TCAGTACACATTACCACTGAGAAGTAGCAATGCTAAAGTACTAATTACGGACTAACTGAAACAGTTGGAGTTGGCAAAGTTAATCATAAATGAAATTAGGTTGCGGTTACTTCGGTAGGATATTCCAATTACGTACGCGTCTGGCTCTAGGACGAACGTCTCCTCTCAGAAAGCTGCAGTCACCGCTATCTCAGTTCAATCCTGCTTACGCCTGGAAATTCCCTAATCTCATCAGCCCTTCTAATCTTACGCCGCACTCGAGTGTGTTTCTCTTTCCTCGTCATCAATTCAGTAAGGAGCATTAAAACTAAATGTAGGAAAAAACCCTCCTCTTACGGCGTTACACACCTTTTTTTTTTAGGTGCATGTTGCTTCGTCATCAGTTTATAAGGAAAAAAAAGATGGGTTGAAGGCGTGGTATTAATTCTAGAAGTTTCGAAAGAACGAACTTCAGTCCTCGCCGCGTATTACCAGGTTGTGTACGCCAGTGCGAGTCAAACTCTGCAGCCAGCACTCACTATTCATCGTATTCGGTTACTCTGACCCACTGCTGCATTCGCTATTCAATTAACGCTCGAGCCCACCGTCTAATAAAACATAAGCCTCTTTAACACAGCCTGCTAACAGTCCGCGCTCTCGTTTACACTCTCGGCAAATGCGCGCCTCAGCCAACGGGCTTTGCGCTGGCCTTCAATCTGAACCACTTCGCTGCTGCGCACGCTGCGGCTCGAGTTTCTTGGAGAGCGCGCGCATTAATTGCGTTACTCGCACCGGCTCTGAAGTTGCTTGCATTATTCATAGCCCGGCAAGCTTTTCTCGAGACCTTGAAGTCCGGCCTCCGAGGGCCCGCCGAACAATGCCTCAGGAGCAGCACCCTGCGCGTGAAGTAGTACGCCCACCCGAAAAGAACACCACAATCTGGCGGCTGAGGCTTTAGGTGAAATGGTCTACGCTGTCAGCGTCGTCTAGCTACTTGTAACCAACGCAAGGGGGAGAAATTACGAAGACAAGGAAAGGCGTTTGTTATTTCGCCCAGCTGCGACGCCCTGGTAAAAAAGGAAAGGAAGGGGAGGGCTGGTAGTAGCGCTGCGAGATGTAATACTGCATATATAACGAGGCCCGTTCTCTCCATGTCGCTCTATCATTCCATTATAAAAAGAGGTCCGAAACACATCTCGCCAACGCTTTTCGCTTTTGCTTTTCGGGTGTCAGCATCCTCCTTTCTTTTTCGGGTATGCCGGGGCCCTGCGTGATGATGGAATGCTCTGCTCTCATCTCTTACTAAACACCTTAAACCCCTGCACTTTAATCGGCCTATGGTGGAGTTCGTCTCCCCCGACGCTACGACGCTCATCCTCGCGCATACAGTTCCACAAAAGATTGCGAAAGACTGTATTACACGAAAGGTGTCATAGAAGTGGCTCAATACTCCACCATGCACCATGCACTTCGACGTGATCGTAATGGCGGTGCAATGAATGGCAGAGATTATCGCCCACGAGGCACGCCCTTTTTTTTTTCAAACACACAAACTAATATGATTAAGAATACGACGCTTATTTGAGGACATCGAATTGAGCAAAGGTGCAAAATCTACTCAGCTTGAGAAAACTAAAAATAAGAGAAGAGAAGAAATAGTAGAGAAGGAAAGGCAGGGAGGTTAACCAGTTTAGGAAAACCGGTTCGCTAACCTACACATGGGAACAGGGGGTGGGGGGAGAGATTTAAAGATGGAGAGGAAAGAGAGAGAGAGAGAGAAAGATAGCACATGACACAGCACACACATACTCAGTCGGTCACTCTTGCGTGGTACGCGACATTTCTGTCACAGCCGCTTGTCCAAGTTCGTCTCAAAAACCTCAGCAGTGCCTTCGTCGCCTTCAGCTAAAAATGAATTTAAAGATTGGACGCAAGGCGCCTTCGAAATTATCCCGAGTTAACCGTAAGGGGCGGGGCGCCAGCAAATATCGCCGCTTTTATTATAATACTGCCACGCGCGCTTCTTTTGCTATGTTTTTGTAACTGGTCTGTCGCACGTGTGATTGCTGTCTTGCGCGCACCCCGCCAGAATGTCTGGGAACATTCCAGATTGTAGTAGATCATTTTGTCAAGATTGCGCACGTGACGCGAATAGCCTAGATTATTCCAGAGCTTGCGCGGCCACCAGTGATAAGACTGGAAAGTACGATGCGTGATGTATAAAAGACGGCGCGTCGCAGCCATGAGCAGTTTTATCGACGGCCGACGCTCTGTTCGCCGCTATGTACAGTGTGTATTAACGCGACAGCGTTAAAGAGCTCGTATCGCAGAAATTTCACCGTCGGCGTCGGTGTCGGCGCCGTTGGTTGTGAGCGAAAAATCATCATCTTGTCCGTGACTGAAAAATCAAAAAAGCTGCAAATAATAAAAACGTTTGCTCCGAGTGAGAATCGAACCCAGGCCGTCTGCGTGGCAAGCAGGTGTTCTACCACACAGCCACGCCTCTGCTCGGAGCTGCACTGAAAGTAACTTTCATGCTTCCCAAAAATACGCGTCCTGTATACAGGTGTCACAGTACGAGATGTAATAGCGCAGTAATATTGCGTGGTACAAGCGTACATTGTCATCGGGCGTCACACCATGTCAATATCATAACGACTTGGTGGTTTAAAGACAGCCACCCATTACAAAAGGCACACGCATTACTGCGCGTACTCCCTTAAGACCACGTAGTGGGCGCATCGCAACTTGGAAAACTTTTCTCGCGCATAATTGCTCCTGGTTGAAAGCATGCTACCCATTACATAAGGCACACACCGTAGTGCGCGCATTCTCTTCTCTATCTCTATCATTCTCTATCGCTATCGCGTTCAACACTTAAAGGCGAAGTTTAAGTGTCCCCCAATTTTTGCTGTAGTTTGACTTTCCGTTCGGCCAAATAAATAGTTCGGCCAAATAAATAGTTCCATCTCCGACACGCCGACTGCTGCCTTCGTCGACGTCACGACCCCGTGACAATACGAATTACTTCTTGTTTCTTTTTTGCAAGGATCCCACTTCCACGCATGCTCACAACAGCTCAGGCTTGACACGCTTACAGGAGGGAGCTTATATAGTTTGAATGAAGAAAACAAAAATAGATTACATGAAGCACTTGTTATCGAAACGTGTTTGGTGTACTGAGGCCGAAAAACTGCTATTAAGGTTTCCCGTATGAGAGATTATCGGATAATAGCGAGAGGTACAGTAATACTCGAACACTTTGAACCTGCAGCGCGAACAAAACAAGGACGAGAAGAGGCGCATGAAAATAGGACGAGCGCTGACTTTCAACTGAATGTTTAAACACAAAAAGGGCATATATATGTGTGCGCACATCATCGAAAGATCAGACGAAACCTGTCAAGAAATCAGATTCTCTCAAGAGTGATTATGCTATGAACCAACTAGCGAATTTCAAGATTCTCCTGACTTTGAACCTCTTTTTCTTCCTAAAAGGGATTTCGAGCATTGGGAATTAGGTCGAAGAAGCATTCATGCGGAGCAAAGAGCTTGTGCGACCAGCAATCCGTTCAAACGTACATAGGCTTGCAGGATGCGTTATCTACAAAATAATCAGCATTTTAGGTGTCACGCGCGTATATTCAGGTGATTTCAAAATGCAGGTTGTCAAATCTTCTCTGCTTAGGCGCATGCGAATATGCGAAAATACAGGATCCTAGCCTACGCACTCCGCCGGCGCCGAGACTCGACTTTCGCGCGAAGAAAAAAAAAGGTTAGTATTTTATTTATTTTATTTATTATTTATTAATTTATTTATTTATTACAATACATTCCATGATTGCCATGGCGCTAGAAAAAAAAAAGGCGAAAGTATACGCCTGACTAGGATCCCATAGCGGTAGGTACACTAGAAGCACAGCCACAGAGGTGAAGTAATCGCAACATGATGACCACACAAACTGAACGGCATGAAGCAACTTGCATACGTTAAAAAAACAAGTAGCACATTTTCTGAACACAAGGTAATGAAGCACAATTTTACATAATATTTTAAACTAAGGAGAGCAGACTAATTCAACAAGGCTACGTACACAGAAACAAATTCAATACAGCACTATTACAACTTTTCAATATATTACAGTATAAGCAGATAAAAGATTCAGGAATGTCACATCACTATAACAAATAGAAGACAGCAACAAACGCTACAAACGTTCTAGAAAGAACATTTTAGATCGCTTTCTAAATGTAAGGAGGGGTGTGGTTTTTTCAATGAAGTCCATTAATAATGAATAATCGTTCAGCAAATTAGGAACCTGCCATTTTAGTAAGTGAGCGCCGTATTTTGTTCTTGTTCGTATCTTCAAAAAGTTCTTGTTCTAAGAGGATATGTAGAAAAGAAGTTATCACGATTTGTTTTGTATTCCAAGAAAGTGATTTCAGAGAGCCTTTGGTAATGTAGGCACTTGATGTTTAATATACACTGTTGTTTAATGTAATATGCAGTGTGTACGCATAGTGATATATTATGAATGAAGACAATGCCTTTCTTCTGTATAATGCGCAAGTTTTAAATGCGAAGCATTTCTTAGCGAACCTCTGGCACTTTGAGCGTTTCTATCTACGTATCTATCTATCTATCTATCTATCTAGCCGCCTACGTCTGGGTGCTCTCATGATCGCCTCCTTAACTTGGTGTAGACCAAAATTTGCATGGGAGGGTAAGAGGATTTGACGAATATGACTGCCGGGTCATGACATGAATAACGTTAAAATCTTGTCGCGTACGTCGTCAAACCCTTTCCACTAGACACGTGTGGCACATACCCGTTTACCACGGGCCGAGGTGTACGGGTATGCGCCACAGGTGACTGACAGTTTATAGCTACCCAGGAACGGCGAGAACAGACATTCAAAACTTAAATGCTAGAGCGTTAAGGAAAACCAACATCGGCAGCGTTGACTCAATGAATGGAAAGAATGAAAATTAGAATCCCAGCAGGAATCGAACCCAAGCATTCTGCGTGGCACTCAGGTATTCTACCACTGAGCCACGCCAGGTCTATAAATTGGTTTGGAAAAACAGCCTACGCAGGCGTAATACCGGTGCAACGTCAATTGTGGTTGTGGCCTTGCTATCTAATTTTACAAGAGAGCAATAAACACTACACGATACTCCTATGATGTCTACTCCTACGATACAGGCGTCATATCAGATTAACGTCTGTAGTTCCAGTGTTGGCTCCGCTTTTATAGCAGCCTAATAAACATTACGTTTCTATTCCTATGAATCAGCAAGCTATATTGAAGCATTGCTCGACCCCGGAGGAATACATTAACGAAAGTTACATATGATATCCACATCACCGCACCGTAAAGTGCACTTATTCCGCCAGAACGACGCAGTGTCCTCTTCATTTCTTACGAGGCTGGGCGATGGCCTCATGCTGACCGAGGATGATGCCAGATTGATTGACAGCCGCTTTGTAGACTAGGCTACGTAGGCCACATACGCCCAGGTTGTCTACAAATACGACAAACACCATCCACTGATGTTGGCCTACGTAGCACTATCCAGCCCTACCAGCCTCGACGGCCTATACCTCACCAACGCGAAGGGTGGCTTCAGGGTCCGACAGGTCGCCGGCTCTATCGACAGACAAATTGTCGACGAAATGACTGAGGCATCCACGAATTCCAACAGCTATACTATACCACATACTTCACTACACATGAACGACTCGTCACCACAATGGCGACCGGATCCTATAACAAGTCATGACCAGCTGCTGGTGCTCACTGACCACGGTGATGATGCCCTTGTTCAAGAACTCTCAAGAACATCTTGCACACATGCACACGGGTTTGTGAAACGTGCGTGCGTTCTCGGGACACGTATAAGCACTACATATCAGCTTACCGCTTCTGGTGTTGGTAATATCCACGTTGCCATTGGCAGCGTTACCCAACCGTAAACAACTGGTTATATAACACATATGCGGCTCTTCAACATATATAAGTGTGCGTATAAAATTTATACAAATCTTTAGCGTCATTTTGTAACGTGCCGCTCAGTAAAAAAGGTTACGCCACAGTCACCCGCATGCTTCGCATGACATCGACTCCCACGGTACGTGGGATCTGCCGAATTTTTTCAAGTTAGTTTTGGATGTTACCTCTCAAACCAGCAAGCAGTAACGTAAACGGGAGTGAAAACACAACTGACGCTTTAGTTTTATCGGTAATAATTCACGATACCTATTGAACATGCCAAGTGATTGTGCTATATTTCTTTTGATAAAGTTAACGTGCGAAATCGATCGTAGGTTTTCATGAAAGAAAACACCGAGAAACTTAGGCTCAGGAACCGCTTCCAATGGTTGAGACTCGGATGTAATTGCATTATCCGTGACAACGGGCTTAATAATTGAATAAAATATTATGAATTTTGTCTTTTTGACGTTTAGAAACACTTAACTTGCATTTAGCCAGAGAAGTAGATTAATTTGCCAAGTGTTGATTACTGGAACCAGCGATGATATGTTCGAAGACGAGGAAAAAAACGTTCGTATCGTCTGGCTATAAAACTATGTCAGGGGTGTCAGGAATATTCGCAATATCATTTATGTACAACAGAAAAAGTGCCTAAAATGGACCCCTGAGGTACAGCATAATTTATACGTGACAAGTCAGATTTGACGCTAATAATGTCAATGAGAGCAATCTTGAAGGCGGCTGCGCAGCAGATCAAGTGCACGGCTTCGAATTCCACATCGCAGTAACTTTGAGAATAGGACGCTGTGCTCAATAGTGTCGAAGGCTTTGCTAAAGTCTAGAAATATGCCTATTGTATACAGCCGATCTTCCATGTTATGAGCAATTTTCTCTCGTATGTCCAGAAGAGCTAGCTCGGTAGATTCACCTGCTTCCAAATTCAGAAATATAACTGACACTTCTAAAGTAGGCCATATAATGTCCATTAAAGGCTTAAAATCCTTAATATGCGCACCAGTTATTTAACTACCTTTATGGGTATTCTGCTTGATCCCTTTGTTCTCCGCACGAATAAGCAGCAAAACGGCAGTCTGTAAATATATATGCTCAGCTCAACAAGTCCATATGGTAAAGAGCACAATTACTCAAAAAAGGAAAACCTCTCTCTGCCTGCTTTGTCATTCCCGATAAAGAATGTGTCCACATAAGAGACCACACATCGCTTTATGGTAGAAAGGTGACGCCAAGACATTTTACTTCGTCCGCCCACTGGACGATTTTCTCTCAGACGCATCGGTACCACAATCGGGACACGCGTCTGCCTATAGGGAACCAGCGCTGGAGTTTCCGCAGTGTGGGCAGTGCCGCCCTGGCGGTCAAAGCGCGCATACTCCAGCCGCTCCCGCGGACGAGAGTGGCGACTGGTCGAGGCGATGCGCGCACGTATCGCCGAAACAAAACAAAGGATGCTGGCGGTACTGTTGCGCATTCAAGTGCCACAATACGTAGAAATGAGGGAGGACGTACCCTCCTATGTTTTCCCTTCTAAAACATATGAATAGGAACGGGTGCGGCGTTGCATTCCGGCAGTCAGGCGAGCACAGTATGTTCTGCTCTCCTGTCTAGTGGTGTCGGGCTGGTTTCTAAACGGAATTGTGCGTCTCTGCTAGATTTACTCGATAGTGAGGGCCACCAGTGGAAACCGGGGCCAACTAGCGGAATTTAATCGGTATTTTGTCGTAAATAAAACATACATATTATGCAGCTAGCATGCGGCATATGTAACAATTTTTTCATCTGACTACCACCAAGCTCCTTCTGATACCACAGCGTGCAGTGAATGATAAGATAGGCAGGTAGTCTACATTATTTGCAAACAGTTACGCAGAAGGAAAGCTGCCTACGAGATGCGTACGGGGGCACGTTCGCCGAAGCCGCTGAATTGTTATGAGAAATACGCACGTGATGGATGCCTCCGTTGAACTTCACTAGTGCTACAGACAGATTTCTTGTTACGAACGAAGCAGCGGACTACTCGAAGCTTAGCTTTCTGGAGTCAGCCGATGCGGTAAAGCTTCTTTGTGCATTGGCAGCCGCGGCGAATTGACATCGGAATTTATGCCTCGCTAGAAAAGGGTCAAATGTCTTGGATTTTTCCTCGCCGTTTAATTCGGCTAACGTACTGTGTTAGTTTTTTCACTTGCCTGTCTCTGCTTAGAATAAACGTGTTTGATCAACATCGACAGTTCTGTCGTTTTACGTGACAAACAAGGTATGATTATGAGGCACGCCGTAGTGTGGGAATAAGGAGTAATTTTGACCGCTTGGGGTTCTTTAATGCGCACATAAATCTCAGTATGCGGGTGTTCTTTGTATTTCAACCCCATCGAAATGCGTCACCGTGGCCGGTGTCACGAGCCTATCCAATTAATAAGCTCTCGTGTAGGTTCGGTAAACATTCAACCGTTTGCCTACATTTGTTTGTCATAGGCCTTGTCTCCCGCGCACTTTGGACAGTTTTTTTTTTTTTTTGAAAAAAAAAAAAACTTTCGAAAGGGGGGGCTTTTGTCATGATGTGCGCGGTAGGCTCATCTGGTGCGTTGTGTTTGTGGGTTTGTGCTGTGCCGTGCGCCAACGAAGACGAACATGAGATAAGAAAAAGGCGGCATCGTGTCGTCTAAGTCAAGCCATGCCATGGGGAGGAGAAGAGGAAGACGAGGAGAGCTTTGGAGAATGGAAAATTATCTTTTTCGCATATTCATTTTAACTTATTTTTTCACAAAGTCTACTGCCGCACGCTTCGTGGCCGATCCCCCGTAGTGGGTTGGGCTATTCCCCCAAGGAACCAACCAACCAACCAACCAAAACCGAACGAAGCAGTCGCAGGGTGAAGCGCTCGTCGGTTCCTGGTCCCGAAGCCTACCCCTGTGCCTGGTGACAGCTCGAGCCTGGCTCCCGTCTACCGGGCGCTCCAGCAGCCGGCGCCGGTCCGTTGTGCTCGGACCCGGGCGTATTCCAGACCTGACCCTACTACTGGCTGTCCGGGACGTCTTTGCCACATCGGCTCTGCCGCACGCTCCGCTGCGACCATGCCTGTGTCATCGCTGCTGTCGGCGTAAGATGCAACACAACTCATCGACTGATCTGCCCTCGACCGTCACACGGTGAAGTGTTCACACAAATCTTGTGTAGTGCAGTGGGGGACTACGCTGAGGGTCAGACCTTGAGTCCTTCAAGAACGTGGGTCGTGCTAGTAGCTATAGGGCAGTTCTTCGCTGTTGCATTGTAACGCGCCAAGCTTCATCATCATTTTGTGGCATTAAAGCCTTATAACGTCAAGCTGCAAATGTCTTCGTCCGTCTCGGCAACAATTCTTTAAGTTGCCGTGATTACCCGAACCTTATCCCTCACAGCCGGGAATCTATCCCGCGCCCTCGAGCATAACAGCGCGACACCATACCTGCTATGCTAGCACGGTGGTTTGCTTGATCAACGTCCGCGTGCATACATACCGAGGGCTGGGCATACATACCACGGCAGAAAAACGTTGACGCAGCTACCCCTTACCTCTTACTTTTTTTTTTTTTACTGCAGTAGTGGGCAGTTGGTAGCGACGCAGCACGTACTTCTCAATGGAGGCTTGTGAGCCTGCACTGGCTTGACACAAATCTCATGACGCAACCAGAAAATGGTGACGACGGAGTCGCCACCACGGCACAGCACTGTCTCTTCGAAGCCGTATGCACAGACGTAGTCTGCTTTGCAGGGCTTCTCTCCGTTTTGCAGTGCTTTCTTGAGAAAGTAGCTTTTAGACAAAGTTATTTTTTTCTAAACCATAGAGCAGTAATACTGGCGCAATGGCTGCTCGAGCTGTTCGCGCCAAAACGAAGCACTGGAACGGCGCACGCGCGTGCGCTCACCGCGGTACAGCGCGGCCGGTCGTCTGAGCGCGAGCGGCATGGCCTCCGAGATTAGCCGCGGCGGCGCGGAGGCCATGCGAGCGGCTGAGTTATGTCGCGACTCCCCGCCAGGCGCCCTTTTAGGGGCGAAGCTCCTTAAGGCGGCACCCGTTCGTCCCTCGTCGTGCTCGTAGTAGTGAGTAACAAGTCTTACCCTTTGACCTCCAAGGTGGTGCCGGTGGGAGATTTCTCCTGTGCGTTGTTGAACAATAAAAAATTCGCAGCGTGCGCGTTAACTAAAAGCCGAATTCTTCTGTCTCTGTAGAAGTGTAAGTGTTAGCTAAAAGCCGACTTCTTCTGTCTCTCATTCCCATTAGCAGCCATTGTTTACCTCCAAGGTAGTGCCTGGTGAGATTTCTCCTGTGCGTGATTAAACAATAAAAATTTTGTTCAAAACGCCGTTGATTGATCAAATAAACCAACGAAACACGCCAGATGTTTTGTAAAAACAAAACGAAAGAACGCCAGATGTTTCTAAAGCAAAACGAAAAAGACGCCAGCTGCTTAACGAAAGACGCAAGGTGTTTTCTAAAGCAATGGTTTTCTAAACAATGAAAATTCACAGCGTACATGTAAAATTAAAGTGAGCTGCAAGTCGTCATAACTCATCGAACCTTTAGTATAAACGCGCCCGATCTCACGTCGGTGATGATGTACTGGGCAGAATTCACGGAAGATTCACGGTTTACCGATGAACCTCCGCAGCTTCGCCCACTCATCATCATTCACTCCGTGGATATGCTGTGATTTTTTCGGTGCGCCACCTATCCAGCGCTGGTGGTCTCCCATAGTGCTACAACCATCCGCGAAAAGATGCCCACCGCAATAATTTCTCACAAATTTCGTCCTTATCTTTTTTTTTCTTTGTCGAGACTCGCACAAGGACTTCGCTGAGAAAGATGAAAGCCAGCATGCGTGACTCATGGTTCATACGCGCGAACAGTCTCCGCTGCCGCTTGAAGATGAAAGCCCCCCCTGGCCATATTGGGCTCGGCCGCCCTTGGTCCCATTTGAACGACTCGCCAAGTATGTGCGGACGACATGTATACAAGTGCGGTGCAGTGCCTCTAACGCTTTGATCTTACGCACTCTGGGTTCAATCGTCACGCAACTTTCGTCTGAACAATGTCCAAGCTCCCTGCGAGCTAGGTAAGCAAATTCATCGCACGCAGAAAGTGAATGACGCATTTTGTTTCGCTTATTAAGCTGCACTAAGCTGCTCCAGGAATGGGTTGCGTAGTCTGAAATACTATGCAGTGCTCTTCGCGTTGCTATAGAGAGCCAAAAAAAATCTTTTGAGGGTGGCATAGATACTAGACAAATGTCAACGACAAAATATGATTTGCTGCCACATCCAGTTACTCGACATATTTCGCAGTCTTGTTGTGAAACTCTAAGTTGTTAGAATCAGGCACGCGAAATTTTCAATATTCCTCTGATAGCACAAGTTTTATCGAAAAAGTAGTGGAGACTGGCGATAAACAGACGAGCTTTCAGACCTGCCACGGTCGCACACTCGATTATAACGTTGCACTTCAGACTTCGAAGTCACGGGTTCGATTCCGGACCGCCTTGTCTCGATAGGGGCGAAATTTCCCTATACATTTAGGTGCACGTTATACAAACCCAGGTCGTTACCGCAACAGGGAGGTGTCTCCTGACGTACACAGCAATGTACGCATCCAATGAGTGTACTTGTCGTGGTGTCGATCACAGATAACGCTTCACAAACTTACTAGCCACAATGACACCACCCGGCACACAGAAACCTGCAAACTTCCCGGCACGTACCTCGACTTCGTTCGATGCGTATGTTACACCGCTCGTTCAATTTATTATGGTCTTCGAAGACATTACTCATGCGAAAATAATATGTAATCAGATCATTAACAAAAATCCACTAATTAACATTTAATTATTTTTACTGCCCATTACAATGTACCTCGTGGACTCGGATTACACTTTGAAGGAATTTTCAAGGGCGACAGCAGTTTGGAGATGTTAATTCCCGAAGTGTGCGAAAAAATAGATGGGTGTTCTATAGTTACGTTTGTGCTTGAATGCACGCATTGGAACACCGATGCATGTTTAAGGCAAGTTTGATGGCCCAAATCTTTTCCACGCCGCTGTCATAATTAATTCCATGTGGGCCAAGCAAGCTCAGCAGCTACAAATCATCATTTGCGATACCTGCTGTAACATAAAGGATTTAGAAGTTGTTTAGCAAATTTTATTAAATATTCCGTATGTGAATTTGGATATATGGTGCGAGTAATATTCTCCGCGTGTCGTAATCGAGCTCAAGAACTGCTGTTGTGCTATCTATTTGTCAGAGACGATCTTGGAGCGCTCTGCATTGACTGAAAAAAAAAATAATAATAATACCTGGGGTTTAACGTCCCAAAACCACGATATGATTATGAGAGACGCCGTAGTGGAGGGCTCCGGAAATTTTGACCACCTGGGGTTCTTTAATGTGCACCTAAATCTAAGTACACGGGCCTGAAACATTTTTGCCTCCATCGAAAATGCAGCCGCCGCGGCCGGGATTCGATCCCGCGGCCTTCGGGTCAGCAGTCGAGTACCATAACCACTAGACCACCGTGGCGGGGCGAAAAAAAAATAAAAAAATAAAGCCCTATATGTTATTTCTGCAACGTTGATTTCATGCATATTACCTCTCCGTCTAACAAGAATCAATCAAAGCTGCACAATCGGAACAATATTGCACCTCTATTCAAATGTACTAGTACACGCGAATGTTCCTTTTCAATTAGGAACGTGCATTACTGTAGACGTCTCCATGATTAAAGTACTTCAAGTCGATTGCAAGCGACGTGCCACCAGAAATGCCTCTTTCATTCTCTACATTTGGAGCGGGAAAAAGTTCCAAAGCAACGAATTAAAGCGTTAGTCCTGTTCTTTTGCTAGTGTCTGCTGAGTATTCGAACCGCCAACATATAGAAGCAGGCGTGTTTTCGATCGCACAGCATTCATTAACAGCTTTATTAGCAATGTGTGTCAGTCGCCTTGCGCACCTATCTGCGCTTCGCCTCTCCGAGAGATTTAAACAAGCAAACAAATATAAGAAGACCGCCCGAAACAAAGGCATAGTTTTACCGACTGCGCGAAAAGACACCCCACGTGCACGGTGGATAAATAATGAAGTCCCAAGCGGTGTTGCCATTTTAGAAATTGTGCCGCTAGTCCTTGCGACATTCTTGTCTGATTGGGGACAAAATTTTGTACTTAGCCATCGAGACTTGTTTCAGCTTCACTTTACGAGAATTGGCAATATTGCAGACAACGGAAATTTGCTGAAGGTGCTTCAGAAATGGCTTTATAGAACTATACTTTAACATTCAAAAGCTCCAAGTAAAACAGTGGTAATTAGAATTCCGGTGCGTAGCCTATCGTGGCCATGATGAAACAGTGAAACAGGGGTTAACTTGCCTTCACAGGCTTCACAATTCAAACAGTCTTCACCTATTTGAACAGATCTCAATACTGATGGTGCTGTAGTTTCGCTATGTAAGTATACGCTCAGTTGGTGGTGAACATTTGCACGCTTAGCAGTGCAACAATAGTATAGGGAAACATGGGCTCGTTGGTGGGAACTTAAAACAGCACCGCTATAGTGCAAGGGATATTGAAGACGGTTCATCATGATTCGTAGCCTTTCAACTAGCTGTTTATCTGAAAGACAAGGCGGTATAATAAGCAGTTTCCAACCATATCAACAATAAACAGCCGCGTTGATGCACGCCTATTTGTAGTTAATGTGGTTGTCAAACGCGCACTAGACCTTTCAAAGGACCACTGCAACAGAGAAATAACGGAAGCCATACGTACATATCGATTGCCAAGGGTAAAGGTACATTAGCGAGCCATCTGCTGATATGAGTAAAAATAAATTTACATTTTTAAAAAAAAGCACGTCATCTTAGATTAGAATCAGCACTCGGTCAAAATGTTTTATGTTGTGATATGTTTTTTTCAACTATGATATCCATAACCCTCGTTTGTTCCCTGGCCCACTCTGCTCTCTTCCTGTCTCCTAAGGTTACACCTATCATTTTCCTTTCCATCGCTCGCTGCGTCGTCCTCAATTTAAGTTGAACCCTCTTTGTAAGTCTCCAGGTTTCTGCTCCGTAGGTAAGTACCGGTAAGATGCAGCTGTTATATACCTTCCTCTTGAGAGATAGTGGTAGACTACCATTCATGATTTGATAATGTTTGCCGAATGAGCCCCATCCCATCCTTATTCTTCTAGTTATTTCACTCTCATGGTTCGGCTCCGCGGTTTCTACCTGTCCTAAGTAGACGTACTCCTTTACAACTTCCAGTGTCTCGCCACCTATCGCAGGATATCATAGTTGAAATCAAGAAGAAGAAATGGATATGGGCCGGGCACGTAGCACGTCGGCAGGATAACCGGTGGTCATTAAGGGTAACTGACTGGATTCCAAGAGATGGCAAACGCGTGAGGGGGAGACAGAAAATTAGGTGGTTAGATGAGATTAAGAAGTTTGTAGGTATAACGTGGCAGCAGAAAGCACAGGACCGGGTTGATTGGCGGAACATGGGAGAGGCCTTTGTCCTGCAGTGGGCGTAGACAGGCTGATGATGATGATGATGATGATGATGATGATGTTTTTTTCATGTAGTATATTTTCCGGATTTATCTTACCTTAATTTTGTGGCGCACGTCGGTGTTAGATGTTCGCTCTATGCATGCCATTACCTTTGTTGTACCAGAAAGTGCGTACGCAGCTCTTTATAATTTGTTATAAAAACATCATATATATATATATATATATATATATATATATATATATATATATATATATATATATATATATATATATATATATATATATATATATATATATATATATATATATATATTGTAAGGAAGAAGAGACAGAGACAGCACCCTTGCTGCAGGCCGGCTGTTCTATTCCTCCAAGCTTCGTCCTTCTCTTCGTCTAGCCGCGTATACGCCCGTGCCCGAGCGCCGCTGTCTTCATTACACTCGGCCACACTGCGAGCACGGTGTCCTGCCAAAAAATGACCCTTCACTGGCGGTGGTCGTTTCATCGCTAATAAACCATTCAGAGGTCTAGGGTCCTGAACCATCATAGAGACGCCGGCTTCTAGAGATACCGATGCTTCTGGCGGGCGGCATTGGCTGCCTCGCAGAGGCCGCTGACGGCCACGCTGCGACACTGCATGGCGAGCTGCCGAAATTCTCTCTGGCGGGCGGCATTGACTGTGCCTAGACGGTCGATCTTGTGTACGTGGTGACTTGTCTTGGCTAGCTGCTGAACATTCTGGGGGGCGGCATTGGCTGTGTCGCGGCGGTCGACCTCGGCCACGCAGCGACGGCGTAACATTCTTGCGCTTGTCTTGGATGACCTTCTTGCTCAACGGTGGCGTATTGGACACGTTGTACTTCATTTTTTCCATCCCTTGTAGGTCTCCAGTCATGTGCTGTGGGCCCTTCCCTTTCAGGACGTCTCCTGTGAGCATGTGAGGGTGCTTCTTGTTGTTTTTGAGCTCACGTTTTCTGGTCTCCTTTACCTCCACACCAAGAAAACATGGGCGTGTCCTGGGAGCTTCCCGATGGGTGTCTGTTGTTAACACGGCCACTCCTATTTTTTTATTTTCCCGTACAACAAGGCGATCGAGTGCGCCTTGAGTAGGTGACTGCTCTAGAAGCTGAGGAAGCGGCTCCAGTGAGTAGTCGAGCACGGCTATGGAAGCGATGGGTTCTTCCGGTGCCTTCACTGGAGGCGTGCCAAGAACAGGAGGAGCCGACATTTCCGCGTGTTCGAGCAACGTCGAATATGAGGCCCGCTCCTCCAACCGCTCTGAATGAGGAGTGCTCTCGGCCTCCCTCCGTGATGGTATGGCGTCGGATACAGGCGCAGAGACTGAGACTAGCAGCGGTGTGCAGCACTTGGTTCCGACGTTTTTTGTAGAGCAGCCAGAGAAGCTATCTGTCGTGGGTCTTGAGGGCACCGATGGGTCATCAAGGCGGTGTCCCATGTGAGCTCGATCACCGACGGAGGGCAGATTCGTGGACACGCGAGCTGCATCATTGAGGTGGTGTGCCTCGCAACTCCCGTGTGTGGCATAGGCTCGGTCGGCAGGGAGGGGGTCGCACGCATGAAAAAGTGGACGAAAAACAGTAGTCAATCTTGCACACCACTGATTCCAGGATTGTTGTTTCACGCCTTCGTAGTTGTGCCATGCTTTGGCAGCATCACGAAGGCGGTCAATGGCCACGCACCATTTCTGTTGGTCCGTCCACGCCTCGCGAGCTCCAAGAGCGTTGACGGTGGCCACCCAATTGTCGGCGTCGTCTTGGAAGCCGCGGAATTCCGGCAGTTCGCAGGGAGCCGGTGATGGTGCTACGGTAGGCGAAACTCCGGGGCATGACGACGCCAACCAGTCGAGTTGGTATGAGAGCTCCGTGAGGGCACACCGCAGCTCTCTGCGGCTCTCGGGTGAGCTCTCTTCATGGTCTTGCGAGGCGGCGGCGGCCAACGCGGCATTGAGCGAGTGCAGTGCTGGCAAGGCGGCAGAACACAGCACGGAGATTGGCGCTGCCAAGGCGTTCACCGTGACTCGGAGTCGCGCGATGGTGGCGGAAAGCTCGGCGGCGCTCTCGGGCGATCCGCGCGTGGTGCTTGTGGTGACGTCCGAGGAGTATGACACGATCAGCGTACTCACAGAGGAGGGACCCTTGTCCGAGGGAGCTTGGACAGGACCCCTAAGCGGCTCGGGTGCCGATGGAGTACTGAGTAAGCCGTTGTCGCTGCGGGAAGCGTGGATGGCATTCCCAGGGTCCTTGCCGTTGGAAGCGTCAACCGCGTTCCGAGGTAACCGGTACCCGTGCGATGGCTTGTCGTGAACTGGTACTGCGGCGTCGATGAAGGAGGCTTGAGCCGCCGCGGAGGCCTGGATGCCGTCCACGGACGGTGCCTGAAGCGCCGACAGATTGGCAGGTGGTGGCGAGGAGGCATGTACGCCGTCCCTGGGCGAGAGGAGCCCGTGCGCATTGTTGCCGCGAAGTAGCACGTCACCGGACAAGTAGTTCCCTGGAACCACAATGGAGGCCTGGACGCCGTCCGCTGGTGGTGGGATGGGTGCTTGCCGCGGTGGTCTGCTTGCGGGTTCCATCAGCGAGGAAGCGTGACGGCGTTCCTCTGGAAGACGCGTTGCCTCAAGCTAACAGCTGGGGTTCGCCGAAGCCTTTCGACGGCTGCGCCATTGTAAGGAAGAAAAGACAGAGACAGCACCCTTGCTGCGGGCCGGCTGTTCTATTCCTCCAAGCTTCGTCCTTCTCTTCGTCTAGCCGCGTATGCGCCCGTGCCCGAGCGCCGCTGTCTTCATTATTACAATATATATATATATATATATATATATATATATATATATATATATATATATATATATATATATATATATATATATAAAAACAATGAGACTGGGTCTGGTAAAAAGAATGTATTGATCCGATCCATACATATCATTTAAATTCTTCAAGAGAGTTTCCTTGGGTGTAGGTACACCGAGTACAACGCTATTTGTCCACGCACTCATGTCGTTGGGACCATTTTTCTTCGTGTATATATATATATATATATATATATATATATATATATATATATATATATATATATATATATATATATATATATATATATATAAAAACAATGAGACTGGGTCTGGTAAAAAGAATGTATTGATCCGATCCATACATATCATTTAAATTCTTCAAGAGAGTTTCCTTGGGTGTAGGTACACCGAGTACAACGCTATTTGTCCACGCACTCATGTCGTTGGGACCATTTTTCTTCGTGTACTAGCGCTGTTCTTAACCGATATGACTCTAGCAGTACAATCAATCAAGTTCTTTTTAACAGAACCTACTGCAATAAATTTATTGCGGGGCTTAGAACGAGGCATGGCAACGATAAGACGGAGTAAGTGTAAAGAGACAGGAACCGCTGCGCTTGATTATTAAAATCTGAAGAGCGCCGAGTTCGTTACTCACCGCTTTCAGACAAATCAATGCTACAAGAACCTTTCGTGTAAATTAAATGGCGGAAAAGTAGTATTCGTAACGTTATCTTCACTGGTTTTCTGTAGTTGGAAAAGCAGTAAACATGACGGAAATTTTATCAGCAGAACACTGAGCCCGCGAAGAAGGATTTGGTTCTCCTTTCACGCACACCGTAAACAACAAAATTTGCAGAGATGATGTGGGCCAAGTAACTTTTCGTGCTAGATATATATGTTGTTGTTTTTATCGTGCTTTCGATCCGAATACTTATAATCTGAAGATAAATGCCAAATTTTCGTTCCATGAAATGTTTCTTTGCCACACCATACTAGCAAACAATGTCTATTAAGGCAAAAGTGAGTGAAAACCGCGCCTTCCTTAAAAATTCCTATGGATGAAAAGGAAAATCAGGCTTTGAGCTGGAATCGAGCCCGGGTATTCTGCGTGGCAGGGAAGCACTCTGCCACACAGCCACACCAGTGCTTGAAACTGATTCGCAAAAAAGCCACTATACAGTCGTTATGAGGTAAGCGCTAAACGCCCCAGGCGTCACACCTTGTGAATTGCGTAACGAGTGGACGATTGAAAGCTGCCAACTCATTACAAAGGGTTCAGCCATAATTCATCATCATCATCATCATCATAATCATCATCATCAGCATCAACAATGTTTGCAGCCTTACAGACGCGTAGTGGGCACTTCGCAACTCTAATTGGAATAAGCATCGTAACAGAGTTTACAACGGCCATTTACTGTAGAGGAAGCACAACTACGTCGCAGAGTAACAGGCCACAGTGCGCAGAAAAGTGGGTGCGCGCGCACGGCGCATTGACGTCACACTCGGAGCAGCTGCGGCGGCGGCATTTGTCGGCAGCGCTAGTCGGCGGCGGGGAGGCGAGCGATGGTGGCTGGTGCTGCTGCATGTGTAAGAAAACAGTGGCGAAGCAAGGGGATCCCAAGTTGCGGATGCGGAGCCTGAGAAGCCCTTAAAGGCGAACAAAAGTCTGCGCACTTTTCGAAAAGACATACAAAGACGACTTTGCCCGTATGAAGTGTTCGAAAGGTTCATATAAAGCGAAACAGATGTACTTGCTCGCTGCGCCTAATCTGGCTTACATGAGCGTAGCCAGGCGATCGCCTTCTCATGTTACAAGTGTGTAACGCCTGCAGAACTTTTTGTTTATGTATACCTGCAGCAGAACTGCACGAGCGTAAGATACTACTGTATGCGATTTACGTCGCGTAGGCTCGTATTACTGCACTCCGAAAGGCTACTTCCTTTAAGTATTATTGTACAGCGCTAGAATCAATTTTAGCGGCTTTGGATTAAAAAGAATTTGAGTGAAACTTAGCGATTTGTTTCTCTCACATGTAGCGACCTGCCTTAAAAAAAATAATAAAATTTCTACACTTGTCTCGGGAACAAGTGTCGAAAGGTCGAGTTCCTCTTTGTTATAGCATAACAAAAAGAAGAAATAGTATGTGCCGGTACTGCCCCTTCGATGCTTCATTCTTTTTGTTATCGGTTCCCCCCTTTTTTTTTTTGACTGCGCAAGCGAAGCGATAGACGTCGCCCACCGGGCCAGGCAAACGCTCAATGCCCCGGGGCTCGCCGTTCGGCGCACCGCTCGCGACAAGTGGCCCTGGGCCACCGAAGCTGGGTGGCGAAGAAGGAAGAGAGGCATCGTGGAATGGAACTGAGCTGATTCATTCTCCGCAGGTCGAGACGGCGAAGTGCGAGGGGGGCCGGCCCGCTGTCGCGCTTATGAAAACGAATGAGCGAAGTAGACGTGCTCGGGAGAGCGCTCTCTCCCTAAGCTGTCTCTCTCTATACTTCCCCAAAACTGAGCGTCATCTTTCGAGCGTCATAAGAAAAAACTGGTGGAGAGCTCGGCGACGGGCTGGCTGGACAAAGCCCCGTTCTTTAACGAGATTAGCAGCGGCAGGAACACCAGATACCTTGTCGCTAAGTAATTGAGTTTTCAAACGGTCGCTCTCGGTTTCTTTGCGGGTGTTGCTCAACCTCAGCATGCCAGAAAATGTCATTCGTAGACACTTAAAGATAAGCTCAAAGTAGAGCTGCTATCTACAGACGCCGCTGCAGCACGGTGGCGCTGTCTGTGGTTGGTATCGCGCCGTGCATAATATTGCTAAGCTCTTGTTATCTGACTATACTTTAAAATAACATAAAAAATAGCCTATCGACGGTCGGCGGCACACCGTGGTGTATTGTAAATTCCCGCAATATACGTTTGTGGCGCCATATGTGACAGGGTGTTATAACGTAAAGCTGTTTCACCGTGATTTCGTTCAAATCTCTTGACGTCAAATATGTGTAACTCCCGTCGCAGTCATTCGCAAAAATCTGCAACGCTTTCTGAAAAGTTCAACAAACGTTCCCCTCGTCTGTAGGCGTTCCACTTTGTTTGTTTTGAAACCGAGTAGCATTACCTGTTCTGAAGTGTTTTTCTTATCTCACTGGCTGAGGAGTCGGAGAACGCGCAGACGTGCAGGGGGCCGAGCTCCAAGGGGGGAAAACGGATCACCGGGCCAGAAGGGTGGCGCCGTTGTCCGATCCGTCCACATCCCTATGTTTATCTCGCGATGTCTCCTCGACGATCACGACGGCGTGCAACAGTTCTTTGTTCCTCAGCGAAAAGAGTTGGCAGGATGAAGTCGTGCACAGCCACCAAATATTTAACTAGCGTTGCGCGAGCGGCGACTTTTCTGCGCGTCAGCGCCATATGATGGAGCTAACTTGCCAATATGGCGAGGGTAAGTGCGTGCCCACCATGAAGGAAAGAAAAAGAAAACGAGGGAGCATTACGTCACACGATTGAAAAAAACGTCAGAACTTCAGCTTTTAGTACTACCGGCGGAGTTCCGTTTTTTAACCTCCTCCGTGAGCCGACCGATCTGCGCCGAACAAGCGCGCTTCGATTAAAAGCTACCGGACGTGTCTCGGCAAATCTCAATTCTTGCGTGATCTCGATGCAAAAGGTCACGTGTTGGGCCGACACTGCTGGCTCCAAAACGGGTTGGCTTGCCGAGGCTGGCTGTGTGGCGTAATGCTCCCTCCTTTCTTTTTGCTTCCTCCATGATGCCCACAAAGCGCGTTCAACCAGGCCCATCGTCTGCTAGGCTGTTCCTTATTATCGCAGTTTAGACGAACAGGCCGCATAAGCAGGCGAATGGTTTTATTCATATTTCATGTTTCTAAGATTACCGCTGCAGCCAGCAATCGAGGAAATAAAATGCAACGATACGCCACAAGAGGGGTTCGAGTTAGACCACAGACAGTCACAGACACGACACGGATGCCCAGATTCCAGAGACAGAAACTCGCGCTGAAGCCAAGCGTTCGCACCTCTTATAAATCTACGGGCACGCCGTCGTTGGCGTAGGCCTTCCACCGCTTCGGGGTCTTCTCGCATCCGCCGTCGCCTTTCCCGTTGCCTAGTATTCTTTCGTTTTACGTACAGAGGTTCTTCGGCTCGCCGCCACCGCTTCGCAGCCATTTGTTGTTTTGCTAACATCTTCATTTTTAGTGGACCGGTGGTGAGTGGTGGGATTCAACCAATTTCAGTGGCACATAGCCGTTTATGATGATAGTTTTTTGGTTCTTCGCACAAAGAACAACTTGCTAAACAGCTTCGCGGTTAATAATTTTCCTTTTGTTGCGCTCATTAGTGCAGAAAAATGACGTATACCTGTCATTTTGAGCTCTCGTGGTTCTCGTGACGATTCAAGACAGATATGAAAAGACGCCATGGATCGAACTTTTTTTTTTTTTTTTACCAGTTGCGGGGAGCAAGGGACGAATGTGAAGCGCAAGAAATTGCAGTAACATTACTGTCTTGACCTTCTACCGAGTCTGTTAGAAAATGGCAAACTGCGAACGTTAAATGGGACGCAGTTATGGTTCTGTTGAGCATTCGACTCGGCAGAAATACCAGCACTCTTGGAAGCATGACGTTGCCAAAGAATAATTGAAACATATGTGAATACCTTAGCCAACATCAACAGAGAGTGCACAGCTACCCTGCTCCTCTTCAAAAAATCCCCATCGAGAAAGGGGTCGGACAAGGAGACACGATCACTCCATTGTTATTTACTGCCATTTTAGAAGAAGTATTTAAACGACTAGATTGGGTAAAAATAGGAATATGGATTAACGGGGAAAATTTCAGGAACTTTCTGTTCCCATACGACATCGTGTTCTTCAGCAATGATGGCGACGAATTGCAAGAAATTATTCAAGTTCTCACCGGAGAGATTAAGAAAGTAAGGTTGAAGATAAACATGCGCAATACAACAATAATGTTCTGACACCTGGCGAGAGTTCACGGTCGGCAGCCGGACCTTAGTATCTGTACAAGAGGTAGTGTATCTAGGTCCATTACCAAAGGGGAAGCTTAATGCAAAGAAATCTTGCCGAAGAATAAGAATGGGCTGTTGCATATACGGTAGGTATTCGTACGATCGGCAACTTAGCGCTGTCCCTATGCAACCATACGAGTACTAACACAGAGGGCAGAAACTTGCAGGATAACAAAGAAACGTGAGAAGTAGTTAAGAACCACATGGCGTGCGATGGAACGAGATGAGAAGCGTAACATTAAGAGATATACAGAGACAGGTCAGAGTAGAACAGAGAAATAATAAGGGTAACCCGATATTCTAATGGTCATTAAGAGGAAAAAATAGTCCTGGGAAGGACACGTAATGCGAAAGACAGATAACCGGTGGTCAGTTATATCGACGCCTTCTTCCTGCAATGACAATAGATAGGCTGGTGATGATGATCATCATGATGGTTAACGCTAGAAGCGAACTACCAAAGTAGTTGAGGACATCAGCCGACGAGGTCTGAGGGTTTCCTTGGGCATACATGACCACCGCTTCACTAGAAATGATTCTCCATCTCGTTCTAACACTGTTGGATTATTATCATTGCCATCACTTCACTACCGACGAAATCGCGTGGATCTGGTGTTTCTTTTCAAGCTTTTTTTTGAACGGTATTATATACCTGAATTCCTCAGTTGTATTAATTTTCGAATTCCGCGTAAGGTAACCAGATAGCACAGACCGTGTCATGTGCCTGCCTCATTCAATCGTTGAATGTGCCAACATTCAACCGTCCACTGTCTTTATAATACGTATTTTCTTGATCTCGATGTTTTTCGTAGGTAGCAGTCATTGTTTTCCTCCGAGCTTTACGCTGTTTTACCTAAGTGTCACACATTGTACAAATCCTTTTATTACGACAGCAATTAGATGGCTACTCTCGGCGGGTTTTTGCCGTCGTTCGTATTTTCTCCTGTAGACGGTCTTTATTGTATTCTTTATTAGTAGTACTTATTTTTTAAGTGCGCCAGCACAAAGAGCTTACGGTGATTCCTGGGCACGTTAAATAGATGATTGATTGATTGATTGATTGATTGATTGATTGATTGATTGATTGATTGATTGATTGATTGATTGATTGATATACGAAGCATATACCGCTGCATCTGATAGTAACGCTGTCACACAATGTTGCACACTGTACTCACGTTAAGCACACGTACCATCACCCAGTAACTGCCGTAGTCTACACTGGGACATAGTCATAGCGGTTGGCACTGTCTTATTTGTTGAAAGGGCTAAGAGCCAGGAATGCGAATCTTGCCAGCCGACAAGCTTTCATCTCTATTTTGCTCAAACGGATGCCGCGCAGGCCGTGTTTTTCTCAAAAACTTGAAAGCGACAATAAGACGAGGCTGTAAGTGCCGTGATTACACGCTTATCGCATTTTATGTCCGCGAGGGTATTGTGGAGCGGCAATTTCAGTAGACGCTTAGACGGCGTCATTGAGCTTCACCACCATAGTTGAGCGGACAGACGTCGGAGGCCGATGTGTTCACGTACTTGTTCCTTCACTGCGGTCTTCTTTACGCCATCCGGAGCCCGTCGTCCATGCACTGTAAATGACACGCATGTGGTTGGTCGCCTGGCAACCGCGAGCTCATCACAAGTCGCAGATCTTTTCTCGTCGCCGTCATCATCATGGTTGTCACTGCGCGTGTTCAAAGCCGCGCTCGTGTGGCCGCCTTGTACAGCTCGCGACCCCTATATATCCTCCCTCCGTCTCCCTGTGCCATTTCTACAGGGCTTAATTTTGACCCAATATAGTGCTGAGTTTCTGAAAGGCAAGCCGTCACGTTTACCCTGCCACCGCAATACCGCTCTCGTTATTACATCTGACGTCCGCTCATTCTTTCGTTGCTGCTTCTATGCCTGCAATGCCCATCTCGTGTTATTATTGCCTGGCGTCCGTTGTCTTTTGTTTTGCTGATTTTACGTCACTGCCAATCATTCCATTTTCTTTATTTCTTCGTATTCGCACTTTCTCATTATTCGGTTGAAGACAGAACAAGCCCACCACGATACCGTCGATACATTGGCAACTAATTAGCGTCGAAAACGGGAACCAATGCAGTTTACTCATTCTACACTCTAAGGAAAAATCTAGCATTTGGGGAGCGTTGCCACACAACAATAAGCGTCGTCCACCTCACGTGCTTTCCTCGCGTCATCACCGCGGTCCCGGCACTTCCCGGTCCCGAACGGCGCGCGCGTTATCAGCGTGACATATCATTCTTGATAGGAAAGTGTCCAGAGCCGGGTTTTCAAGAAAGGATACGCGAGCAAGCCGGATGAGGATTATTGCTGTGTAGCAGAAATACTCCAGATATACTGGATTTTTTGTTAGAGTGTACGCTTCTAGAGCTTCGAATAGTAACTTTAGCTCCGTTACATTTCACTATGCGTATCATCGCTGATGTGTGATGCCTTCACATTCTATGTTAAATTTCCAAAACAAATCCTTAATGAAAACCAGCAGATAATGAAGCCAAGGAAGCAGCAGAGCGCAAAACGGTTGAGAGCCAGAAATACCGTGAACTAGCGAATAATTTTTACAGCGAAAGCTGTTATGAGATCATTTCACCGGCCGTTTTTGGCGCCGTAGTTGTCCGCCGCCGCCGCCGCCGCCGGTGTCCGTAACCAGTATCGCTCGAAATAAGAAAAAAACGAAATAAGAAAAAAATTCCAGGATGGAACGAGGTTCGAACCTGGGCCCTCTGCGTGGGAGCCCAGTATTCAACCTCTAAGCCATGCCGGTGCTTGAAACTGCTTTGAAAAAACGTCCTATACAGGCTTCATGTCGGGAAGGAACCACATTAGCATATGTAATATAGCGTGGTAGAAGAGAAAAATACGCACGAAGCGTCGCACAACGCGAATTCTGTAACCAGGGGTCACACAATGTGAATTGCGCAACGAGTAGGTTGTTGAATGCTTCCAACCCATTACAAAGGGCTCTGCCATAATTCTTCATCGTCATCAGGCACAGCATCAAGAAAGTGCGCATAATGCCTTACATGCGTTTAGCAGGCACCAACGCTCTCCGTAGAATTACGAAAAATGGCACAGTGCCTGCTGCCCTACTTCTCAAAAATTACAATGATTTATAGCGTAGTGGGTTCCTCGCAAGTGCACTTGTATTGGTTGCCAAGGAAGCCCATAAGCGCATGATCCATTTCCTCGGGGTCTCGGTAGAGTTCTTCGCCCCCCCCCCCCCTCCCGTCTCTCTCCCACGTCAACGTATGTTATACAGCATGACAGGAGAGAGAAATAGCGACCGGGCGTCACCCAATGCAAATTACATAACTGGTGGACCGTTTAAAGATTCCAACACATTACAAAGGGCTGAGCCACAATTCTTCATCGTCATCAGTCGTCGCGTCAACAAAGTACACATAATGCCTTACAGACGTGTAGCTGGTGCCTCGCTTCTCCGCAGAATGACGAATAATGTCTTAGTAGGTGCTTCCCAACTTCACAAAAATTGTGATTTATGGCGTAGTGGGTACCTTTCTAGTGTACTTGTATTGTAGCCCCAAGAGAGCTTAACGGGCTCTAGAAACGCCGCTCTTCCAGCTTTCGCTGTGTCTGTGCTGCGGTTTCAGCGCAGGCCTGGCGTTTTTTTTAAACCTCTTTGGAACTGATTGTAAAAGGGTAACTCCGACTCGCAGTTTTTTCTCGCCAGCCAACTTCGTTTGCCAGCCAGTGTCATCGCATTGTTTAGGTCAAAGCTATGTCCACTTGTCCAGCAGTATTCAACATGCTCAGTCTTAGAACGCGTTGCATGAGTTGCTTTAGCAATGTCCCGTTTGTCGATCCTTTCCTGCCCGTTTCGCTGATGTTAGGTCGCGTCGCAATACCCGCATCGTGGTTGTAGATTTTCACGAACACATGTTCCAAGGAGAGCTTTGCGCCCAGCGGTCGCAAAGCCCTCCGAACAGGGTCTGATACACCTTGAATAAAGGAAATAGACCTAATTGACGTTGTATTCACTCGTGATGCACTCCCCGTTCCTCTTCGCATGCGCTTCTGGGTATCGCTAATGAACGTCCTATGATAATGCTGTCGTTCCAGTGCATCAACTACGCTTTCCACTTCTAGTGTCCAGGGACGTTTATCATCATTATTTGCAAATAAAGTCCATTTTCACCAACGGTGCATGAACAAATAAACTGATGCAACGAAATGAGGCGTACACAAAGAAGGCTGGTGTTGGGCCATCTCTTAGCTTTCCTTCGTCTAGGGTTTTACCACGTGCAATTTTGACTACCCGCGCATGCCTTAGTATGTTTTCATTAAATAAATCCCATCATTTGGTTTGTGATCAATTACATATTTTGTACAGTAATGGAAAAGTAAGGATGTTACTTTTTCAGAGTAACTGTAACGGTAACAGGCTACTTTTGGAAACTCTGTAACTGTAACATAGTTACCTTTTTGGCTTAGGCAACTGCAACTGTAACACTGTTACTTTTTACTGGTAACGTGCCCATGACTGGCTCAAAGAAACGGAGAAGTCGTGAAAACGCACTATCATGCATAAATTAATTGCGATTTAGCGTTATCATGGCACGTAGCGCTATATAATGAGGTGTTTACACATATTACATGTACTTTCCGTAAAAAAAAAAAGAGTTTCATCGCAAGTCCAAAATAATGAATGCGACAGCAGCAAATAGGGGATATTCAAAGTGTACAGCGTCATCTGTCGACAAGCCCATAAGCTCGAGCCGCCATGTTTTCTTGGGCGCGAAAACGAAGCCAGTCGCATATCGCAGCCTTTCAGGTGCTAGTTGCTGGTTTTTTCTCTTCGTTCTGCAATGACTTCCCAATGTTTCGTGCTCTGTTCAAGCAACGAGGGAGCCCTGACAATGCCGGGAACAAGGTAACACTAAGTTTAATTGAATTCATCAGTTACATGAACGAAGGAAACAAGACAGCTGATCTCTCCATCGTAGGAATCGGTATAACACGAAAGTGAGACGTGTCTTCACAGTAGTGCTTATTGTGTAGTGATATATGATAGCTTGTACAATGTCTGTTGATGCTCGGCAGCTGCAGCACCGTTTGACGTGGATGCACTCACGTTGACGCGTAATGGCACATCTCGATCGCGACGTCTAACGCCCATGATCATGATTTAACCGTTGTGGTAGCTGAAGTTGTTGACACAGCGTATCGTGAATCCCGCGCAAAGATGACATCAACAAGCACATAATAAATACTGGTACTCGATATACACTTCTTCAAAGAGTCGTCAATTAAGGGGGGAAACGGCACGGTGTGCTCTCCCGACTAATAGGGTAACCTACGCCTGTGCTCATGCATACACTACCACATTGCGCTTCAGCAACACGGGAGGCAGATCTTCGTAGCTTTAGCCGCGAACGTGCGCAGGCGTTTCACGTCCCGCTGGCCTGTGTCTCGCTCCACCAAGGCATGACGTTCGGCCATTCACATCGTAGCGTTTCTGCAGCGCTTACTGCAGCAGCTTTATTAGTCGGTGCTATACCGCTCGAAGCAGTCGGCGGCGGAACACTGTTGGTGCATGCGGAAGCTGCACTACTCCGACATCGAGCCGTCACACACTAACACGAAGCGAAAAGCAACGAACGTAACTGCATCTAGGGCGACTCTTCGATGCTAGCGCGGCCAGTGTTTTTCGCTGGTACCGAGACGCTTTAAACATGGCCTTAGAGATTGCGCGCCGGTGCATCATCTCGGAGGCCATGCTGAAACTGCGTCGTCGCCGAATCGTTCTCTATCGGCGCTATTAAGTGTTGCGCTGCATTACTTCATTGCACCGCTCACAGGCGGCGACACCGCCCCGCCTACAGAGAGCACCGTGCGAGAGAGAATGTGTGAGATATGTAAGGCGCTTTTGTGCAGTGTCGTACATGTGCCTCGTTAATTTAGTCGCGGAGTTGCTCTTGCTCCGCTTATCGTCGCGGAGCAAGAGGTCCTAGGTTCGATTCCTGGCGGGGGAACTTTTTTTTAGCTTTTCTTTCTCATCCGTTAGCGTCCATGTTATCAATGTCATATCCGTGACGGAATTACGTCACTAAATTCCCGGTGGACCCCGGCATAGAAGACTTTCGTGTGAAAGAAAGTACCGACGGGAACTTTTTTCCTCAATGTCACAAATTAGCGGGTTATAAAGCGCGCGCGAGGCCGCTTTCAAACTGCTACGAGACAGAACGGCGCGAACCGCTCGCCAAGAAGCGCGAAAAGACGAAAAAACAAGCATCAAAAGACGCCGGCGTGCCGCATCCTCCTCACCCAATCGAGCCAGGCGCAGACGACGCGATCAAACGACCGGCAAATCCTGGATGTTTCTAGAAGGAAGGGGGGACGCATCCGCGAGCGATGCCGCCGCGATTCGAACCTACGAGAAAGCTCTCGCCCTTTCCCCAGGCTTAGCTGTACTGCACGCAGAAGAAACATCCCGACGCTTCTAGAACCCGGGGGAGAAGGGATAAAAGCGTGCAATCGACGGTCGGTGAAGGGAGTGAGCGAGTCAGTCGGCCCGGTGATGGTGAAGTTACGCTAAGTGTGGCTCCGTTAGCCAAAGAAGACGTGTTTATGATGGTGTGCGGTCAGTCGCTCGTCGATCTGGAAGAATTGGATGACGACGCCGTGTGAGCCGTGACAAGTCACGACGACGGTTGAGCTGCGACGATCAACGCTGGAGCTGGCGTGAGTGTTTCCTTGAAGAGAAGCATTCGTTTACCGTCCAAGTATTGTGGACTGGATACGCCATTATCTATTCAGGACTTTAACTGTCGTTGAATAGTTGTAATGCATGCGATTGCATTTGTAGCGTGTGATCTGTTTGTTTAGCTCCCGTTGTGTAAACACCATCTGAGTTATATTGTGAAGTTGTAACTGGTACCAGCCGAGTGTGTACGTGTTTGTGTTATTTGTATTGCCTTAACTGAGAATATATTTCGTTTTCGTTTGTGTTATCGACTCTCGGCTCTGACTCGGTCTTTGGACCACAACCGGCGTCCGCTGGCGCACCAAAGGACCAACCCTAAATTGTCCGCGCTTTCGTGGTGTGTTTTCGGAGGGCCTTGACGCCAGCCCTTAGAATCCGCCCGGCGATTGCCAATCCCGATTAACGGGATTAGTGACACTCAACAAAATCGGCACTGTGCTTTGGTTCGGAAATGACCGGCGCGCACAAAAGCACACTCCAACCTCAGTTCTTATTTCGCGGTGCAGTTTTGTTGCTCGCCGGCAACATAAGCTAGACTTGAAGAACAATATTACTATATATGCATTTTACCCGCCACGGTGGTCTAGTGGTTATGGGGCTCGACTGCTGACCCGAAGGTCACGGGATCAAATCCCGGCCGCGACGGCCGCATTTTCGGTGGAGCGAAAATGCTTAAGGCCCGTATACTTACATTTAGGTGCACGTTAAAGGACCCCAGGTGGTCTAAATTTCCAGAGGCCTCCACTACGGCGTCCCTCATACTTATATCGTGGTTCTGGGACGTTAAACACCAACGATTATTATTATTATTATATATGCATTTTAAAACAGACGGCCGACGTCGCACACATGCTAGAGAACATTATTGGATCAAAATTAGCGTGTCGGTGTTGCAGATTGACGAAAGCAATGATTTACTTATATAAACGTGTGTAAGCAGTGCCACAGACGCTGCCGCGCGCGTCCGCGGAAAATCAGTGCCTCCACACGAGACTCGATCGGCGCAAAGATCCTAACAGGCATCTCTTTGGAAGCTTCACAAGGTAGTGTGCGCCGCAGTACATAGTCCGCATGCCGCGTTTGCCCTTCGCTTTACACCCCTTATCCCTCCCCTTTCATTCTTCTCCTGCTTTCTTCGGTCGACGTGCGTTGTGAACACAGAGCTGAGAGTTACAAAGCTGTACAGTAGATGGAGCTGTTTGTTCAGTAGATCTGGGTAGATCTCGGGGGGGGGGGGGGGGGGGGGGGAATTCTCAGCCCAGAGAACTGGGCTGAGAACTTAAGTTTTTTTTTTTCTGTAATAGATTTAATTGAAGTAGAGACACTAGGCCAACACTAAGAAAAAAGAAGAGTAAAGGAATTTTTTTTGTCGAGCCTGGTGGCACACTTGTCACCGCCCCGTTATAAAGGGGACGCTGATAGCATCCATCCATCCATCTAGAGTTATTATATATGCTACCTTTTTGGGAGCATATACAGTAGCTTTAGGTAGATCATCGCACTCATCTTTCAGCTGATTGTGGGCCCTCGTATGCTGTCGCAATAACACACGGTAATGCAACGCCCCGTGGGATGCGAAAGCAAAGAGCGCAATATTTTAGAAAGATATGGCAACGAACGCACACATTAGAATTACTGGTGGGTACATTAATATTATTTCATAGTGTGCTAGGTTCGCGACACATTAACTTTTCCAGTTCATCTCATCTTAACAGACACCAGGAGTTAAAAAAGGTAACAGCAGCTCCCTTACAAAGAATGACAAAACCCGTGCACACCCCAAAAAGAAAGCTTATGGCTTTTAGCTTTCATTATACAGCATACTTTGTCTGTTTGGCCAAACTTAATAGCACGTCATAAATTTCCCTTCACTGCTACGTAGGCGCTCGAAAATATAATATGTGCGTTCATTTGGAGACATAGAATGAAAAAAAAAAACATAAAATAAAAGGGGAGAGAAGAGAAACGCTAAGCTCGGACGCGCGAAAGATGGGGGCTCCGAAGATCGAGTTTTTCAGATTCGAGCCACGTCGCATACGCGCCTTGTCCGCCTCCGTCCAACCGTTGCGTGCAAGAGGGCGATAACCCGTGATGGGCATAATATTTGACATGAGCGAAGCGAGCCGCGATAAACAAAGACGGAAAGTATCGAAGAAAAAAAGTAAATAAGTGTCAAAAGAAACCAGCCCGTCTGTCGTTGCATCGTCTCGCTTGGCTGCAAATCAGTGCGGCTATAGGATAGGATTGAACGCCACACGCCGTGACAGCGTCGGGCGAGCCGCGCCGTGTATATAAATACGCCTCTGGTAATAAATCGTTGATCGAAGCACTCGTGATCCAGATGAGTTCCTCCCCGGGTTTTCGCAGCAGTGAGGGGGGCAAAGCGTCAGTGGCGCACATGCAGCAAGGACAGACTTGTCGACTTGCCTCCGTTTTCATCCTTTTTGCCTAAAAGCGGTCCACTGCGGACCGCGGGATTCTATCACGCGCAGCGTCACGGGTGCCTTCATCTTTGGGAGGCGTGTTCGCTCCGGCCTTTCTGCCGCCCACCAGCGTCCTGTCACTCGTCGCGCAGACTCGGTGTCGGGGTGCCCGAGTATATGGAGTGGTTCCCTAGAGATGGGATGAAGCAAATAATACCCTGTAGATCCCCCGATTTCTGAAGCACGCGTCTTGTCACACGAAACCCATCGGGTGTTCTATAATATACTTTATTGACAGTTTCTAACTTTCGTGCTGAAACACAGCTCTGTGGCTTTTGCATCCAACGTCAGCGCTAGCAAAAGTTTCCAGTTTATTTCTGATCGCTACTTTCAGCGATGTTGTAATCGGTTTGACGGGGAATCAACTTGTTGAAAGGTAATAGTGTGTCGAGTAAGGGAATGTTTACAGCATGAATTTAATAACTTTTCGGTTGAAGCTGCACTTGATAATTGTTTTAACACACGAACAAAAAAAAAGCATTATGCGCACGCGTCATCCCTGGCCTTCACAAGATGTCATGGCTAGCACTAGGTCGCGATGACCTTACAGAGGGATGTCTCAGTGCACTCTTAAGCATAGGCCGGCAAAAACATTGGAGCTCACAACGACTCACTCAAGAAATACATTTTGCTCTGAGGGCTCACTCGGACTCATTCACTAAACGTTTTCTCAACCGGACTCACTAGGACTCAAACTCACCGACATATCACTCAGCCGGACTCATTCAGACTCAGCCTCACGGCTTGACCTGAGTCTGAATGAGCCTGTGTGAGTCGACTCATGAGTCCGTTAGCGTAAAATTAGCTTTTTCGATCATGGTGTTGATGCTGCTTAACTCTCATAATCGGTGCTCTGCGGTAAGCCTTTTGATCTCGTACTTTCAAATACGAGTTATCAGTGGTTCAAATCCAGTAAGGACATCTTTATGACATACCCGACACTCACACAAGATATTTTTACCAAGAACTTCCCGTAAAAGAGATTACGGGTGGAGGTCATGGCACCCCCCCCCCCCATTTACTCTCGCCTCTGATCAATAAATATTGAGGTGGCGCAGTGCGTTGAAATACGTGTGAATAGACTTGAGTATAAACGTAAGCCGATATGAGGCTGATAGTAACGCTGAAGATGAGCAGATAGGACCATAGGTAAGCAATAAAAGGTGGAGCTCACTCAGACTCACCCAAGAAATATATTTTGCGCTTAGCACTCACTCGGACTCAGACTCACAAATGTTTTCCTCAACCAGACTCACTCGGACTCAAACTCGCCAAAATATTACTCACCCGGATTCACTCAGACTCAGACTCACAGCCCGACCTGAGGCTGAGTGAGTCTGAGCGAGTCGACTCATGAGTGAGTTTGCCGAGCTATGCTCTTAAAGACATCATCATCATCATCAGCCTGTCTACGCCCACTGCAGGGCAAAGGCCTCTCCCATGTTCCGCCAATCAACCCGGTCGTGTGCTTTCTGCTGCCACGTTATACCTACAAACTTCTTAATCTCATCTACCCACCCAATTTTCTGTCTCCCCGTCACGCGTTTGCCATCTCTTGGAATCCAGTCAGTTGCCCTTAATAACCACCGGTTATCCTGCCGACGTGCTACGTGCCCGGCCCATATCCATTTCTTCTTCTTGATTTCAACTATGATATCGTTAACCCCCGTTTGTTCCCTGAACCACTCTTCTCTCTTCCTGTCTCTTAAGGTTACACCTATCATTTTCCTTTTCATCGCTCGCTGCGTCGTCCTCAATTTAAGTTGAACCCTCTTTGTAAGTCTCCAGGTTTCTGCTCCGTAGGTAAGTACAGGTAAGATGCAGATGTCATATACCTTCCTCTTGAGGGATAGTGGTAGACTACCATTCATGATTTGATAATGCTTGCCGAATGAGCCCCATCCCATCCTTATTCTTCTACTTATTTCACTCTCATTGTTCGGCTCCGCGGTTACTACCTCTCCTAAGTAGACGTACTCCTTTACAACTTCCAGTGTCTCGCCACCTATCGCAAAGCGCTGTTCTCTGCCAAGAATGTTCCACATTACTCTACTTTTATGCATATTAATTTTCAGACCTACTCTTCTACTTTCCGTATCCAGTTCAGTAATCATGAGCTGTAATTCGTCTCCCGCATTACTCATCAATGCAATGTCATCAGCGAATCGCAGGTTACTGAGATACTGTCCATTAACTCTTATCCCTAATTCTTCCCAATCTAGGGCCCTGAAAACCTCCTGTAAACACGCGGTGAATAGCATTGGAGAGATCGTGTCTCCCTGCCGTACGCCTTTCTTTATTGGGATTCTGTCGCTTTCTTAATGGATGACTATAGTGGCTGTGGATCCGCTGTAGGTTTCTTTCATTATGTTTATATAGGCTTCGTCGATGCCTTGATTCCGCAGTGCCTGCATGACTGCTGATGTCTCCACCGAATCAAATGGCTTCTCGTAATCTATGAAGGCTACGTATAGGGGTTGGTTGTATTCCGCGCATTTCTCTATCACCTGATTGATAGTATGAATATGGTCTATTGTTGAGAAGCCTGTACGAAATCGTGCCTGGTCCTTTGTTTGATTGAACTCTAATGTCGTATTAATTGTGTTAGCAATTACTTTTGTAAATAGCTTGTAGACAACGGACAGTAAGTTGATGGGCCTGTAATTTTTCAGGTCCTTGACGTCCCCTTTCTTATGGATCAAGATGATGTTGGCATTCTTCCAAGATTCTGGTATTCTCCCCGTCGAGAGACACTTCGTATACAGGGTGGCCAGTTTTTCTAACATAATCTCTCCACCGTCTTTCAACAGGTCTGATGTTACCTGATCCTCACCAGCGGCTTTGACTCTTTGCATTCCCTTTAGGGCTTTCTTTACTTCTCCTGTCAGTACTGGTGGGATGTTAGATTCCTCTGGGCTATTACTGCTTCTTACGCTATCATCCTGACTGTCTCGGCTGCTGTACAGATCTCTGTAGAACTCTTCCGCTACCTCAACTATTCATCCATATTGGTTGTGACCTTGCCTTCCTTGTCCCTTAATGCATACATCTGATTTTTGCGTATGCACAGTTTTGTCTTCATAGCTTTGAGGCTTCTTCCGTTCTTTAGAGCATGCTCAATTCTCTCCATATTATACTTTCTTATGCCGGCTACTTTACGCCTATCGATTAACTCCGAAAGCTCTAATTTGTCTGCTGCATTTGAGGCTTTCATGGGTTGACGTTTCTTAGTGAGGTTTTTTGTCTCTTGGAATAGCTTACCAGTGTCCTGTCTAACGACTGTACCGCCGACTTCCACTGCACACTCCTTAATGATACTAGTCAGATTGTCATTCATTGCGTCAACGCTAAGGTCGGTTTCCTCGGTTAAAGCCGCGTACCTATTGGGAAGTGAAACTCTGAATTCCTGTACTTTCCCTCTCAGAGCTAGTTCATTAATCGGCTTCTTGCGTATCAGTTTCTGCCGTTCCTTCCTCAAGTCTAGTTGAATTCTACATCTTAGCATTCCGTGGTCACTGCATCGGATCTTGTTAACTACTTCCACATCATGTGCCCGGGTGGACACACATTATGAAGTCTATTTCATTTTTAGTTTCGCCATTAGGACCCCTCCACGTCCACTTACGAGTAGCCCGTTTGTGTATAAGGTATTCAAGATCCGTAAATTATTTCGTTCTGCGAACTCAACTCCCCTCTGGCGTTTCTAGAGCCGATGCCATATTCCCCAACTGCATGATATCCAGCCTGCTTCTTGCCTACCTTTACATTAAAGTCGCCCATCAGTACAGTATACTGTGTCTTTACCTTACTCATTGCTGATTCTACGTCTTCGTAGGAGCGTTCAACCAGATGATCATCATGCCTAGATGTAGGCGCGTAGGCCTCTACCACCTTCACCTTGTACCTCCTATTAAACTTAATTACGATACATACCACTCTCTCATTAGTGCTATAGTAATCCTCTATATTTCCAGCTATATTTTTATGAATAAGGAACCCCACCCCTAGTTCTCTTCTGTCCGCTAAGCCACGATAGCATAGGACGTGTCCGTTCTTCAGCACTGTATAAGCCTCCTGTGGCCTCCTAACCTCCCTGAGCCATATTACATCCCATTTAACACCCTCTAATAGTACAGCTAGACTCGCCTCACTAGATAAAGTTCCAGCGTTATATGTAGCCAAGTTCAGATTCCAATGGCGGCCTGTCCGGACCCAGAGATTCTTAGCACCCTCTGCTGCTTCGCAGGTCTGACCGCCGCCTTGGTCAGTTGCTTCGCAGCCGCTGGGGACTGAGGGCCGAGGGTTAATTGGTGCATTCATGTGGGAGGTAGTGGCCAAGTACTACACCAGGGTGGCCAATCCTGCTCTGGTGAGGGAGAGCATTGCTGGCTGTGGTCGCCAGTGAGGCTGCACCCCAGGCCTTTTTTACACAATTCCATCATCACGCAGATTTTTTTTTTAATCCGGTTGGGAATTGTCCGGCACCGGGATTCGAACCACGGACCTCTTGCATGCGAGGCTGATACACTACCACTACGCCATCGCTGGAACGATGCTCTTAAAGTATATGGCCTTAAGCCCATTATTTTTCCATAGTTGCAGTAGAGATGCTCGCCTGCTGCCGTTTCTAATTCGCATTTTGGCGGTCCACAAAAAGGAGGGACGCCGTGACAGCAAACAGTGGAACAAAAGCAACAGACAGCAGGGACAGCTCTGCGCTACAGTTCACAACTTTCATGCTAAGGAGAGAGAGAGGGAGAGCGGGAGAGAGTGGGAGAGAGTGGGAGAAAAGAAACGGCTTACACATATGCAAACTACCTCTTTGCTCACATGCTGAAGTGCGCACTAGAGAGAGGAGGCAATTATGTAAGTTCTGTCAAGCACATAACTGCTTCGTCAACAAGGTAATAATCTTTTTTGAAAGTTGGCTAAAGGCATCAACTGCTACGGCACTAACCTAATGTATTATACATATTGGCTGCCAGTAGAGAGAGTGTTCAATCTACGCAAGAAATAATGCAGAGAACGAAATTACACACGTAAGAGCAAAAGCTGTGCGTGTTTCTGTTCATTGACAGCCAATCATTTGTAAACCAGTGCAATACTTTATAAATTTCACCACCATTTGAGATTCTGCACACCCGTGGATAATAAACAGAGAAGAGTCGAAGTGGTCGTTTACATTAAATAGGTAAATGTGCCAAAAAATTTGGTTTTACACAAACACGCATTCGCAAGCATGAGCACTCACATTGAGAAAAACCCGCTAACAAGCTCAAGCTCAAGCGTGCGTGCTAGCGTGCATATACTACTCACACGCAAGCTTATTCTCACGTGGAAAACGCTACAAACCAACAAGCTAACTGCAAATCACAAGAACCTGACAACATAATATAATAATATCTGGGGTTTAACGTCCCAAAACCAAGATATGATTATGAGAGACGCCGTAGCGGAGGGCTCCGGAAATTTTGACCACCTGGGGTTCTTTAACGTGCACCTAAATCTAAGTACACGGGCCTCAAACAAAGAACCTGACAACACTAATACACTCTAGGTGAAAACGTTGTGTAGCGATGGGTGTAGTTCTAAATCCTGCGCTAAATGCAGCTCCATTACTGTGAAACGTGAGGAAGTGCTTAGTACGGGTACCCAGTGATTCCCGTTCTTAGACTTCTCACTGATCCGTTTACCGAACTGCCGATGAAGTCAATGTTCGAGGCAAGCATGTACGGTTTTCCTATGGCACTATAGTATAATCTTGTTATGGAGATTCGCAAACTCGGTGTGCGACATGCGCGGTACTGTTTGCTGCACTTTATCGACTACCTGCTTTTTACGGCAGTTGAGATACGGTGCAGCGAGTTCCGTCAGGTTGTTTCCCCCTTCAGATGTAACGACGAAGCGCCGGAGAAGCGTCGGTGGGAGAAGCAATCGCACGCTTGGCGAGACGGTGGCACCTTCTCTTGCGCGGCGGGGGTATCAGCTTCATGTTTTCGCAGCGGTTTTAGTGATTTTAAGTTAATAGCTGCAAAACTTCTTGATTATTTCTGTTAATTATAATATGTTAGACCTTGGTCATTTATTTTAACCCGGTTTTCAGCATTGCTAGCCTTGTCGTAGGCCTGCATTGAGCACTTGATATTGAGCGTGATCACACCACACGAAATCTACGGACGACAATCCGGGTCCCTATAGTGCTACGCAATATATACCACAGGCAGCGCAGTCCGGGCCCAATTACTGGTTCACTAGTGCCATTGACACACCCTCCTTTCGAATACTACAATGGCAGGGCTTTCAGCTATGCCGCCTTATGTCGTAGGCATACTTACTATATATACGAATAACATTTCTCAAGTAATATGAATAACAT
The DNA here is from genome assembly GCF_013339695.2 of Rhipicephalus sanguineus. Taxonomy (NCBI): domain Eukaryota; kingdom Metazoa; phylum Arthropoda; class Arachnida; order Ixodida; family Ixodidae; genus Rhipicephalus; species Rhipicephalus sanguineus. The sequence continues at coordinate 157,729,689 of NC_051176.1, forward strand.
TTTTCTTGGAAAATTTAGAAGTGAATAGTAAATGACTATAAGGCACAGCGCGCCGCTCTGGCGTTGTCTGTGGCTGCTCTTAAGGTTTACTTTCAAGAACAAAAAAAAAAAAACGAAAAGAAAAGGATACACTACACCGCAATATCATTTTGTGAACAATATATAGGAGAATGAATCTCGACCCTTAGCATCTTACTCGCAAGGTGCTGTTCGTGTACTTGGATAACTTTTGTATTTTGCTTGGTGCAAAAGTTAAGTTCAACACAAAAACGTTATAACGCAGTTTTTCATTGCCAGCAATACGACGCGGTTTTGGAATAGTCGTAGGTCGCACGCCTATCGTAGCTAGCGTGTATATCCCAATCACTTTCACAAACAACTTGCGTGTGTATGTTGACTCTGGCTTCATTGCAGATTGGATTTTTTTAAGATTTCGCCAAAGCTTTTGATAATGTTAACCACTCCCTACTGTTACATAAACTAAGTGGTTTTAATATTGACCCTCAAGTGCTCGCTTGGATTCGCGAATTTCTTTTCTGCCGTGCACAGCCAACGGCTTTGACTTTTCATTGGCACCAGCCGGTTCTAGCGTACCTGTCCTCCTGTTATTTCTGATTTATATTAGCGACTTATATACCTACTAACATTTCTTCCCAAGCTTGTTAATTCGCAGATGACTGTATCATTTACCGGAAAATAATAAGTGATTAAGACGTGACATTACTGCAAAAGGATCAAGACATCGTAACACAGTGGTACCGCACGTCATACATGGAGCTAAATGTTGCTAAATACAAAAGCATGCGCGTAACCAAGCGCAATGTTGCCTTTCCGTCCTACTCTCTTAACAATATCCCCCTGCAAACCACAGCTTCTTATCGCTAGCTTGGTGTTTATATATGTAGTACTTTATTACGGAAACATCACGTTCATTATTTATTAGCTAACGCGAACCAAACTTTAGGTTACTTGAAAGGCAACTTTATCTTGCTCCACTGTCACTAAAACTACTGATTTCTACTACCTACGTTTGGCCCCAGCTAGAATACGCCTCATCTATCTGCGTACATAACTCAACATTAACACATGCTATTCTAGCTATGCAAAATCATTCTGCTCGCTTTATTTGATCTAACTATAACGCCAATGTCAGTGTCACAAACATGAAAGCTGCTCTTAATCTCCCTTCCCTATATTGCAACCCGTAGAAGGCAATCACGCATTTGTCTTTTTCACAAAATGTACTACAACCCCGCCCTTCGTTCCTTGTTCGTACACCCAGCGCCACCTCGCTCACACCGACTCGATCATCAACATAAGGTTAACATACCATATTTATCAACTACTGCAGGCTCGCAATCATTTGTTTCCAGAACATCAAAGGATTGGAATCGCTTACCTGCCTTCATAACGGACATAGCTGATCCGAATGAATTTAAAAATGCTTTATCAAGCCTACTGTAACACTAGACGTTTGTTTCTACTACGTAATTTACTTTACCAGACGTTTGCAATTTACCAGATGTTTGCAATTTGCTTCACAAGATGTTCGCTAATTATTCGGCATAATGCTTCCATTTTACTGTTATTATTGTTTATGCTTTTTTTGTTATGTATAGGCCCTTTGAAATGTATTTATGCCCTGAGGCTACTATAAATAAATAAATAAATAAATAAATAAATAAATAAATAAATAAATATCTCATTCATGATGAGAAAACCCGTAATGAGTAGTTTTTTTTTTTGTTTTTTTTTTTTGCTGTCCTCTATTTACATTGTCGTGAAATTCAAGCGTGATGTTACAGCGACAGTCTGATTTCAACAGCTCGTAAATGCATAGCGCAGCGAGGATATCGCGGGAAAGAAATGGGAGTGCAAGTTCAATTTAGAGGTTCACACTAATCTTCGACTACTCGTCCAAATAAGCTCTTTAATAATTGATTCACGATCTTTTTTTTCTTTCTGGGTAATCTCCGCTTACGTTCTCCCATTGCAATCTCCGCGTCTCAATCATTTCCTTCCTTCTTTTTTTAATGCGATTCTCGTTTTTTTTTTTTTAGTTTCTTGCCGAACTTTTGTCAGTTAACTCCTCTATAGTGTAACTGAAGATGTCCCATTTAAACCAACACAACGAGAAGGGTTTGCTTTCCTTCGCGGTTCAACAACGTTTATTCGAGGTGCTCTCCCTCGTTTCATATGTTTGACAAGAGTGCTTAACGTTGTCCAGCTTAAGCGCTTTCGCCTGTTTTATTGCGTAAGTTTCCTCGCTTTCAATAAGATAAGCTTATTTCTGTGGCTGCAGTTTCTTCTGGCGCTTCGCGCTCGTGCGAATAAAGATGGAGAATAAATGGAGAAAAACATAAAGAATGAATGGCAGGAATCAAAGGAAGAGTCGTTTAAGATTGTATTACTCAGTATCCAGAGCTGAAAGAAATTTTTTTTCGTCCCCACCGCTGAGAATTTCCGCTGTAAAACGCCCTCGCACTTGCTTCTACACTGAGACTGATGTTCCTTTCCGTTGACTCACTTATTTCTTTCTCTTATTATGTCATGTCATATTAGGTGCAGGTTCCAGCAATTTTATGAACAGATTTCGCAAATTCTTTTTCTTTTTACTTAACTCCGCTGTCGCAGTGCGTTATACCTAACTAAGATGTGCGGTTTGAAGCAGGCGGAGTAGCAAATATTTGAGAAAACGCATGAAGGTGCATCAACGAATGCGTTTCTTGCGGCGCTTGGCGAGAAACTGGGGGAACTGGTTTTGCTGCGTATCTTGTGCTACCGCACGTTGCTTTGTCGGAGATTTTGGCCCTGGGTAACGTCGGCTATAGCTCTTCATACTTTTGTAGTTAGTGAGTGATTGCCGTCGCATGCGCCAATGCAAGATGCAGGTTCGCACTGCGCTACTGGATCCTAAAGAGCAGTAGGTAGTTTCCTGCGCGATGCGACTGGAACCTGGCTACTATGTTTGCTTTGGTGAATGGCACCGCCCATTGCGTTGCACAGTCGCTGTGCTTATTCTGTAACGCCGACAGTAGTCGCGGCAAATTGCCTGCATTTCAGCAGTTTCCTCTTGTTTTCTTTTTTGCGGCTAGTTATTGGCTTGACATTCGCATCCCGCATTAGCCTGCTGTGTATCGCCGAGCAGGAGCAAAGTGAAACACGATTCGTGTATTCGATTTCATGGAGCGCTATCCGAAGGTAACAGCGCGTTCATGTGCCGCACCGCTGATCAAGATACAGTTATGCACCGTAATAGCGTGCGCATTAGTGTGGAGGCAGGGCACCCATGTGGACTAGTTTGTGTCTGATGTCATGATTTGAGAGTTAGCGCTTCGTCCTCCATTATTTCTCTGTTGTCCCATACACTGTTTCTTCACCATCATTCGTAAATCATTAATAGCCCCAGTGGCGCAATAACTGAAGCACTCTTCTTGCGAGTGGATGCTTGAAGCTTCCCTTCTGCATGTGCCTCTGTATGTGGCAGAGGTAAAATGAAGTGACGGTAGAGAACTTGGATGTAGCAACATACTTAATAGTTCTGCCCTGAAATAGTCCAAGAGTTCTGCCCCGAAAAACTATGAAAATATCATCCACATGAACTTCGACGCAGCGATATAAATACAACAAATAATGAAGCCAAAAAAAAGTATATGGGGCGTTATTTGTAGTACTTAATTTAGGTGTCCTAAATACGAAATAAAGACATATGATAGGGGACAAAAAAAAAACAATTTGCCGACGGTGGGGACCGCACCCGCAACCTTAGCTTTCCAAATACAACACTCCACCAACTGAGCTAAGGCGGCGCTCATTCCACGAAAGTGGGCAAGCGAACGACGGCCGCAGTGGACCAGTTGGTAGAGCATCACAGGCGAATATGCTAAGGTTGTCAGTACGGTTCACATTGACGACAAACTGTTATTTCTTGCACGTTCATTTACGTTCATTTTTTAACTACTACACTTCAAGTAAAAAAAACAACAAATAACGTACCTTATTCTTCCTTCCTTGGCTTGATTACTTGTCGTCTTCATATGATTGCGTCTAACAAAAAAAACTAGAAAAAAACGCTCCTCGAGTCATTTTTCTTCATACGCAAGAAGTGAAAGTTACGCCAAATTCTGGGAGTGCTTCTAAAGGCCAATGAGAATATGCTAAATGTCTATATTGTTATCCTACAATGTTTTTTTATGGTTGTCAGTGTTATACGGAAAGGACTAGTCACCATTACATAGGAAAACTGTCACAAATTGCTTTGTTTTCAGTAGAAAAGACGTTTATATAAAGTCTGTTCTCTGGACTGTCTTTGAGGCTCATGACGTCTTTTACTGTACTACTGTTTTTTTTACTTGTATATAAAATATACAAAAAACTGCCGCGGTGAATCTCAAGTTTGTTGTGCTTTGTTCTGTTCTTTTTTTTTTACTCTGGTATCTTACAAGTCACATGTTTTCGAGTTCATTTGACAGGTTCATTTGACATGTTCCTGACGTAGATGCCCACGTCAAACACTTCAAGAAGTGTGACTACTTTACAAACATTTTTTCTTAGGCTTCGCTGAAGCGAGCCGTTTCTCTGCTGAGCCTCTATTGCGTCTATAGCTGCGCTTTGGAAATGATTCCTTCGACACAGTCTGCCGGCCTTTTAAAGCCTCTCAAAAGCAAGGCTGCAATCCGTAGAAAACTCACAAGTAAAGGCATCACGGTCTTGTTAGGCTCTTTGTAGAAACACGTTAACTAAGGGCAAGTAGATAGGGAGCAGTCTCAGTTGTATGGCCCGCACTCGGTGCGCGTGGACCCGCAAGTAGATCAGGCGATCGCCCGACAACCTCCTCGCTACAGTGATGCTCTCATTACCTGCATTTCGACGCTGGGAGGCAAGTGGAATGCATTTGCACGCTGTGCTTGCAAAGTACAGGCATTATTGAAATTAAGAGGGCCTACAACTTCCGGATCCTTCTTCAAGCCGCAAAGGTTGTTAATAATGATAAACTTCAACTCGTTAAGCAAGTTAAATTGCTTCCACCTTCAGCATTATTCCCTCATGCTACACTTCAGCTCAAATCCTTTTTATGGGCGCTATCCAACAAGCAGCGCGCGCTTCTGCCTCGTTGCAAGACATCTCCAAAGCTGGCTTCTTTGCATTCAAACTGTTTGTGCGGAGAAGCCCTCTTCTATGGGCTGTTCCGTTTTTATGGCCAGAATCATGAACGATTAAGTTATGTTATTTGATGTCCGTAAACCTCGGTTCGGTTATAAGGACACGAGAGTTGACTAAAGTGAGAGAGTTCTGCCTGACTTAGACCATATAAGTTGGTCTAAAGTGCCCAGAAAGCACGCCAGACGTGTTCTTTCGTCGTCAACTAATGCTGCCTCGAGATCACCTATATAGATTAAGCTTCCTTCATTAACGCCGACAAAACATCATTAGCGAAGAAAGTTTCAGCGGCACCCTTTCGCAAGTGACATCAGTGATGGCTAGGACGGCTTGGAAGGCTGTCGCTTTAGCTCGTTGCGATGCTTTGCCCTAGCTTCGTCCTCATCTGCAGTGGAGGGCGCGTGCGCTAACCACGAGTCGTGAAGCAAGTTTCGGCTCCTAACCGCTTTCGTGTCTGAATTGCGCTTCGGTTTTTCAAACCTCTTAGCTCATGAAAACTTGAGGCTTGGAAATGTCAAGCTAGGCTGATGTTAGCGGTCATATGCTGCTGTTGTAATGCGGTGGCTTTTTCTTAAAATGCGAAGCATTTCTAGGGAACCCAAGGCACTTTGAGCGTTTCTTTCTATCTATCTATCTATCTATCTATCTATCTATCTATCTATCTATCTATCTATCTATCTATCTATCTATCTATCTATCTATCTATCTATCTATCTATCTATCTATCTATCTATCTATCTATCTATCTATCTATCTATCTATCTATCTATCTATCTATCTATCTATCTATCTATCTATCTATCTATCTATCTATCTATCTATCTATCTATCTATCTATCTATCTATCTATCTATCTATCTATCTATCTATCTATCTATCTATCTATCTATCTATCTATCTATCTAGCCGCCTACGTCTGGGTGCTCTCGTGCTCGCCTCCTTAACTTGGTGTAGACCAAAATTGGCATGAGAGGACAAGAAGGTTTGGCCAATGTGACTCTCTGGTTGTGACATGATTAACGTGAAAATCCTGTCGCGTACGTCGTCAAACCATTTCCGCCGCAGACCTGTGGCACATACCCGTTTACCACGTGCCGCGGTATACGGGAATGCGCCACAGGTGACTGACAGTTATATCTACCCAGGAACAGCGAGAACAGGCATAAGTAATTTAAATGTGACGGCGTTAATAATAACTGACATCGGCAGTGTCGACCCAAGGAATGCAGAGAATAAAAATCAGGATTCCAGCAGGAATCGAACCCAAGCATTCCGCGCCAGTGTGTGTGTCTTCTTCCCTTCGTCCTTGTCTTTTCGCGCTCACATCCAAGAACCATGACAGACCAACAAGCCCGCATCGCTACCCTCATCCTTTGGTGTGTTTCTTTAATAAAGAGTTAACGCTATAAAAAAGTATAGACGGAAGACTTGAGTATAGAAGCACGGAAGCTTGGGCGAGTTTGTAAAACATCAAGGTACAACTTCAAAGCTCAAAAAAAAAAAGGACAGACGAAAAATAGTGGACACTACGAGCGCTAGTTACGTATTTTTAATGTATACGTATTTTTAATGATGAATTTGCCACTCATGTCGTCATTCTCTTGAACAGCCCCGTTAATCTCTGAACACGAATGAGTATCATGTGAATCGGGAACACCTACACAACAATGACATAAAAAAATAATTTAGAGCCGAGATTGATAATAAAGTTGCAAATCAATGACCAAATCGAAACAACAATGCAATTCAGGATCACTGTGAATCCCTATTTCATAGTGCAAACGTGGGCTGTGCAAACGTTCTTATGAAACGTCTTTTTTATCTTGAATTTGGCGAGCGACCCGCTGCTTTTCCATGACTACAGGCGACTAGACACCACTCCGACGAACCCTTGAGCACATCAGCCGAGATTGAGTGCGCGTCACGAATGTCGTGATGCATAACCGTGACACAGAGCAGCCGCGTTTAACGTATGCCTGTCTCAAAGTATGTTTTCATCAGAAGATTGGGCTAAGCCGCATCAGTCTCCCGAGTTGAGAACGAATTCTACGTTGTGGCAGATGTAAGCGGCGGCGAGACCCAACGACATGCATGATAAACGCCGGTTCTTTTCGTTTGTATATCCACAGATCTTTCCTTTCGCAGCTGCTGCTGCATAAAAAATGAGGGGAAAAATATATTTTTGTGCCTTGAAAGCTGTGATCAGCGCTGCTTAACTGAGCATAATTGAGCAGGCGCCACCGCTGTCTTGAGTCGCGCACGCGACAAAAATCCGCGCCATGTAGCATGCTCGTTGAGAAATAGCGGAGCAAAAAAAAAAAAAAAAGAAAGTTAAAAAGAGAGAGAGAGAGAGAAAGACCTAAACTCCCTATTAGGCGCGGCATTCGTGGAAGCTGCTTAGTGGGCTTATATTGTTTTGGTTAAGATCAACAATGTAAACACTGGTATGAAAACGTAGTCGTAATGAAACACCTAAAGAGTACCACGTGCGCTATAAGATACGACGATCCCCCCAGTGAGATTGTTTCACGGCGAATCGCGTGTTTGGCAACATTGAAGCACTACAGGCTGGGGTTCTCTTTTGTTTTAATAGCGCTTTCTCCGGTGCATAATTTGCCCGCTCACGCGATAGCTGTCGTTCTAACTGCGCATACGGAGGGCCTGTCTGCTACGGCGCTTGTAATTTTTTTTTTTGCATGATGCGTCCGCACAAATGCCCACCTGCATGTCGTCGACTCCTCTGCAAGACCTAGCTGTTGTTGTAGTATTTTTTTTTTTGCGAAAGAAAAAAAAAACATCGCTGTTCCGCGTTGCGCGTTTGTAGCTGCACGGCACAACACAAACGGATCAGAGGAAATCAGTACGCACCTTAAAAAAGCATACTCCGGATAGGAAGCGTCATGGGAACTTATTTGCGCGTCCATTGGAGCAGTCACATTATTTTCTTCTTCTGCCTAGATGGGGGCTCTCTGATAACATTTTCTTTGTCTCTCTCTCTCTCTCTCTTTTAATTCTCATCACCGCGACGTCGGCGTTGCCAAAGAACCTTTTATCTTGATGATTTATGTGATGAGCAATAAGTTTCTTTCTTAGCGGATTCACGAATCACCCCCTCCCACTTAGGAATTGCGCCTAAAACTAGACATTAATTAGGGAGAGAACGGAGATCATCCTTTTTACCAACGGCTCTTCGTTCGAGCCATCGCTGGTGTCAACGGGCTGTCATGGGGTACTTTGAAGTAAGGCGTAAGATCTTTATTTAGAAGAATCCTGTCTTTACTCAATACAGTTTTAGAGCCGCTTATGGAGCTTGTCTGTTTATATCCCCGATGTAGCTTAGACTATATTGGTGTGCATCGTGGCTTCTTAGGGCGAGGAAAAACGCGAAATGATTGGCGCTCGCTATAAGAATGTGTATTTTTGCTATCTCTTCAAGGAGGACTTTTCACCCTATAAAACAGATACTGTGCTCAAAGCAGATTACAGTGCAGAAGGAAGGCACTGCGGCCGTGGAAGCTTACGGAGACGAAGTTGCCGTAAGCTTCCACGGTTGCAAATTGTCGGTTGCCGGTTGCTAATTGTGGGTTGCAAATCGTCGTCCAATGAAACTTGAAACTCATGCGCTTACGCAAAGGGAGGGCAGGAGACAGAAAAGAGGCGTTCAAAGGGGAGTAGGTGTGCTTTACAAGACAGGTACCTCGTATGCGCGCCAGTGTCAGCACTAGGAGAAAATGAAGGGCCAACGAACCTTGGAATCCATCCATATTTTTCTGATCGTCCGCGTGTTGTACACTTTTTCTCATCACGGATATTTAGTGCTGAAGCAACAAGGAATCGCTCGAAGGACTGCCGTTCTAAGCATTTATTAACGGACAAACACAACACACTCAGGTCCAAAAGTGCGGAGAGCTGGGCTTGTTGGTTGTACATGATTAGAAAACCAGCGCAAAACCACAGGACACACAGAAAGGGGACGCACACAGCGCTGTGTGCGTCCCCTTCCTGTGTGTCCTGTGGTTTTGCGCTGGTTTTCTAAACACTCAGGTCGTTTTTTCGCATTTTCTTTTCTTTTTTTTTCTTCCCCTCTTTATCTCATTCGTGCACCGAAAGCGATTGCACGTCCGTCTTTTCGCGTTCCGTAAATCCCGGCAAGCTGCCTCCGATTTGTGGGCCTCGCTTTTCGGCGCTCGTTCGCGTTTTCTTTTTTTTTTTTTTTTTTCTGCCAAGCCGCAACAGTCACTGCATCACGCGCCGCAAGCAGTCGTCACCGTCGCGTTTCTGCCATCGACATTCACTGACCGCCGTATATAACGAACGACCCCTCCGAGAGACGCGTGAAAGAGGCGCGGCCACGTCTCGCCCATCGGGCGCTACACTTTTGGCGGCGCGTTCAGTGGAAGCGCGCCGCCTACACTGCGTGGCGGCCACTACGGCGCCCCAGAGAGGGTTCAGCAGAAACTGCGCACTGACCCTCGCAAACAAGAGCCACAAGCTTCGGGACCCGCTCCTTTCGGCCTCGTTAACGTTAACGCCCCCCAAAACATTACCGAAAACATCCGGGCAGTGTCGGCCCGACGGAAGCGTTTACTTTCAGGAAACGGCCCACCAGCTGACGGAGGAATGAGCCCTTTACAACCGCGTCGCTCTTTTTCGCGCCGTGTTTATTATAGGACGCAAAGACGGTTGCTCCGAGCTCCCGCTCGGCGTCGTTAATTGGAACAGGCGGGGTGTCGCGAGATTCCTCGCTTGCATGGACGCGACTCATTTCCGTGCGCCGTGTCGTATGGACGCCCGCGAATTTCATGTCTCGCGCGCGTGCCTGTATATAAGGATCGAGTGAGAGCCACAACCACGACGTCTTTGAGCGCGACGCCTGCCGCTGGGTTCTCGATTTAATTGCGCGCAGTTTATGGCGGAAAACTGTGGCTGGGCGCTTTTGCGCTCGTTAATCCTCTCGCGGAGTCCGTGCAATGAATGGCCGGCTGCTTGTGCGCCTGCGCGAAAGCATCATTTCTCCGCGTCATTTGATCGAAGCAGCTTCGCGAGCGGCTCTTTATTATTGTCCTCTATGCGCTGCCACAAGTATGCGTGCGCGCTGTTTGTTGGTGCCCGTGCGTGTGCTGCACTTTCCCGCAGTGTACACAAACATATAACGCCCGTACGGCAACGGCGCATTCGGATAGAGTTAACAAAAGATGGCGCATTACACGCTACGAAAAGAATATCTGCTTTGTGTCAACATTCTAAACAGCTTCATACTTTCCGCGAATCTCCAACAAGAAAAAAAGAAAAAAAAAACATCCACGATTCTCATTTTCTATTTTTCTTGGGAGCAGCCAGAGGAGACGTTTTTTTTTCTTCTATTTTTTGGGGTGTGGGACTCTATTGTGATCATATTATCCTAATCATTGTTAATTAACAAATTTCTTTGCTTCTGAAGAGGTATTTATAAATGCCTAGATAAGTTTGTCCGTGTAAATGTAAATCTTGTTAAGGACCCTAACGAAATGCCTTTCCAACAGCTTGCTCTGTATCATATTTTAGTGCTAGTTTCCAGGCATGCAATTCTGTGTCAGTACTCATCCTGCTAACCTTAATTTCAGGAAACTGGCTATTGGTGAATTTAGATTTCACTGATCTAATCATTAAGGCTTCGCCGGGGGTTAGTTGGTGTGGCATAGTTTTTTTTTCTTTCTTCCTTTTTTATTTTTTTGCTGCGCTGTACTGTTACACCAGGAAAAAAAAAAGCCGCACCTCCCCGAAGAGGATCGCGAGGAAATGCGAATGCATTTGGGTGCACCCGATGAGTGTGCGATTAATTAATGAATAGAGACGAGAGTGTGCACGTAAGCATTATTTATTCATACGTCAGCACCTGTTCGTGTTATCGTTGTACCTGACGGCCACGATCACCGCCTTGTGGTCGCTGAAGTGCACGGTCAAAGGGTCTTTGAGAAGCATACGCGCGGCACAGTTTCGCGTAAAGACCAGATCAATGCAACTCCCGTGAATGGTAGTGGGGCACGTGTTGTCGGAGGCGGCAGAGAGACAATGCATAGAGTGCTTGGTCTGCATGTACTCCACCAGCCACTCGCCACTCTTCTTGCGCACGTCAACGTTGAAGTCGCCGACCACATGGAGCACCTCCATGGCCGACCAAGACAATGGGATCAGAGGGTCTGGAGCGCACACGCACACTTTCCATAGCCGCGTCCAGCTTCGCGGCAACGGCGTCCCGAGCGAGGTTGGGCGCGAGGTACACGGTCACCACAAAGACTCCATCTCCGGTGTAGGCAAGGGTGTACAAGTCCTTGTACGGAGACGCGTCTCGAACGGGAGACGTGGCAACGGCGTGCGATATCAGTTCCCGTACTCGCATAGCGGAGCGAGCTCCGCGATGCGAGCGCCCTCACCGGGTACACTCCTCCTCTCCCTTACCCTCCGCTGCTCCGCGATGCGAGCGCCATCACACGCCCGCGCGCTCCTCCTCCCCCTTACCCTCCGCCGCTCACCACCTGCTCCGGTTGCTAGACGCGGCGCAGCTGTTGCTAGGGGGGAGGAGGAGCACGCGCGGAGAGATCTGTGCGCACGCCGACCAGGGACGCACGACAACCCCCGACTAAGAAATGCATTCGCATTTAAAACGAAAAGACTTGCGCACATGTGTGTTTAGTCTTTCCAATTTGTCCAGGCGTAACAGTATAGCGCAGCAAAAGAACGATGATCTAATTAGACGCGCGAAGTTCAATGTTTCTAAACAAAGACGACGTCACGACCCTTAAATTCACCTAGTGCATTTTGTTGTTGATGTTCTTATGCCTTTTCTTGGCTTCTTCTGGCTGGTAGTGCACTTGAGACGATGAACAGTTTATTTATTTATTTATTTATTTATTTATTTATTTATTTATTTATTAAAATACCTTCAGGGTCCGAAGGCAGTACAGAAGGGAGTGTGAGAAAAGAGGGTAACGCGTGCAGTTAGGAAAAAGGAAAAAGAAAAAAGTGTACATAGCATTTTACAAAGCGATCTTGGCCGCGGCGGTTGCATTTTTGATGGAGGCGAAAATGTTTGAGGCGCGTGTACTTAGATTTAGGTGCACGTGAAAGAACCCCAGGTGGTCGAAATTTCCGGAGCCCTCCACTACGGCGTCTCTCATAATCATATCGTGGTTACGCAGGGAGGTTAACCTGGCGCGAGTGACCAGTTTGCTACCCTGCACAGGGGTGGGGAAATAGGCGTAAGAAAGGGGACAGAGAAAGAGAGATAAAATGAAAACGAAAAAAAAAAACACGCACACATGCACACACACGCAAGACGTTCCAGTCAGAGCCGTTCTGAGAGACCAGTTGAACGCAGAAAGCGCAGTAGCGCTTGCACAGCCTTTTTCTGTGACGTTTGGTCCGGTCGATGGCGCAGGATTCTTTCTTCCGACAGAGTGTGGTCGTCCAACTTATCGAGCGCGTTGCAAAGTGACTTTCTCTCTGAACAGTACTGTGGGCAGTCGCACAGAATATGTCAAATTGTTTCATCACTGCCGCAGTGGTCATATGATGCGGTGTCGTCCATTCCTATGCGACAAGCGTACGCGCGCGTAAATGCGACACCCGACCATAACCTGCACAGCAAGGTAGCGTCACCTTGGCGAAGGTCTGGAGGAATTTGATGGCTGAGAGTTGGGTCCAGGGAATATAGTCGCGCATGCTTGAAGTGCGTCTCGTTCCATTGCGACGATGGCCAAACTATACCGTATATTCGGTCATACAAGTTTCTGGGTGTCATAATTGGGACATTAAACCTCAGATATTATTACAAAGCGATCTTGCAACCTTGGTCATCCATTATGCTGGCAGTTGAGGCGGAAAGCGGGTTTCAGGCAATGCTTGTCCTAGTAACGAGTCATTGCACAATTTTGTGCGGCCCCAAGATGCATGCCTCCAGGTGGATCAAGCAGGGCGTCCTTCAAATAGCTGTTAGGATGATAGGTTTTGTGACAAAAGATTCAGGCGAGATGATGATCGACGCAGCGAAAGGTCATGCTGGTTTAGGGCGCTCTTCATGGACATGACACTGGAAGGACGCGAATAATTCGATAAGATGAAACGTGTTGCGCGATTCTGAATGGCTTCGAGAGTCTGAATGAGAATAGTATGAGGGGCGTTACCGCTTATGGCGCATGCGTACTCTAATTTAGAACGTACCAAGGTTTTATGGAGCTTTAACTTCAGGAACGATTATGCGGTGAAACAATTTCGACACAGACAGCCAAGCATGCGACTCGCGTTAATATTTACATACTCCACTAGCCAGGCCCGTAGCCCCCCCCCCCCCGAAATTTTTATGATACATGGTGTTTTACCGAAAATAAACAACGAAAATAGGCGTTTTTCTCAAATACTCAAGCCTTTCAGCAAGTGCCCCCCCCCCCCCCCGAAAAAAATTCCTAGCTGCGGGCCCACCACTAGCATATTCCAGGGAAGATTAATTGTCAGGAAACACTGGCCGCTTATTTTGTTCCTTAGAACATCTGCGTACTCTAGAAAGAATAGACCATGCGGCGGTCGCATTTCGGTGGAGGTGAAATGCCAGAGGCCCGTGTACTGTGAGATGTCAGTGCACGCGAGAGACCCAATTGGACGAAGCTATCCGGAGCGCTCCACTGCAGCGTCTCTCGCAGCCCGAGGCGCTCTGGGACGGTAAACCCCATAAAACAGCCAACCAAGAAAGAATAGATCATGAATTATTGTCTGATCTTTATTTTTTCAATAAAAAAATTAGAGGGGAGCGGCACAGTGATGATTCAAAGAGTTGAATGACCTTCAAGATTTTCTGTCGAGCGCTGTCTGCTGCGTGCAGTAACCGCCTATAATCACAGAGGAACGCTGCAGCAGTCAATAAGTGGGCAGCAGATATTAAAGAAGGTTCGCCTTTTTTTGTCTGAAGACCTGGCGATGTCTTTATGTTTTCATGAACTAAATTTTACTCAGCGGCCCTAATCATTACCGTTCCTCAACGTAAGGTGCTCGTCCTCTATATAGTCAGAGCTTTTAAATGCCTGAGAAGGTAAGCTTGTGTATGTAGAGTGTGGGAGTGAGGGTGAAGTTTGTGGCACACTCGTGTCACTGCAAGTTACGAACGATATCTTGTATTTAATTGTTCCCCTCCTCGAAATTATTTTATGATGACGTTTCTCCGAGACTCCCGAGGGCTCCCAAACCTCGCAACGCAAAATGCGCGGTGATCACTAATGTTGGTGATAAGATCGGCGTTTTACGGCGCCAGATATCCCAGTGACATTACCTATACCTACGTCACAAATCAATATAAAAGGAGATATCATATCCGCAGGAGAATTGAGTTTAAGGGAAGCAGGCGCTGCGACGCTTGGCAGTGCAACGAAACCGAAGCCACGGGAGTCAGAGCCCTTGCCGCAGGGAAGGCCACGATCGCCACTCCAATGAGCCTTGATACTAAGTCTAGCCTGGCACGGAATAAAGTACACGAAACGGAGGACAAACAGACGAGTGTCGGGTCCAAGTTTTCGCGGAGCAATAGGGCAAATACAATTAGCCGGCCTTCGCGAAGCGGCATACATCGAAATCTCCGGAATGCGGGCCTTCCCATTCCCCCTTCTTCGAAGAACGGATTACGAGCGAGATAGAATCTGACTTTTGCTAACAGTGAACTCATTACTGCTTCGTTGTGCTGCGTGGAACCGAGTGACGGCTTGCCGCGGCGTTGTTGCCTCAACAGAAGAGAAATACAAATATTTTTCTGCAGTTTGACGCAGTGGCGAAGTCACATACCTGCTGGCAGAAGAGCGAGAGAATAATTCTTCAATACCAATCCTAGCTGGACGAAGTAAACGTGCTTCAAGAAGCATTAAAATATCTATTAGATCCTTCCTAAGAAAGAAAACATTCGGCAGGCCCCACACCTCGTGGGAATTGGTTTCATGCGAAGCAGTCCACGAGTAGTTCTATGCTGGATTTTTTGGCTTTGAGCCAAGCGTTACGAGGTAGATTGACGTGTTTTTGTGATAGTAGTTGTGTGCACATCGTGGGCTTACCAGGCAAGTCGACAACATTGGCGTTTAAAGGGTAACTTTTGGTCTGGCGTAACGTCTCCACTCACGTTAGAGCACATTCGTCAGTATTATCGAAACGAAGTGCACTTTACGGTGCGATGATGTGAATATCATACGTAACTTTCGTTAGCATATTCCTCTGGAGTCGAGCAACGCTTGCATATAGCTTGCTGATTCATTAGAATAAGAAGGTAATGCTTATAAGACTGCTATAAAAGCGGAGTCAACACTGGAACCACAGACCTTAACCTGACATGGCGCCTGTATCGTAGGAGTACATATGTAGCGTTTCTTGCTTTGTATAAAATTAGATAGCCAGCACCACAATAAAACTGACGTTGCACCGGCATTACGCCTGCATAGGGTGTATTTCTATAGCAGCTTCTAGACCTGGCGTGGCTCTGTGGCAGTATAGCTGTCTACCACGCAGAATGCTTGGGTTCGATTCCTGTTGGGATCCTCTTTTTTATTCTTTGCATTCGTCGGCGTCAACGCTGCCGATGTCGATTTTTCTTAACGCTCTCGAATTTAAACTACCAATGTATGTTCTCGCCTTTCCTGGGTAGATATAAACTGTTAATCATCTGTGACGCATACCCGTAAACCGGGGCCCTTGGTAAACGGGTATGTGCCAGACGTGTCTGGAGGAAAGGGTTTGACGACGTACGTGACAAGATTTTTACATGATAGATAGATAGATAGATAGATAGATAGATAGATAGATAGATAGATAGATAGATAGATAGATAGATAGATAGATAGATAGATAGATAGATAGATAGATAGATAGATAGATAGATAGATAGATAGATAGATAGATAGATAGATAGATAGATAGATAGAAACGCTCAGAGTGCCTTGGGTTCGCTAAGAAATGCTTGGTATTTAAAATCGCTCAGTTATCTCTTCCAATGTCATGCGGACACGCGGCAACAATAGCAAGTTTCAGACACCTATACCTTGAAAGGGGATAATGAAAGACTACTAGAAGCTCTTAAAGATTGGGATAACATCCTTCTATAATGCGTATTTTCATATTTGTTGCCTTTTTCTTTCGTTTCTTCTCTTTCTCGCCTGTCTCTTCTTACCCTTTTCCCATTGTTCCAGGGTAGCGTCGCTCCAACGGTGGCCTCCACATTATAACGCGTTAAAGAACAACTTGAAAAGCGCAGCGCGAATAAAACAGGACAAGTATAAACACACAACCACATCACAAGTGCCTTTGAGGTGGTTGTGTATTTGTTCTTGCCGTCTTTTATTCGCGTTGCGCATCTGAAGAAGTATCAATCAACCCGCCTAAATCAAAGCCCTTTTGCTACAAAGTAACTCCAGGGATTTTTCGGCCCAGTCAAAGTAACGACAGTTCTACGTCCCCCACACGCTTCTGCCACGCGTCTGATATCAGAAGTGCCAAGTAAATTGAATGATAACCTGAAATCGGCCAGAGGCGCAACACTGACACGGAAACTTAACACCACCTCTTTGGGTGACGTGTCTGTACGCACAAGCTGGGAAGGCGCTAAAAGCACGCCAGTCAGGTCTGTATAGAGAACGAAAATCCTGGAGGAAGATCTAGCAAACATAACCTATTCGTGGCATTTCCGTAATATAGAGTCATATTTTGTAGCTGTCAAACAGGGACAGCCGGGATGTCAACGAGTTCAACAGCCATTAATCGTCATTTGCCTTCGACCTCCCGCCACCCGAGCCAGTTGATGAGAATTCACCGCTCATCCAGTGCAGCACATCCCGCTGCAACATGAAGATCCCTGATTTCGTCCTGATTTGCTGAGGCTTGGAATGCTCGCTATGAGATGCCATGCAGCGCTGCTTTCCTCTTTTGCACGCTTGCCCCGGAAGAGCACCGGTGACGGTACAAAGCAACAGCCGGTGCATTTGTTTACATCGGCAGGTACAGTGACTGCTCGTTGTTCGCATGAAATGTAATGGAAGTCGCGCCCCATCAAATAATGCCAGAACATGGCAAAATATGCAGATTTTGAGAAGTAAGACCCTTAAAATTTCTGGGTCTCGCTGGTGCTAGCGACCGGACATTAATACAACTAGCGGATGACTGTATATGTAGTACGCGTTGTTATGTTTGCTTATTTATCATTCTTCGTACTTGTTTAGAGCACACAGTATACTTGTTTGATAAACTAGATATAGGTTGCTATTTTGCGCGTGTGATCGCTCATCTCTAGACCGTGTCGACAATGCAACGTCGCTTGTATGACGGCACGGTGCAGCGCCGAACACTAGATGTGTGCAATTCTTATGAAAAGTCGAAGCACAAGTTTTTCGCTACTCCAGCCTGCTTAGTTAACTGCGTCAATTAATACGCAAAGTAACAGTAGGAAGTGGCACACCAATCCAAACAGTCTGCGTGGTTTCCGCCAACAATCTGTAAATGGCAGCTATGTATGGTAATCCGCTCGACGTCGTCAGGGCATAGCCACGGGCGCCTGGCCCACCATCTGTGTTCGAATTGAGAGCGTTTAGAAAGCAGTCAACTTTTCACATCGTTCGTGAACTTCACGCGCCGCGCACGGCGGCAAAGCTAGGCTGATTTGTCCACAGCTCCTTCTCCTATGCACACCGTGTGTTTGCTCATCAAGGTGCCAGGAGTGGTTCAGGGTCGCTTGAATAGCATGCGCGTTTTTTATCTACAGCCTCGTAAAATTTTAACAGCGGAGCTGTTTAAGCGGGCCGTTCCTATGCAAGGCGTTCGCAGAAACTCTCATAGCTGTAGATGTTGTCCCTGCGCGTTGCCTAGCAACCACCTGGCACAATTGCGCCTGGCTTCGCCGAGCTTCGCATAGGTGTCTAGCCGCGACGTCACTAGTTCAACCGCTTCTCCTAGCTGTGCCGAGCCGTCGCTCCGCTTCTTCCAGCTTTGCCGAGCCGTGACGTTAATCCACTTCTCCCAGCCGTGTCGGTCGTACCCAGGCGAGCTCCCGCAGCTGCGTATGCGGAGCAAAGACCGTGACGCCACTGCGCATCTGCTTCGTTCACGGCCGGCGTGGGCTTCGCATAGCTGTTCCCGGCAATTGTGCGGGTGCAGCTTAACCATCACACGGCTGCTACATAATAAAAAGGCTGCGTCGCGTCGCCGTCAATGAGCGTGGGCGTCTCGGGTGAGGTGACAGTTGCGGCCGCTGTTTTTGTTGAGGACGCTACTGTTCGGGGACTCAAGGCGGATTGGTTCTTGCCAGAGCGTGGTTGCCTGGGGATTTGTGATTGTTCGCATGCTTTTTCGTCTGCTTTTTCGTGTGATTGTGTGTGTGAGCGAATTTTCTTCGTGTTTACCATGCTTGCATGGGGTTCTTTGGTGGCCGCGCGTGTGGCAGCCAGCCTTTCTGGCGGTGCGATGCCGCTAAACTGCTGTTTGTTGCTCTGCGACTCAAACACCAGAAAATGCACGACAGTGAAATATTGAGTTCCCCTGCGGCCTACAGTTTGAGAAACGTCGCTGAAAAATATCTCTCGCCAAGGCCTGTCGGGAAAATGAAGCAAGTGGTAGTCAAGCGACAGGTCTCTGGCACGTAGGTTGTCGCGTAAGCCTCTCTCAGGGAAGGTTCTCCCTTTATAAATGAACCCTTCCTTGTTTTTAATGAAGTTTCGATAAATGTGTTAAGCTGCTGGCAGAATCATTTCACATTTTTGTCGCCGGCACTTGTACTTATAAAGTTTCAACAACTTCACGTATATTGTTATTCTGTTTCCAATTCATGACTCGAAGAGGTACACAGCGGTCCACTGTTAACGGGAACATCGGAGCGTGTGGCGGCAGCTCGGCGCTACCACCGTCCGGCGGCTGTGACGAATTTCGCGCAGGCACAATGCTCGCTGTAAGCCGTGCTCTTTCATCGTCCGCTGCCGTCAGCTTCCGCGCTTCGAATCGTCGCGATGCGGAACGTTCACGCGACGAATGATCACCGAGCACGGGGCTCACTGCGCCTTCGCGAAACTCGTTGCATCCGCCGGCCAGCGGTGGCGCCGAGCTGTCGCCACACGCTCCGATGTTCCCTTTAACAGTGGACCGCTGTGTACATCCAGGCATGTGGTAAGAACTTTTTCTGTTGGGAGGGGGTGTAGCCAGGCGTTTTTTGTGCCAAGCGCTGGTGCGAGGGGAGCTGTTGGGAAAAACATGCCTATCAGGAACACCGGCAGGAGAGTGGAACGATAGAGTAAAAGTTGGATTTCGGGGGAAACAGGGCCCGGATCCTTCTTGCGCCCTCCTCAGATACGTGCCTGCGTCACTCGCTGCTTCATGAAGAAGAGAAACGTAAGTCTACACTCTTAATCAAGTCCTGGCTAACTCATGCCCTGTAGGCGGGACGCTTCAAAACTCAGGAAAACTCCCGGCTATAGTAGGCCTTCGAAAAGGAGTTAGCCGTGACAAATGTATATAAAAAACGTGCACCCTTCACCGCCGCTTTATAGACGGCCTGCAGTATTAGTCGCGCGTCAGTGTGGGCCGCGTAAGTGAGAATCCTGGCTACAGCTCATCGTATGCTCCCGCGTGTTATAACTTTTCGGCGCAAGCGTCGGTGTATACGCATGCGCCGACAGCGTCAGCCGCAAAGGCGAGCTATGCTGCGAGGAGGTATACGCATGGAGCTAACTACGCACCCTCTCTATTGCGCGTCTGAGAGAGAACAGGGGCTGCAACGCTCTCCGTTGCACTCCGCTTCTGCTGTTTTTGCGCAGAGAAAAGAAAGGAAGGAGGTAAAAGCGAGAGTTCGAAGATACTGTGCGACGGGAAGGGGGTTGCGTTTTTGGCGCGAGTGGCTAGTTTTAGCGCATTCCACGACAGCGGCGGATGTTTAATAGGTTGGTGTGGTTTGTTGAGCGTGCCGCGTGAGCCGGTACTCGGCCGCCATGGAAAAATTCTCTTATCTCAATAATAAGGGGGTGCTGCGAGGACATAGCGACATCCCCTTGCACGTGCCATGGCTACACGCAAGCAGTTGACGCCGGATTACACGACGCTTTCTCGTCATTTCTGTCTCGCTGGTGCGCACACTGCGGACACAGCCCGGCGCATCGTACCCGCCTGGGTAAGTGTTCGTCTTTCTTCACATATATGCTCGTGCTGTTAGCGTTCACATTGTCGCATGCTTGCGCTGATATATATGAATGATGGTATTGAGCTGCCAGAATATTCTATTGCCGGCTTTTGAAATAACTATACGAGTATGCGTACGAGTAACTATACGAGTATACGAGTACTTATCTTTGTTGTAATCGTGATTCGTCTCTATAGTCGCGCACGTGTTGTCGTGCTGATCGCATTTATTGTGAACTCTCGTACAGTTCAGAGGCTTTCGTTGCTCTTGACAGGTGTCACTGAGATAATCAATTCGTGTTGCTTGACAAGCTGTGTAATTTTAGCTCTCGCATGGCTTCTTATCTTTCGGCTAGTAACTGTCCTCTGCATTTATGGTCAATGATACAATGCGGCAATCAAAGGAAGCATATTTTTGCTAGCAGTTGAATGATGATAGGACGTCCACTCATGGTCGGTCGTTATACTTCGCATTTACATTTCTTTTTTTTACCTTTCGGAAGCGGAAAAAATTTCCCCCAATCAAAAAGTAATAAAACTGCACTTACGAGTACCGAAGACGTTAGTACCGTTTCATTGGATCAGGCGCTCATAGATACGACTAGCGGCATCTCTTGTTTTTAGGAGGAAAAATCTGCAATTTGACTTTCTGAATAGCGACAGTCTTTAAAACGTGTTTTGCTGCCTATTTCTAACAAGTTTTAAAGCCAGCCTCATTCATGCTCATGAATACATTTGCATATTTACTCTGCCCCTTCACTGATTTCTGTGGTTTCGGGTCACATTTGCCCATTGGTCTAATGCAGTGCCAAGTGAAATGTGGACAAGTACATCAGTGCATCATGCACCAGCTGTGGTGCCTGTGCAAATTGCTGACCTCGATGAAGGTAAAGTAATGCGTCATATGTAATTTAGACGTTAGCTAGTTGATGGCATTTTTGTTTTCTCATCCATCACTTCATGCGATGCAACAGCGATATATAACCGTGGTTGTATAAAAGTACTGTTTTCGTTGGCAGCTTATTATTTATGTTGGATTGATCATTGTTAATGTTATTACAGAGAAGTTATTATGTTATTATGTTATTATGTTATTATGTTGGATTGATCATTGTTAATGTTATTACAGAGAAGGGAAGACGAAGATGTTCTAAAGCATCGGCTGTGTTAGGCCAGTTCCTAATTTTTCGAGATTTTTCTCAGTCTGACAGTTTTTACCACTTTCCTGGGCTTCGTACTCCCCCGTGACGACCTGGAGGCTCTCGTCCACCCGGAAAAACACGTCAAGCGTACCTCTAGGCGCGCTGCGCCGTATCCACCACGACACGGAACATCACCGCCAGATGCGCTCGGTGCCGCATCTATGGCTGCGGTGGCAACTACTACTCCTGCAGCCTCTGTAGTGGGAACTACAGACCATGGCCCTGCAAACAAGCGACTACGCGACGAACAAGACGGCTCCGATCCTTCGGATGGAAATACAGATGATATGGACCAGGCATCCTTCACGGTGGTGTCCTACAAGAAAAAAAGAGGTACTGGTGTTCCTGTCGTATTCCGGCCTACCATAGATGGAGGGAGCTTATGGAAAGTCAACCCTAACATTGTAGCATTAGCGGTCGTGACGTCGGCTCAAGAGAAAGTTCTTAACCATCGCCTCAACAAGGACGGAAGCCTGATGGTTACAGTGTCAACACTGCCCGCCGCCAACCGTTTGCTTACGGTGACGGAACTGGCTGGCGTAGCTGTAGAGGCCCGAGTTCCATACTCTTACACGGCGAACTATGGAAAAATACAAGATGTTCCTCTGAGCTACTCAAATGAAGAACTACAAGACTATCTACGGGATCAAGGTGTCGTTTCAGCGAGGAGGCTCACCACCTTTACACCCGAAGATGGAGGAAAAGTCAAAGAGGTACGTCGCCGATCTGTCATTTTGGAATTCGACAGGGATTCACCATTACCTAAACGAGTTACGCTTGGGTTCTGTAGTTACCCGGTCGCCGAATACGTCGGGGCAGCTACGCAGTGTTACAAGTGTCAAAGACATGGTCACATATCGAGACACTGTACTGGCCCGGTGCGCTGCAAAGTGTGTGCTGGGCCTCACTCGCACAAGGAGTGCACCTCAAGAGCTCAACCTAAATGTGCAAACTGCGGTGGTCCACACCCTGCTTCATATGGAGGATGTACTAAAAAGAAGGCTGCTACACTCGCACGCACGTTGGAGCAAGCACAAGGAAAACCACCGAGGCGTAATGAACCACCGCCTAACCCTGAAGTGGTATTCACGAGTATGACAGACGTCTCCCAGGAACAATCACCACAAAGCCAAAAGACATCTCGTCACACATACGCCGATGTTACTAAAAAGAAACGTGGTAAATCCATGGGCTTGTCGCATTCATCGAAACCACCGCAACCGGTCTCACAAGACCCACCAAGCGATTACGGCCGTCAACAGTCTCAGTCGCTTCAACAGGACAAGGTGAACTGCGAGAGGCAGCAACTCGGAAACACCGACCAAGATGTTACACGCATACTGATACCGATGTTGTTTGCAGCCATCAAAGCCCTTGTCCGCGCAAATCCCTCGTCAAGGAGTCTCCCAGAGGTGGAAGCAATCCTTACAATGGAGCCGCTGGTGTCGACGTTTTACGCTCCGCAGGGGCGCGCTCCCTCGCAGTATTAATCATGGCTTCCCCAACGGCATCTTCACCTGAACTGACCATCCATACTATCTTTCGCACATGCACCATATTACAGTGGAACGCTCGCGGGCTTCGCTCGAAGCTTTCGGATTTCCGACAACTGGTGCGAGCGTACCAAATCCCTTTCATCATCATCTCTGAATCACGCGTCGGACCCCATTTCAGCATGAACGGATATTATTTTCATCACTCAAAACGACCTGACAATATCAGTAGGCTACTAATAGGCTTCCGCAGAGATATTCCGGCCTCCGAGATCGACATCCCACCCCACAGCGACAATGAATATGTGTGCGCCATTACATTAATAGGTAAACAAGAATACACCCTGATTGGAGTATACCTGGAGCCAGGCAGGCCTTTCGACGCTTCAAGACTTGAAAACTTGACTTCAAGGACACCTTCTCCACACATCATTTGTGGAGATTTCAATGCCCACAATGAAATCTGGGGCAGCTCACATACTTGTGCGCGAGGAGCCAAGCTCGCAGAACTACTTTCAAAGCATTCAATTGAACCTCTAAATGACGGCAGCATCACCTACCTACGAGGAACTACGTCTACCAGCAGCATCGACGTGACCTTCGTAACAAGCTCAGTTGCCCGTAATTCTCACTGGTGCACCGACTTGGAAACACGTGGCAGTGACCACTACCCAATAATGATATCAGCTGTGGGTGCGAAGACGTCATCAAGGAAACTAGTTACAAGATTTACAGATTGGGATGCATACAAAGACGCCGCTAGCAAAGGAATCACTGCTGCAACCAAGGACCACGAATTACTTTCTACAATGGCTCATTGCCTAAGAGAATGCACACGAGTTTCATCTAAGAATGACAGATTTCCGTCAAACGACGAGGAGTTTGAAAAACTGTGTGCCATTCGCAGGCGAGCTGAAAGGAAAGTATTGCGCACAAAGTGTCTTGAAGACCTTCGAGCCTGCCGACGGACACAGCGTCATATCCGACGTTACCTGGATAAACGTAGCTGGCAAAGATGGCGTGACTTTTGCTCCACGCTGGATGTTCGTCAACCGGTAGCTAAAATCTGGAGGGTCTTTAGAGGCATGCACACGCCACTCCAACAGCTTCACCCTTTCGCCGCACTCTCTTTCCACGAACGAAAATCCCTCAAAGAACTCTCAGAAGGATACTGCGCACTGCTATCAGAAGCAACTTCAATGCCTTGGACCTCTTCCGCAGCCAATCAGCCTGATAACTCGCGAGTGGCAGTGCCAGCATTGGACTTGCCTTTTACAATTGAAGAACTGAACACTGCTATCAGTGAATCGAACAGGCACACATCACCCGGCCATGACAAAATAAGCTACGAAGCCATCGCAAAACTACCCCACACCTCCCGCCTACGACTTCTGGAATATTATAATTCTTCATGGCTGTCTGGCGAGGTCCCTGCAGAATGGAAACTCGCGAAAATAGTGCCCATTTTGAAACCTGGTAAACAGCCAACAAGCTACGTCTCTTTCCGGCCCGTCGCCCTGCTGAGTTGTGTTGGCAAGCTTATGGAGAGAATGATTCATAAACGAGTGACATGGTTCTTAGAAAGCCACGACAAATTTCCCCAAGAAATGAACGGGTTCCGCCAAGGGAGGGCAGCTATCGACAATGTCATCACCCTCGTCTCTTCACTTGAAGAGGGCCTCTTTGCTGGACGCATACCGATAGCTGTCTTCCTAGACATCAAAGCAGCTTTTGACTCAGTCTTTCACCATGCCATTCTTGCAGCCATGGACAGCCTTGGCCTCGGAGGAAGGTTGTACAAATGGATTGAGAGCTACCTAAAAGAAAGGAAGATATATATGAGCACTCCAAACGGTCCCACACAGTTCTACTCAGTAGAGAAGGGCGTACCCCAGGGTGCTGTGCTCAGTCCGCTACTTTTCAACCTCACCCTGATACATATAACAAGGATATTGCCGCGAGGAGTGCATATCACGATTTACACCGATGATATCTGTATCTGGAGCGCTTCAACTTCGCGGTACATCACCAAACAACGCCTTCAAAAAGCATTACGGAACCTCTCCACGTATTTGGCTCCCCGAGGTCTACACTTTTCTCCAGAAAAGAGCACAGCCATCGCTTTCACGAGAAAGAAAATGACCAAGTATCCGCTCCTCCTCGGTGGACGGCCGCTGACCTATGTACGGTCTCAGCGATTTCTTGGAATAGTCATCGACAGAAATCTTTCCTGGTCTCCTCAGGTGAAGAAACTTCGAGCGAGGATAGTTGCAGCAACGCAACTCTTCAAATTCATGGCGGGGACACGATGGGGGTGCAATTGCCGCTCAATGGTACTACTTGAGAAAGCGTACATTGAAGGTACCTTGCGCTATTGCCTACCGGTGCTTCACCGATTATCACCAGCAAACAAGAGAACTTTAGAAGCCGCACGAAACAATTGCCTACGAATCTGTCTAGGCCTCCCGAAGAGCTCATCAACCTCGGGAACTGTAGCGGAAGCAGGATGTCTTCCGCTAGAAGTTATCGCTACTCAAGAAACCATGCGCACTCATTTTCGACATCTCATACAAGGGAAGAAGAATGTTCTGTACCGCGCACATCTTACCCACAGCAATTCTGCATTCGGACAAGCCGTGAAAAAGCTGCAACTTACTGCTATTCGACAGCCACTGCAAACAATGCCTCCGAAATTTCCTCCTTGGACACTTTCGCCTCTTGATATAAAACCATTTGTGCCAGGCATCAACGGAGCAAAGAGACGCATCTCACAGACCGCACTGCTGCAGACTACTCTCCTCTACTTAGCCGAGCACTATACCCAGCACACTCATATTTATACTGACGCCTCCACCACTCAGGAGACGTCATCCTATGGCCTCTATGTCCCCTCCACAAGACAAATGCTATCTTATCGGCTACAGAGGAGGACATCCTCGACGACAGCAGAACTTCATGGCATCAAAGAAGCTGTCCTCTATATTCTACGTCAAACGCCGAACCGATGGGTGGTCCTCACCGACTCCAAGGCAGCTCTTCAGATACTGTTCAACCTCTTAAAGAAAACAAATCATCATCCGGTTTCATTTGATATAGCGTACTTACACCACTTGGCTGTTACCACAGGCAACTTTATCACATTTCAGTGGATACCAGCTCATTGCGGTATTCTGGCCAACGAAAAAGCGGATGAAGCGGCACGCAAAGGACTTCAAAACCGAAATTATAGGCGAACCTATTTCACTAAATCTGATGCTTCCCAGCTGGCTAAGAGACTTGCTTCCGAAGAAAACAAGAGGCTCTGGAACCTTTCGACACATCATTATGCTTTCCTCTATTCTATCGACCCACATCTAAGAACAAGACTCCCATGCAGAATTCCTCGACACCTTGAAACTCTGTACCATCGTCTTCGACTAAACAGTGCTTACGGAAACAGTCTACGGCACCGCTTCGGTCAAACCGAAAGTCCGTACTGTAATAACTGTGGCTCTATAGAAACTGTCGAGCATATTTTGTTGGAGTGCCGAGCGTATGCCGAAGAGCGTGCGCTCTATGAACATTGCATGCATATGCTGACCGAAAGAACTTTCTCAATTGACTGTGTCTTGGGCGCTTTACCCCGCGCCACGCAACAGAGACAAGCGATGCAACTACTCTTCAGATATTTAGAGAGCATCGGTCAGCTCGACAAACTTTAATGACACCTTGAGAGCACGTAATGTCACTGTCAGCACACGTCCCCGCCCAAGATACAAAAAACTCAGTTTGCGTTTTTACCTCTTTTTTATTCTATTTTAACTTTTTATATTTTTTTCTATATCTCTCTCTCTCTTTGTGTCTTTCAGTCCCCAATCCCCTTCCCCACGCAGAGTAGCAAGTCAGCGAATTTACACACGCCGGCTAAATTCTCTGCATTTCAATAAAGAGCTCTCTCTCTCTCTCAGAGAAGGGAAATTCATACAGCAGTCGTAATAAGGGATATAATTGTTGTTCATCCTCGTGATAGTATACACAGAATTTGAATACGTTTGGAGGTGACAAAACCTTCTGACACAAGAGCCAGGCGCAGTTTTATCGAGCAACTGGCCAGGAGCTCACACCTTGCAGGGTCTCCAGCAGCAGCAGCAGCAACACCGGCCGTGGTGTTGTTTACAATGCCGTAACTGAGCATACGATCTTTCTTCTTGTGTTTTTTATTCATTTTCTTTTTTTTTGCGTTTCACTCCCATCTAAAAATCTTATTGACTTAACGAATGAATCGTGAGTCTATTGTAAAACTGCTTTCCTTGTACGTGATTCTCATCAAATTGCGACTGTGCTGTGGTTTTCACTTGCAGCCGACATTCGAAACAGAGCTTCACTTCTAAAAAAACTGGAAGTTTCATGGAGAAGCTCAACAAAGTCAGTCATCTTCGGTCAGACGTTCAATGCCCGCATGTATTTATTTCGTGGAGGTCGACGAGTATTTCTGAGGAAATTATGTTAAGCTTTCTTTCATAACTGTGGTAAGTTTATGGTTAAAATACTATAAGAAAGCTTCATCAGCAGCTTCTGAAAACACTTTTGTAATTTCCAACTTCTGTGACACTATCTATTTAAACAAAATTCGACAAGGTGTACAACAGAATGAGAACAACCGCTTCCCAAGTAGAAGTTCTTGTGTGATGGGCGAAAAGGGCAGGTGATCTAAGAACATAACGTCGAATGTGTCTTCTTGCTTTTTTTTTCGTCAGGATGACATGCCAGCAGCCCGCCCATCGCCTGACCCAGGAGTTTTGGAGGGAGTACGACAACAAGCCTTTCTATTGCGATCAAGTGCTAGAGAATTTGAAACGTTCGGTTGGCACAGTTCTAGAGAAATTTGTGCTTGACGATGTACGATACGATTATTTTGTGCTTGACAATGTACTATATTAAGGTCCTCACGTACCCAACTGGGTATGCTCAATGCTTCGTCTTGTGCAGAGTGCAATGAGAAATATCCAGTTGTTTCCCAGGTGTTTTGCCGGCGGGAAGCTGCTGAAGAAACATTGAAACGATCAAAAGAAATGATCAAAAGCACCAGAATATCGGATGTCACGTTTATCGTTTCCTTCAGCGCTGAGCATTGCTTTTAGCGCTGTTTGTATTTCTTTTACAATAAATATTTATTTTTACACGTGAGTAGTACCTGTTTCTCGCATGCTTATACACGCTAGACACAGCAGGTACTGTTGAACTATGAAGCTGATAGGGCCAGTCAAGTCATTCTCAATGAAAATGATTCCGCTGAACGATACATTTACGAGGAACATGGTGCGTCCATGCTTTAACCGCCGTTACTGAAAAAAAAAAGAATGCGAAGCTTTATACGCATGTCTAAACACACTGCATGCTTATAGTTTCCATGTTACTTGTAGTGGTTACTCTAGGTAACCATCAAAAGGAAACTGAGCGTAAAAAACTCTCCTATGTGATGTAGTCGGTTCACGTTAAAAAAATCCCAAGTGATTAAAATTAGGCACTATTAAAACTCGGTACCCAGAGCTTCATGTGCACAATTTCTTGTGTTTGTTGCCACTGCGCATCTGTCAAAGACTAGACACTGGTATACGCACGTTACTTTCCGCATACAGTATAGCGTACGTGCCCAGCCAACGCAACGTCTGCGTACACAATTCTAAAGCTCCATTAGCCAACAATCAACCACTACACGGCGTGCCATTTGACGTCAAGGGAGTCCGCATTAGGGATACCGCAACCTGACTGCTGTCTTGGTTCTTGTGCATGCCACAAACACACAAAAAATAGTAATGAAGACGCTGGATAGGATCAGTGGGGGATTTGTGAAGAGAACTTCGCCCTCAAGTGGACATAAAATAGGTTGGTAATGATGAAAAACAAAATGCTTCCTTGGACAAATGCGCGAATCGTTTGCCGTGAAATGTACATATCTAATTTAATGCTCCATTAAAAGCAACCGCATGCTGTCGAAATCAAGTGCGAGCAGTAGAGCTCCCACGAGGTTTCTAGATTTCGCAAAACCGTTCACGCTTTTCTCCTAAATTCATGTTAAGCAATGCCTAAGTCTGGAAAACAATATTTGCATACTTAAATTACCGTCCTCTGGATTGTACATATGTGCCAGCGCGAAGTGCGTACGCCGGTGGGTGTACCTCGTAATAACATCGCTTCATTGGCCTAAAAAGTTCAGAAATCGTCAAACACCCTCATGTTCGACAAATGGCCACTCTACGTTAACTTTCTTGGCATAATATATCATAGTTTAGCAGTTTAAGTTCCTCGTGACGACTGCCACACTGAGGCGAAACCGCTTTGTATGTGCGCAATAAAAAAATTAAAAATCCAGCTTGCACCAAAAGTTGCATCCTTCATAGACCATACGTTGTCTTTTAGCATCTGCGCATAGCTCTGCAACACAAGAACCTATTACCCGATGGTGTCAAATTTATTTTCTATTAATGCACCACTATACTACGTTCTGGATTTCTGGTGTGCGCAACACCTCTCAGTAATCCGCACATAAAAAAATTAAGTGCGTGTACACGTAAAAAACCCCAGAAGGCTATCCCATGCACTCTATAGCAAAACAAACTAACAGGCGCGTGCGCATGCAAATGCAGCTGTGTGGATGTAGCTCGCCAATTTTGCGTGTACCGCCGTATTAATCGCTGCGAAATATGCCAAAAATTTATTGAAAGGTGAAACTTGTATACAGTTAGGCTCTGCATGCCCATGAAGGTGCCTTTCGCCATACGCAGTGAATTTGTTTTTCATGTTATTAGTGACATTTTTGCATGTTATTGAAACGGTCCACCATGTACCATATCTGAGTTGTAAATGTTTTTCACCACATTGCTTATGCTCCTATATAATCCATGTGGTATCGTATAAGAATTATAGTCATACACTTTCACTTTTTCAATGTAAGTGTATCTCTTGTATCTTTCGGTTGCCCTCCTGCAATAGTCCCCATTGGGACTGGCAGTATGTAAAAATAAATAAATACTGCGTATATATATATATATATATATATATATATATATATATATATATATATATATATATATATATATATATATATATATATATATATATATACATACGCTGCCAGAAAATATTCTAGTAAACTTATGTGGAAAATATTGTATCATCCAGTGTGAGTTTAGCGAATTATCCGCTTTGAGACGAGTATGAGGTGATTTAACTTGCGCGGCGGGACCGCTATACCCGCATGAATCGAGATGTTCTAAAAAAATATGGCCACTGATGGAGTCGTAACAGAACGTCGCAAATATTTCGGCGATAACTACTGCCGGATATAAGATCCTCTTCATGTTAGCAGCCAATTCCCGCCTGCGCACTGAGTGTCAGATAACGGCGAATGCCGAGCCGCCATGTCTTTAGCGTGGACAGTCCACTTCACAAGTCACGTCTGTTCTGTCGCGCGAGTGTCGTCCAAAGTGAGCGCATGTGAGAGGCATTTCTTCCGCGGCGCAGTCCGCCGAGCGACCGCGAAGCTGCATGCAGTCAGCTCTACCTCCTCGCTTCCATGGTAGACCGAAACGTGGGCCGCACTTTCTGTTGAAGCAAAAATAATATCTGCGGGAATAGTGTCATTCGTTTGAGGGGAAGCGACGTGCACTATCCAACGTTTAGAACCAAGATGAGTTCCTTTACAAGTGAAGGTCATCTGCAGTGCGTGCGCGGCACACCGCACCTGCTCGAGCGTGTTCGCATATTATACGTATTGCCGACAATACCACGGTTATCAGCGCATGTTCATCTCAGTGTGTAATTATTACGCGGAGAGGGTCGAGCCAACAACGGTAAGAAGTAAAAGATCCTGGCATATGAGCGTGAGCGCTTTGTTCTGAAGCACCGTCGACTACGGCTTCGAAATAAACTGAATAAGCTTAGTGACGATATCGGCTACCGGCCCGGTAACCATCGGCGGTGAAGCGGCCAGCGACGTTACTTAGAACACGGCTATTCTCCGTCGTTGCTACGTCGTTGCTACAGCTACGTCGCTGTGCGGTTGGCACGGATGGATTCCGAGCTCACGTCCCACGGCAAGCGAATCTTCGTTGAAAACTCGTTCAATCCACGAAAGGCAACAGGCTGGCGGCTCATCTGAATAGAACTGGGGTATTATGCACGCTAAGATTCCCTAAATGTCACTGAGGTGCCAGTGCCAAATATATGCGGAACAGTTTTACCTTTTATACCAAACACGCAAATTCGCTTCAAGCATGCTCCGAACAATAACTTGAGTGACCCCGTATATATTTTCACGAATGTCATTTAAAAAATGTCTCCTTACGTATCAGTCAACGCTTCATGTATAATAACGATCTCCACTGCACTAATACGCCAGTGTGTAGCGACCTATTGGTACATATAAACCCCCGTTCTTTGAGAACGCTGTCGCCGCGGCGTGATGTGGTGTAATGGTTAGCGTACGCGCTTGCTGATCGAGTGTTCGCGAGTTCGAATCCGCGAGTGTTTGTTGTGAATTTTTCTGTGGTTTACTTCTGAGTGTAATTTGTGTATATGGATTATGTATATCATAAAATATGTGTCTAAGCCTCCAAATCTCCGATTAGAGCTTAAAAGGAGGCTGAAAATCAATTTTTTGTTTCGCCGCTTCATACACCGCCTATAGCTAGGACGTGCCGTAGTTGGGACACACCGTAGCTAGGCTCACGCGGAACGAGGAGATCTCCATAGCCGGCCTCGTAACTAGCCGGGATTCGAGACGAAAAATCTCCGGCCTATTTGAGTCCCGCCTATGATATGAGCCGCTGAGAAAACTACTACGCTGCGGAACGGCTACGGGCGGCGCCGGCTACAGGTTGTGCCGGCTAAACACACTATCTATAGGAGTTAGATTTTTCGTCTCGTTTCCGGGCTATAAACTGCAACTTTAAGCAGGACATGATTAAGAGTGTGCCGACGACAATTCGTAATAATTACGAATCCTCTTGATTTCGGGTGAGTTGTTGCGTTACTTCGGAAAATGGATACAAGTCGTCTTTCCTGCAGTTTTCTACTATCGGACGCATGTGTTCCCGTGAAGTGAATAAACATAGCGATAGAATGTTTCAGGCAGAAGCTCTCGATAGTAGTGCGTTGCCTCCTCACGCATTCCGCGATAGCGTCACGCGGGCAACCGCCACGGAGAGTACATGAAGCCCACTCTACAAGAGATTTGCATATCCTGCTGCAACCTTTTCATATCTGTGTCTTAGTACTTCTAATGATGACTAAATATTCTACCTGTAATGTGTAACTAGAAAAAGCGTTATTTACGGCCTGATTATATAGTCAGCGATGAGCATACCAACGCAACTGCGGAAGCACTTCTCCATCACAAGCTGAATCCGAGAATTGGCGCCACAGCGAACGCACAGAGAACTGTATGTCCGAGACGCTGCTTCGGCGCTACGCAGCAGGCCGTGCCCTTTTTTTTTTTATGTAGCGGCCGTGGTCATGACGTCACTCGGAGGATATAGCTGAAACTTTGGAATACTGGGAAAAATATTTGCATTGCCTAGCTTAACTTCGTAACACCAGCAAAACCTAGCTAAACTTTTGCAAAACTTAGCTAAACTTGGGAAAAGCTCGGTTGCAAGGCTGTTTCTCCAGCCTTGCAGCACTAGTGCAAGCTGCCCACATTTTTAATACTATCTATACCGGTGCCTGCCGTGACAAGGCTTAGACTCTAAGGCGCCTGAACCTCCACCTTCTAAACATCACCCTTAAGTTTCGTCGAAATCTTAATCTCGCAATGCGATCGTCGAGGCGGCGATTGAATTGTGTTGCCTCATGAAGAGATTTCATGTTTGATGCCCCTACCGAGCACAGCATTGGCCACAGTGCAGGACCATCAAAACTTCGCTTGTACACAAGAAAGAAAAAAATATGGCCTAGAGAAGAAGTAACAACGCAGTACGTAGTAATGGTTATCAGCTTTTAAAAGTTTTGATGTGTAGTAAAGGAATGAAACGACAGTAATCGACGGTATACACATTTACACGCGACCAAAGAGCACGCCCGTGTGGAGGCAATGAGATATATACATGTAGCATACGTCGAATGTTTATTTGTCACATCTCTAAACAACAAGCTTGACGACATCTCCACACCATACCATCATGAGAAGCGTCAATTACAAATCGAC
Organism: Rhipicephalus sanguineus; assembly: GCF_013339695.2. Taxonomy (NCBI): domain Eukaryota; kingdom Metazoa; phylum Arthropoda; class Arachnida; order Ixodida; family Ixodidae; genus Rhipicephalus; species Rhipicephalus sanguineus. The sequence continues at coordinate 157,762,886 of NC_051176.1, forward strand.
GGCGTTCGTGTCGGAAGGCATAGCATTTGTACACACCTTCTAGGGAACTGACAAAGCACGAAAAGAAGGGTACGCACCCCAAAACAGTCATGTGTTTACTACCGGGTAAAGGGCGGATGGACGCCAACGCTAATTTGATCTCGGAACAGATTTTACGTGCAGCAATTGCCATCATCTTCCTCAGATTAGCCTCGGAAGGGAGCGATACATGCATTCGCTGCCGTCCTGCCTCGTGGCCACATGCCGTAGAGATCCAATTTGGTGCGACTCGTGTGCTGGGCGTCCTGGGGGCATCGGCAGTGATCGGGATAAGCACCGGAGCCAAAGCATCGATCGCCGCTCGTTCTACAACGGTGGTAATCTGGAAATGTTGCGAAAGCCTAGAAAAGAAAGGTGCTTCTGGATGCAATGAAAGGAGAGTACTTGCCGTTTATGAAACTGCACAGCCACGGCTGGGAGCCACACACCTCATTTTGCCAGTGGTGGCTGAGAAGAGAGAAGGCGTGCCTCTAGCCAGCTGCGTTTTCACTACACCTTTGTCAAATGTTTTATTTTCCAGAAAAACACAAGCTGTCGCCCAGGGTCCGTCACAGTCAAACAATGCAAAACATATTGCAAGTTAGGTAATGCGCTGTAAAGAGACAGAGAAAGAGAGAGATTGAGCGTCTCGCATATCGGTGCGAATTCAAGCTCACGTGAGTGCTTGCCTTCATATTGCGGATACATACTGCACGTTGAAATACGGTGTGTCCCAGCTAACGTTACCAAAGCTTAATGAAATAAGAAGAGAAATACCGGTATTTGTCATATGTCCACTTCTGTGTGCCTACGAGATTCGTGTGCACCAATTATTGGTCTAATTAAACATAGTTAAAAGGCAAGCAAAGCACGCTCGGGTTGCGTTAGCTGGGAAGCCCCGTATAAGTAAATAAAGGTTATCTGCGGGTTGGTTACTTTTAATTAAAGATTCAGTGATGGGGCTTAACGTTATACACAAGCACAACGGCTATGAAAGACGCCATAGTGGCGGGGTACAGACTAATTTTGATGAAAAGGATTTCTTTCGTATAACGGCTTCCTTTTTCTTTTTACTAAACCGCGATATTGAACGCTCTTAGATTACCGCCCTACAGAATATGGCCGGCTTAGTTAGGAACAGAAACGGCGACCTCGTCCTGCTCAGCACTAGAACGCCCCCTGTAGCCACTGAGCAGCTAGAACGATTAAAACTACAGAATCTGCCCTACGCCGAAGGAATAGCGAGAAACTAGTACGGGAGCTAAGAAATTACTAACATCAATCTTTTGCGAAAAGACACGACAAAATATTTTGGTTACTCTCAGGACATACCGGTATAATGGGCTACGACTTCGACCACGATGCGACCCGGTCAGCCCATGAATGAACACCGCGTGGTTCCGATTAGAGCACTGCACGGGCCGGATTTTGCGGCCCGGGCCCGGCCCGGGCCCGCTTTATGAAGCCCGAGCCCAGCCCGGGCCCGTGGTTCCAAGCGCGGGCCCGGCCCGGGCCCGGGTGTACATGACCGAACCCAGCCCGAGCCCGGCCCGGGCCCGGGCGTACTTGACCGTACCCAGCCCGAGCCCGGCCCGGGCCCGTCGTTCGAAGCCCGGGCCTGACCCGGGCCCGGGCGCTCATTTCTAAACTAATCCAGGGCGCGCTTGTTCATGACCAGGCCCGACCCGGGCCCGCTAGAGGATACTAGTTGTTGACGATGATTATTAATGATGCCGTGTACCCCGTCTCATTATTGCTTTTTTTATCCGCTAGGCCTTGCGTTCTGGCGCTGCAGTCGCAATGGATAACTTGACTGTACGGTGCCTATAGACACTGCACACTGATAACGACGAACAAAGCGTCGGCCTTCCATAATCGGGGGGGGGGGGGGGGGGGGGGGGCGGTCGGAGATCTCTGTTCGTTCCGCGTTCGTTCTGGCAGTGTTTCGTCACAAAAGTGGGCGGTACGCAGCTCTCTTCCGCCGAGAGGAAGAGGACAGCCAATCGTCAAGCGGTGAGCGGCGAGCATTCCGGAAGTAGACGCGCATCGTTTGTCCTCGGCAAAGGGACCGAATATTTCAAAACGAAGTGTTTCTCGCCTTCTAATAAATACAGTTGTTATACGAAAAGATATTGTTTTTCTTTTCAAGCTCAAGCAGTTTCTGAAACAGCAATAGCTTTGAGTGCTGATATTCATTGGTGTTAGTTTTTCTAACTTGCTTGCTATGTTAAGTCGCCCAAGCGAAAAAAAAAAAAAAGAAAAGTAGCGGTTGGAGCAGTTTTTCAAAATGTCGTCCCACCGGAATGTCTGGCTTGGCTCCCGGGAGTCGGATCGTCAAAGGGAGTTTCTGCTGGCTTTTATAAAAGAGCACCCACAGATAGCTACGCCGTCGCGCCCGCTGGGGCCGTCGTTCACGAGTGAGGACCGGGACGACACGTGGCAAGAGCTGGTAGCGCTTTTGAACCAAGTCCCTGCGCGTAAGACCACAGCCCAGTGGCAGGCCCGTTCATTTCGTTCGCACTGTTCATTTCGAGAACTGAAAGCGACGCCGCACTCGCTCATGGCTTCAAACGCATCTCGCACCTCCAACTGCAAGAGAAGCACACGTCGCAAGCGCCATATTTTCTGAAAATCAGCTGTTGCGGCAGCCGCAACCGCCGCATCATGCCGTGCGAAGCCGTTTGTTCGCTCGAGAGAACGCGTGCGAACGGCCTCGCGATCCGTTCGTTTGTAGCAGACGACGTGCTCGTTATGACACGGTCTGACGTCACCAAAAAATAAAAGATCAAGCAAAAAAAAATGGCTACGCCCCTCAGAGACGTGGTTTCTCCGGCTTCGGCTAATCGCGTGCGCCGCCAGAATGGGTGCAGAACGAACGGCGCAGAACAGAGATCTCCGATCACCCTACTCGTTATGACGCGATATGACGCCACCAAAAAAGAAAAGATCAAGCAAAAAAAAGAAATGGCGACACCCCCCGGCCTTGAGTGGCATCTCCCGCTTCAGCCAATCAGCGCGCTTGTTCTTCCCCAGGAGAACGAACAAGCGGAACGAACAGATCTCCGATCGCCCCCCTGATCTGCGGTTGGGCGCGTCGGTATTTATACATGCGGCGTCGAACATTCGAATCTTATCGCTGGTGGCAGCGCTAGTTGCAGAATAAACTCAACTTTTCGCGTTTGCGCGCTCAAGCCTATCAGAAGATTCTAAAAGAATCTGGAAAGTTTCCAGACATTCGGGCGCGCTTCCCGAAAGGCAGTGATTATACGTGTGACAGACCGGTTACACAGAAACATAAGAAGGAGCGAACGTGACAATATCGACGGATCTTTACTACCGTTTATGGACTTGATCCGCACGTTCAAGAACGCACGAAACTAGGGCTCTATCTCTTAGCTTCTCTTTTCGCCCCTCGATGCTTTTCTCTCAGTGCAGAGAAGTGAACAAGACGTGCGTCAGGTTACCTGCGTTCCTTTCGAAGGTTTTAGGAACAGGCAGCACAGACCACGCGCTTGGGTCTGTGCTGATTGTTTCTCTAGGTGTAGTTGTTCAATCGAGCTGTTTCACTTCAGTACTTCAAGTGAACCTACTAGCCTTCATCAAGGTGTTATTAAGGTCGAAGATGTGTTCCCCTCACTTTCGAAAGGTTTTTTTCGAGGTTAGGTTTAGCGGCTGCTTATTTCTGTTCACAAAATTCCAACAACTTGAACGGCGCAGCATTCTTGCCCAAAGCGGTTTGCTCTGGAAGGCATTCAAGCAACAGGTCGGCGAATACCTGTGCTTATTATCAGTCTCTAAGCGGTGGCATCAAGCCTCGAATCCACAACCTCCAGCAGCTGAGACAGGCATCAAAAGACGATGTCATCTGACTGAGTGCCTCTTTTGAAGAAATTTGCTGACCTCCTCATTGTTACTTGTATACACCGATATTTTTGACAACGTGCACGCCCATTATATAGCCAACAAACGAGTGAGTGGGCTGTTTTTCGTCCTCATTTTATTGTTATCCTCCTGTGAATAACTGCATTTTTTGTTCTGGGCAGTGGTACAGCAAACACGCCGAAGTCTCCGGTTAGCATTTTTATGCACAATCATGCAATGCCACACATTCCGACAGGCTTTCGCGTCATGAGCACAGTTATCTTCTAGAGAATTCATTCAGATAAATCTCAAAAGAGAAGTTCCTAGCTTGAGGGTGCTGTATATAGGCCTGTTCTTTAGAATCTTGCTTCTTTGTGTTGGATCGTTCTTTTTGTGCCTTGCGAAAGTCCACGAGCTAATTCCAAAGCCACCATACAACCCTGGCACCTCTGTGACGCTACACGCCGCATGCTTTGCTTGAACGCTATTGCACAAAATGCACAAACGCACATGTGCCATGTGTTCGCATTGTTTTAGAGTATAAGGGTCGTGCCGAAACATTTTAAGCAATTTTTTTGCAGCTTCGACTTCTCAGGTCTGCGAAGGTTGCAATGAAGCAATCACATACGCCTGTTGTAGTGCAAGGCAAGCGTGCTTCTGTCTTTCTCACAAAGCAAAAAAACAGAAAAAAAACGCGCCTTGACTTGCAAACTATTCAGCAATGGACTCTTGCGGCATCGTATGCTTTTAATGCCAGTTCTCTAAGACCTAACATAAATGCCTGCAATCGCTATTAGAGCGTAATGAACACGGATATGGAGCGCCCACGTATGCACAATAAATAATTGCGCGGGATCTCCTGGTGAAAAAGTGTGGAAAGCCACTTCGTAAGAAAAAGCAAGGTTTTGAGGATTTATTGTACCGTGGCAGTGTTCGGAAATGCCTTTTATAGCTCTACGAATGTGTAGAAGCCAAACGCCCCTGTTCAGTGAGCATCGCAAGGCGGCATTAGATTCCTCAGCTTGTTCACAGATATGACTCGGCAAGAATACACCGCGCTCTGCATTTTGCGTTAAAGTTAAGATCAAGTGAATGTTCGGTTGTCTCCATCAAGTGCCAACCAACCGCGAACGGACGTTTCGGCTCCTCGATGAGGCGCTGATTTCGGCATTATAGCGCAGCGTGTGACGCACACGGCGGCGGTATACTGTCACCACCGGGTTCACTAGCAAGAATAGTTGCATAGCCTGAGAACCAGCGCGCTTCGTTACTACGAACAAAAACCGCGCAGAAAGGAAAAAATAAAAACGAGTAATCTACACGCCCGTATACCCGACGTGCGCCTTCAATGCACTGACGTTGTATACAGGCGCTTTCTGAAGGTGTTCATCTGATTTTCGTCAATGCAGGAAGCAGACCGAGGAGAATGTGCAACCTGGAGCAAGTGCCATTGAACGCATTCACGGACACAGGTGAACTTCATTGACTATACATGAGTTCCCGCATCTTCTATGAATACCATGTTTACTGTGCGACGTGTTTCAAGGCTTCCTGCCACAGGCAGGGTCTTAAGCAACGGGGAAAAGGAACGCGACACGCTTGAATCAGCCTCGTAAGCGTTTACCCACAAAACCTAAATTCCTCAATGAGCCCGAAGAGGCAATGAGGCAGAAAATTTTCCGCTAAAATGGAAAAAAAGATATGGTGTACTGGTGCCTTCCGGGCAAGCAACTAACATGGATACATTTTCTATCATCTTTTATTCCCCTTGCCCCTTTCCCCAGCACAGGGCAGCGAGCCGGTCTGAGAGCTGGCTAACCCCCCTATCATTCCGTCTATGCCTCCCTCCCTTCCTCCCTTCCTTCCTCCCTTCCTTCCTTCCTTCCTTCCTTCCTTCCTTCCTTCCTTCCTTCCTTCCTTCCTTCCTTCCTTCCTTCCTTCCGCCTGTGCTGCTGTGCGGTATGGAATATATGCGCCTGCTCGCAAACATGGGACTATGACACGCAATAAAATATAGTGCACTGATATCGGCGCAAACAATTATAAGTCTGCCTCTGCACAAGCCTGCTGTTCACGTGCGCCTCCTCTTTATGGTTATTTCAGTATTTTATTCGCGACGGTTAGTGACTTTCTCTCTCTTTACCTCTCTCTTGATGTGGCGTCGGATTCAGCCGGCGTCCAATGCGAGAGAGATTAGATCGTGCAGCTTCTCGGGTTTGCCGTGCGAAGTTTAATACTTCGTTATTAACGCCGGACGGCTCGCTGCCGGTAACGAAGTCTCAAACACATCGGAAGCGGGCTCGAGAGCGTGCAAGTGAAATGATGGCTCCACGCTCGGATTTTAAAACTTCGGGGGCGGCTGTAATGAAAATGCTACTTCTGTTTGTTTTCGTATGACGTGCGTTTCACATGACTGATTCTCGCTGTATTGATCGGCGCCAGTTTACAGCAACCACTGGCGCTTCATAAAACGGAGTTCTTTAAATGAAAAAGCGCAAGAACCTTCACGCACAGCGACGCTTTCTTACAGGAACTGAACTTTTGGCGAGTCTTTGGGTGTTCATACTTGAACAAGGAGCGCAATGAAAACGACGACACACTTGTGTCGTTGTTTTATTGCGCTCCTTGCATGTACAAGTAAGGACGCGGTCTTACTGGCTGTTTATTAGTTTGTAGCGGCACCCTGATGAAGAAGAACGCGGCGCCGACCAAAATAAGAATATATCCATAAAAAGACCTCTATTTCACGGTTATATTGCGTAAACTACTATAGTTGCTGATTATTGCTAACCTTGGAACCATGCGCTGTAGCCTGCGGTTGCTCCTGACGTTGCTGTCGTAATTGCTGCTAATTTGTTTGTTTGTTTGTTTGTTTGTTTGTTTGTTTGTTTGTTTGTTTGTTTGTTTGTTTGTTTGTTTGTTTGTTTGTTTGTTTGTTTGTTTGTTTGTTTGTTTGAGCATTCGAAAAAAAAAAGATTGTTAAAGTCGCCATGGATTAGAGCACAGCAGGGGCCGTGATTCTTGGCCCGGGCCGGCCCTGGCCCCGCACTCGTTTAAGCTTACCCGCCCGAACCCGGCCCGGTGACTCAAAAACCCGGGCTCGGCCCGAGCCCGTGCAGTGCTCTACCATGGATACCTCCATCGTTGGAAATTCCTTGCTGTTTTGCGACCGTTTACGTACCTCTGGTGAAGAAGTCTGACGACACCCGTGTTTTTGTCCATATAACTCTGTCCAGCGAGACCTACTTCTTAAAAAGAAGGACGGACAGTTGGGCGATTTGGTAATTCATCGTCCAGTGGTGAAGCGCGAAAGGGACACAAACACACAAAAAAGACTCCCGACTACAGCGCATGCTATGAAGTGAGAATTTCATTGAAATAACGACTATAAAACTGGCCAGATCATCACGTCGTAAAAACCTAGGGATTAACAGACACAGATTAGCGTGATGGTGTGCCCCCATAAAGTCTGACTCGCCATGGTGCTCTAATGGTCATGGTCCTTTCGAATGTTCTCTGGGTCTTGTTTACACAACAACTACTGTTTCTGGATCATAAGGGAAAAAATACGCGTGCAAGTGCTCAGTGCCACGGTGCGTGCTACACATTTCCACTGTTAAGACAACTCAGACAAAATCGTTGAATGTCAATTTCAACGAACCCTCGAATGACAGAGCTTCCAGAAGCACTACTGCTGCGCAGGAACACCAACAAAAATTGTCACTTCGGAAGGCTAGCTTATTGCTCGCGAAGAAAGCCTTCCACGTGTGACTGCCTCAAGCGTAGTTTTTTGCGTTGTTTTCGTTTGGCACGCTAAATCGAAAATTACGGCACGAGAACTTCGCGCCACCTACACTTTGTCTCACGAACGGCCTTGCAAGCGCAACGTTCTCATCACCAACACTTATGACCGGCACCCATCGATAAAGGGCCACGACCAACTAAGATTGTTTGGTGCATGACCACAAATATCACAAAGTACTGAATTCATATGCAACACAGGCTTTACAGCACACCTGTAATGCACACAAAGCATTATGCCTTAATGCAAATCTATATCGCAATGAATAAAGGAAGATAGCAAGTAATATGCCCCTACAGAGGCACTTATAGCCGTTCTGTATGTTTTTGTGTGTTTTATATAACCCTTGGATCGGTGTATGACACAGCCGGTCTCCTTTCCTCTCTTCAACAATGCCCCTTTCAACATCGCGCATTTATGATGCTCTGAAGAGAGCCAATGCTGGGCGAACTCGAAACAAAAAAAAAAAAAAACGCGCTTGCGGTATCTGGTGCCATGCGAGCACACCTTCGCCTATACTCACCTTCTCAGCGATCCTTCAGCGGCCGCCTCGCTTGACCAGACAGCGGCGCGCTGGATTTCAACGGGCCGCAGCTGCTTCTCTGCCTCTGCCGCTCCTGCGGGGCACGTAGCGCAAGCGAGCGGCGAGTTTGGTTTCTCCGCTCCCTACTCGTGAATATTCTATGTTAGATCTAGGATGCTACGCTAAGCCCTTTATCAGCCGCCTCCCACCAATTTTGCGGGCCCCTTCCATTTTACCAATTGTTCATTGGCCACACACGCTGCGCTGGCATTCAGCTATAAACTATAGGCAAAAAAGTAAATGTCACCGCGCTGTTCGTGTGTCGCAGACTCGTGGGGCGACAAAAGTACTGAAATATACAAAGAAGGTTTAAAAAAAATGAAGGAATGCTGTGCAAGGGAAATGAGGGCGGAGGTAGATGGAAGAAGCATCGATTGGCTGCGCGACTGGCTTTTATCCACGACTGCGGCGTGTTTAGCACGGCCTGCCTCGCCTGCGGTCTAATCACGTCCGGCTCTGTCGCCATGCATAACTTTGGCGATTCTGAATCAATTACTCGCACGCTGTTCGCGGCTTTTGTTGCATCCTTCGCCGGCTATGCGAGCTTCATTCCCGAGTGCGCCTCTGAAATTTGATTACAGAGACGCGCTCTCATTGTTCCCATTCCTGGTCGATGCATCAATGCCTGGCGTTGAGCACAATCACGGTTACTGGCAAATCTCTGACAACATAAAACTTGGGTATATGACACAACTTAGCGCAGAGTTAGCAAAGTCGGTCGTCCAGCTTTTTGTCCTCTATACCTACCGGGTATCCGGGTAAACTAGATGACACTAAAAACCCGTGAATCGAAGCATAGCAAAGCTGAATGAATGCATACCAAGCCAGTGATGGTCGCTCCACCGATTTCTTTTTAAAGACGATAGTCTTTCTTGGGGAACTTAAACGCAGAAATTTTGGTCTGTCTGTCTGTCTGTTTGTCTGTCTGTCACCCGATTCAGCCACTGGGCCAAAAGTTGAACCACTTGCTTACCGCCCACCCATCTTGAACTGGTACGGCTGTCCATACTTGTGAATGTTGTCGATCAAAAAGTAAATATTACGCATAATTGAAGCGCAACATCACTAGATAAGTATTAGGCGGTGTGTTCCTTTAATAGAAAATACATAGATACATAATTCTAAGGACCCTAGTTTCTTAAGCTGCGGCTGCCGCTGCGCTGAAAATGCCATGCTCTGCGCGCCGACGAACGTCCTCTGCCACGGAGGAAAGAAACCATCTGCACAAGCTCATGTTTCCCGATGTATTGCCAGATGGCGTCCATATCACACAGCGTAGACGCAGCGCCTCCTCTATCGTCTTTACACGGTATTTGCAGCGGAGCACGCAGATACGCGGCCAATTTTTTTATTTTGGAATGTGCCCATGGTATTCGAAGTACGCGAATTTTGCACCGTTCCGGCGCTTGACGAGTAGAAAAGCGAAACTGGAATTCGCCCCTAATTTTGCAGCTTTAAAGGCATTGACTGCCGCTCACAAATTTCTAAAGTGTGCTACAAACACAACATCCGTTTTTGTCCGCACCTTGCTGCCCTTCAGTTAGACCATTGGGTAGCGCCAAGGGTGCAGCCCAGGGGTGGAGCACTGGGCACGTGATGACGTCACGTGATGACATCATCACGTACTCACGTCATCATGACGTGACAGATTGCCAAAACTTGTGACGTCATCACATGACATCGTCCCTTGGTCAAAGGTGGGTCGATCACGGAGGCAGGGCAAAACCAGGTGATGTGCAGAAAGCTTGCAATGCCTCCGATCCCGGAGGCAGCGCAAAGCACCGTTAGATGCAGAAAGCTTTCGCATGGGGGTGGGGGATGATCAATACATCGAGTGAGAAGAATAAGAAGAAAATGTCTTTCGCCTTCGAGTCGTATTGGGCGGATGCATAAGGTACCCGGTGAGTATTTCGTGACAGTGTATCCGGATGTGTTGCTGTTGAGTGCAAAACGATGAGATCATCCGTGACGATGGCTTAGCAGTCATTTTTAGTGCTTTTAACACGAAAGTGCTTTATGCCCCGGTTCGCCAAGAATTCAAGCACGTCATTTCCGTGACAGATGTGGCGTCAATAAATAGACACGTGGGTAGTATAGAAAGAAATTCAGAAAAGAACATTACTGATTAATCCGAAACGGGAATCGAAACTCCGGTCAGCCAGACGGGCTGATCACTACGCCAAATACGTACACAGGATCTCAGGCAAGAACGCGTAATCTACGCTTCCCACTTTGACAGTGACAGCGCCGCCACCGAGGAGCTGCGAAGGGAAGACAGCACCGACGCGCTGTGGGAGCGTCTCGGCGTAACGCATCGCAGTCATGACTGCGTCGGGTCAACGAGGCGTGCGCCAACGGGAAGCACAACGCTTCCACGCGTCCTAGGCGCGCACTACAAACTGCGCTTCTTCATTCATGAATCTGAGTGCGACACAAATAACCGGGTTGCAAAGGCACTGCATAGTCGGATCAAAATGCTAGGCGGAGATGTGGCAGTGGGTGTCAACGTGTCATGCCGGCCCAATAGCGAGGCACACTGTGTGAGTGGTATTTCATAACGTACAACACAGGAAGACCTACTTCTATGGAAGCACCTTCCACTTTTGTGTTATGAACGATTCCCATGAAAGATTCCCATGAAGGTTCCCATGAAAGGTTTCATGAGAAGCAGTCAGCGAGTAGCAGCCTGTGGCGGGTTTTTCACCTCGAGTCAAGCGCTACGAGGTGGATCGACGTCTTGGGTAAATTTAGTAGTTGTGCACATATCGTTTAGCTTGGCAGGCAGGTCGACTTCACTGGCGTGTAAAGGGAAGCTCATGGACCGACGTAACGTCAGCACTCACGTTAAAGCGATATCAGTTTTATCACAACGAAGTGCACGCTGCGGTTCAACGATGTGCATATCATAAGTAGTGGTCGCCGGCGTATTCAGATCATCGCTAAACTGTAGCTTGCGCAGACAGTGTTTATTACCCTGTTATAAATGCAGATAGCCAACACTGCAACCACAATTGGCGTTGTTCTGACATGACGCTTGCATAAGAGGTCTTTCAGTTCGACGCACTGACGTGGCTCTGTGGTAGAATACTTCACTGCCATGCAGAATGCCTGGGTTCGATTCCGGCTCGAGCCATGATTTTTAAATGCGGAGCATTTCTTAGTCGCACCTGCGGCGTCGGCGGCGCCGTCCACACCGCCACTGCGCATGCTCGGCTCGTCTCGTGCCGGCAGCAAGCCTCTCCTCTCCCTCCCTCGCATGCTCGGCTCGTCTCGTGCCGGCAGCAGGCCTCTCCTCCCACTCCCTCTCCTCCTACACCCTCCCCTCTCCTCCCCCTCCCTCCCCCTAAGCTACTAACGGCGGGTGAAGATTGCCTATATATGCCACGCACATAGGTAGCACCACCTCAAGCTTGGCGGCGCTGCAGCGGCACCATTCACCGCCCTAACGGAGAAAGGTCAAAGCTTAAGTCGCTCGAGACGTTCGCCCTTTACATTTCGGATAGCGCGCGTCGGCTGTCGGAGTCTTCTATGTGAATGTGGCAGCAGTGGCCCCATAAAATCGTCCCTCAATTTCCCTTTGTGTCTTCCCTTGATTTACCCTCCGTAGTACATAATTTGTGCTCGTTTTTGTGCACTCGGAGACAAGCAGCAGCTGCATGCTTTCACTGAACGTCGAAGCTGCACGCGCATGTGACCATTGCTGCTTTGGGTGGTTTGATCAAGCAAGCTGTAGTAACTTACCTTGCATTAATATGTATGCAGATGACGTGAGATAGGTAGTTATTATCAACACGAAAGTATTTGTATCTGACATCCACCAGGAATTCTGTCACATAATTTCCGGTCAGCACGAAAGTATTTTTATTTGACATCCACCAGGAATTTTGTCATGTAATTTCCGTCCCGGAAGTTACGTCAGTAAAAAGAAGATGCGGGTAGGTCCCAAAGAAAAATGTTGTAAATAAAACTTTGATGGAGGCATCCGATCGAAAAATCTAGCCACCGAGTACTCCATCGCGAACGCAGATGTTGGATGCTCTAACCAATGCGCCACGGACATATTCGTTTTTTGTAGGTGCAAACGGGAAATATGTGCTTTCTGAGCACCTCACAATGTCATTTCTCTCCGCTTTTGAGAGGAATATGACGCTGGCATGTAGGAGCGGCGAAGCGAAGTACTTCATCATGGCACTAACGAGCTCCGACAGTTGCGTTGCACTGCGGGAGCATCTCAGTGCTGCGGAGGCTTGGCATCTCCGCGAGACCGTCTGAGCTCTTTGCTCTGGCGGTGCGGTAACGATGCAGCTTCACAACATGTGTGGATCCCTTTCTGCGTCGCATCTGTCTATGTCACCCGGTTATCTCTAGACGGGGTTGCCGTTGGCGGCTGCTTTGCACCAAATTCGCTACTTTACGACCCCTTCTGGCGACGAAAATTTCAGGTTGGCTCCATGGCTATTTTTTTGCTACTTTGAACTTCTCTTTTGGTGCATTTAGCAGCCATCTTTCTCATTATTAGCAGACAAACTCTATTTTTTCCGAGCTTTTTTGTCGTGTCAGCCCATTCGTGCGCACGTCCCCTTCCCACTAGCAGCCTGGTGCGCATCAAGGCACCCCAACGAAACGCGCGGGATGCCTGCAAAGATGGAGTAAGCAAGTTGAGAGTATGTTGCCAAACGTGTGTCTAGCACGCTGTTCACGGTGCCCGCCATCTACGTCGCACGTCAGTTTCTAATGCTCATGCAGAGCGCTTGTTCTCGAGTAAACTTGATAAAAACAAGGATCTGCAACAAAATGATGCTGGACTGCTCATCTCCAACCATATTTCACTACATGAAGCTGAACTGGTATTATGATAACTAATCAGTTTCGGTCGATGGCTTCATGGAAAAGCTGCTTCAACGTTTAATGTGTCTACTGACTTGCTAGCTGGAATGTTAAAAAATTCCTGTCTTTGGCGCATGTGTAGGCGCACTGAACTTATAATTTATTCATTATAACTTACCTGTGGCTTGAAGACCAAGCAAGAGGGCAAATATTGGGGTCTTACTTCTATGCTTTGGTTATTCAAAATTGATCTTATTTGTTGTTCATTGTTAAAAACTCTATTCATAAAACTGCTTCCGTTATACTTGGCTACAAATGTGAACATAAAATTAAACGGCGTGGCTACTTCTGGCTATTTTTAGCTCGATTTCTGGCTCCTTTCCGAATCTACTGAACGGCAACTCTGCCTCCAGAGTGCAGTTTAAACGTACTGCAGAAATGTTTAAACGCCGCCTATTGCTTCACTTGCGCAGTTACATTGACAGGCGAATTTCCCGAAAGACCACGTTGGACCAGTGACAGGCACGCCAGCGGGAAGCGCAGTGCACTCACGCGTACAGTGTCCGCTTCTTGAGAGGCTCAGCGCCTCTCAAGTTACCGGGCTGCCACCGATGCTTACGACCCGGACCGAAATGCTCGTTCTTCGACGAAGCGGATCGCCCGCAGGGCGCCCCGTGCTGAAGCCGCAAGAGAGCCGCCGACCAGTACAGTACGTGTACTGTACAGTTTTCGGACAACCCCCTTCGGTTTCGCTTGTATGGTTTCCGAATGCCCGTGGTTGCTGCATTTGTCATCCGCTGTGTCCACCTGTTACGTAGTTTACTTAGTTACCCCAAGGGGTTGCTGATGGTTGTCAACGTGGCACTCGCGTCAACGTGGATGCATCCGCTCCGAAGATGGCATGCCGGCCCAACAACAATACACACTGTACAAATTGTACAGTGTGTATTGTTGTTGGAGGCTGCAACTACTTCTATGTATGCATAGTAGAATAGCTAAAACAAAAACAGGGACACAGGCTAGGCAGACGATACAGGCGCTGTATCGTACGTCTAGCCCGTTTCCCAGGTTTTTATTTTTTTTCCTCGCTATTTCTACAATGCAACCGTGCCAACTAGCCTGGCTTTCCTTACTATTTCTATGTAAAGAAGTTTTATTTTCGTGTCGTGAACTATTGCTATGAAAGAGTGATCAACCATCATATTTCAAATACCAACCTCGGCACGGGCGCGGGTGCATTCAACTGACGGTTGCGCAATATAATACAGGCCGCGAGTGAAACGACGGCGCAGATGTAAATATACGCTTATTCTCGAGCAGATCAATGCATTCAAAACGAGCTCACACGAAAGGGTCCTCGATGCTAAAACATCAAATAAAGGCTGGCGTTCACCCTTGCGAAATGGTACCTAAAGTTCCATCCTCTGTGACGCCACGTCACGTGTACGCACCTTGACGCAGCAGCCGGGACAAAAGGGAACTCTTACTGTCGCGCTGGTGCAGCAGGTAAAGAGGGCACCGCAGTTACGCCACGTCACTCTCGCTCTCGGAAGCCTGTGTTATCTGCGCAAGCTTCCCTTCGCGTTCGAACGTCGCCTGTGTAATCGCTAGGAAGAAAATTAATCTATAAAGACCGGATTAAATTTGAAAGGGAAAACAGTGGAGGTAGCAATCAAGCCTGAAACCTACGACCGCACTATCTTGTCCCCTCAGCTAAACCGGCGCCTCCTAGGAGCCCTGTGCATTCTGCCTTAAGGCGAACCGTAGTGTTTGTAAGGCTGACTAGAGGTGTGCACGGGCTCCGGGTAGCCCGAAAGCCCGACCCGGCCCGCGGGCCGGGCTCGGGCGGGCCGACGTATTTTCACCTCGGGCCCAGGCCGTGCTCGGGCTACTTGGAGTTTTATCGGGCCGGGCTCGGGCCCGGCGCAAAGCCCGACTCAAGCTCGAAATATAGAGAATGAGCGGGAATTGTTTTCCAGTACGCATGCACCGCCTTTTACGCAACCGTCCTTTAGCGCCTTTCCTTTCCATTCGCTACTTTAAACAAAAGGGGAGCAGGTAAAGCACTGCCTCTGTTGCACTCCGACAAACAGAGAAGTAACACCACCTGAGCTAGTGACGGCGTCACGCGACTGTTCGCGTTAGATTTAAGGCCAAATCCCATATGAGTGAAAATGCACGCGACAGCGACGAGCGACCCGACGTAGATCGCCTTCGTGCAAGCTGACGCTTGCATGGGCATACCCCATACACGTGACGGCTTTGGCGAGCGAACTCCATTGTTGCTGGCATGAGACCGTCTACTTGTATAGCAAAAGCGCCGCGCTGTCGCAGGTATGCAATGCAAATAAAATATTTGTTGCATGTTGGTACGTAAAACGTTTACCGTTGTCTCGCAGTATTTTTTATATGCACGTGAATAATTATTACGTTATTACGTTAATTATTACGTTTACCTTCAAAAAGCCGGGCCGGGCCAGGCCGGGCCCGGGATTGTGTTTTCGTACGTCGGGCCGGGCCGGGCGGGCCTTCGACAAAGTCAGCGGGCCCGGGCCGGGCTCGGGCTCGGAAATACGGCCCGTGCACAGCTCTAAGGCTGACCTCCAAGTCGCAAAAGATGGCCCATTGATTAGGTGGCTGCTGAAGTATGTACTGGACCGCACCTTGAAGCGCTGCAAGTGCTACTACGGTTCGCCTTACGGCATGGATTACATGAACAATTAGCGTATGAAATAAGGCACGATTACCACCAAGTGCTCGAGGAATGACATGATATTATATTTCAATGGTTGCAGAGTCATTGCGGAATTGTCGGCAATGACCTCACCGATGAAGCTGCACGATCGGCCCATGAAGAAGACCTGCGGATGCCCATACCGCTCTTGAGAACGGACGCCGCGCGGCAACTGCAATCACTTGCTCGTCGCATCACGCTTCTGCAGTGAAATACCCAGGTTTTTTTTCAACTTGCGCTTGTATTCTGTTGACCCTAATTTGCAGCTTCGTTTTCCATCCGGCCTCGCCACGGTGGTCTAGTGGTTATGGCACTCGACTGCTGACCCGAAGGTCGCAGGATCGAATCGCGGCCGCGGCGGCTGCATTTTCGATGGAGGCGAAAATGTTTGAGGCCCGTGTACTTAGATTTAGGTGCACATTAAAGAACCCCAGGTGGTCGAAATTTCTGGAGCCCTCCACTACGGCGTCTCTCGTAATCATATCGTGGTTTTGGGACGTTAAACCACATATATTATTATTAGTTTTCCATCCGGGCTCTCACGACGCAATGCAACTTTGCTGTGTCGCATGTGATTGGGTGTAGCATTTACGAATGCGTATCCGTATCTCATTGGAACGACCACCAGTGCGGCATGCAACTGATGCGCCTGTGAGGAGACACTTGAGCCCAATCTGTGCCACTGCCCATCCTACCAGACTCAAATACTCAAGCTCCATCGTCTGGATGCAAAACCGCTATGAGAAAAGAAGATCCTGGGACCTTGGCCCAAGGTTTCGTGCATGCACAAGGCCACGAAAGCCATGTTGTGCTACTTGAAGACGACCGGACTTCACGAGCGCCTGTGAAATAACAGCGCAAGTTCGTGTTGTGTGTGTTCCAACTAACTCTGCATTCTCCTCTTTATCTTGTTCTTTCTTCTCTATCCTATATATTATTACCACTTTCCTCCACCCCATGTGTGGAGTAGCC
Source organism: Rhipicephalus sanguineus (assembly GCF_013339695.2). NCBI lineage: Eukaryota > Metazoa > Arthropoda > Arachnida > Ixodida > Ixodidae > Rhipicephalus > Rhipicephalus sanguineus. Next base: position 157,779,683 of record NC_051176.1, read on the forward strand.
AACCGAGCCAAAGCTTGGTTAACCTTCCTGCCTTTCCTCTTCGTTTCTCTCCCTCTCTCTCTCTGCCTTAAGGCGGTCATGCAATACTTGGACCGAAATTTTAACGTCACCGCTTTCGTTCAAGGGGCATTATGGTTCAAGGAGCATTGTGATAAAAAAACGCCAGGCCTGCGCTGAAACCGCAGCACAGTCACAGCGAAAGCTGGAAGAGCGGCGTTTCTAGAGCCCGTTAAGCTCTCTTGGGGCTACAATACAAGTACACTAGAAAGGTACCCACTACGCCATAAATCACAATTTTTGTGAAGTTGGGAAGCACCTACTAAGCCATTATTCGTCATTCTGCGGAGAAGCGAGGCACCAGCTACACGTCTGTAAGGCATTATGTGCACTTTCTTGACGCGACGACTGATGACGATGAAGAATTATGGCTCTGCCCTTTGTAATGTGTTGGAATCTTTAAACGGCCCACCAGTTACGTAATTTGCATTGGGTGACGCCCGGTCGCTATTTCCCTCTCCCGTCATGCTGTATAACATACGTTGACGTGGGAGAGAGACGGGGGGGGGGGGGGCGAAGAACTTTACTGAGTCCCCGAGGAAATGGATCATGCGCTTATGGGCTTTCTTGACAACCAAGTGCACTTGCGCGGAACCCACTACGCTATAAATCACTGTAATTTTTGAGAAGTAGGGCAGCAGGCACTGTGCCATTTTTCGTCATTCTACGGAGAGCGTTGGTACCTGCTAAACCCATGTAAGGCATTATGCGCACTTTGTTGATGCTGTGCCTGATGACGATGAATAATTATGGCAGAGTCCTTTGTAATGGTTTGGAAGCATTCAACAACCTACTCGTTGCGCAATTCGCATTGTGTGACGCCTGGTTACAGAATTCGCGTTGTGCGACACTCGGTGCTTATTTTACTCTTCTACCACGCTATATTGCATATGCTAATGTGGTTCCTTCCCGACATGAAGCCTGTATAGGACCTTTTTGCAAAGCAGTTTCAAGCACCGGCATGGCTCAGACGTTGAATACTGGGCTCCCACGCAGAGGGCCCAGGTTCGAACCTCGTTCCATCCTGGAATTCTTTTCTTATTTCGTTTTTTTTTCTTATTTCGATCGGTACTGGTTACGGACACCGGCGGCGGCGGCGGCGGCGGCGGCGGACAACTACGGCGCCAAAAACGGCCGGTGAAATGATCTCATAACAGCTTTCGCTGTAAAAGAGTGTACAGGCACGCCATCTTGTCCGCGCTCGGACATTTTGTAAATTGTAAATACGCGGTGAGCTCGGTGTATACTTTCACGCAATATTTTGGTGAAAGGTGCGGGTTATCTACGCACAACGGATTCTGCAGCGGCCTACAAGTCGCCACTTCAGGCAAGTCTACGTGTGGGGATACTATGTCAGCGGCCGCCCCTACCGCTCCAACCACGCCCACCTCTCCAGTGGCCATTGTGGCTACTCTACCCGATCACGGCAAGGATGCCGTGATCTTGGTACTTTTGCCGGCACCAGTGGCGAGGACCTGAATGAATAGATCCAATTAAACGAGAGCATAAGCGAAACGCACAGGTGGAATTTAACATTGATGCTGGCCAACGTCGTATTTTATTTAAAAAGAACCACCAAGGCCCGGTTCCATAACAACGAGAAGGAGCTGACAAGACGGAGCGCATGCAAAACCAAATTACGCAGTTCGTTTGACCAATCTGCCTGCTGCAAGCGGGCCGCTAAGACAGAACTTTCTTCGCGTGTCCAGACATCTACAGAATCCTACCTGGTGTATACTGAAGATGTCTTGATTCGTCGCCGTAAAGTTAGTGCCAATATTACCGAGGCCGACAAGGTCGCGTACGTGCTCGTGGGCATCGCGAACGATGCATTTAACCTGCTCGTTTTCAAAGACTGTTCGACAGTTCGAGAGGTCATCACCGAGCGCCGACGCTTCGAAGAGGCTAAAAGCCGACGAATTTCCTACCACGTTACCCGCCTTCCGAACAATGCAGTGAAGTCAACCTGCCAGGACCAGCCTGCCCACCAGTTCGAGAACCTTACCGAGATTGTCCGACACGAAATTGAAGCCGCATCACCCGCACATTTGAGGCTAGTGCAACCGATCATAACGCTCATACAATCCCGTGCGTGTCAAGAACTGGCTAGGCAAATGTGGGCCTTCATATTGTCTCCGCACACTCTGCTTACTTTCATCCTTGAGGGATCCCACTGGGCGTCTTGGTCGCTGGGCGCTATCGGCTCCAAGAATATGACTATACACTGTCTCCTACAAATCTGGCCGATTGCACAACGACACTGACCGCTTGTCCCGGAATTCAGTGGTAGCCCTGAGGCTTCGGATAAGTGCCAGCATTTCTACTCTCGCTCTCCACTTAAGCCACATTCGTAATGAACAGCGCCGAGATCCAGTCTTAAGCGACCTCATTCAGAAGCGGCATTCCGCAAACCCGACCCGTCCGCTCGCCTGTTCGTGCTTATTATCGACGGCGCTTTATACCGCCACAACGGCGACCCAAGCGGACGTGAACTACTGCCGGCCTCGCCTTCTCACCTATGCTAAAAAGTTGTCAACCAGCTACATAACGTACCTACTGCCGCTCACCTTCGAGTCGCTCGGACATACGATCGTGTCCGGCGCCGATTCTACTGACCCGGTCTTCATCGTTCTTTCCGCTGTTGAGTCGGCGCATGCGTTCTGTGTGAACGCAGGAAAAAGATACCTATCTTTCCAGCTGAATTCCTCCAGCCACTTTACATTCGCTCTGACCCCTTCTTCCGAGTTGACCTAGAGCTCTCGTGGTCTTTTCCAGCCTCTGCTTCAGGGAAGAAGTTGATTGCTGTGACAACGGATCACACAACTCGATACGCAATTTCATGGGCTCTGCCAACCAGCTGTGCCCCGGACATGGCCGATTTTCTGTAGATAGATAATGTAGCGTGAAGGTTTGGGCTAGTGGTACTCCATTGCACAAGATATTCATGGCGCGAAAAATGAATCAAGGACAAGCGAGGGGACACAGGCATTATATATTTGATACTGAAGAACAAATAGTGGTGCCAAGGAAGACGAAGTGATTTCGGACTAGCGCGCTCTCAGCCACTTTGCATTTCTTTTAGTTTTTATATGAAAAACATGGGAATGTAGGCTGCATTGGAGCGGGCTATCCCATCATCATAGTATTAATATTGAAGAAAGGCACGAAAACAAGAGCTAGAAAGAATAAAAAAGTAAGAAAAGAAAAAAAAGCAGGAGCACCATGTACATATAGGATTTCTGGCGTACAAAGAATGGGCAGAGTCTAAGGGCAGAACCCAATACATACAGGGGGTCACACACTATACCGCGGATAGAGTCCGTACAGATAGCTGCGTTTTTGGCGTCCGCTCACATATATATATATATATATATATATATATATATATATATATATATATATATATATATATCGCCTTGGTCTCACGCGACAGCGTGAGACCAAGGCGATAACCGCGATAGCGAAGACGATCTCCTAGTTCAGCAGATATTAATGTTTAAATTTACATTAACCGCCGGCTTCTTTGCCAATCCCCCTTTGTGGGTAAGAGCCACTTCTAAGGAACAAGCAGTCAAGCAAGCAGATGTCTTGGAAAGCTTCCTCGGAGCGGCGCTGGCCGCTTGGAGAGTACAAACAAGAGGCGGCGTTCGCGCGACTCAGCTAGTTACTGATGTCTAGAGTAGCGAAAACCATACAAAAGCAAGTGAAATCATGATTGTGCATATGTATGATGATAATCAAAGCAGTTTAAGTGAGTATACTAGAATAATGAGTGAATTATTATAGAAATCAAAGTCCCTTTCTTAAAGAAAGGTGGTTGAACGCGAAGCTTTCCCCACGCAAACAGAATCAAAGTCAAAGTCCGAAGCCGCAGCGACCAAGCAACGAAACCAGGAAAAGCAGAGCGACCCGATGTGATGCATATGTGATTTGACTGCTTGCTTAGTACTGTATTTTTTTAACGTTGAAGTTGAATGAAGACGCATTTCGTCAAGTTGCATAGCCTTTATTTTAGATTATATAGCTGTTGATTACACGCACACACTCACACTTTCACAGACGACTCTACACTTGCACAGTATTGCCTTGTGATCGCTGTGGTAGATAGTCAGAGGCTCTGCCGTCGTAACGTGGCCCACTCCCAACGAGGCCAACGACAAGCTATCTACCTTCAGCCCCGCGAATGGTTACGTGTACCCTTCGATGGCCGAAGGTCCACGAGCTGAACACCGGGGAGGAGCAACTGGTTGCACCTCGACTTCCGTTCATGTGCATCCGGCGCCTGACTCACAGTCGCGCTCAGTAGCGCATCGAGGGACAGATCGTCCATCATTCGCGCACGTATGAACACACATACGCCGCACACAAAGGTGGCCTTGCACGTACCGCACACTTGAACCCCAGCTGGATCGCAGCGGCCCGGATGGCACTCGCTAATAATGTCGAACGCCTTGCCGCGCTGATCGTCCGAGCGAACGCCCGACAGCGAGGACACGTGTTTGTCGAACCACAGTGGGTCGCAAACATCGCGCGTAATGCAACGCAGATATATACAGTTCGTATGGGTATACCATGGCGTTGCAGTTTCCATTGTTCTTTTCGGTACAACTGCGAATATAAACTGTAGTGTCCTACGATACGTATGTCGTGCGCCATGGTTCTACTGTATGCGCAGGTGGGCAGATAGTTCCATTGTGTAAGTTGGCTTTCCTGCAGTGCGTTTTCGGTGCTCATGGAGGAATCAGTGAGACGTGGAAAGCTTCGTTGTAAAATATATATAATATCTATAAGATAATATAGGTGTAGCAGAATAATCCCCATGTGGCGACTTGAAGGCGTCCGTCGTGGAAGTGCCGTCGAGGAGACGAAGGTGTATGGCCGAGGAAGGAGGCCAGAGGCGAAGCGTAGCGATGGCGACAGCATCCGGCCAGCTGATGTGCCAATGTGCTCTGTCCACCTTGTGGCTCGCGCATCCCGAGCCACGCGGCTCTCTTCTTCCTTTGCGCGGCCAGCTGGCCAAGACCAGCGCGGCGATACACCCCCTTGCTTTACGTATACGTTTTCTTTTTTTGCGTGTTACTCTTAGTAACACGCACAAAGTTCCTGACTCACTATGTCAACGTCCCCACAAGTACACGTGAATTTCAAGCTTATGCACTTTTTATAATTCATATTATAGAAATATTATGTATGACCTTTGATGCTATAACCTCGCAGTCAGAGCGCATTGTGTCTTCAGTGAGCAGAATGGAAGACTGCGAGAAGTAAGAGGTTGGAAGGTACTAGCGATGCTGACGTTAAGAATTAAGAACGCCTACACAGCAACCTCGCAGTCTAACAAGAAAAGTATGGGCTTGCTACGAAAGAATAAAAGGTCACAAACCCTTTCAGCGTTAGACTAATTTGACGCTGTGATACGTGCTTCGCAAAGAAATGCTTCGCACCCAGTGGTGTAGAAGTGAGAAGCCAAAGACGTCTTTAAAAAACAGCAGCAATCGTGGGAAACAAGAAACCATGCTCTCCGTGGCAGGCGAGATTAGGAAAGCCAAAGAAACCGACCGGTGAACGTGTCGAGTAGGCAGCTTTCAAGCGAAGCACGCACACACGCACGAGGGCCAATTTAGACACATTCGGAATTCCGTCGAGACGGAATTATCTTTCCGGTCACGAGCCAAGGAGTCAGTTTTTGATTCGTGGGAAGGCTGCGAACTTCTCACACCACGTTGAGCTTTAGTGAAGAAAGCGAACAAATTTGAAATTTGCACTTTTAAACATGAGTAGCATTTGCAGAAACCTTTTCTATCACCCCCCCCCCCCCTTAGGTTTCGAACAAACACATATTAATTTTAATGAGAAGTATTCTTTGCACTGCAAGCTAAAAACAGCTTTTTACTTTTAAGGAGGGTTTCAACATCAAAACATTATTTTGCCATACAGAAATTTACAGAAATGTGGGCGTAAGGGAAATTTTATTACCAAAACAAACCGTCTGATCTCCGTAACGATATGTTTTTCTCAGGTACCCTTCTGGCGCTTAAGTTGTTTCGGTCGGTTAAAACACCTCTTATATGTATGTGTATGTCGTTCCCCCCGTGCTGATGACCAAGTCTCCAGTCGAACACATTCGATATTGGGAAGTATATTGTTACGAGGTTTGTAAGAGAGCTTTATTCGTAAGGCAGTAAGGCACTGGACGGCGAGTGTCAGCCAGTACTGCACGTCGTTCTTCTCTTCCTTTCTACTCCGTTGCTGTTGTCGCTGCTGCTCCTTCGCTGTAGATTAGACACACTAACATTGCTCCTCTTGCAGACGAAGCCCTCCGGGCGAGAAGTCAGTTGGAGGGTCGCTGAGTAAAGGGCTTCAGGCGTGCTATATGCGTGACTTCGGTCTTGGATGACCGTCTTCCACTGGCAGTTAGGCGTGCAATCCTATAATTCAACTCACTAAGGCGCTCTGTCACAACAAACGGTCCAACATAGTCAGCGAGGAGTTTTTGACTCAGTCCACGTTTCCGCACCGGAGTCCATAACCACACTAGGTCACCAGGATTGTAGGTGACCTGACGGTGTCGACTATCATACCGGGATTTATAGTGCTCTTGTGAAGCTAGAGTACGCAATCGGGCGAGGCGCCGAGCCTCCTCCGCCCGGCAGAGGGTTTCCGCGATACAAGCGTCGTTGTGACTGCAGAAAGCAAAGATAGTGTCCAAAGTGTACCTCGGTGAACGAGCGTAAAGGAGTAAAAACGGGCTGTATTCAGTGGTCTCATGCTGCGCGGTATTATATGCGTACGTGACGAACGGCAGCACTTCGTCCCAGTTCTTGTGGTCCGAGCTCACGTACATGGACATCATGTTCACAAGAGTTCTATTCGTGCGCTCAGTCAAGCCATTGGTCTGAGGGTGATAGGGCGTTGAGTGTCGCAGGTTTGAGGCACACAGACGTAGAAGTTCTTCAACAATATCAGCTGTGAATTGACGGCCACGATCACTAATGATCACGCGAGGGGGTCCATGGCGAAGTATTATCGAATGCAGTACAAAATGCGACACTGCGTTTGCAGTTGCAGAGGGTAGCGCCGCCGTCTCGCAGAATCGAGTCAGGTAGTCGGCGCATACTATGATCCAACGGTTGCCTTTGGATGAACGTGGGAATGGTCCTATCAGGTCGATGCCTACTTGTTCAAAAGGTGATCTGGGTGGCACCACGGGCTTTAGGTAACCGGCTGGGGCAGCAGTAGGTCTCTTGTGACTTTGGCACTCGGCACAGCTGGCTACGTATGTCTCCGTTGTCTTGCGCATTTGAGGCCAGTAAAATCGTTCTTTGGCACGATGGAGCGTTCGCGTGGATCCTAGGTGACCTGAAGTTGGGTCATCGTGCACGACGCGCAAAACAGAAGAGCGGAGGGCTTCTGGCACCACGAGAAGAAACTGTGCACCTGTCGCGGAGAAATTCTTCTTATACAGCAACCCATCTCGAACACAAAAATGGCACGCTGTTGACTGTTTAGCGGCAGAGAAAAGTGGCTCTAAACTTGAATCTTCGCGCTGTTCTTTTGCGAAGGTTGCGACATCTGGGAAATCTCGATGTACGGTTGCAATTAAATGGTCAAAACTGTCAGCGTCACATTCCGTTGCACGAAGAGGCATCCTGGAAAGGCAATCGGCATCAGCATGCCGTCGCCCGCTCTTGTAGGAGACAGTGAAGCTGTACTCTTGCAATCGCAGGGCCCATCGTGCAAGGCGTCCCGACGGATCACGAAGACTGACGAGCCAGCAAAGAGAGTGATGGTCGGTGATGATCGTAAACTCTCTCCCGTAAAGGTACGACCGAAACCGCTGCACAGCAAAAATAACAGCGAGGCATTCCTGTTCAGTAACCGTGTAGTTACGCTCGGGTTTGCTTAAAGACCGACTTGCGTAGGCGATGACATGTTCTTTGTTGTCTAAGCGCTGAACAAGAACAGCACCAAGACCTACACCACTCGCATCTGTGTGGAGCTCCGTTGGCGCTGAGGGATTGAAGTGTCGGAGGTATATCGTTTGGCAGCGCACAGTATCCGGCGACCTTACCCCCATCGGCCGCACTGCCTAGTTTTCCGGATGTGGTGATGGGAGGCGACGCCGTGGCGACGGAGATCGCGGAGCACGTGGGGCAGGCGGAGGCGTTAAGCTGCGGTCAGAGGCTGGTGACGGGTTCCGGAAGTTACCTTGACGGAAACGACGACTGGCAGGTGGACGTGTTGGCCATGACGGGGTGAAGTGTCGATAATTTGCCTGGTAGGATGCTGGTGAGGTCTCTTCTCGGTATAGTCGGCGACGGTCGCAAAACCTGGAGATGTGACCTGGGAGACCGCAGCTGTAGCACACACGAGGAGGAGGCCGAAATGCGCGATGCTGCTGAAACCCCTCGGTTCGGTCATCAAGCACTGGATATCCGTCCCGATCATCGTGGTCTCTGTACACCCTCGTCGCTGCATACGTAGGGTGCAACCGCGGCGTCGAAGTGTTGCGGCGCTGCTGCTCGCTGTTGATGGAAACAACTTTATTGAAACTGTTGAAACGAGGTCGGCTTGCGGGTCCAGACTGTGGCACGGCTTGGTAATTGTCCACGTCTGCTGCGTTAACGGATGGTTGCCACGACATGGGCGGTAGTCCGGGCTCATTGCCTCGGGAGTCGTCACCACCGAAACGGCTGATTTCGTGGCAGCGGAGCAGTTCCTCCCGTACAATCTGCCGTATCGTTGGTGAAAGGTCGAATGCTGAGCTAGCTTCGACGCTGGCCACGGTCGGTACATTAGCCAGGCGACCGAATTTCGGTGCAATACGACGCATCTTCAGTGCTTCGAACGTGCGGCAGTGTTGCATTACCTCGGCCACAGATGTCAGATTTTCTTTGGCAATGAGAAACTGATACACATCTTCGGCTATGCCTTTAAGAAGATGCCCCACCTTATCTTCTTCGGACATGCTGGGGTTCACGAGTCTACACAGCTTAAGAATCTCTTCTATATACATGGTACATGTCTCGCCTTGGAGCTGGGCCCTTTGGGACAGAGTCTGTTCGGCTCGCTTCTTTTTCGTGATTGAATCTCCAAAGCACTTTTTCAGTTCCTCCTCAAATATTTCCCACGTCGTGAGCGTGTCTTCGTGGTTGTCGTATCACAGGAGCGCAGTATTCGTGAGAGATAGCACAACATGTGACAGCTGAGCTGCTGAGTCCCAGCTGTTTAGTTTGCTCACCCTTTTGTACTGCTTCAACCACTCGTCGACGTCCTCACTGGCAGTCCCGGCAAAGCAGGGTGGCTACTTGTAGAGTTGCGATGGGGCCACTGACCTCGGTGTTTGAGTTCCCGGTAGCATGCCTCCTGCTGAGGCGGGCGGAAGTCCCGCAAGGCGACGACTCCGACGGGGGTCAAAGTGTAGCGATTCCGTTGTTCGGTACTCACGTACCCCGCACCTCCACCACTCTGTTACGAGGTTTGTAAGAGAGCTTTATTCGTAAGGCAGTAAGGCACTGGACGGCGAGTGTCAGCCAGTACTGCACGTCGTTCTTCTCTTCCTTTCTACTCCGTTGTTGTTGTCGCTGCTGCTCCTTCGCTGTAGATTAGACCCACTAACAATATTATATTAACGTATGTGTGTCGCGTGGAGGTTGCTATTAGGTGACGCACACAAATAAATGTTTGGTTGATATTTAATGATTCATTACGCAATGAGATATGTGTCCACTAGCACTGTTGTGTTGGTCGAACTCAATGGCTGTATATAAGCACTTCGGTAGGTATGCGGCTGTGGGCAGCTTGAGCAGGATTTGTAGATGAATGTGCTTTGCGATTGTTAGCCACGGTTGCTCAAATGGTGCATATAAAAAGCGTCTGTACATTGTTCACAATAGATATCTGCGGTGGTGAACAGCACAGGCATATACGTTCCTTGAACGATGGGTGAAAGGGCGGGCTTATTCGCCCTTTGGAAGAAAATGATGTGGTCACTGAAAGCACGCATGTTATCTGGGTGCGATTCATATCTTAAGGAGGCGATACACACACACACACACACACACACACACACACACACACACACACACACACACACACACATATATATATATATATACCGGGTGTCCCAGCTATCTTTAGCCAAGGGTTTAAAAATACAATATTAGAGGCAGGCGAGTGGAATCACTTGCAAATTACTGACAGTCACCTTGCGCACTACAGACAATTTTTTTTGGTAATTAGCTAATTTGTTAATTAGGATTTTTTCATTAAATTGCTAAATATTGACTGTAGGCAAGAAATGCGGCTTGCAAAGTTCGAGGGCGTCTTCAGAAACCCCAATTCCATTATTTGCGATAAAGAAAGTCTTACGTATACCATTTTTTCCAAGCTGCAAAGAAAGCCCGCGAAATACAAAAAGAACCACGTGACTAGCACATTCGCCCGCCGCGAGAATGCTGCCCTCAGCCTTGGTTTGAGAGAACGAAATCAGCTGCGGCCGCGACTCGCCAGCTCCGTTGCAGCAGTAGGCCGATAAGTTAACGGTGGTAAAAAGTCCACATGATGCGGTGTTAGCACCGTACAAGCTGGCTTGTACTCGTAAGTGCCGAGTTGTGAACAACGAAGAAAATACAGCAGCCGAGCTCCCACGATGCGAGCGCCCTCACACGCCAGAGCGCCCTCCTCCTCTCCACTCACTCTCCGCTACTCCACCCGCACCACCTGCTCCGGTTGCTAGGGGCGAGGATAAGCGCGCGCGCCCGTAGCTGTTGCTATGGTAGATGGAGTGAGAGCGGAGAGGCGCGCGGACAACGCCGGATGCCTTACATAGCCCGACTAAGAAATGCATTCGCATTTAAAAAATCCTGGCTACGGGCCTGACAGCGGCTGTCTGCTCAAAAACTTTAGGAGCCCTTCCCCAATTACGGAAATGGGGGCAAGCGAGGCGTGCCGAGGCGTGCCTGGCTTTCCTTTCTTTCTTTTTTTCTTTCTTTCTTTCTTTCCTTCTTTCTGTCTTCCTTTCTTTCTTTTCTTTCTTCCTTTCCTTCTTTTCTTTCGTTCTTTATTTCTTTTCTTTCTTTCTTTTCTTTCTTTCTTTCTTTCTTTCTTTTCTTTCGTTCTTTCTTTCTTCCTTTCTTTCTTTTCTTTCTTTCTTCCTTTCCTTCTTTCTCTCTTCCTTTCCTTCTTTTCTTTCTTCCTTTCTTTTCTTTCTTTCTTCCTTTCTTCCTTTCTTCTTTCTTTCTTCCTTTCTACTTTCTTTCTTTTTTTCTTACTTTCTTTCTTCTTTCTTCTTTCTTTCTTCTTTTCTTTCTTTTATTCTTTCTTTCTTCCTTCTTTTTCTTTCTTTCTTCCTTTCTTTCTTTTATTTCTTTCTTTCTTTCTTCCTTCCTTTCTTTCTTTTTTTTCTTACTTTCTTTCTTTCTTCCTTCTTTTCTTTCTTTCTTTCTTTCTTTCTTTCTTTCTTCTTCCTTTCTTTCTTCTTTCTTTCTTTCTTTCTTTCTTTTATTTTCTTTCTTTCTTCCTTTCTTTTCTTTCCTACTTTCTTTCTTTCCTTTCTTCCTTTCTTTCCTTCCTTCCTTCCTTACTTTCTTTCTTTTTTTTCTTACTTTCTTTCTTCCTTTCTTTCTTTTCTTTCTTTCTTTCTTTCTTTTATTTCTTTCTTTCTTCCTTCTTTTCTTTCTTTCTTTCTTTCTTTCTTTTATTTATTTCTTTTTCTTCCTTTCTTTTCTTTCCTACTTTCTTTCTTTCCTTTCTTTCCTTTCTTTTCTTCCTTTCTTTCTTCCTTTCTTTCTTTCTTTCTTTCTTTTATTTCTTTCTTTCTTCCTTTCTTTTCTTTCTTTCTTTCTTTCTTTCTTTCTTTTATTTCTTTCTTTCTTTCTTCCTTTCTTACTTTCTTTCTTTTTTTTCTTACTTTCTTTCTTCCTTTTCTTTCTTTCTTCCTTTCTTCCTTTTCTTTCTTTCTTTCTTTCTTTCTTTGATTTCTTTCTTTCTTCCTTTCTTTTCTTTCTTTCTTTCTTTCTTTCTTTTATTTCTTTCTTTCTTCCTTTCTTTTCTTTCCTACTTTCTTTCTTTCCTTTCTTTCCTTTCCTTCTTTCTTCCTTTCTTTCCTTTCTTTCTTTTTCTTCCTTTCTTTCTTTTCTTTCTTTCTTTCTTCCTTTCTTTTCTTTCCTACTTTCTTTCTTTCCTTTCTTTCCTTTCTTTCCTTGCTTTCTTTCTTCCTTTCTTTCCTTTCTTTCTTTCTTTTCTTCCTTTCTTTCTTTTCTTTCTTTCTTTCTTTCTTTCTTTCTTTATAGGTAACGGCTGCCCACGGAACGCTGTTTTCGGGCGGAATCGGCGTGGCGTCTTTCATGCTCTTTCCAGCGTCCGTCAGCCTGTAGAAGGGCCCAACGAAAGGACCATCACGCGATGATGTTTAGAAATTCAATTTTATCGAAGTCGGCATTTTCCAGAATTGTGCAGTTCCTGATATCGACCTCACGCGGTGTCCAGCAGATCGCTTTTAGTCCGCCAACATTGCAATGAAGCGCCCACAAGCGTGCTGCTTCCCAATTGTTTTCTGCATCGTCGGTAGAACGCATTCGTATGCTTCAGTTCCGTTCACATTGGGCAAGCATGGGCGCGTTGCCTGTAGTGTGCAAGGCACTCGCTTTCGGACCACGGGGACCCAGGTTCAAAGCGCGGCCCCGGAAAGAAAATTTATTTTGTTTTTATTTATTATTTCTTTGGTGCGCGTGTGCCAGCTGTGGGTACAAGCTTCGCTTGAAAAGTTATGCCCCAGCTTTCATTGAGTGATGTGCAGGGTGCTAGTGTGCCTTGATGCGTGAGCGCGCATCGAGGTACCCTAGCAGGGGTTGCTTATGGCATCCCCATATCGGGTTGCAAATGCAACGTTGACCAGACTGGGCGCCGCGGAAGCGGTGGTCTGGGAAAGCATCGCGAGCATGCGGCTATTAAAAACACGTTGCTACTCGGCAGACCGTTTTAGGAGATGGCGGTAAACACCTTTGCATAACAGCAAACGTTATAAAGCGACGTAAAAATAAGGAAATTGCTGTTTAATTCTTGAAGCCTACATAATATTTAAAATATGAATGAGAGTCTGACAAATCTATTAGGTTTGCCTCTATTCCGCTAACAATGCAAAAGTACGAATACCTGCGTCAGAAGCTTGTGTGATACGCATCCGCCAAAAATTGCTTCCCGCATGCGCCACTAGTTTAGGTACTTCGCCTGCTACCGCGTGACACACGAACGCATTTTCCAGGAGTAAAAATCACTTGGATACGAGCTTTCCTCATCGGCTTTTTCCCCCCACTTTTCGAATTCTACGGTTTTCTTCCGAAGCCCTATAGATGCATCATTTGTATTTCATATTTGTTTGTTTGGTTGATTCTTTTTTTTTTCTTCTCAGAACAAAACACTGCAATTTATTCACGTACAAGGGAGATTAGCAAAGGTGAGACATGGCCTCGGAAAGTAACCGTGCGTATAATGCCGGCTCTATACAGCCGGCCCACTCTTGTGGATGTCGCCTGAAAGTGCATGTATCCTATTACTTGTACGTATAAGCGCCACCAGGATATTATAAGGCGCGGCGTAGTGGGCGCCTCCAGATTCCGGAATGATTTTGGCCACCTGGAGTTCTTTAACGTGCGCCCAAATATATGTACACGGTGGTTACTACATTGCGCCCCATCGAAATACGGCTGCCGTGGCTGGGAATCGACTTTATCTTCATATAAACGATAGCTTAGATCCTACACGCTTACACCGATTTAGATCATATGCATACCTAGTTCAAAAAGTGGTGTACCACATGTAATCAATTAAGCCAATCGTCTTCAGGGCTACTTACGCCGACACTTCGGAAGGCTCGCCAATCCCCCAGTTAAATTAATCGTCTCCAATTTGCCCTAAACTACTGAGTATGAGTGTGCTATGCGGGGCTAATATTAGTATGCTTGAGGCCTTTCATAATCGTACAGCTAAATTTATTTACTAGGATTATTATTTCCCCGGTGTCTCCACTCGTAAAGCCAGAGCTAATCTCGAAGAATATCTTTAGATTGACGTTGTCGTCACGGTTTGTATCAATAATTTTATCATACGACTCGTGTCACGTAAATATCCTTCCTTGCAACCGTCTTCTTAATGCACCAGTCGCCCCCCATGAAACCGCCTATGCCCCGTCAGCTCGCTCCTGCGCCCGTTTTTATTCTGTCTGTCCAAACAGCGAGAGAGCGGAACGAACTGCCTATAGCCGATGCTCTGCATTGTGTAGATACCCAAGAAAATGCAAGAAATCTATTATTTGTTCCAACTAGTAAATTTCCTTCACCCACCAGCTGATGTAATACTCTTGATTACATCTGAGATATCATAAGTGAATAATCATCTACCGCTCATAGGTTTGATATTAATAAAGCTGTGATTGGCGGCTCGACGCGCACAAGCGTCTTTTGATATTGCCTGAAACATTTTCTAATATTTCGTAAGAAGTCAATATACCCGCGTTTCGTTGGTTATTCGGAACATTATTTTCTGTCTCGCTATTATATATATATATATATATATATATATATATATATATATATATATATATATATATATATATTATATATATATATATATATATATATATATATAATGACACGAGGCGTGACTATTTACCAGTGTATTTCCACTGAGGTGCACTGCATCGACCAAGATGGAGGACAGCACGTACACTGAACAGGTCAGTCCTCTTTGTCATAATCACTTGTGATCTTGTGATATACAAATTTCCCATGCTTTATTATAATTCTTCCCGTCGCACGTCTTCAACTATACCTGCACTGCAATATGAATGGACGCATTTGAGAAAGACGCCGACAATATCTACGTTCAAGACCGAGCGGGAGAACGCATATCAAAGGGCGAACGAGAAAGAGGAAATCGCAAACAACAGGAGACACAGGGAGATCGGTTGCTTTCTTCGTTGCATTATACGTATACCGAGTGGTCTGTTTTATCGAAATAGATTTTGATTGGATTTAACCAATGTGGCGATGCGTTCTTAGCTTTTCTTTTTTCTGCTTTCCAGCATATCTGGCACTACATGGTCGTGTAGGGGCTGCACTGCGTTAGCTTATAACAAAGAGTCGTTAATGAACTTTTGAATAGCAGGTTTTAGGGCCAGGATTACAATGGTAATGCAGGAAAAGGACGCCATGGGAGGCCAAAAAAGACATGAGTAAATTTAAAACCGCAGTGAGTTCTTGAAATATCCGTCTTCTTTTTTTTTTAACGAAGATTTTGGTATGGTTTTTGTTGAGTCCCGTCAGGTGGCGCTACGTATTTCGCCCGGACTACTGTTGCTGTTAGAAGCCCGTCAGTTGTTTCATCCTCTAGTCCTCTGATCAGGCCTTGAATCGTTCACAATGCCACGCAAGGACAAAGAGAGTTCGGCGCCTCCAGGAACAGTGGACTCACGCCGTGACCCACAAGAGCGACGCCGGCAGGAGGACGAAGAAGCCGGTTCGAGCGCAGCCAGGGAGCCAAAAAGGTTCGCGCAACCAGCATCGCTCAATACACAGTCAGTAGTGGCTGTAACGCTAAAGGTCAACGTTAAGGAGCGTCAGGCTAGGCGCGGAGAGATCCTGCTTTCGATGGCGGGGAGTCCAGTCCGAGCACCTTCGAAGAAACGCTTCGAAGTTACGATCAAAGGTGACAACGAGGAGAAGGTCGTCTATGGCGACGGCGGCGCGCGGTTTCTTCAGCGTGTGGGCAAGGCCGCCAAGGAGATGATTGATAAAACATCGTAAGACCATCTGTGTTTGTGTGTGCGTTCTTTGCTATAGGTTGAGTATATTGTAGCGCTTTAAAAGTGTAGCAAGGAAAGTGTAGTATCAAAATAAGACAAATAAGTCTGTTATCATTTTTGAATTGTAATCTGTTTGAACTGTTATGATTTATTTGCTTGGAGGCAGGAAAAATATAACTTTTCCATTACATACCGATAGCACATTTCACTCCATACGGCTTTGTTTCTTGGTAACGAACCATTATTTGACAGAACGGAAATCTGGGCGAGTTTGTAAGAATTCATCGTAGAGCATGTAGCGCAAAAATTGCGCAAAAATCACGAGCGCTCGTCTCGTGTTTATGTTGCTTTCGTGTGTCCCCGTAATTTTTGCGCTACATGCTCTACGATGAATTATTTGACAGGTTGACACTTTTTAAATGTTGCCCAAGCCCTGCATGACATCAATCTATGTAGTTCGCAGCACGGCCTCTTGTGAAAGGAAGCCCTTGCCATGACATCTGTTATGACACATGTCTCGTGGACCTTGCTCCCAAGGGCCCACTAAGGCAATAGGGATCCTGCCTTAGAGGGCCCTTTTTTCATTATGCATCTGTCTTTTTTGTTAACGTACTTCACTGTTCATTGTCATAATTTGAATACATATATGTTACACACCTTTCAACGACTCTTACTAGGCACTTTTGCCACGTCACATAGGCAAATGACCCAATTCTTCACTCCATGAAACGCCCATTACCGCTGGTTTGCCGCGATTTAGCCATATCAGGCCCTCCCGAAAAAAGAAACATCCAGTTATCATCCACTCAGTTGCTTGCTAATCATAAGACGGAATATAGTGATGGCGCGCCAAAGCGTTGCCTAAGCATAGCCAAGGAGTCAAAGGACGCTGCGACTTGGCTACTTCGCAGTTCTGCGGACCATCGGGTGGAGCTGAGAATACAAAATGCATTGCATGTGGACACCAGTATGGATGATTATGCTTCGTGCATACTTGTCTGATGACCCGTCTTCATCGACACCTGTGAACACGTGTACGCAAGCGACGTCACGCGATTCTGGTTTACTGCATAGGTTCAGAAAACCTCGGAACGCCGCCATCCCATCACCGTCTACTACTGTGTAGGATGACAGTCCCAGCTCTGTTGTCTGCTCACATTTAGTAGGCGGAAACAGAATCTTTGAGTAATATCCGCCAGTATTTTTATGAGTAGCGTTGACCGGAGCTCTGCCCGTACGATCTGCCCGTACATGCAATAATTGCAAAAAATGGAGATGTGACAAAAAAATGTCACTGTTGCAGCGCAACTGGCAAAGCCTTGCACGAGTAACACGAGAGGTATTGCTTAAAACGCAACCTGTGAGCATTAGTTTGTTTCGTCTACTTATTATTCCCGTTTTCCAATACTTTCTTGATACGATTTTCTTCGCTTCATCGATGATTAGTTTAATGTGGTTGGGACTAACAAAAAAACGGAACCCCTTTTTTTGGGGCCCCTCTGTTCACCTTTTCGTTCACTGGCAAGGCAAAATTTCGTATAAACATAGCTTGGAGAACTGTGGCGAGTTCTATGTGCATTACGTCAACGCTGGCACCGTGCATGTATGTTCCCTTGTTTGGTCCTTCGACGTTTCGTCTTCGTGAAGTCAAACAGGGTTCCACGAATCCTTCGTCAGGCACCATGCCATAGGGGGGCTGCACGTGTCTCGCAGGAACATCTCAGCGGGCATACTTGAGCAATGAAAAAGCGCACTTTTGAAACCATGTATGGTAGCAAGTGCGTTCCCTTTAAGCCATCTGCATATAAGTGTTCAAGCAGCTACGCAGCATTTCTCCTGTGCGTCCGTTTAGAGCGCTCGCTCTTGCTTCTCGAACTCTGCCGCAGTCTCTGCCGCGAACTCTTTTCGTATTAAGTGATCGTTTTTCTCTCCTCCATTCACTGATTTTTTACACTTTCTGCTTCGCGTGAGCACGAGAGCACTGAATTATAGCGGGGCTGTCCGGAACATCTGGACACAACAGGGACTAGAGTCACGTCGACGCGCGGTATATTCTGTCATTGCTTTTGAATTCTTGTGCGAGTTGGTTTGTGTCTACATTTTAGAATCGTGCCTTTACGGAGCTACCGGTCTTTCCAAGGCGGGAGCTATATAAGAAAGGCGGCACAATAAGATTTTTCACGTCCGGGCAGAGTCAGAGAACGCAAGTCAGCTTGAGTTAATTAATGCGTCACGCAGTTCGGCTATAGTCTGCAGCCGCCTTCAGCTGCGTTTGGCAGACAGCGGAGACCTTTTCTCCCGGCGGCAGAGACCGGCGCGCTGTTGCTCAGCGCAAGTGAAATATTGCCCACTGACTTAAAAACTCCGTCACATTTCGACCAGGACTTCGGTCGCCGAATTCTGCGACCACCGCGTTTACAAGGCACCACTCCGCGCATCGTCGTGTGCAATCCAACTCGCCGCTCTAAGGAGTCAGGTCACGCGGAAATGAAAGAAAGTGAAATATGAGGGCGAGAGAAAGCAGTAACAACATTTGTGCGTGCTACCTGCCAAAAGATTTATCTTGGTTAAACGTTTCGAAGAATTCTTCAAAAAAAAAAAAAGAACGAAGGGAGAAGTGCAAAAGAAATTTAAAACCCACACTCGCACTTGGAGTTCGAATCGGGGGAAAGCTGAACTTCGACTCTGTGGGGCTCCGAAGGAAAATCAAAGCTAAATATCATTGAAAGTCCAGTTTCCCATGCTGCACCTTGAATATGGCTAAACTAGAGCGAACTATATTGTATAAGGTGTACACTTTGAACAGTTCGAGAAAGCTGACGGTTGCTTCGTAAAATTACTAAGAAGGAAAGAAAGGAGAGAAGCCCCCACTTCTTGAGCCAAACAGAGGCCCGTCTAAAACAGGCTTCCTCGTGGAAGGACGGAGGGATGCTGGTGACAAAGGCACCTTTCCAATTGCGCCCCGAGCGCGATTGGAGTTTATAAATAACCTGCAGCGACACCATTTGGGTACTGCATTTTTTTCACGCGTGGTTCTAATTTTGTCACTTTCACGCATCCTGGTCAAGCGATATAGCGCACAGCTGCCGAAATTAACCCTTTCAGCCCTGGATTTTTTATTTTGGTCGGGGACAATTTTTGTGTTTGTTTTCCTAATAGTTATGACTCAGAAGACCAAAAAACGAAAAATGAGCCAGTGGTGCAATTATAACGGATTACAGACATGACATCAAATTAGGTCATCAGGCTCAGCGGTGGTGAAATGAGAAAAATGGCATTTTTTTTCCCGCTATTCACTAGAGCACACAAAATGTGAACCACGTCTCATTTTTCAATGTGATACTCATTGAAACAGCTTCGGTACGTCGACCCGAAAATTGCGCTTAGCGCCTCAGCTGACCCGCCTCGGCGTCACCCATGACTTCGGTCAAGCTTCTTCTTCACTACGGCTCCCAGCTCCGCAAGCGTGTCACCATTTTGGTGTCAATGGCAGTGGGAATCATTGAAGAATTATTCCCCCAAGGATGGCCAGTTTTGGTTTCATTTCCGAGGTGCTAGGGGAAATGTGTGTCATGGTGTCAATGCCGCATGTCATGCTTTCCAAGTTTGCAATGCACGTTTAAAGGATGAAGCTTCATGCCAACGTTGCCCACCTAGAATTGTTTCAGTATTTAAATTTCAATGAAAGCAAGTCTCGCAGTCTGGCTATCTGTGTGCGCGCATGCGTCCGTGTGTGTAGGGTGGCGGGGGGGGGGGGGGGGGGGGGGTGGAGGGCTAGGTTGCCGCAAAGCAAGTTATGATGTCACTGACATAGCGTCGATAAATACGTGTAAATGCTTATTCATCACATTTTAGAGCGCAGCTTTTAGGCGCCCATCCCTGCGTTGAGCGGCGTCGCCGTCGGTGGCATAACCGATAGACATGAAAAGATAAAATGAGAAAAAAATACCCAGGATCGAATGGGATTTCAACCCGGGCCCTCTGCGTGGCAGTCGAGTACTCTACCACAGAGCCACGCCGGTACTTGAAACTCATTTGCAAGAAGACCCTATACAGGCGTCATGTCGGGCAAAGAATCGCGTTAGCCTATGTAATATAGGTTAACACAAGATTTATCCTGGAACGTACACATAAACAATGTTTGTGCAAAGGCATACGGGAGTCTATGTTTCCTGAGAAAAAAAACTAGAGGGTGCAACAGCCGATGTGAGACTTACTGCTTACAAAACCTTTGTAAGGCCAGTTCTTGAGTACGCGTCGATGGTATAGAGCCCTCACCAAAATTACCTGAAGAAAAAATTAGAAAACATTCAGAGGTACACGGTGCGATTTATCTGCTCCCGCTATCGAAGGACTGATTCAGTTACAGAAATGATCCGTTCTTCTGACCTGCACCTGTTATAGACGCGCAGGCGAAAAAATCGTCTGAAACTACTCTTCCAGATACTTCAAGGAAAAATTAATATTAGCAAAGAAGCATATATACTGCCACCGGGTAAACGGAGCTCCATAACTAACCACAATCGGGCAATCCAAGCGTACAGCGCTCATAGCGATACGTTCAGATACTCCTTCTTGCCTAGCGTAATTGAAATGTCGAATGAATTGCCGATGTGTGCTGCGGAACAGAATGATTTGTCTAAATTCGAAGAAACCTTGGATGACGAGTGCACCGCTTGATCTTGATGTATCCTGTATTTGTGTATTTGTGAATGCTGTTCTTTTTTATTTTATTTTTACGTTACGCTCTTTGTAGGGGCAGTCGCAAAAGGGTTGACAATATTTTTAAATGAATGAATAAATAAATAAATAAATAAATAAATAAATAAATAAATAAATAAATAAATAAATAAATAAATAAATAAATAAAAGTGGCAGACGAGTAAACTAACCAGTCATCACACAATGCTAATTGCGCAGCGAGTGCGTGGTTTAATGCTTCCCACCCACTGCAACATGCTCAGCCATAATTCTTCATCATCAGCCACATGCAGCATCAACAAAGTGCACTTAATACCTTAAAGATGTGTAGCGGGTACCCCGCTTATTTGCAGAAAGACGAATAATGGCGTAGTGGATGCTGTCCTACTTCACAAAAATTGTGATTTATGGCACAGTTGATACCTTGCGGAAAGCCGATACTTCAGACACAGTTGGCCTTGCCCCAACACGAAGCTGCGCTCAGAATTCGCATTAGGCAGTATCGTAATCGTCGGTGATCTTTTTTTTTCATCAAAGCAGGAATTTCAACAAAGGCAAACACAGCCGTGGCAATGTGCTAAAGGAGGCAAAAAGGGACATCGCAAGCTTTACAACCGCGTCCGTAGCGTCCGTAACGGCGTTGCGTAAGCAAGAACGCCGGGCTTCGCATAATGCACATGATCAGTTCTGAGCAGGCGCTCTATGCGAAACGTGGCGTTCTCAGGTACGTATACAGTGTCGTTACGGACGCTACGTATGCAACGCTAGGACCTTCTGTTTACATTTAAATGTCACGCAAATGTTTTGAAGCAAGCGCAAATATTTTTCTGTTGGCACTGTGAACATTTAGTCAAGTTTCCTCGTATAAACTCTACATGACGTGTGCGTCGCTACCGATCTTTTGTGTAACACCCGCATCGTTAGCGCGAGACATATTGCCCATATTTGTCGTGTTCTCTTAGATGCTCTCAACTATATCTTCAATCCCCACTTGTTCAGATTTCCCGTCTCAGCGCTCGCTTGCTCGCCATGCGCATCCGAGTCATTTGTTGCCCTTTATGCGCTCCTTGTTCTTGCAGGGAACAGCCGAGAAAGTCGGCGTTCGCTTTGATTCTTTCGCATAAGTGCGAATCGCCTTGTGTTTGTGCCAGCTGAATGAATTCTAATTAAGAAAGTAGTCTGTCAAGCTCAGACGTTTATAAAAGTGACAAAAACTGACATATTTACGTAAACAGGTCTTAAATCCGATTAATTTATACGTTTTAAATCATTGCAGCACCAAAACGCAACATGATTCGTGGTATCCTTCTTTTTTTTTTTCTTTTTCGCGTCATTCCGTCATCACTCTCTAAAGCAGAAGATAGAACAAGGAGACAGTAGTTCTATGCGAATATTTTCACAAAAAACAGCACCGGCATTGACGACGTCGTCCCCAGTGACTTGTGTGCCGAACGTATCCATTGCCTCCCAGTCGCACAGAATAATGCCGAATGCCGGCGGACGCTAAACGACCGTGTTGTGCGAACAGCAGTAGGCTTTTGGAGCCATAAAACAACCCGGGTGCAATTTGTGCTGCTAAGCGAAGCGGCACTGCAATTCACTATCTTCCTCTCAAGGTCGGTTTTGGTAAAGCCCTGACTACTTACAAATTTAAAGGAAGAAACAACTTTCTCTGTCCTGCCGTTTATTTTCATGTGCTCTCAGGGACGTCTGAATGATCACAATAAAGAGATGAAGAAGTGATGCGACCTTGCTTTCATGGCCTCATCATAAATTGAGTCCTTCGAGTTCACTTTCTTCAAGCGCTGGCTTCATTCCAGTCTCTTAAACCTTCTGTCAATGCATCACTGTTCCGTAGGAGCGAGAAGAGAAATGTGCTGATGTTGGTACAAAAAAATATTAAGCTGTTGTGCTGAGTATGTTGTGAAACAGTGAGAGGAGAAACGCCAGGCCCGCAGCGCAGTCACAGCGAAAGCTAGAGGAACGGCCTTTCTAGAGCCCGTTTTAAACTCTCTTGGGGCGACTATACTACAAGTACTGTTGCAAGGTACCCACTACGCCATAAATCATCATAGTTTTATAAAGTAGGGAAGCACCCACTGTGCCATTATTCATATCTGCGAAGAAGCAAGGTACCCGCTACACATCTGTAAGGCATTACGGGCACTATAGCTGATGACGCTGAATAATTATGACTGAGCCCTTTATAATGAGTGGGAAGCTTTAAAGCACCCACTCGTTACGCTATTCGCATTGTGTGACGCCTGGTTGTTATTTTACTCTTCTACCACGCGGTATTACATCTGTTAAGGCGATTCCTTGCCCGATATGATGCCTGTGTAGTGTCTTTTTGCGAAGGAGTTTCAAACAATGGTGTGCCTTTGTTGTAGAATACTCGACTGCCACGCAGAGGGTCTGGGTTCAAATCCCGCTAGATCATGGACATTTTTTTCTCATTGTGCGCGTTAGCGGCTACGGATACCGGCGGCGGAAAACTGCGCCACCAAACCTGGCTGTTGTTGTGATCTCATAATAGCTTTCGCTGTAATGAATGTTGCGCGAGGCGTGCAGCTGGAAAGGTGACCGGCTGTATTGTGCAATGAAACAACTTATCGCCCCTAAATATACCCACGGTAATTAATATACACTTTCAAGCGTATAATTCCTAAACGAAGCGAAGCCTTCTGGGTCATTCCACGCCAAACGTCCCAGCCATTTTCACAAGCATCTGAAATGCATTCGGAAAAAAATGGTGCTGATTTATTGCATTGAAAACAGTGAATTGCTAAAATATTTCGGAGAGAAAAAAATTTTTGGTCACGTAGGAGCCTTCGGAATTTCGCAGAGTGTCGCCTGGTTGTTGTTTGTCAAAAAATTATTCTGAAAGTATCATTGCTCGTTTCAATACCAAATCTGGTTCACCCATTAAGGAAAGGCGCTTGTGTAAGGTGTTCGACGTTCAGTAATATTACTGCATTTTTTCTTCCATATAGGCCTCCAGAAATTTTGTCACACTTTTCTATCTTTGCATTTTTTTCCCGTGTAATATAGCGCTATGTATTGATGTCTGAATAATAAATACTTATTCTACGGAAGGTATATTTTGCGATACAAATATTTTCAGACCACCGAAATTTCTCAATTTTACGAGAAAAAAATCACGAATTTCAAAAAAATCATCGTTTTGCTCCACATTGAGACGCAATATACACCACGTGGTGCTCCAATTAAAATTAAAGTTTATACCTCAATCGAAAGCAAATAAATAGTTATTCTTATGTGGCAAGTTTGATCGTTACATTTTTTTTTAAGGAAGAAAATAATATTCGAAGTTCCCCATTGACGGCTATCTTCCCATTTGGTCGAACGGCGGCTTCCTGATTGAAGTTCCCCATGTTGTACGTCAATATCCGTCACTGTCCCACAGAGGGAGAGTGACGCATATTGATGTACAACAACCCCGAAAATGGGAGAACCGATCGATTCACCGAAAAGTGGGGGCGAATTTCCCCGCAAATCGCTAAAATAACGCATGTCCGTCGTGATAGTATCGATGAGCAATTGTCTATCAAGAGGAGAGCGAGAAAGGAGCAACGGCCGCTCGCTATAAGCTCCACACGGCTCCTTGCAATCACGAGTGTCATAAAGACCGTAAAAAATCTAGAATGGATCTACAAGACCGTCACCTTGAAATTAATTGAAATAAAAACCGCTCAAGACGCCCAAGATAATTGTTTGCAATGAGTCAAGGCCAAACACCCTCGAGGCAGTGCAACAGGCCTCCAAAACTAACCGCAAGATGAACAAACTTAAGGCTCGTGAAATAAACGTGGTATTATTGGTCTTGAAACAGCAAGCGTCGACGACAACTAGAGAATTCGCTAGAGGAACAACTCGTTATTTCTTGTCCTCGACGAGTCAGAGAACGAAACATTGAAGCAGTCTGACAAGAACGTGGTTGCTAAGTGCTCGAAATGATCTGGAGACACGCCCTGATCCGAACACTGAACATGCTCATGGTATCGGAGAATTTGCTCCAGTAAAAGAACAGCATGTTATTGTACTCAGCCCCTTCAAAACAAAACAGCATCTTAGCACATTTCTGAAAATGGAAAGAAACGCATTATGCAACCATAGGACACTTCACCTGCAACACGTCACGCCTTATCTAAGATCGTCACGATCGCATGGGTAAGTTAGAAGGTGTCGTCCTTGCAGCGGGACGCCCCATGGGCATTTCGCGCGACGGAAGACGGCGGGCGCGTTTCCTCTCTTCATGAGCCGCGATCATCGGCTGCCCTGTTACGCTTTCACTCGCACGCAGAACATACGACGCGCGGAGCGATGTTATCATTCTTGAACACTATAGCGAACTTCATAGCGACGCCGACGGCAAAAACGCACCTGTAGTCTCCGTGTAATTACTATCGCAGCAGAAATATTTCAGCCGGTGGAACTCCCATTTTAGAATCTGGGCTAAGTGCAACTTTTGTGAAGCGGGCAATGAAGTTTTACAGTAAAGCGATAAGTTTTACAGAAGTTTTACAGTAAAGCGATAACGTGTCGTGACCGGGGAGCCGGCAAGACGCTGAAGGAAGGAAGGAAGGAATACGAAAAGGAGAAGGCAGGGAGGTTAACCAGACAGCAGTCCGGTTGGCTACCCTACGCTGGGGGAAAGGGAAGGGGAGTAGAAAGATGGGAGAGACAGAGAGAGAGGGGGGAGCGAAAAAAAAAAGGAAATGATCAATAAATGCACTGACGCGTATGTGGCGGTGGCACTGTAAAAATAGTCACAAGCGCTCACAAGCGTTCACACAGGCCCGTAGTCCTTAAAAAGCACAAAAGTGCTTTAACTGCCTTGTGGGCCGACGAGCGATGGGGACGGTGCTCCAGAAGCATCTGCACGGAGAGCGGCCGATCGTCCAATCGTCGCATCGCATTAGAAAGAGTTCGTCTTTCGGAGGCAAATCGAGGGCAGCGGCATAGCAGATGATCAATGTCTTCCTCAGTACTGCAGACCTCGCATGCCGCACTGTCGGTGATTCCAATTAATGTTGTGTATGCCTTCGTGAAGGCGACTCCCAACCAAAGCCGACAAAGAAGTGAAGCTTCACGTCGACGAAGTCCGGATGGAGGTCGGAGTTCCAGCGTAGGGTTTATTTGGTGGAGTCTCGTACGTCGTATACTTGGCATGTTCCATTCCGCCAAACAGAGACTACGTGCCAGGTGACGAAGCTGCCTCGCAGCGTCTGTCCTGGAAAGAGGAATCGGAACGGTTGTCTCTTCTTGATGGGATGTGCGAGCAGCATTGTCTGCGGAAACATTGCCACTGATCCCGCAATGACCAGGTAGCCACTGAAAGTCAACCTCGTGGCCTTTTTCTTTGACGCGGTGATGAATCTTGAGAGTTTCGTACGTAAGCTGTTCATGGCATCCGCGTCGGAGAGGTGACCGCAGGCACTGTAACGCCGGTTTCGAGTCGGAGAAAACAGCCCATCTGCTCGGTTTCTCCGAATCGATGTACTCTAGGGCACAACGCAGAGCCGTAAGTTCTGCCGCCGTAGATGTAGTTACATGGGATATTTTGAGTCGTAGGGTTATTTCTCGTGCTGGTATCACCACCGCACCGCCGGAACTGGATGCCGTGGTCGACCCATCGGTGTAGATGTGTACGTGGTTACTGTAGGTTTCGTGCAAGAAAAGTAGGCTCAATTGTTTTAGTGCTGGGGTGGATAAAGCTGATTTCTTCTGCAGCCCTGGAATTGTTAGGCGTACTTGTGGAAGGTACATGCACCACGGAGGAAACACCGGCTTCTCCGCGGGCGCATACCCTGATGTGAACGATGCGCGATGGGCGTAGACAGTTGCGCTAAATGTCGTACGGGGCCTTTCCGCAGCGAGGCTTGCCAGGTGGTGGGAAGGATTCCTGGCATATTGCCTGAGGTAAGTGCGCATGGTCTCAACGGTGATGTGCGTCGTGATCGAGTAGTCCTGAGCAATTGCAATGGTTTCAGCCGTTGAAGTGCAGCGTGGTAAACCAAGGCATATCCTAAGAGCCTGAGCTTGAATGCCTTGTATCGTACGAAGGTTAGTTTTGCAGGTATTGGCTATTGCAGGTAGGCTGTATCGCAGGAACCCGATAAATAATACCCGGTACAGCTGCAACATAGAGTGTATGGATACTCCCCAAGTTTTTCCTGCGAGGAACCTGAACAGGTGACAGATAGCGTTCAGCCGCTTTTTCACATAGTTTACGTGAGGAGTCCAAGACAGGTCTCTGTCGATTATGACTCCCAAGAATCTGTGACTCCTGCTGGATGACACACATTGGCCGTTAACTGATATGCCGTAAGCGGACATTGGCTTTCTGGTGAATGCCACGACTGCACACTTTTCACTTGCGATTTCGAGTCCTTGATTACGCAGGTAGCGAGATGTCACTGTAGCTGCCTTCTGAAGTCGAGCGCGAAGTTGAAGCCGCGTCACAGCTGACGACCATATACAGATGTCGTCAGCATAAATGGAAAGTCGTACGCTGCTTGGCTGGTTGTCGACTAGTTTAATGAGCGTCAGGTTGAACAAGGTCGGGCTTAGCACTCCTCCTTGAGGGACACCACGGCTGCCATAATAATCGGGTGTCGGTCCATTCTCTGTCTGCACGTGAAATGATCGCTTTTGCAAGTAGCTGTGCACCCACATATAGATCTTGCCACCAAGTCCTACCGCTTCTAACGCGCTTAGGATGGCTTCGTGGGTGACATTGTCGTAAGCCCCTTTAACGTCGAGAAACAAAGCAGCAGATAATCGTTTGCAGGCCTTCTGGTGTTGGACGTATGTCACCAAGTCAACCACATTGTCTATTGACGAGCGACCGCGTCTAAACCCGGCCATAGCATCTGGGTAGATATCGTAGTATTCTAAGTACCATTCTAGTCGCGTCAGGATCATCCTTTCCATTACCTTTCCCACACAACTAGCTAGCGCAATCGGGCGGTACGAGGTAATGTCCAAAGGCGACTTGCCAGCTTTGAGGAGTGGAATCAGGCGACTTGATTTCCATTCCTGTGGAACCATACCAGTCTGCCAGGAGTCGTTGTATAGCAGCAATAGTACCTTCCGAGCTTGAGGCCCTAGGTGACAAAGAGCACGGTAGGTTATGCCGTCAGGTCCCGGCGCTGAAGAACGCCTGCACAAAGCCAGCGCAGCGTTTAGTTCTTCCATAGAAAACGGACACTCCATGCGGGGATCACGTGCAGCTAGTGGGCAGTCGGGCATTCCCATCCCCGTTTCTGCGGGATTTGCCTCGCCGGCAATCCTTCTACAGAAAGATTCTGCGACGTCCAACTCCGTACACTGTAGATGTAGTGCCACAGATTTAAACGGGTGGCGCTGACCAAGGGTTGTATGCAGACCACGAACAGTTCGCCATATAAGCGACAAAGGCTTTCGTGGATCCAGAGACTCACAAAAAGATACCCATCGGCGCGAAGCCAGCTTGTTCATGTGACGCTGTATCTTCTTTTGTGTGCGTCTAGCCAATCTCAAATCATATTTTGACTTTGTGCGTCTATATCTTCGTTCCGCACGGCGGCGAATTGCTCGAAGCTTCTCGAGTTCAATGTCAAAATCGGTGCGCGCTGAAGTCATCGAAAGCGAGCGCGTGGTAGTCTGTAGTGCACTCTTCATTGCGTCCACTAGGTTGAAGGGTGAGCCGTCACAACAGTCCTCCAAGATTGACTTGTAATTTGGCCAGTCGGTGCACGTGATGGCTCTGGAGCACTTGGAGCTAGTCAGACCTTCAATCTTCAGATATGTTGGGATGTGGTCGCTACCCCGCGTTTCCAAATCCGAAAACCAGTGAACTCTTCTGGCGAACGAACGTGAAACGAAAGTAAGGTCCAGGCAACTACTGTACGCTGGTCCACGCAGATAAGTAGGACTTCCATCATTCGAGAGGCAAAGTTCGTATTCAGAGGCAAGGGACACCAATTGTCTCCCTCTAGTGTTCACCTTGGTGCTTCCCCATAAGTAATGGTGGGCATTGAAGTCGCCAGTTATCACCCACGGCTGGGGAGTCGATCTCAAAATTCCGCATAAGCGCTCGTAATCTAGACGAGCTGATGGAGATATGTAGGCTCCAAGAATTGTGAACGTGATCTTGTTCTTCTTCACTGTTAGACAAACGTATTGGTTTTCTTCGTCAGGTGGTACTGGGTGATGAACGTAAGTCAAATCGCGGCGTATAAACATAATAACCTTGCTGCACTCTCCGTGGGTGGAGGACATAAAGCATTCATATCCGGATAGTCTTATAGGAGCTGACAGGTTGGGCTCGCAAATCACAACGATGGGGAACTTGTTGGTGAATACATACTGTCTAAAGTCGGACATGCGAGGCTTAAGCCCTCTTGCGTTCCACTGAAAGACGGATGAATTCTTGACCTCCGCACGGAACGATAGCATCTCGCGGGCCATGGTTTTACCCTAGAGCTGCAAGCACCGGACTCAAAGTGTCCAGCACCTGCAGCGCGCTCTGCGCAGACGGTGTCTTAATGTTGCTCAAAAGAAGGCGCATTGCGCTCATAAGTGACTGCAACATGACTATGACTTGTCGATCTTCAGTCGTCTTTGCATCATTGGCTCGTGAAGACATCGAGGGTGGCGGGATCCGATGTGACTCTGAATCAGGTTGCGCTCGTGAAAGTGAGGGCCACTCTTCACCAGGTGCGAGTGTTGACCCTGCCTTTGTTTTCGTTGTATCCTTCTTTGCAAAGTTTGGCGATCGGTGGCCAGTTGCTTTGACGGTAGATGGCGAGTCTCTATCGGCAGATGCGACGTTTCGTGATCTGTGACGATGCCGTCGTCGCCTGACAGTAGCAGCAGCCTCTCTGTGTGTTGAATTGTCGCGCACCATACGTTTGAGTACCGCACGCTCGTTCCGCACTCGTGGGCAATCCTTAGATGACGCTTCGTGAGCACCATGGCAGTTGGGGCACTTTAACACAGTTGCCTGGCAGACGTCTTCTGAATGGGGTTCAGCACACCGCGGGCACACAACATTGTTGGTACAGACACCTTTTACATGTCCTATCTTGTAACATTTGTAGCATTGAAGGGGCTTCGGTATGTATGGACGGACTTGGTGGCGAACGTGGCCAACTTTGACGTGTGACGGAAGGCTGTCGCCCTCAAACACAAGCTTCAAGCAACGTGAGTGGCCGAGCCTTGCGATGTGCGTGATGAGGGCACCTTCTGTAGTTGGCTTTATCAAAACTGGAAAGTCGTCAGTTGGGATGGAAACGTCGACATCATAAATGACGCCAACACTGCCGTTACAGCCTGTGGGGATCACTGATCTCACTTTGACATTGTCAATCTCTGTCACGTTCCGTAGGCTTTGCAGCGCGCTACGGTGCAGAACATCTACTGCCAGGACATTCTTCCGTGGGTTGATCCTCACGTCTTTAATCTCATTTGGCACAAGCCCCTCGAGAAATGCAGAGAGGACTTGCCTGTTTAGCAGGCGTAAATTGGCCGCAGGGTCTATGGCCATGAAGAGCATAGTGTGCGGCCAGCGCTGTGGTGTAGTCTTCACGGTGGATACACTTGCCGACGATGATGTCCGCAGCAGTCTTCTTTTTGCATTTCGGCTCATGACAACCGTGAAGTCGTCGTCCGATGAGTCGAAGCTGTCCGAGTAGAACTCCGTTGCCTCGCTGTCTGTGCCGCTTGAGGCATTCCCCCGTTTTCTTGACGCTGCCGGACGTGACTGTTGCGCGCCAGGAAGGTCCTTGGAGGCTTCTTTATCCATTCTTGCATGAAGGGAGCGGCAGCTCCCAGGATTGGTAGAAAAACAAATCGAAAAAATCGAGATACAGGTACAAGCGTTCTATGAAAGAATCACTTCGTCGTCGCTGAAATCCCCACCGCACGGCCCTGGTGGTTCCATTGTGATTTCGGGTAACTGTGCCTGGTATCGGCTTACGCACTTCTTTCAGGAGCGGCCCACCTTACTTGAGAAGGTGAGGACTGAGCAGAGACACCGCGGCAAAGAGGGCCTAGGAAGCTTCACTTTTAATAAAGTAAATATGCTTGAAGAGCGTACATGTCGCAATGCATGAAGGGTACCGTTGGTCGTTGTGCTACGTAATTCGGAAATGAACAGAGTCGGCAATCAACGCTTCTTTAGGAGCAGTGAAAACAGGAATCGCTATACGAGAGCTTTCCCGCTACGTGCGAGCAGGGGTGCTAACCTGAACATTGTCAAATTCAGCCATGTTATCAAATTCCGCCATTGGTCAACTCTGATTGACCCAGAGAGCTGCTACGGCCTCTCTGATTGGCTTAAAATGCCTCCATCACAAAATTCGTCAAGGTGGTGAAATTTGACAGTGTCCAGAATGGACACTGTCACAGCTCTAATGGATGCTTCTGCAGCACTGAAGGAGGACAAGGAGGTACATGCATGTCTGCTTGATCTGTCTCGTTGTGGCTGTGTTTATTCCGCACTGCAGAAACGTAGAATATCGCAAAGCTTTTCTTGCTTCAGTATGTCCCTTCTGCGCCTTTCACTACGAAAGCCTGTTCAAGTCTCCGACAGCTCCGACCTACTATTAGCAGCGTGAGAACACGTGTCTCGAAGTATACCTATTGGCGGGTCTGCTGATAGCTATAGCGGATGCGAGCGCACGCCACAGACAGACGCTCGTCTCGAGTCGTGCGAGTCGTGGGCTTCCGCCAAACGCTGCGAGCTGACACGGGTTACGCAACGCGGACTGACCGACACGAGTGGTTAGTTTCATTTGCTGCAGGAGCTCTGCGCTGCAAACGCCACACAGCTGTCTGACTTATAGGGAACCCAAGCTCAAGTTTGCGGCGCGACGACAGCGCCGCGCCAGCCGCGCTGCGGCTCTGTCGGAAAGCTCTGAACCTTCTGCTCGGCCGACTCAGCCCCTTTCACGGTAGCGGTAGCGCACGTGCGCACGCGTTCTTCTCTCGGAGCGGCTAACTGGGTGCCGTCAGCTGGGTACGTTGAACCGAGAGGCTTGCTGTGCGAAGCTGCGCATTTCCGCGATGGCAGAAGCGACCCCGCGGAAGCGCAAGCGTGGTCCGAAGTATTGCGGTTTAGCGGCCAGCCACAACAGTGCAGACCACACCAAGGCACACGATTCACGTGTTAAACTGTATCGTTTCCCGGGCGTGTCGTACGAGAAATAAAGGCGGCAAGCGTGGATAGCTGACAGCGCTCTCTCGCCTTCTAGTTTGGCTGTCTGAGTTCATCGCTTTCGTTCGTTCCGACTACCTGAATCGGTAAGTAACGCGGCGCATGCACGCAGCGACTACATTAATGATTACTCGCTGTCTTCTCGTATTGTTAAAGTCCATTTACGGTTGTAGGTGAAGCAACTTTGTGTTTTGATTCCCCGTGTTCGTTGTGTTCGTAAGACCTACCCGCCGTTGTTGAACGTTCACATTCGCGTTATACCGTTAGCATTGCGCGGTTGGTTGAATTCAACTGAACTCGGCACATTGTCAGAAGTTCGGCGCCTGCATTTCACGCGTCGGGAAGGCTGCTTTATCACGCCGGAACGGACGTCTGTGCATTTGCAGCAAGCTTTGACATCGTTCTGCAGGTTTGCTTTGTTTTTGTCACTTTATTAGGGTGATATATATTTAAGCCGCTAAATATAACTGGCACTTAATACATGCTTTGCAATTGCAACCTTGAAGTAACCACCTTCTGACTTTGTGCGATTTTCTAGCCGCGTTCACGCAGCAGGTTTTATACGCCTGTCAAGTCGATATCATAAAAAGAGACTGCAAGCATGACGCGAGAGCCGAAAAAACGAGGCGAGCAGTTCATCTTGCTTCACAGTGGTTAAAGCTCAGCTAGCTGCCTCGCGTCTTAATCGGCGGGTGATTCTCCAGCGGCACGGAGGACTTGACTCTAACCTTCTCAGGAAGCAGTGCCATGGCCGTATAATCTTTTTTTCGCACGCCGCAAACGTGTGTTCACGAAAGTACACGGCTGCTACTGTAAGCATGCCATATCAAAACAACAATCATATGATTCGTAGTCCACGCCGCAGAACATCGATAGCGTGTACGGCTTCATTTCGGAGTGCATGTGGACCATTATTCATCTTTAACATGACAGAATGAGACTTACCTCGAGGTATACGTCCTACACGGTGTAATCGCGACTTGGGAAATGCATTTCGCTTTGAGTTGGGCGTCGTTGTCGTCGATCGTCTGCTCTTCACCGTTAACGTGATTGACAAGCCTTTCTCATTTTATCAAGTTCGCTTTTCGGAAGTGCCAGTCAAGCTTGAAAATCCTTTTGAAGCCGCACTGCAAGCGGTACATTGTGAGGCGGCGCAAGTGCACCGCGAGAGCTCTGCACGTGCAAAGCGAGCGGCAACGCGATGGAGAGAAGGGAAAACGCGCGCTGCTAACACCCCAGTTTCTCTTTTTCTGCCAGAAATGGCGCTGCCTGTCAAGAGCAGCAGCGCCGCTAAGCGTTGCTTGGGAAGCCTATATCTCGACCATTTGAGCTGCTTTCCGAGGGCACCACGTGCTCATGGGCGCATTTCACAACTCCTGCTCATCAGTAGACACCTTAACTCGTGATGCGACCATATGTCTCAACTTCGTCGCTTTTTCTTCTTCTAATTATTATTATTTTGGTGCAGAAAGCATGAAAAAATTGCTGCGGCTAAAAACTATGTGCTCGTATACTGTAGCGTAGACGGAAGGGGGAGGCTCGCGCTCGCACGAAAAAGCAAGGAAAAGTGCAAGGAAAAATGGCGATACTCCATGCGCGATGTAACGAAAGCTTGAATCTTTTCGATGGTCAGTTTCTTTGTTCGTTTTTCTTCGCCTAAGCTGTATGAGAGCCTATATTCAGAATTGTACAAAACATACCCTGCTGTAGTCGATGTTGATGTAAATAGACAGATTAGATTCGACATGAATCCGACAGTTTCCGAACGGCATTTTAGAAAAGTCACCTGCTGTATTCATTGAAACATATTGATTTTGATAAAAACAAGAAGTAATATATCGTAATTATTGGTGGGAGGGCAGAAGGAAAAAGAAAAAAAATTTGAATATAATGCTTTTTTCCCCTCGCGCTACATACTAAGCAGTTTCATTAGCATGCCAAAGCCGTTTCTCTTCAAAGCGGTACTCCAACGTTACACACTTGACTTTGTGTAGGACACAATAAGATTTCTTATATCATTAGCTTCAGTCTTATTATACTTAAGCAGGCGCTGCTTAGAAAAGGCGCGGAGGATATTTGTTTCTCTTTCCAAGTTCTGTGCGACATTGTATCATCCCCGCGTTCAAAGTCAAAGCTGTCTGTGAAGTTGTCTTTTTCTTCATTTGAGTAAAAAGAAGGGCTTGTCCTTTTGTACGTTTTCAATCGATTAGAGAATTC
Source organism: Rhipicephalus sanguineus (assembly GCF_013339695.2). Lineage (NCBI taxonomy): Eukaryota > Metazoa > Arthropoda > Arachnida > Ixodida > Ixodidae > Rhipicephalus > Rhipicephalus sanguineus. The sequence goes on from NC_051176.1 coordinate 157,813,684, forward strand.
TAAATTTGAATACGTCTCAGAGGTTGAGAAGAAACTTTTATTCATTCAATATTTAACGAACAGTTTGATCGTAAATCACAAGTATATAAGGCAGAACGGTTTCTCATTGGAAATTATTGGCATGCTTGACATCGTTTTCTTGCCGTGAACCTATGTTAACTTTTCAAGTCCTTCAATACGTTGAAATTTTAAATTACATGATTCAAAACGTAGTTTCGAAACAGGCGCACCTGCGATATTATGTTCCTTAAAATGATCCCTGCTGTTAAAGATATCACACATCCTAACTATATTCTAAATGCTAAGAAGAAAATGGATAGATTGAAGCTTTTTATAGTAGAATCGTTTAGGTGATTCAATAGTGAAGGGCGTTACCAATCACACCCATTTCATTCCTTTGTTTATTTATTTCGCCGGTAGGAGACCAATTTAAGCTGTTAACCGGGGCTTGCAAGCAAACGCTGGAAATATGCAACTGTTCCCGAACGCACGCACTGTAATAGATCTTTGAGAGTTGTATTTTGATTTACAACATTGCTCTTACAAGTTCTACCGCCTTAACATTTCACTGCGCGTGAAAAGCGTCAAAACTATTTAAAATGCTCACATGATAGATGACGACTACATTCCGCGCCTCAGCGGGAATATATTCTCAGGTGAACAATTTTGCTTGCACCTTGTCTTGCATTGGCTTTACCTTTTCACCTATGCGTTTAATTTGGTCTTGCGGTTGAGTAAGTCGCGATCGCCAGCGTAAATCTCCAGTCTATAGGAGGCACTGGCCAAAACGAGCTTTTTTTTTTTCGTCTCCATACGCTATATGTTTGGAGGAGAGCGACCATGGGTCAATATACAGCTCACTGTCTTATAACGTAAGTTCAGCCCAAAGTAAGATAAAACGCGCAACATTGGCAGACGTCACGGATGTAATTATTGACTTAAGTCTTCGCTTGTTGCCATACTGTGCGTGTGCTCTTTCTCGCGCAAGGCATGTTCTCAACATCACGCATTGGATGTCATTTGTTATTGTTATTGCAAACGCGTGCGAACAATGACTGCACTGTAGTTCGAAAGCATCTTCGCTATCTATGCGGGTAGCATCCTGCATACACTGTGCCCACGTGCATTATATAGCCTCGACTGAACGTGTCCGTACATAACTCGTCTCGTACATAACTTGCGATGTCACTCTTTACAGGCGCCCGCATAAGCTCACCGAAAACCACCTTTTAAAAAGAATTGTTTCTCAAATACTATTTTCTTTCAGTGGAGTAGCATACTGTACCATGCGCTGGGTTATTAGTAGCAAATATAAAGCTATGCGCAACCACTGGAAAGCAGATATCAGAAAAAGCGAAAGCACTTTCGGAGCCACTGTAACTGCTCACTTGTCGGGACCAAAACACTGAAAGGAGGCGCCTAAAAGCTCGTTAATTGGTATTTCACAGAACCGGAAAAAATATTCGAATTCACCGAATGCCGAAGTATCGAAACTGTTAAGCTAACAATAAAACAAGTATCTATTACATCAATGTATTTTCATTTTCTTGATGACTACGTAAATCCAGTGCTTATTTCGCACAAGAGCAGCGTAAAAGCTGCAATTTTCGTCATTCGCGACTTCGTTCACAATGCGACCGCGGCTCAACACCCCCGTGTATTAAGCCGAAATGTGTCCTGAACCCATCGATTACTGCACGCCGCCACCACCAACACCACCATGCGCACGTGACGATAACTTTTTCGCCGGAAAATTGGCCGGCAACTGATCGTTCGTCCATCACAAGTGTAGAAAGCGAGTTTTATGCCCACATGCAGATCGTGGCTGAAGCTCTTCATCTTTAACAGCTTTCCACAATGTTTGGGTTTTGTCACATTGCGTGCGCACTGCCCGAAGTCAACACAAAGCTACTGAGTGCCGTATCCGCTGAGGACGAAACCGTGGTCGCTAAAGACGCGATCGTATAAGAGTTCACGCAGTTTTGAAGGCGGGTGCGCGGCTGGCCTACGTCCAGATTCGAAACGAAACTGCTAAGCACCGCACTGTTGCTGAATAAACCTGGCTCGCTAATGCACGATTATGGATGGCGACACGCAGTTCTGAAGGCACGCGGCGAAAACGAAAATGCTGCTTGTCACACCTTTGGCCCCAGTCGTCACCTACGCGACCATAGATATAGAGCTGTAGGGATCGCGCCGTTCGCGTGCGCCAGTGAAATCGAAAACGAAACATGTTTGCTGCAGCTGCTGAAGCCTTTAGCCAACAACGCGATTGCGGTAAGGTTGTGGATGGCGGCCACGACATTGGCCACGACTTTCCGAAGGCCCCGGCCGTGTCGGTTGTTCGCGAACGCCGTTTTCGCTCCTTGGAGTCGCACATTTGCGGCGCTTCGTGCTCGGCGGGCTCCGAGCATCGTCCGAATTAACCGGGTTGCGGCCAAATATGACAGAATTAACGAGAGTTTGGTGCCATAAACAATACATATGCTTGCCGGGACCAGAGAGCAACATCCGAATTATCAGACTTTCAGAATTAACGGGTGTGGAATTAACGAGCTTTTACTGTTTATTTAAAGCCGTATTTTCTTCGGCGGCCATAGCTGCAACAAAAAAATCACTTACTATACTTAAACAAGGATGCTGTTGCACGCAAACAGGCAAACATTAGTCGTTCTCAATAGATGACTACGACTAGTCGCTGTGACAGCGCTGACGCTATAAACGGAGCAGACAGAGCTGAGCAGACGCTTCCTGCTGCTCTCGCATCAGTGCGGGACCGAAACTTGATATTACGTGATCTCCTAGCAAAACAGGGCATGTCGAACCCCCAACCATCTCGGCTGGTTTAGTCTTTGCGCCCAGCGCAGATTACCAGCCGAGTGCACCGCGTGCCAGCCCAGCCGGCCTCGGTGAGGAGATGCATGCTCAATAATCCGGAGCGCGCTTCTCAGATAAGGAGACCAAAGAAGAAAAAGGAAATTACGGCTGACATTGTATATAGCGTCAATGCGAATAGCATAACGATGCTCCGTCAGCGTTGCGAAAACGCACTAAGCGTCTCAATGGGCTGGCTTGCACGACTAATATTCTTGAGAAAATTATCAGCGTTGTGTAAAATGCGCCAAGCTTCTCAACGTTTGCTTGCATGCGGGACGTTCTTAAAAGCGTTACATTCAGCCCGATGAGGCGTGCTCCTGTAACGTCGTGGTTAGATCATCGGACTTCGGTGCTAGAAGTCCAGAGCTCGAACTGCGCCATCCAGACACGTTTATTTAGGTTTAAGGTTATCTGGGGTTTAACGTCCCAAAACCACGATATGATTATGAGAGACGCCGTAGTGGAGAGCTCCGGAAATTTCGACCACCTGGGGTTCTTTAACGTGTACCTAAATCTAAGTACCGGGCCTGAAACATTTTCGCCTCCAATGCAGCCGCCGCGGCCAGGATTCGATCCCGCGACCTTCGGGTCAGCAGTCGAGCGCCATAACCGCTAGACCACCGTGGCGGGGCTTTAAGGTTATCTGGTGAAAACATACACGCTGCGCTGACGTCACCCAAGCGCACGTTTGTGCGTGCGTGCGTGCGTGAGTGAGTGAGTGAGTGAGTGAGTGAGTGAGTGAGTGAGTGAGTGAGTGAGTGAGTGAGTGAGTGAGTGAGTGAGTGAGTGAGTGAGTGAGTGAGTGATTGAGTGAGTGAGTGAGTGAGTGAGTGAGTGAGTGAGTGAGTGAGTGAGTGACCGCGCATACATACGTACTGGTTAGATTTTTGTACCTTATTCTCCATTTGTAGTTCACGTGTGAAGTCCAAGACAGGTTTCTGTCAATTATGACTCCCAAGAACCTGTGGCTTCTGCTGAATCATATAAGGTCTCCGTTAATTGATATGCCATAGGCAGACTTTGCCTTCCTTGTGAATGCTACCACTGCACATTTCCCGCAAGACACTTCGAGGCCTTGTTTACGAAGGTAACAGGACGTCATTGTGAAGAAGCGGCTGACTGCTATATGTCACATGTTCAGATTCCTTGCAGGAAAGAAATGGAGAGTGCCGATACCATCTATGCTACAACTGTACAGGGTACTGTTTACTGGATTCCTACGGTACAGCTTACCTGCAATATCGAACACCGGCAAGACTAACCTGCGCACGATTCAGAGCATTCAAGCCCAAGCTCCTAAGATATGCCTTGGGTTACCCCGCAGCGCGTCAACGGCTGAAACCATTGCCATCGCGCAAGACTACTCAATCACGACACACATTATCACCGAGACAATGCGTACGTACAGGCGCGTGCAAAAGTATACGGACCACGGGATCGCGTGGCAGAATGTATCGACGCGCCATCTACCGACGCTGCGCCTGCTGTCGAGAGCACCACTGAAGCAGCGGTGCGCATGCGCGTCCCTACATATCAGATGGCCTCTCATGCCGCTCTGTCTGACGTGGTTATGGCGCTCGTAGGCAAAACGTCGACTGGGTGTCGCTTTCGTTGCTCCGTCTAATCTGCTCCGTTGTTTTACGAAGCGGCTGCGGCGGCGGGGCCGGCTCAAGCGCCGTGCGCGCGTCGCTTTTTACACCGGTCAATCAGCCTAACAAAGCATCGTAGAACCTAGTGAAGCCAAGCATACATGATTAAGTTCCTCAACCCAGCTCGTCTTTGTCGCTTTAAGCCATGTTCAGCTTAGATGTGCCTAGTTAAGCCAAAGTAAGTGTAGCTGAAACTTATGAAACCTAGTTGAGCATGGTATGTGGTAATAAAGCCTAGCATAAGTAAGTTCATTTTAGCAAATGCTAATTAAGCTTAGCCCAGCTTGCCGTTTTGCTGTTAGGCCAAGCTGACCTTACATGAGCGCAGTTGAGTCGAGGAAAGTATAGCCAAATCTAATTAAGCATAGTTTATCATGGTTTCACCCGATATAGCCAAGCATATTAAGCATAAACAAGGCAAGCCAACTTGTGACCAATTAAGCCAAGTCGAATTCCCCATCAGCCCAATGAAGCCAAGCTCAGGAGGATTACCCTTGACCAAGCTGAGACTAATTAGGATCATTAAAGCCTAATCAGCGTTAATTATGCCACTAATTAGGCCTATATCAAACCAAACACACCCTAGATACTCGAGTTTTACGTGGCATATTTCCTCAACGTTAATTAAACTAATTAACCTAATTAAGCGGTGTCAAGCTCCGCAATGCGTCTTCTTTCCTGCAAGGTATGTATGGCGCCATTACTGATGAAGCTCCACTACTGACGCCACTTTCACAGTCTACTACTTCAAAACTGTAATTCAGACGATCTTAAGAGCTATTTGCAGCGCGTGTCGATGAAAGCTATCGTCTGCGCTCATCGCTGCCAGTGATCACGAAGATAGGGCGTCGGGCTAAGCGTGCGAAAAATGAACACACAGTTCAATAAAGGAATTGTTACATCATATGCGGCTGAAGGCTTCAAAATATACCTCTAATTTGTGGCTGGGAAACCCCGTCGTTCATGCGTGAAATTATGAGGCGGAACAAACTCAGACCTAAAGCGCAATCTATATACGCGCTGGCGCCCAACGGGCAGCTATTTTGTCGATGGAAGCTGTCGCAAAAGGTGCACGCGCAAACTCAGGATTTAGTTGCCGTCTCCTGATGGCGCATTATTTGCTATGTTTTTGATTTTCGTAACCTAACCAAATGCATATTTGCAGACAAAAAAGGCGTACAATATACTGATGGATCGAAACAGGACACTTTAGGGCTAAGTATCCAAGATACCTTCATTCCCACCGTCTTCAGTTTGGGTTATATCGGTGTAAATCCAACTCGAACTGGTATGCCAAAAATTCGTTCTGAAGGACCACATTCATTGCGACGTGACGTGGTTATCTCAAGCAGCAGCGAATACCAGTCATTATGCTGGAAAATTTGGTGTCTTGTTTGAATCTGGTGAGCACGGTACAGTTTTGCAGCCTGTTTGTGCTGTGTAAATTTACGTGATTAATTTATATGAAACACCTTCTCTGCCGAGAGTGTCCTATGCGGCAAAGAACTTTCAATACCATGCTGAGTTAGCCGTAATTAGAGAAATTATGTCACATGACACGAGTGTCGCGGGCGAGCTTGGTTCGATCTCGCACAACACAGAGAAACGTAATTGAGCCTTTGCCTAATTAACACTACTTAGGGTTAACTGAGTTTTATTAGCGTCAGCTTGGTCAGCGGTAATGCTCCTGAGCTTGGCTGCAAGGGGCTCACAGGGAATCAGCTTCGATTGCTTGAAAATAACACGATTAATTTGATTTGCTTAATTAAAGCTAATTACGCTCTGATTTATTTTGGAAGTGCCATGCTCAACTATGCCTAATGATATTCATATCTAGACATCTTTACACCGCTTAATTAGGTTAATTAGTTTAATTAACGTTGAGGAAGTAGGTCACGTGAAACTCGAGTGTCTATGGTGTGCTTGGTTTGATATAGGCCTAATTAGTGCCATAATTAACGCTACTTAGGCTTTAATGATCCTAATTAGTCTCAGCTTGGTCAAGGCTAATCCTCCTGAGCTTGGCTTCATTGGGCTGATGGGGAATTCGACTTGGCTTAATTGGTCACAAGTAGGCTTGCCTTGTTTATGCTTAGTATGCTTGGCTATATCGGGTGAAACCATGATAAACTATGCTTAATTAGATTTGGCTATACTTTCCTCGACTCAACTGCGCTCATGTAAGGTCAGCTTAGCCTAACATGAAAACGGCAAGCTGGACTAAGCTTAATTAGCATTTGCTGAAATGAACTTACTTATGCTAGGCTTTATTACCACATACCATACTCAACTAGGTTTAATCAGTTTCAGCTACACTTACTTTGGCTTAACTAGGCACATCTAAGCTCAACATGGCTTAAAGCGACGAAGACTAGCTGGGTTGAGGAACATAATCATGTATGCTTGGCTTCACTAGGTTCTACGATGCTTAGTTAGGCTGATTGACCGGTGTAAAAAGCGACGCGCGCACGGCTCTTGAGCCGGCCCCGCCGCCGCAGCTGCTTCGTAAAACAACGGAGCAGATTAGATGGAGCAACGAAAGCGACACCCAGTTGACGTTTTGCCTACGAGCGCCATAACCACGTCAGACAGAGCGACATGAGAGGCCATCTGATAAGTAGGGACGCGCATGCGCACCGCTGCTAGAGTGTACTAGAACTGTTGAGTGGCGTGAACGCGCCTCGCCGCCTGATGCCTTCCGCGTCGACCGTAGCGGCGGCGCTGCAGTCGCTCGGTACTGAAGGCGCGCGGCGCGCTAGAACGGGCCGCAAGAACTGCTGGACGCATCGGCGGCACCCGGCTAATCGGCACTGATGTGGCTTTCGTTGCGTGTCTATCATTATTAAGCGTAGGAATTGTTGTCGTAAGCCTTGATGGACGAAACTTCAAAGCTTTTAATGGATGCCTGCTTCATAAATGCCTTTGAGAGATACTGCAAATCAGTTCTTGTAGCCGAAGTGACTGCTGGAAAGTACGCAAAATATAAAAATGAAAACGGGCTGACACCGACCGTGAATATTCACGATGTCAGTGTAATTGAGCCGAACTTATTGCTGGGCTATTAGAACAATTACTCTCAATTAACTAGACGCCGAAAGACCGCCAGAAGAAAGAGACAGAGGAAACAAAAATGATGTGTCTTATTCTGATTTCTTCTGCCCTAATGCTTTCTTTGGTGGTGATTCGGCGTCTAGTTTATTCAGAGTAACTGAGCTGCTCTAATGGAATTTAACTGTGCTCAGAAAGCTGTGAGCTGATAGTGTGCCGAAAGCACACCGAACATTTACCGCGCGTTGGCGAAGCTGCATGATGCGTGTACGGCGCGCATCTTTACAAATGCGCTGTAAATATGACTTAAACATTACGAGGGCTCAAAGGTATTGGAACTCAAAGTTCCAATACCTATATATATATATATATATATATATATATATATATATATATATATATATATATATATATATGTATATATAAACGTATATATATATATATATATATATATATATATATATATATATATATATATATATATATATATATATATATATATATGTATATATAAACATAATCTCGCAGAGCATACAGCACCACCGCCCCTCCTGGCTTCACTTTTGACATTTTACAGATAAAGCAATGTAATTTTAATACAAAACGTTGTCAAAAAGAAGTTTTTCTAATGGCATCGATAGAATATCAGGAAAAGTGCAGTATAAGGTGTGCATTGAAAATGAGAACTGGCTGTAATGAATTTAGGCAGAATAACCGACGGGCTATATTTACATTTGCGCATTTTAATATGCTTGAGATAACCCCTGATGCACGAAGTTTGTTCCTCGGAGGTGAACACACGCCTTCGGCTCGGCTTCCTGGTTCGCCTTCCTGGTATTTTAAACCCTCAGGGGTCGCATAACCGATGCATCGTAACCGCGGAAGCATGCTGTTAAAACAAGATAGCCTTTCGGCATTAAAGAAACGGTCCAGCACTGGCAGAACTCAGCCGTCACTAATATAAATGATGCGATAGAGTCATTTGTACTCCGGTTACTCATGAAACAGTCGAGCGCATTGGAGCTCATACAGAGATCAATGCTCTGGGTATATCGTATACAGACTGCCGGCAGAAGAATTGTAGGCTTTCGTCGCTGGTTCGTTAGTTCTTCGTAGTCACTTATAGTGTAGCGCGGCTCGAAGTGCTGCTTGCAAACTGCACAGCAGTCAGTGAGCAGCTAGATGCATGTGCGCAAAATCCGATTGTCACCTTCTTTGGGGGTCGGCAGGCTTCAAGAACAGGAAATATCTCGGCGCAATTTTGGCACGCCAGCATATTCACTCATGCACCATGACGCGTAGCAGGCGTTGAGACGCCGATTGAAGCTCAGTAATGCATTAAACGCGCTCAAAACGCGCAATTACACGCTTTCGTAGGCTGCGACGAGCGCGCGCCAAATGCAGACGCTCTCCACAGCTTCAGTACAAAGTGACTACAGCGCCGCCGCTACGGTCGCCCGTCGGAGCATCACCCGAGATGCGGCGCGGCCGCTTCGTTCGTTCCACTGCCCCCTTCTAGTACACTGTACCGCTGCTTCAGTGGTGCTCTCGACAGCAGGCGCAGCGTCGGTAGATGGCGCGTCGATGCATTCTGCCACGCGATCCCGTGGTCCGTATACTTTTGCACGCGCCTGTACCTCAAGCATTATGCCAGGACCCCTTCCCACCATCTGGCGAGCCTCGCTGCTGAAAGGCCCCGCACGACATATAGTGCCACTGTCGGCAAATATCGCTCATCATTTACTGCGGGGTACGCATCTGCGTCAAAACCAGTGTTCCCTCCGTGGTGCTTGAGCCGCCCACGAGTTCACTTAACGGTTCCGGGAGTGCGGAAGAAGTCAGACCTACCGACACATGCCCTGAAACAATTGAGCCTACTCCTTCTGTACGAAAACTACAGTAACCACGTCCACATCTATACGGATGGCTCGACTACGTCGTCCAGTTCTGGTGGTGCGGTGGTTATACCATCACAAGGGATAACTCTGCGTATTAAAACTTCACATGCGACGACGTCTACGGCGGCAGAACTCGCGGCTCTGCGCAGCGCACTAGAATTTATTGATACTGAAAGCCCAAGTAAATGGGCTGTGTTTTCTGACTCAAAAGCGGCGTTACAGTGCCTGCGGTCAGTTCTCCGACGAGGATGCCACGAACAGTTGACATATGAAACCGTGAAACTTCACCACCACGTAGTTCAAAAAGGCCACGATATTGACTTCCAGTGGTTACCTGGCCACTGTGGCATCAGTGCAAATGATTCCGCCGATCACGCTGCTCGCGCATCACATCAGGAAGCAAACATCGTCCCAATTCCGCTTTCAAGGACAGACGCTGCAAGGCAAATTCGACAACTGGCCCGCAGTCTCACACTGACGGAGTGGAACGCACCAAGCATAAGACATACCAGACTACATCAACTGAACCCTTCACTGCAACTCCAATCTCCATCCGGCCTTCATCGACGCGAAGCTTCGCTTCTCTATCGCCTTTTGTTGGGAGTTGCTTTTACGAAGGCATATACAACGCTAATCGGAATGACTGACAGCGCGGCATGTGATGTCTGCGGCGCCGAAGAAAACATCGAACACTTGCTGTGCCACTGCCCTCGTTTTGTCTCGGAGAGACAAATACTGTCCAACGCACTGCGGCGACTGGATGATCGGCCCATTTCCGTGCAGGTGCTACTACAGCACCGTCCACATCTCTCGACGGCCCACAAGGCAGTGACAGCACTCTTGTGTTTTTTGAGAACGACGGGCTTGTGCGAATGCCTCTGACTTGTGGTGCAATCCCGCACGCTGTAGTGAATGCACTGCATCTCTTCTCTCTCTCTCTTCCCTCCTCTCTATTTCTCGTCTTTCTATTCCCCTTCCCCTATCCCCCAGTGTAGGGTAGCCAACCGGAAGTGTTTCTGGTTCACCTCCCTGCCTTCTCCTTTTTCTGTTTCCTTCCTTCCATTCTCCATTTGTACATTGAATGAATGAATGAATGAATGAATGAATGAATGAATGAATGAATGAATGAATGAATGAATGAATGAATGAATGCTACCTTTATTCGAGGAGGCGGACAGTTCCTGGCCGTTGTTGTGGATTAGGTTGAAAATGGGTCTGGGTTTGAATAAAGAATATCGTACCATGCTATCGCACGCATTTCTGACGTTTTGACTCCCGCTTAGTACAATCGCTAAATTTCAAAACATTTCTATTAACTTTAACTTCGTTCGATCTATCCAACATTTCTTATTGGTTGTAAACTTTAGATTTGATTCTAGGTCAATTCCTCAAGTGAGTGTGAGTCATTCTTAAAGGAAAACACATAAACAAGCGTTCGACCCGGGCGACTTGTTATGGACGCCGCAAGCGTTGCAGACTCCAGCGAAAACCAGCCATAGTTGCTGGCCGTTAGCTCCGCTGCATCAGAGAGCTGCCAGCGCGCGCCAAAGGAGGATTCAGTGTCTGCTGTTGCGGACCGCGCTGGAGAAGCGGTTACAGTATACCGTGGTTTCCATTCCGATGGGTCCATCGTTGAGCATCAAACTGCAGCAGAATTTCGGTTGTGATTTCCGCTGTCGCGAAACGCCTTTATGTTGTTCGCACGTAAGAATAAGCGATCGACGGCTGCAGATAACACGAACGAAAGCAACCAGTGCGTGAGACGCCGCCTGGACAAGGGGTGGCGGTTTCACAAAGCCTTTGACAAGGAGACCTACGAGTTTAAGGCGGGCCAAAAGACGCAAATTGTTCTGAGCACCATGTCGGCTCCTGTGCAGCCCTGCAACGTGCACCGCTTCCCAAGTCCTCTGCCACTCTTTGGTGCAATCAGCGGAAGCGCTGTGTCCGCAGGTAAGCGGGTAGCAGCTTGCACATTCTAAGCGTACGTCTTAAGGACCGTTTGTCCAAACGACGTTAGATGATTCTATATCATCCACGCTCCTGAACGACGGCAGATAGGACGACTCGTCTGTGGGCCGCTCTCCGTTCGACCAGGGCGTATTCCTGATAACCTGAGTGCCCTGGTCATCGCCATGATGATGTGATCACCACTACTACCTACCACTACTGCCTTTCTCGTTGCTGCTGGACGCAAGTGCAAATAGTTCGCTCACACTTCCCATTTTGTATAATTTATATTTATGCCATTTATTGATTATGAGTACGGACCTGCACGGTCAGCGGTCTGCCCTCGCCTCTATTGCTATTTCTTGGCAGTACAAGTATTTTGCCGGTCACGAGAAACGCGTCTTGAGCCTATAACTACTCGTAACCGCTTTCTCTTTTTCTTTGTAATTGAATTAGGAGAGTTTATTGTTGATTATTATTTAAGCTACACAGGGCGTTACTGCTTGAAGGAAGCTGAGGAGATTTTAGAATTCGATAAAACTTCGTGGTTGGCAAAGACCGAAGTTATTGTAGACGATGTCGTAATTTTTTTCTGTGGTTGTTGCACCAGGAGCTTTAGAATACGCGAAATAAAAGTTTGTCTTGCTCTGCCCGCCGATAGTGTGGGCCTGGAAACCTACGTCATCTTCGGTTTCTTTGGCGGAGCCGTGCTGCCCTCCGACGGAAGGTTCCCGCCGCTCACTGATCCGAACTGCGAGAGCACTGTTTATGTGACGAAGGCTCAAATAAGTATAGCGGAATTGAAAGTTCTGCAGCTGGATTACGATATCTGGAATAAACGACAAACAGCCGAGCGCTACGTCAACAAGCGTCTCTCGTATCAAAAGGGAGAGTTGGGGTGGTTGGCTTGCGTTCATATTGAAACAGCGCAAAAGACGTAGGACACAGAAAGACTTGACAACACGAGCGCTGACTGACAACTGGATGCTTTATTCAAGCGAAACATAGAAAGAGAAGAAGAAAGAACAAAAAATGCGCACGCAACCTATGCACATGACAAAAGACTACACTTGTTACGTCATTACGTCTTCTCCAAGTACGTCAACTCGAATTCTATATAGTAACGCAATCGACGGTGCGCTGACACACGTGTCACCGTTTTTGCAGATAGCGAAGGCTTCAGCTATCTCTCTTATGCGAGAATCCCTGTGTCTATAAATAGTGGTCGTGCGACAGAATTCTGGGGTGCAACCACATGCGGCACAGTGGGCAGACAAATGTTAACCGTGGCTTCCGTGACTAACTTGTGACGTGCCGTTGCCGGAGCTAATCGAGGAGGCCACGCTTCAGCAGTGCTGCTGTTGCAGATAACGCGGGATACCGAGGATGACGTCACCGCGTTCGCTCAGCATCTCAAGAAGCCCTACAGCCGCAGCCCCTGTTTTTTTTGTTTTTTTTTTTTGCCAGAAAGTGCTATTTGCGCTCACTTTTGAGAACTCTCACATTCAGCAGGGATCAAGCTGTCCTTACACGCTCCAAACTTATTTTTTTAAGTGCGTCAGTTTCCCTTTAAAAGCTTTTTGTTTACTCGTCCTTGTTTACAGCTCTGGCGCTGAGTATATTTCGAAGCGACCGAAAAAGGGACGTGTGCCCACTCCAAGTGCTTCGCGGTTTAAGAGCTTCGGCAGCATGCATGTTGTTAGCGCTTGCGGTTATTGATCTCTTGCAACGGCCACTTTTTTTTTCTCTTTCGGGAGCAATAAGTGCGAAAATGCAAGCGCCCGTGTCTGGATTTCGGCGCACGGGTGATTAAAATTATTTCACAGCCCCTGCAGTGCCCCACGTAGACCACTCATAAATGTGTCGTATCCTAAATATCCCTCGTAGATCCCTCCAGCTGTGCGTCGCAGTGGCCTCGCGCCTCGATGCCAAAAATATTTTGCGAGTTAGATTAGAGAGTGCGTTCTAGTCTCAGCGTTTGTGCATGTTCTCATTTGAATCTATACCCGCCCTCTCGGAGCTTTAATTTTCTTTTTTACTGATGTGCGGCCGCAGAATGATAAGGTCGATTTTTTTCTGTTTTCCTCCACGTGCGGGTGGAAGTAAAATTGGCGGTGCCTGCGTCACGAAACGAATCGCCGCACTTCGTCTAAGAGATTAGACTAACAAGAAGCGACGAAAATACAAAAAGCGCGCCGTATTAACGCCAACGCTGAGTCAAAATGAAACTTGAGCTGGCGCACTTCCTTCTCTTGATTTTCAGCGAAATTCTTCGTGCTTAACTTCGGCAAGCCGGGCGTACAGAAAATATAAAGTTGCCGCTGCAGCGCCAGCGCACTTCAGGATAGGAGGATTATAGGCAACGAGCTCATACATATGTACCAGTCGCCGCAGCCGTCGCCTGAGCTACAAAGCCGCCTGGCTTCGTAATTAAACCTGTGGCGTCGTGTGCTTGTTACAAACCTGAAGCTCCAATTCCTAAAGTCATTTGTTACGCACTACTTTTTCTACTTAGCGCACCCTGAATTACACCGTGTCCCTCGCGTTTGCAGGTAAGCAGTGATGAAGTCTGTGTAGTATAAAAGTATGGGCCTCACGAACCGGTGAGTGACAGGGGGAGGGGGAGGGGGGGAGTAGTGTGAGAAATATTCTTCGCAAGAGAACAAGAAAAACGATTTCATCCAAGATTGGGCAACATGCCTGTGTAACACATCGCCTAAATATAATACAGCGTTTTATATTTGTATTTGTTTAGAAAGGTACACGTGGTATATCTGCTTTCTAACGCCCTCGATGGCGCGGGTTCGATTCCCAGCCACGGCAGTTCCGTTTCGATGGGGGCGAAATGCAAGGAACATGCATCCGTTTACTTAGATTTAGGTGTACGTTGAACCTCAGGTGGTCGAAATTTCGGGAGCTCCCCATTACGGCGTCTCTCATAATCATATCATGGTTTGATGACGTAAAACCCCAATTGTTATATATATCTAATGCCGTTGGTAGAAATTATTCAAGCTCCGCGCTGTTGTTTACTCGACAAAATTGATCTCCTGGTGCTAGAAACGCTGCGTGCATTCTACAAAATGATGGCTAAAAAGAAGGGAAAAAATCTTGAGAAATGTATAGCATAATGTTGGCATGAATGAAATAACGAATATTCCTACGGCGGCATAAAAAAATCCAGAGCCCTTGCTGACGGCAAATACATATAAACTGTGAAAAAATTCAATAAATGTCGCGAACATGTACACATATTAGACGAAATGTAGAATCGCCGCCGTACTTTTGACAAGCCGGAGTATCCCTGGGTCATGCTCAAATGGTCCAGTTGTGACCAAAACAAATCAAGTCACTTACGTGGTAATGCCATCATAACGTTATGTCAAAAGAAAGGATGTTGAATCAGTTGTCTAGCATAATTCACAGGCAGCTACTCAGGAGAGTGCCCATAAAATATTCTATGGTGACCATGTTTGCTGAATACGTACCGCATTCACTGACTTTGGGAAACGGGCCCCGCCACGGTGGTCTAGTGGTTATGGCGCTCGACTGCTGACCCGAAGGTCGTGGGATCAAATCCCGGTTGCGGCGGCTGCATTTTCGATGGAGGCGAAAATGTTTGAGGCCCGTGTACTTAGATTTAGGTGCACGTTAAAGAACCCCAGGTGGTCGAAATTTTCCGGAGCCCTCCACTACGGCGTCTCTCATAATCATATGGTGGTTTTGGGACGTTAAACCCCAGATATTATTATTACTTTGGGAAACGGTTCAATGCACCTCGTGTAGATGCTGTCCAGGAACGCCATTGCCCCGTTGAATAAGCGCACCTAATGGTACACACATTTCGTTATGACAAAGCAACAGTACCTATAAAAGAAAGCTTGCTGCTAGTGACTGCTTTATACTCCATAAATGTCTGCATAAACATTCTTTGAAACCGCAGATCTTTGAAAACGCTGCAGTCTCTAGGAACAGTGCAGCATGTTGCAGCTCTTCGTCTGTATAGCGTTGTCTCGTGCTCGTGCTTCACTGGATCCATCCGTGGTTTTTGCTGTGTCGTTTTTACCCCGATAATTGCTAAAGTGTTGTGCTCTTGTTCTCACCTTTTCACAACT
The DNA here is from genome assembly GCF_013339695.2 of Rhipicephalus sanguineus. Classification (NCBI taxonomy): domain Eukaryota; kingdom Metazoa; phylum Arthropoda; class Arachnida; order Ixodida; family Ixodidae; genus Rhipicephalus; species Rhipicephalus sanguineus. Next base: position 157,829,218 of record NC_051176.1, read on the forward strand.
CTTGAAAGCAGGGGCATTCCCCGAGCCTCCTTACTCATGTCGCCTCGGAATGGTTTCTCTAAATCCTTCCCACCGTGTATCTATGCTTTTTTAACAGCGGAACTGTTTAAACCGAGCGTTAGTCCGTCCGTCATTGACAAAAAAAAATGCCCCCACCTCCCCGAAGGGAATCGTGAGGAAATGCGAATGCATTTCTTGCGCCGAGAGTACACGGCGTAGTAATTTTAATGGCGTAAATTAATGACGAGACGAGGATTTATAGCGTGACCATTTATTTACACATTCATCAGCACCTGTTTGTGTTGTCACTGTACCTGACGGCCATAATCTCAGCCTTGTGGTCGCCGTTGGCGTTTCACAGCGGCGTCTCGAGCACACATTTCCGGATGTTCTGGAGAGGCGCCCAGCCAGCGAACGGTCGAGAGTGAGGCGCGAGCGGACGGGAGAGTGGGGCGCAGGGAGGAGAGAGAGCGAACGGCGAGAGAAGGAGCGGCGAAGCACTGGACCTACCTTCTCCTACGCTCTCTCGCACCACATGCTCTGGTCGCTAGGGGCGAGGATAAGCGCGCTCCCGCAGCTGTTGCTATGGGAGAGGGAGTGAGAGCGGAGAGATAACGCGGGGACAACGCCGGACGCCTTACATAGCCCGACTAAGAAATGCATTCGCATTTAAAAACCTCGCGGAGCGATGACGTCACCTCACGTTGGCTAGAAACCCCTGGCGCATCAGTGCATAGCTTCGCGCTTGCTTTGCGCTTGCTTCGCGCCTGCTTCGCTGTCTCGCTATCTAGCCCTTGCGTGACAAGGCCGGCTACTTGGCTCGAAAAAGCTGGGCGTAGCGTGCACTAGTGGCACAATGCTAGAGACACAGCGCCGCTGATCGGCACCTATAGCTGGTCCTGGCCCAAAGCTGAGCCCCACCGGCTACCACCCGGCAACGCTGCACTCGTCTCTGATGCTGGGGCACACACGGAGACTGAAGGCTGGCTTAGAGTGATAGAGTGGGACTTGGCGAGCCTGGGCATCGCCTCGCAATACTTGACGACACTCAGCAAAAACTCAACAATGCCTAGCAACGCTTAGCATAACCTCGCAATACTTTGCAGAAACTTTGCAAAACCTCGAAAGGCCAGGACCAGCTAGTGCCGATCAGCTCTGCTGTGTCTCTAGACTTGCGCCAGTAGTGCAAACTACGCCCAGTTTTTTTTTAATAATTATTAGTATTGCACTAATTTGTAACCCGTTTAGCGAAAGAGAAGTTTCGTTGCCCTTGGCGTTTAAGTGCATAATCGGACACAGCAATAGGTTCAAGCGGTAATGTTGTCGCACTAGGATCCGTAGCAAGCGTTCGTCACGGGACGGCAGTCCTTGCGTCCGCCTTGCGTAATATCGTCGTGGATTTCGCCTCTTTCGGAGAAACGCATCTCCTTTTGATGATTGTGAAATGTGCTTTCCTTGATTTGGTCTTCTTGCGCAAGCTCATTTTACGCAAGCAGCGGACATCGTGAGCGGCACCATTCGTGCAGTGCCTGTTCACTCACGCGAACACCATATATTCCGTACATTTGCCGTGTGGTGACATCGGGCCCAATAGCTGGTTGCCGTCAAGCTGATGCACAATAGTCGAGCGCGCGTTGTTTTTGTTGTCTCCCCGAAGCTGTCGTCCGTCATTCCGAATTGTTCTTCGTTGACATGCAGCAAAAAAAGGTAGCACATGGTGCGCGTATTCAGAATGCAACATAGTGTTGCGCAAGGTGGTAAGCAAACCCATGGTTGCGTGCTCCATCAGGACGATTCGATCCGTCGCCGAACTGGTACGCTCTGTTTCTTTTGCATTGTCTTCTACCTCCCAGCTATGGTAAAGCCGCTCTTTGCATTTATACAGCGATGTCTGCAACATTTTCACTTCCCAAATATTACCTCGCATTCCCGAACATCCAAATAGTCTTCTTTCGCGAGATCGTCAGATGCTTCTATATATACTGAAAAGAAACTGGTTTTCTTTCTTTGCACGCCTGGCATTTTGCGTAAGAATGAGACAACCAACATTCGAAGCCAGAACTTGTGGCCGTCAGCAGGAATTGCGGCAAAAACGACGTTGCGGCACTTTACTACCGCGGCCTTCGCCGCTGTCAAGTCGGTACTGTCTCATTGGTAGAGTTTGACAAATGCCAGCACTAAAAATCAGTCCACTGCGATGCTCCTGGACAGCGCAGGCACTTTGAGGAGATTTTTCTTTTTTTATCAATGCCCAAATAAATAATACGCAAACAGCCCTCAATGATTAGTTAGAGCAAAGCTACCAAAGGTACCGAATTTTGAATGCCCATTTGGCAGCAACGGTATGTTCTCTTGTCGGTTTGCTTTGTACAGAACATTTCGAGATGGCCGCACGCTGGTTTGCAAGTCAGCTGCGGCTCTGACACGAAGGGAAATTGAATTCTCTTTCTGTATTCCTCGACTTCCTTTCGTGCGCTTCGGAGCGTCAATACATTTTCTGTCGCCGCGTTGAGCCTCTGCGCCTCCTCCTTCTATAGTTTGCGAATGCATGCATCGCTAGCGGTGTTTCGTTCCCAAGGCACCAACTTTGCCACGTCTTCATTCTCAATTTCATTATAGATCAATCTTTTTAGACGCCTCATACGTCCTAAATAAATAATTACTGCTCTCAAACTACGTCACACGGCTAATTTTATTTATCGCTTTACCGATACACTCGATGATTGTCTCGTGTAGCACTTGGCAGGCTTCGAGAAAACACGCTCGCAAAACTTAGCTCTACGCAGTGCCGCTTTTCCTGATAATTCGGCCGTGAAGAAGCAACGAGGCAGCAGGGAGCACAAAATACAATCAAGTGCGCCGGGCGTGCGCATCCAGACTAATCTACTGCAACCCTGATGAGCCAAAGTCCCGAGGGAGCCAGTCGGCGCGTCACGGCCAGGCGTGCGAGTGTACTGTACGCTCGGCGGAATCGCTGTATGCGGAGCGCGCGGAGGAAGGTGTATAGACAGAAAAAAAAAAAAAAACACACACACGAAAGCCTCAAGGTGTGTGATACTAAAAGGCGTCTTACGGTTTCGAGTTTGTTTTCACATTGTTCTCAATTAGGAAACTCATTTTTCAAACTGCATTTGTTTCTATTTTCTCTCTCCCTCTCTATCTCACGCTGTCGCTTCGCTTTAAATCAAAGTATGAGCCGCCGCAAGAAACGGAAACGTTTTCCTTGGCTTCACAATCAACGCTCTTGCTTTTTCTTCCTCACGTTATTAGCAACCAGGCCACGGATTGCTGTATTCTCGGACGAGGCTTCATCGGTCTCCTTCTTTCGTCCTTTCTTGAAAATGGCTCCCAACCATGATACATCATTGGAATAGAAGATCGGGAAACAAAAGGAAAAAAAAAACATCTACGTTTCCGAGAAATTTCGGGGCGCTTCCTCGCCGTCTTTTGTTGTGCGACAAGAATTGATATTTAATAGAATCAGCCAGCTCCCCGGGCTTTTCGCGTGCTTCGGGAATTACAGCGGCACCGCGAGCGCCCAGTATCCTACTCGACTCGAAATTGCATCTCGTAGTTTGCGTCATTCGTTCTTATACATACCGCGCGTCAGCGTAATGTGTCAAGAAACTGGGAAGATAAAAAAAAGAACATTCAACTTCAGTATTGGAAAAAACCCTTACCGAACACTGAACAAGTGGAAAGTCCCAACACTCGGCTCTGAACATTTGCGTTGGCACGTGACTGATAGTTGAGCCGTTGCTGTGCGTACTGCGTCTAAACGACCAAATTGGACAAGAATGTTTTTTTTTTCGTCTCTCTTCCTCTTTTCCGTCTCTTCCTCTAGCATCATATTGCTATCATCGTAAAAGAAAGAAAATGCAAGACATGCATGTTAGTCTAACCTGCGAAAATCAAACAAGTTTGTGAAAAATTCAATAAAGTCTTTCCGAATTGTAAAGAAAGAGAGAAAGAAAGAAAGAAAGAAAGAAAGAAAGAAAGAAAGAAAGAGAGAAAGAAAGAAAGAAAGAAAGAAAGAAAGAAAGAAAGAAAGAAAGAAAGAAAGAAAGAAAGAAAGAAAGAAAGAAAGAAAGAAACTCGGTATGTCTCTGCAATTCAATTGTGAACTGTGTAAAATATACATCAGTTGCAATGCCCTCCAGATTGCGACTTCACAACTTCTACAGTAGAGGAGTTAATCATGTTTCACACGAAGTCAAACAGAGTATCGCCCAGTTCCGTATGCTCGCCTGAACTATTATGGCATTTCACAGAACCCGATTGTTTTAGCCCTCTCGGGAAGTCTCAGCAGACGCATTTTGTCAACGACCATTAAGAAAACGGTCAAAGCAACGAAAACCAATAGAAAAAGGACCAAAATTTAAACAAGTACAGCTTGCGTAGATTCCCCAAACGGCATATCTGTCCTCTCGTCAGCGAGTGACCATTAGCTGGTGAAAGAGCGTGTAACATATATATATATATATATATATATATATATATATATATATATATATATATATATATATATATATATATATATATATATATATATATATATATATATATATATATATATATATATATATATATATATATATATATATATATATATACGTGGAAAAAGGCGTTTGAAGACGCACAGAAAAGGCTCGGTTTTGCATTGACGTAGAGAGAGACGAAAGAGAAAGAAACGCTTAACTGATCCCATGTCACCTGACTACATTGTTTGGCTGAGGAGAATGGAGGAAAGCAAGGAGACAGAGAGAGGGAAAAGGAAGAGGCAGTCAGTGACAGCGCGATCGCAGAGGCGTGCTCGCTGACGGTCACAGGCAATACCGCAGTCCAATGAACTGCAAAAAGCACAGTTGTGGTTCTCTGCGTGCAAGATTACTTTGGCCGAGTTTCCAGAATTATTTCTTCGGGGAGAAATCTCTCGTCTAAGCGGCCTCGCAATTATATTTGCATTAAGACGCAAAAATTGAGTATAAAACTGGCAGACAAGTTGTTACGCCTCATTTCTTTTATAGACAATAGAAAGAACAACTACTACTTACTACAACTACTTACTATTACTTCTACTGTGAAGCTTCACAGACATGGCGAGGTTACACTGGCACGGATAATAACAGGACACACTCATGGAACACACAGCTATAGCTTTACTGCAACAAATCCACCCACGTGCACACATTACGGAGCGAGCCTAACCGTTCTGCATATACTAATAGAATGCCCCGGACTTCGTCGCCAGCGTGTTGTTCATATTATATACCCGGGCACCATACAGCCCCTCATCCATTCTTATTCTTAACGTGAAGAACCACTCTTAGATGCTGCAGCACTTCTTCACCTACGCTCCAGACATTTGGACCGACTGGCCGATGGGACATCTAACTCATACCAGACGTCATACCAGACACGTACGCCGGTGACATCCTTTATAGACAATAGCAAGAACAATCCTATCCTATCCGTCGAGTGCTTTCTCACAGGTGACGAAAAATCTGATGCGCCATACTTACGGATTGAAACCCGACATCACGCACACACACGAGTGACGTCACCGCAGTGCATATGTACGTCATATCAACATAAATAACATGTTAATAAGGCGTTATGAAGATGGGATTTGAGCTCTGGGCCAGAATCCCGGTGCTCTAACCATTGCGCTATTGTTCTTGCCTCCGTAGGCACATTACAGAACACCATTAAGAATGTCCCGCGCGCAAGTACGCGCGTTCCGACGCTTAATGTGTTTTCCAAAACGCTGATGGTTTAAGAAACTTCGATTCGGCGCGATGAAATGCTGGGCGTGTTTTCATAATGATGACTTAGGGTCGTCTAGTTTACGTTCAAACGGATGTAAGTATTTCTCCATCCGTTAAACGGATGGAGAAATACTTTATCAACGACAATGTTGTACGCATTGACTGTGACAATTCTTGTTCGTCTTGTTCTGATGCAATTCTTTTTTTTTGTATTTAAAAGGCCTTAAATCCCCTGCGAAGATGACTTTTTAGACATTTCATTCTACACTCCTATCCGTCGAGTGCTTTCTCACAGGTGACGAAAAATCTTATGCGCCGTACTTACGGATTGATACCCGACATCGTTTTTTAGAATAACGACTGCTATATGAGCAAGTACCCTTGATAACCGCGTCATGTCGCTGTAAATCTGGCCGCTAAAGGTAATGTCGGCTCTGTCATAGTGTTCTAGTCAAAATTACACCGATATCACATGAACTGTTGACGCTGGGAACCGTGTATTACCTAGACCTAAAATTTTCGAGTTTCAATCCGTCAGTACTGAATTCGTACCAAGTGAGTTTGAGCACTCACAATTTTTCAACCCTCAAGAATGTCTCTGCGAGGGACTCGGACGGGTCTTCGTGAAGTCACACCTACGGTTCCAATTTATACCTATGTATTTATTAATGTGTAAATAACTTTAGACTTAGTGAGCTAACATATAAGCGGAGCGTATGCATTTGTATTCTTGTGTTTTATGAGTTGCACTTATAAGTGTAGAAAAATGAGATGTTGCACTGACGATCTTTATTCTGAGAACACCCTGTAGCAATGAAATCTATTGATAATCACCATCATCATCATCAACAACAACAAGCTTGAGGACGCTTGGGCTTCGCCTCCAAGAGTGTAGAAAGCGATAGCGTGATCGGGCCCCGTTCGCACTGTTATGATCGGCCTGCCTGGCTTGGCGCCGCTTTGACGCATGAGACGTTGCGGCTAAGACTCCTGATTTCTTCCGGGTCAGCGGTTCCAGAGATGCACCAGGAGCGGCGACAACACGAAAGTCGTTCGTCTAATTGTCCCAGGTTGTCTGCGCCCCTCGTAAAACCCTTTGGGCACGCCTGACCGACTGACAGATTAGGAAGAGTTGTTGGCCGTCGAGGCGGCTTGCTTTGTCGTCAAGGTGCCCCGGACAAAGGGCCCAGCGTCTGGGAACCGTCTGCGGATGCATTTCCCACGTTCTCCGTGGGCCGCTGTTTCCACAATTCGTGGTCTGCCTGGCGCCGCATACCCTTCACTGCAACAGACTACGAAATTGACTTCCACGTAAGACTCAACGTCTTCGTGCTGTGCCGTGTAGTGCGCGGTGGGCAGTGTTTTTCCCTCGCCATGGGACGAACTGGGCGTGCCTCTTTCTCCTTTCGTGGGTTGGGAAGGAGGCGGCGTTTCACCTTCCCCTTTTGGGGGCGGAGGTGAAGATGGAAATTTTCATTGGACTGTCCTGGCCTCCATTGTTTTTTCCTGTAGGGAACCCTGGGAAGGCCCGGACATAAAATGCGAGCGCCGATGCGCTCCCGACAAGCTCTCACAAGTTCTCTCAAGCTCTCACGAGCTCCGAGAGCTTCCATGATGCTAACCCCATCATGTAGCAACACGCTACCTGTAAATAAACGTTACCGTTAACAGCTCCGGGCTCCTCTCCTCGACATCTCCCCGGTACTCTGGCTGGCTCCGGTCCTCTGGGCAGACCCCCGATTACATCAGCACCGTCTCGTCATTCGTTTGCCAGGTTTCGCCTCTAAAGGAACACGTCAACCGTGCCTACGTGGAAAATAATGTCTGTGTGCGCAATATTGGCCGTTTGAAACTCTCCTAAAATGCATGCCTACTGCGAGTGCAGTCGGGAAGTGCCCACTACGCCATAATTTGTCCTATTGTGAATCAGCAAAGTACCCACCACGCGGCCGTATATTGCGATGTGCGCAGCAGCACCCTTTGTTGATGCTGTTCCTGACGATTATGATTAATTACGCCCGAACGCTTTGTAATGAGTGTGCCTTTAAACCATCCACTCGTTGCGCAATTCACATGGTGCGACGCCTGGTGCAATTCTAAACATCTGCCACGCAATATTGCATATATTAACGAGACTCCTCGCACTCTACATGACACCCGTACATAGGTCGGCAAAAAAACTGGAGTTAACTGAATATATATTGCGCTTAGGGCTCACTCGGACTCCGACTCACCAAAATTTCCCTCAACCGGACTTACTCGCACTAAGACTCACTAAAAGTTTTCTCAACCGGACTCGCTCGGACTCAAGCTCCCCAAGATATTACTCACGCGGACTCATTCAGACCCAGACGCACGGCTCGATTCAAGTCTGAGTAAGTCTGAGTGCATGGACTCATGAGTCCGTTAGCGTGTGATTAGCTTCTCTGACAATGGTGCCAACGCCCTTTAACACCAATGTATCATACAATCGGTGCCCTATGTGGCGCCTTTTGATCTCGTACTTCCAAATACGGGTTATCAGTGGTTGCAATCTAGTAAGAACATTTTTATCGAAAGACGTGGCTCACACGAGATGTTTTTATCAGGAACTTCCCGTGAAATAATTTGCGAAAAGGGGGAAGGGCGTTGAAGGGATCGCCCCCTCCGTAACTTTTACGCATGTGATCGATAAATATAGAGCTGGCGTAGGAACGAACGCTAGTGCGCTGAAGTATGTGTGAGCAGACGTGTCTACAAGCATGAGCCGGCATAACGCTGACAGTAATGCTGAAGTTGAGTAGATAGCACCATAGTTCGGCAAAAATATGTGCAGCTCACTCAGACACACTCGTGAAATATATATTGCGCTGAGGGCTCACTCGAACTCAAACTCACCAATATTTTCCTCAATCGGACTCACTCAGACTCAGATGCACTATAAATTTTTCAACTGGACTAACTCGGACTCAAGCTCACCAAAATATTACTCACCCGGACTCACTCAGACTCGGACTCACGGCTGGATCCGAGTCTGAGTGAGTCGACTTATGAGTGAGCTTGCCGACCTGTGCCCCTGTATGATGTTATTTTTCTTTTTTGAAGCTGTTTCAAGCACCGGCGTCGCTCTTTGATAAAACGCCTGAATTCCACGCAGAAGGCTGGGTTCGATTCCCACTAGAACTGAAGATATTTATTTATTTATTTATTTATTTATTTATTTATTTGTTTGTTTGTTTGTTTGTTTGTTTGTTTGTTTGTTTGTTTGTTTGTTTGTTGTTTGTTTGTTTGTTTGTTTGTTTGTTTGTTTGCGCCAATCTCGATTTTTCGCTCACAACCAATGACGCCGACGCCGACACCGAAATTTTTGCCACACGGGCTCTTTAATGCTATCGCGTTAATAACAACTGCCAGCGCTTCGACAATATAGTCGCCTCCATGCGTCGTTGAGACAAACAGTGTTGACCTCGCACAGAGCGTCGGCAAACAAGGTTTACTGTGCGTCAGTGTGGGTACATATAACAGTCATATAAAACGCCAGTAAACGAAAAAAATGCCATTACAAGGATGACGGCTATTTCAGTACACTTGGTGAGGGAAAGTAACGTTTATAAACATTAGAATAATAATATAGCCGGCTACTCAGTTGTGTCAAGACATTTTATGCTCAGTAGCAGTGCCGTCTATGCAGCAATCTGAGTTTCAAAGGATTCAGAAGGGATGCGGCACACTCGCAAAGGGTTCTTCGGCATTTCAGGGTTCATCCTCGAGCAAAAATTACATTGAAAGGAAATGAATAGTTAGGCACGTTACACAATATTAATAAAATTCGGTTAGCTTCGCTTTCGAGAAATCAACAGTATTTCGTTTCAGAATTATGTGGCGCGTCAAGATTTCTGGCGTGTCCAGTACGCGCAAATTATGCACTGAGAGCACGGCGTAAGAATTTTTCTTACACCGTGATTAAGATAAAAAGGCTTCAAGATTTTCAACTCAGCAAGCTCTCTTGTATTTTTTTTTATTTTTTTTTTAGTTGGTGTGAACGAGACGATAGAACCTTAGCTATGTAATGTTCTTGTCTTGGTGCCGGTCAAGTGACTAAAATTTTTGCCCTTTACGAACAGCACGCTCGGCATAAGAGCAACGCTCTAAGGGGTGCGTTTGGAGAAGACATTATGGAGAAATCTAGAATTCATGCTTGCAGTAAAAACGACCATGAAGAAAATTTTCGGATTGCTCACGGAGCTTTAAGAACGTTGGTTTAAGCAATTAACATTAAAAATTCTAACCAGACGGTTCATTATGTCTGTTTATAAGCTTCCATGCATCTATGGGATGCGCTTAAAATAAGCCATTGAAAATGTTCAGGCTGCAAATTTGGAAGCGTTAATTGGAGCCCGCCAAGCGTCCAACAGCGCCGGCGTTGTGGCTCTGAGCGTTGTTCGGATGCTCTGGTGGAAGTTGCTCCTCGTTTTTGACAAAATTGCTCAAGAACCGGAAACGCAGGCTTTCCATGGAAACAATTCGATGATACAGCTAGGGAGCGCGCCGAGCAGTCGGATCTCTTGGACTGCAATTGTGCAAGGCTGCGCAACTCGGTAAATTAATTAGAGCGCGATGCGGCACACTCGCTTACACGCACACGAAATCCTTCAAAACACTAACGGATGCTCTGATTGTGCGTGTGTGTGTGTGGGGGGGGGGGGGGGGGTAGGCGTACATGCAAGCGTGCCGAATAACGCTCCGATGAGTTTAACGAGGTGAGCTACAAGCTCGCCCATGCAGCAGCAAGTTCTTGGAGGATGCACAAGTCTGCGTGTTTTGTCTAATTGTTTCTTTAAATGCTGTTCATGTGGCACACTTTCGTCATTCAGCGGCACAAATAAGTAAGCAGGATTGTTTTAACCAGCATTACCAACTGACAGCAATTGTCCTTATCGCATTCTCGTTCATGTCACTGTCCGCAAACAGTAACAACTATTTAACTGAGTCGCGGGCATTCACATTGTGCTTGCGAGTCAAAAGCAAATCGTCGTTGATACGTGCGGAGCTCCTGCAATGTTGTCGCTTCGATCAGCCATTCGCGCCGCGGATAATGAAGCGGAATGAAAGCGAACGAAACAAGTCGCCGCGAAGTTCGCGAAGCACTTCGTAAGAAATATGTTTGTTTTGCCTCGTTCGTCATTACGTGCCCGTTAGCGTATGTTGTACTTACTCGGAAGGGGTCGCATAAGAAACAAAAATAAAGCAGAAGCCAGAACAGCCAAGGATTACCAACGCCTGCGTCAGGGGCGTAGCCAAGGGGGGGGGGGGGGGGGGTTGGGGGGGTTCAAACCCCGCCCCCCCCCCCCGAAATTTTTCAGTTTTGCTTGCGTATATAGGCACGCACACATACAAACGCACGCACGAACATACATAAAGTATGGTTGAACCCCCCCCCCCCCCCCGAAAAAAATTTCTGGCTACGCCCCTGGCCTGCGTGCACGCGCAGGAAAAGAAATGAGAGAAGCAGCAAACGAAGCTTACGAGGACAAACAAAATCGCGGTGAAAGCAAACATGTTCTAAAAACGCGGAGCTTTCGGAATCAGAGCCTCGCCTTCTGAGCAGTATTACGCATACGGTATACAAGCACTTGCCTGTCGCGCCTGAGTCGCCTTGCGCTGGCAGCTGTGTTCGAGATGGTTGCTTCGATGAGGGCGCTAATTGCAGCGCAGCACACAAACATTGATCCTCATTTCTGTTGCATAAATCCGCAGCCTGAGGGAAGGAAAACAATGCTGCAGTGACCGTGATGCGAGGAGGCGATTAGGCGCGACCCTCTTCTGGACGCCCTGCTCATGACGTGCCGTCGACTATATCGATCTCGTGTGCTTGCTGTTGTCGTGCGCAACGGCGCTGCCGATCTGGGCTACCTCGATACCGTTAAAGCTGATCCGTTTTCAGTCTCCGCATATCGCGCCTGCTCCCAGTGCCACTGTGCGTCGCACTTAGTTTGAACAGCCGCACGCTGTAGCACCCAAAACTCTTGCGCGGCTACACAACCTTCAAAGGACTCGTGCTTGAAAGTTTTTCATCCATTGCGTTGTCCATCACTTGGGTACCAAGGGATTGGAGACGCAGCCGAGGACGGCAGCGAGTTAGATGTTGAGATGAGAACACGAGTGAGCACATGCGTCAGCTCAATGTCTTTAATAATAATAATACTAATAATAATAATAATAATAATAATAATAATAATAATAATAATAATAATAATAATAATAATAATAATAATAATAATAATAATAATAATAATAATTGTTGGCGTTTGCCGTCCCAAAACCACAATATGATGATGAGAGACGCCGGAGTGGAGGCCTCCGGAAATTTCGACCACCTGGGGCTCTTTATCGTCCGCCTAAATCTAAGCACACGTGCCTCTAACATTTTTGCCTCCACCGAAAATGCGGCCGCTGCGGCTGGGATTGCCGATGTCTCTTCCTTTTTACTTAAATGCCGTGTCTTTCTTTTGCCTTTATATGGTGCTTTTCTAAGTATAATAGTATTGTGCAAGTCGCCATTCTATCCTGTACCTTTATATTTTATCCTATCTCTACTCTGCTCAATATTCTGCTGCGGCAGAATTTCAGCGAAAGAAGTAATGTGATGAGAGAAATCGTAGAACAGGGACTGTCGCTCGAACCAACCTTTCGACACTTTATACTGTCCAGTATAAAGTGTCGAAAGGTTGGTTCGAGCGACAGTCCCTGTTCTACGATTCGTCCTCGTGAAGGCAGCAGCTGCATGCCTTACTTAGCAGCGTTTTTGTTTAACCCTCGCTCTCTCTACCCCAACCTTAATGGCGCATTCACACTTGACCTCGAAGTGGGCGAAAGCGGCAAAACTTATTAGAAATCCGCTCGTTTCGCCGCCTAAGCGGACTGGAAGCCACGCGGCGAGCCCGATGCGAAGAAAATCGGTGCGAGACCAATTTTTCCGCCACGCGATAGCGGAACGCTTTTCCGTTTGACGGGAAGCCGTACTTTGGCTGGACTCGCCTATCAACAACGTAATGTAAACATCCGGCTGCAAATTCAAAATCGCGGCCAAGGAGTCGGTGGTGGTTCGCATCGGCTCACAGACAAAAAAAAAGGCGGTTGATCCCTCCATCATAAGAATCGGAATAACACGAAAGTAAAGCGTGCCCTTACAGAAGTAACTGAATGCTTACTGTACATTGATATAAATGAGTCTGCACAATGTACTACATTGATGCCTGGCAGCTATAGCACCATTTAACGTGGATGCACCCACTTTGATGACTGGTGGTACATCTCCATCCCGACGACTAACGTCCATGGTAAATGATTACACAAAACCTTGTGGTAGCTGTAGTAGTTAACGGTGAAAGCGTAATCAGAGAACCAGGTGTCATAGCCAGAAGAGCGTCGCATAGTGGACGCGGAACTTGGTTGCCATCCCGCGGTATGTTAAAAGGTGATTGAACACCACGGCCGGACTACAGAGGGAAACGCAAAGCGCGTCCTGCCGCCCCCCGGCCGCGATTTTTCTCGGGACGTGCGCGTGAGCGGGGAACGCGGTGTAACAGCCAGGTGAGGCAGGCGCGCGTCGCAGAGCTATTTTTAATTTGGATTAGCGTGATGCTGTGAGCGAGGCCGACACTTTTACGACGCTTGGTCCATGATCGCCACCTCGCGATGTGTTAAGGCATTGATAAAATTGAACTTCTATTAAAAACGCGCCGAATGGGACGGACGTGTAACGCGTTGCAGATGTTAATCGCGGAGGCCACAGTAATGACGAATTACTTTACCGCTCCCAGAGGGCAGCACCACCCCGCCGACCGGGAGAGTGGTAGATATAAAAGGCGCGTTTGTAAAGCCTCTAGAGTCTGTGACCGTGGCGCAGTGGATAGCGTGCCCGGCATCTGTTGTTGCCGACTGAGCGGTCGTGGGTTCGTTGACGGAACTTTTTTTCCTTTGCCATCTGATCGTGTAAATTTTTTCGACGTCATTTCCGTGACGGAAATACGTCACTGAAGTCTTGGTGGACCCCGGCATAAAACATTTTTGTGTTAAAAACCTCACAGTCTCTACAAGGACGCGTTCCTCAAGAGCATGATTTGGGTTTGGATTGCTGATAAGACTGGAATTAGCAGAAGGTGCCGCAGCAGCGAGTCGGTGTGCCCCAACGTATCTCGCTTTTGCACAGCCAGGCGAATCCGCCGCTGCCGGCGTCTCCGGTTATGAAGTTTCTGCTGGTTGCTGAAACAACTGTTTGAAAAGATGGAAACTATTTCTTTTCCGTGTTTTACATGCATAGCTTGAATTCGGTACGAAATGAAGTGCCCAGGAAGCAGGGAAAATGGAATGTATTCTACAAGTGGCGAAGGCAGCTACAGCGGCATGCAGGAGGGACAAAACAAATGTGAACGTATCCGACGCGCGCGAGCACAGTTTTCCGGCCGATCTGGCGTTTTCGCTTTCTTTTCGCTTCTCAAGTGTCGATGCACCTTAAAGGTCGATAGAAAACAGCAAGCTTTCGCAAGAAAAAAAGAAACCTTTTTCTCCGCTTTTTTTCTTCTCTAAACGTTAGCTCCGACGATGTTCTCTGTTCATCGATTTCTTGGTACTTGAATATTCTGCTGTTTCGCAAGATGTGCCAACGAGTCCGAATGAGCACGCCTCTAACTACCAGGAACTTAGTGTTATTCTGTAACATGTTTCGTTTTCCTACGCATGTAATCCCCCCCCCCCACACACACGCACACGCACGCACACACACACACACACACACACACACACACACACACACACACACACACACACACACACACACACACGCACGCACACACACACGCACGCACGCACGCACGCACGCACGCACGCACACACACACACACACACACACACACACACACACACACACACACACACACACATCTATCTGTGGGTCTAAGAAACTGAGCGTTGAAATTTGGACAATAGGTTCACCAAAGCACAGCTCCGGAATATTGCGAACTAATGAACAAGTCAAGCCTGTGGTTTGTAATTAGGAGCAATAACGTATGCTGACAGTGTTGCCACGCTTTGCGGTAGTCAAGTGTAAGAGCTGCGATACAGCCGTACAAGCTATCTGTTTTACAAGCTAAGTGTCGTAGGAGAATCGGCATGGTGGTCGAGCATTAATTCGGTCACTGCCATTCGGCTACAGCGCCTCTTTCAAAACGTGCTTACGTAACCATGTCAGGAGGAGGGAATCGCGTCAATTCTGTTTGCATGTGCTGCATTTTGGTGCACCGAAATATCAGTAAGCAGACGTCTCTCACCCCAAACTCACCGGAAATCACCGCAATGGTCAAAATTTCAACACGTAACCTGGGGCCGAATTCACCAAACTTCTCCATCGTAACTTCTTTTTCCCATTGGTCAGCCGACTTCGCTAATGATACGTCCCGCATCGTGTTTGGCTCAACTTCTCACTGACGAAACTTTTTAGCGTAGGACGTTTTTGCGAATATGGGCCATGGTCTTCGGTGGCACATCTTAGTCACTGAATCGAAACAGCGGGTGGACAAAGCGTGTTTTGTTCACCGCCATAATAATGGTTCATTTTTGTCGACAATGTGGATTGACTGCTGTAACGGTCGACGAAACAACGCATAACATCGCGCATAACATACATAGCGCACAAGAGGTGCAGTCAGTGACCATGTGTCTTTTCAGTTAGTCGATCAGTCGCCATCCAGTTGGACTGACAAATCAGTTGCATAGAAAGAAGAGTGTGATTACCTTTTAGGGATGTGCAGCAGAGCTCGTTTTGTTTCTTGATTCATTTGAAAAAAAATGTATACATGTAACAAAGAGGGCCGTCTCTATATAGACTGAGACAGGATCGGCGTCATTTAATGCTATCGGGACATTCCGAAAAGCAGTGATTGACCATGGCATTCTGAAACCGAGAGAAGCAACGGAAAGAGTAGTGCCGGTTCGAGCAAGGATTGATTAAACCTCGGCTGAAACGTTGATGGTTGCCCGGTATGAAGGTAGGGACGTTGAAGGAGGTTGTTATGGGGCCGCCGGCTCGAAAGCAGGTCAATAGTCGCCTGGCCAATGAAAACGCTGCAGCAAGTTCCGAGCACTCCGGAGTTTTATCGAAGACCTTTCGTGTACCCTAACAATAGGACCTATTTGTAAGAAACTAGTGTGAGGGCTCGGTGGTCCTCATTGAAAAGATGCCGAAGGATTATTAAACATCATTTCCCAGTGTACTCTAGTGAGTGATCGCCTGGCTCTTCACTGCACAACGTTCAGTAGAAGCGACGGATAGCAGAAAACATGTAGGGAAGCTGGCATAGCACATCAGTGGTAGCGTGCTATCTTTATTTTTAAATTTGTGCATATCTCTATTGCTTTTATTACTTTCTTTGTTCTTTTTTTTAATTTTATTATTTAACTCTAAATTACTTTATTCTGTGATGTCCTGTGGCAGACAGGTATTGAGGGTAGATAGCCATATAACGCGAAACGTTAGAATAAAATTACCGTAAGGTATTGAAATTTAAATATCCCTACGTACCTCGTGTTAATGATAATTTATAAAGGCCAGCCTAAAATACAAACGGTTCTTTAGTGCGTCTCCCAGAATGAATTCTTGGAGCTTGGAGTGATGTCAGGCTGCTGTTTTGCGCATCCTCTTTCATCTCTATCCGATACCTGCTGCAAGAGCACTTCGAGCGTATGTTGCATTTGTAATATTTATTTGTGTCTGTTACATAGGAGAAATTGCAAAAACTATACGAGATGCCGGTATGCACAGGTACATGACCAGGATTTGGGGACATGTCCACGCAGCGTCATCTCTCGTCGGTGACAGCAGTGGCATGCCGTAATTGAACGGGAAATAGGCGAAAAAAGATGGCTGATTCCTCCATCATAGAAATCGGTATAACACGAAAGTGAAACCTGTAGTCACAAAAGTAGTTTATTGTTTATAGTGCATTGGTATATAAGAGCTTGTACAATGTCTACTCTTGTTTAGCAAATATAGCACCGCTTGATGGTGGACGCATCGCACTCACGTTGACGCCTAGTGGCACATCTCCGTACCGACGACTAACGCCCATGATCATGATTTAACCTTTGCGGTAGCTTCTTAACTATACGTGTACACCGCATATGGTGAATCCCGCGCAGATGGCATCAACAGGCACATTAATAAACACTGATATTCGATATGCACTCCTTCAAAGCGTCGTGAAATGCAAAGAGAAACGCTACGCGCGTCGTGTCTTCGCTCTATCTCGCAGGGCGAGCGGGGATCGAGGCGAGCGTCGGAGAGCTATTTTTCGATATGGATGGATGCTATGAGCGAGGCTTGGGGTGTGTTAAAGCACTGACGAAATTACACTTCTATTGCAACGCGCTGAATGGGACGGTCGTAGCAACGGCGCGTTTGTTTTTGTTTTTTTTTTGTTTTTTGAGGGGGAGGAGGGGTTTGAGCCTGGTGGCATAGATGTCACCGCCCCGTTATAAAGGGGACGCTCATAGCATTCATCCATCCATCCAAGAGCACTGCGAGAGGAAAGTGTGAAAGAGAAAAGGCGCGTTTATGTAGCCTCTGTAATGTGTTTGGCGGTAGCTCAGTGGGCTAAACGCCCGCCAGCCATCATCGCGGACGGAGAGGGCGTGGGTTCGTCTCCTGACAACAGCACTTTTTTTAGCTTCTTTTTCTTTGCCATCTGATGGCGTTCACTTTGCTGACGTACTTCCGTGACAGAAATACGTCATGAAAGTCTTGGTGGACCCCGGCATGAAACATTTTCATGTTAAAAAGTCATATCTGACGAAAAAAAGCTAGTTACCAAAAAGGACTCCCGGTTCCATCCAGCAGAAACTTATTTGGACATTCTGTTAAAATTACAGTGTTGTGTCGCACTACAAACCACGTGGCCTGCCAGATTGCTTGATAGTTTACACTGGGAACCCATGTGTTTTTAATGGGCGGTGTTCATTTGCCCTGGGAAGTCACACGTTTTGTAGTGCGATACTGCAATTTTATCAGAATTTTTTCGCCTATTTCCCATTCAGTTGGGGCAGCACGCCGTTGCTGCCGCCGAGAGATGGCGTCACGTACAGATGTCCCCAGATCCTGGGAATGTGCCTCAAGCAATCGAAATGATCCTGTGCATGCTCTCCTCTGTGCACGCGCCATAATAGCTTAGCGGCTAAGGTGTTGCACTGTTAAGCTCTAAGACGTGGGCTCGATTCCCAGCCACGGCATCCGCATTTCGATGGAGGATAAATGTAAAAACACCCCTGTATTAAATTTAGCGCACGTTCTTTAATTTAACCCAGGTGGTCTTCATGGTAAAAACAGTACCACAAAAAGACGGGAATACGAGACACAGGACAGGCACTGAGCCCAGTGCCTGTCCTGTGTATTCCTCTGTCTCTTGTTCCCGTGTTTTTGCGCTGCTTTTACCTTGAAGATCAGCCAACTAGCCCAGTTTTGTACGCTATCCCTGGTGGTCAAACTCGACCTGGAATCCCCCACGACGGAGTGCCTGCTAATGATATCCTGGCATTGCGCACATCATTACAAATACCGGCTACTTGATTCGAAGACCGAATCTAACAGTACCCTACTCGATTGGATATTCCAAATTTTCGAATATTCCAACACCCCTAGCAAACTTATTTTCCACGTAGCCAGTAATTAGCACTCTGCGTGTGGCTTGCAATTTAGCCGCCCATCACTCTTAACATCTCCCAATACCATGCAAACGTATGCTCGGCGCATTTACTTCTACCAGCTGCACAGAGAAAAGATGCGCAAAACAATTTTTAGTGTTTCTAGTCAAACTCAAAGCTTCCCTGTAAGTGAAAACAAGAGTCACTACATCCCTTCATGTCTAAGCAACGGGCTAGACAAAGGTGTATCGCAGGAAAACCGCTCGACAAACTAACGTCTCGCTTCACGCGTTCGGATGGCACCATGACCATCGCCGCTGACACTCTTTGACACGGGAGGCGACGGCGTGTGGCACGTAAGCTGGTCCGTTCCAGTAAGCAACGAGCGAACAGGATGTCTGCTACCCGGGCGCGTGTCATTTTAGCCGATTTTGTCCCAGTGAAGCAAAGATTTGGCAACACTGCGCCTCGCGCCTCCCTGCTTTTTTCCCCCTGTGTTAATTGAGCATTATTTGCAGAGAGAGAGAAGGAAATAACTTTATTAATAAAGTCGAGCGAACTTGACTTGGGGTAGGCCTCAACCCCGGCCTAGGCATCGGCCGCGAGCCCTTGGGCTCGGGCGGCTTCCTCGGCTCGCTGGACGGCCCAAAGTTGTTCTTCGATTGCGGAGCTGAGCAGAGCCTCCTCCCAGCGCACCCTGCGGTTCGATACTGCCTCCTCGTGGTTTCCGTGTGCTTTGTCGTCTAAGCTCGAGCACTCCCATAGTATGTGGCCCAGTGTTGCCCTTGCATCGCACATCTTACATTTGTCTGTCAAATAGAGATCAGGGTAACAGAGACGAAAGATAACTGGGTTTGGGTAAGTGTGTGTTTGCAGCTGCCGCCACGCAACTGCCTGTTTTTTATTTAATGTGTTGTGTGGCGGTGGGTATTTGCGTCGTCCTAGCTTGTAGTGCTGCGTTATTTCATTGTAGCTAGTCATACGTTCCTCCCACTCCCACTCTTCCCCGCGTGGGACCTCGGTCGAAGCGGCGTCGGCGTTCGCAACGACTCGGTTCGTGAGCTCTCGAGCCGCCGCGTGTGCCGCCTCGTTGCCGGCCAGCGGGGTTTCTGTGTGTGCGGGCGTCCATATAACGAAAGTGTCATTTTTGTTTCGGATTTTTTGCTCGTTATTCGTTGGGATTCGCAGCGCCTCTCGGGAGACCCGGCCGTTAGCATAGTTACGTATCGCCGCTTGCGAGTCACTAATTACTACTTCAGTCAGTCTCGGTGGTGGCCACTGCGAGGGCGATGGCCACCTACTCGGCCGTCTCGGTGAGTGTGGTTTGCACCGTAACGCTCGTCTTGCATAATCCTTCGCAGTTTACCACCGCGGCCACATAGCCACACCTGCGTGCGTATCTGGCTGCGTCCACGAATACCGCTTCCTTGCTATTCCCGAATTTCCTGTGCAAGTCCTGCGCCCTCTTATTTCTTCTACCGGCGTGATGATCCGGGTGCATGTTTTTGGGCAGCGGCGGAACTACTATTCTTTCTCTCACCGTCGCGGGTACGTCTGCTTTTACACCTTGCTGCGTGTGATAGCCTATGCCTAGCTTTTCAAGGATGTGCCTACCCGTTTTTGTCTTTGAAAGTCGTTCGTATTGTGCAATTACGTACGTTGCCTCTTACTTAAAGTGGCAGGTAGCCGAGAAAGCGAAATTAGATTGTTTAATCAGGAAAGTTTATAAGCAAGCCTTAGGGTTACCGAAGAACACAAGCACGATGAAATTGTTAGAACTAGGTTTGCACAACACGCTTGATGAATTAATAGAAGCGCACGACATAGCATTATTTGCAATGCTGAATTATTTTACGGCTAGACCTCTGCCAAAATTATTTTTCTATTTTTTTTTTACTTTACTGTTACTCGCATAGTCACAGTTTTATTCCATTTACAGGGGTGATATGTAACATTCAAAAAGACAACTTTTTCTTTGCGAACTAGTGGCGCCGCCGGACTGTTCGATACCCCAGCGCTTAAAGGGGCCCTGCAA
The DNA here is from genome assembly GCF_013339695.2 of Rhipicephalus sanguineus. Taxonomy (NCBI): domain Eukaryota; kingdom Metazoa; phylum Arthropoda; class Arachnida; order Ixodida; family Ixodidae; genus Rhipicephalus; species Rhipicephalus sanguineus. The sequence goes on from NC_051176.1 coordinate 157,849,693, forward strand.
CACTTTTTCAGCACAATCAGAAAACGCTGCGGATCGGTAGTCGAGGCGCCTGAGAACACACGAGCCAAACATTAGGTCTATTCGTTTCACCTGCACTTCGTGAACCGGTTCACGATGGCGCTGCACTCCGGCATTCGTTTCACGAGTTCAACATGGCGGCGTCGGCACCGAGTTATTCGTTTCGAAAAAGTGCAGCCGTCGTGCAAGGCTAGTTCACGAATTCCCTGCACCTACTCGTGAGGTAGTGCCGAGTCCGTGCAGCACAAGATGGCTGGAGCTGCAGCAGACGACAAAACCGACTGCATTCGTGTCTATTTTAACGGCGTCCAACGAGTACGTCAGCGAATGTTTTCCGGTAGTTTCAAATGCCAAGCAACGTAAGCGGTGGCGACTTTTACGAATCACAACCACCACAATTCGCGAGACAGCCGACCGTAGCAGTGGGCTTGCACGACATCTGCACTCTCTTATTCGTTTCGGCATCTCGTTGCTGCTGCACTTTCTGAAACGTTCCCTGCACGATGGCAGCACTCAGACGGCACCGCCATGAACCAGTTCAGGTAGTGCAGCGGTGAATCGAATGGACCTATTTTAGCGCAGCACGAGGCCTGGAATTTACAATAATTCTCAAAGTCAGCTAGAAATCGTTCCCTCTTCTCTCGAGAAAGGATGCCATAAAACCAAATGACCGAGCCATAAACCCGAAGTCCGCGGCCGTTGGCTGATTTGAGCATCGTGAGCTGCGTAGTCATCGCGGCCGCCGCTGGATTCCGCGACGTGCCCGCGCGCTCGTTCGAAGAAAAAAGAAAAAAGAAAAGAAAGTGCTCAAGGTCATGACGCGCGCTGACCAACGGGCGTATCTCCTTGCCCCCTTGTCACCCACCCCCCTCTTGCGTAGCTTTCGGCGCGCTCGCTGGAAAGCTACGCAAGGGGGGCGCTTGAATCGTGTGACAAATCCCTGTCACTCCGCTCTTGATGGATTATAAAATTTTTTACAGCAGTCGATTCGTGAGGCGATAAACTCCTTTAATGAAGTCATTCGATCATAACTTGCAAAAGTGTTGCAGGGTCCCTTTGAATAAGTAACTTAACGAAACCGTTTGAAAGTTTTTTTTTTTTGCTTTTTTTATTGACATGATGTAAGGAGATGTTGTCGCACATTTATATCAGTACTCTCAACAGTGGCTTATTAACAAGTTCCCGAATAGAAGGGCGGGAGGGGGGTGGGGGGGGGGAACACTTAGACCATTACTGCAGACGTGTGTGTGTGTATACATATATATATATATATATCTCTATATCAATATATACAGTGGTTTTAGAGGGTTTACTAATCATACTGCTGACGTGCTCGTTCCATATCATGAGACCTTTAAAGTTCCACTGTCTTGATTATTGGTACTAGATTTCCATCTGCGTCATTTAGCTTAAATAACTCACAATTGCTCTTTCGTGGTCGAATTAAACCAGCGTTTGTTTCAATACTTTAATTTTATGTGGTATTGATTTTATGCATGTTAGGGCTTAATTAGTTGTTGTTACGAAGTATATACCTAGATTTTCTTCAAAAACTAAACTCGTCTAACCTGCATATGCTATATTTTAGGTTCGTTATCCATGTTTCAGGTGTCATAAATGTAATGTGTAAACAGGAAAGGTCCGAAATGTTCCCCCAGGGGGCGCCATATGTAAGCGGTTTTTCATTTGAGCCTTCACCTACAATCATTACAATCTAAGTTACATATTGCAAATGCGATGATGTCAAATAACGTGCTGTACCTGCAATACTTCAAGAACTGGAACGTTCTTAACAAAACTCTGCGGTTGACCAGATGAAAGCCTTTGGAAAAGTCCAGAAATATGCCTGATAACGCTTTCTTATTTTCATATTTTTCTAATGTGAACTCCTTATGAGCAAGAAGAGCACGTTGACTGGATGTGATTTTTTAAGGAAACCGTATACTGAGCGGGACGTATAAGCCTGCAAATATCTGGGAATTATGTTTCCTCGCTTTGATCCTTCGGCCTCCTACTTCTCAAAATGGTGGGAAGGAGCGCGACTGTGACCGTGCCTCTTCTTAGTAAATGCAAATGGCAGAAGCTCAGACTTGCTTTGACGAGATCGGGGCGGGTATAACAAAAAAGTGGTCCGTTATGTGTTTACATTCCGTTCCAGCTATTCGCAGTTTCTGATTTATCAAGATCTCGTGGGTCGTGCCCAAAACGCCTGTTCGTAACGCGATGCAAGGAAAGGCAGAAGGGCACGCAATTAGGATAATTGGTTCATGATTATCAGCAGAAAACTGAGCTAAAAGACGAAACGAATGTAGGAACACAGAGCGCGGCGCTGACCAACAACCAAGTCTAATCACAAGAGCCTTCTATAATTTACATCCGCGCACTCAAAGATAGTCAAGTGCGGCATTGCAAGAGCTAACTTGAAGGCTGCCCTCATCAGCTCTTGTCATCATCAAGTATAAGCGGCTCGGAATCCCAAGTAGTATACGGCTGGACCTCGAGGTATATGCGCTAATGCTTTTGACTAGTACGGCTAAAAGGCTCCCAACAGGTTTCAAAAGCGATCACGCACTTGGCAGCAGCTCAACCTGAAAAGCACTTGCCAACAATAACTAGCGGCTGGCCAACACGTGCACAAGGTGTCGCATAACCTGACAAAAAATCATCAGCAGGGAGGTCGTTAGGCTGTCCACTGCCCAAACGAACTACGCAGACTGTGCCAAAAAGGCAAACGAAAGACCGAGACTAAAAAAAAATCTGACAAAAGAGGCATCGAACGCAGTTTGCTGAGTGTTCTGGTAATGTTGTCTGCAAGATACCTCTTTTATGCGCGCGTTTCTATGTCCGTCGGACGGGGCGGTGTGGCAATGACAGTCAGCATGCGCGAACGTCCAAGTAAGGTTAGTATAGAAGCGAGACAATTGTCGCTACATTAAAGTAAATGTGGCTGTCAGCCGCATTTTAAAGATTCAGTTATACTGTCAAACTGCCATGGTCAGCGCGCACGCCTTGTATCTGAAGCCTTTCACATCTACAACTGTGAAGCACGGGTAAGCCTCCCTTCAATTTCACTTCTTCTGAAGGAGATATCATTCCTATCTCGTTAACCACAATATTGCTTCTGCGCATGCAGATCTTCCATTTCTCTTTGTTTTTCTTGCAAAATTTGCGGAGCTGCCTGAAAAAATAAGCACTTGGTTATTAGCGCCGTGGCCTGTTTCCTTCTTTCCACCCGTCTTGCAGCGCTGTTTTCTGCTCAAATGCAACCAAAGGCGCTAAAACAAGCCATCACGTATAGGCACCGTCCGCTGACCAGAGGGCGCTCCGTTGCTCGCACTAGCCCGTCCCAAGTTCGCTGATTCATTCTGCAGCCTTCTCGCCATTTTAGTTGGTCAGAAATTTTCGGCCTGCGCTATTGTGGACCGAATAAAGTTGTTTCACTCACTCATTCACTGCGCTAAAATCGCCTGCCTGCCACGCGACGGCACAAAAGCGCGAGAACCCACGGCATCAAAATGATGTAGGCGTACTAAACACCGCACTAATATGCCTAACAACACCTAACTTCTTTTACAGTTGCCGGACACTCTCCAATTCGAAACAGAATATAAGGTAGCTTCCCACCGATCATATTTGCAACGGCCGCGGCGGTCGCATTTGATGGAGGCGAAATGCTAATGGCCGGTGTACTGTGTGATGTCAGCGCACGTTAAAGAACCTCGGGTGGTGAAGATTATCCGTAGCCTTCCACTACAGGCGTATCTCCTAGCTTAGTCGCCTTGGGACGGTCAACCCCATAAAGCAACCCAGCAACTTTTGGGCGAAGGCTGGTCGTAGCAGCTGGCGAGAATTTATGCGTAATAAGTATTTTCGTTGTTATATAACACTGTCGCGCAGTTCGTGCGCATATACGACATCGATTTATTGAATTCTTTCTTGCGGGGGAGTTTTTCAAAGCGTTCATGCAACCCACCGCGGTCGTTGCAAGCTACAGCATGATAAGCAAGGCGGAAAAATTTAATCGGAGACGCAGGCAAAATACTCATCCCCCTGTGTTCCGCATTTCGTTGGCCAAACTAAAACACTCAGTACTTCTGCCCGCTCATCGACTCATGTCATGGAGATAGAGTAGGCGATGCTGTATGTTTTCGAAGAAAGAAAGGGATTTCCTGTAAAGAAGTTGAAATGAAATCCTTCCTTCATGTTTTCTGAAGTAAGGATGTCTAAAAGAAGCCTTTGAATGCTTTGTATTGCAGTCCTCTTCCTTTCTCTTCCAAATGATATGAGCTTCTGAGAGGACTCCGGCTCAATAAGTATTCGCAACTTTCAGTGACTATAGAGGGCGCCAGAAGAAATTCAATGTTGCTGTCGATCCGTGATCCCCAGCACGCACTGAGTCATCGCCGCATGTGTTGTCGCTGGTTGCTGCCGCTTGCCGGCTAGGATAATTTTTTACTGTGTTGAACTTCCCATGCAGGAAGTAGCTCATGCTCGAGCGCGTGAAATGCGAGACACACGGCACGATTTTGCATCCGATTTGACGTCCTACGCGCTGGTGTAGCAGCCGGAATGGTGGTGTTTCGTCGTACTGGGTCGCTGGATCGGGCGTCCGGTGTGCGTCAAACTCGGCAGATTTTTCTCATCCGCCCGGTTCGGCGATCGCACGGCCATTAGCCATGCATAGTGGTAAGCAGCACGGAAGACAGGCAACGTCGTGCCGCTGGTCGGTTCCTTACCACTCCGATCATGTCCGAGGATTCCGAGGTATTTGCCGTTATCGCCGCTATCGGTGGCATGAAAAAGATGTTCTGCAGTCATTGTAGAACAACAAAAAGATGTTCTACAGTTTCAATAGCAATTATATGGATACTCTCGGCTGATTTTTGCCGTCGTCCGTCATGTCCCGTATATGTATATTATATAAAAGCCACAAAGAAAAATGATTTAGAAAAAGTTTTTTTCCGAAGCACGGAATCGAACGGGTGACCTCGCAGCGCGCAGCGTTAGACGGATATGCCACGACGCGTACGTCTTTCAGCATGCTAACGGCGAGCTATTTATATACACCATTTACTCCAGCGTCTTTAGCGTGCTTTCTTGGTCACCAGCGAGATGGCGCGAAGGGCACGAGGGGCGTAAACAGGGCGTAAAGCCCCTTGATCTTGGGAAAGTACTGCCATTCATTGTACCCGCCGCCGCGCGCGCGTCCTCCTCCCTCCCTCCTCGCCCCTTTCGCAGCCTCCCGTTCTCTACCGCTTTTTCCGCGCCGACGATTGGTCTCCTTCGCCGTTGTCCTTAGAGACGCGTGGATGTTGCGTTTTGCTAATATTTTTCTTTATCGCTCGCGCCATTTAACGCCGGGGCTCCGCGTAGCGAACGTTGCGCGCGCTTTGTTTTCTGTGCTTTGTGTGGGCGCTATGCCGCGCTGTTGCGCCTCTAACTGCAACAACGAGAGTGCAAACGGTTATGCACATTTTACGATTCCCCAAGGTCAGCGTGATGGCTTGCGCAAGAAGCAGTGGCTGCAAAACATCGGCCAATGAAACTTTGTTCCGACAAAGAACAGCGTTCTTTGAGAGGTAGGGCGCCTGTCCTATTGCTCGTATCAAAGCATCGCCGAATGCTACATTGTAAATATCGTTCCGGCCTGCTCATCAACGTCTTTTTTTCCTAGGCTATTTGCGCGTTGCTTAAAAATGGGGTTGCCCTCAATATGCTGAATATTCAGCTGAGAGTCCATCACCTCGCACGTCGGCAACTCTTATTCAGTCTAAAATGCACAACTATAGGATCTGCTTTCCACTGCGAACAATTACGCGCGATGATACAACTTCTCGATCACGCTTGTCGTGATTGTTAGATTCCGTTTATTGTGAATTTTTGGTGTAAAAAACAAACGAATGGACGAATAGAGATGACCCTTACTAGCGCTGGTTCCCGAATAAGGGTATTTGGGGGGGGGGGGGGGGGGGGAGAATTCACACATAAAAATCGTGACACAACTGCGATCAGTCGCAAGAACAAAAGAAACACACAAGCACAACACAGGAAAAAACATAACATTCTGATAGCGAAAGTAAGCCGTTATCTAGCAGGCCGCGACCGAAATGGCTCGTCTTGGTCACGCCTGCATTACCATGTCTTCCGTTAACTAATGAAAAACTAGATTATTACTTATACCGGTGTCACACGGGTAGTTTTGATCGCGATCAGAATCAGTCTGGATCGGATTTCTTTATCGCGATCAACAATCATCGCTGCTATTCGGTCCAAACTCATCCGGATCGAGTTTGCCGCAAACGTCAGTCAAATCGCAATCAGGGAGCCAGATATCGATAAGCAGATCGCAATGATCTTGATCCCGATCGGCCCTGATGGCGATTATAAGTGACACCGTAGCAACACCTGATCTGGAACGGCCCTGATCGCGATCAAAAGGGCTCCTGTGACACCGGTATTGCTTGCGGCGTTGTCGTCTACATGACGACTCACTTTAGTGATCAGTTTTTTTTTTTCGTGCCGTGTTTGTGCTTTCCTATTTTCCTTGCTCAGATTTACATTTGTGACTCTACTAATATGCGTGCTTTCCCAAGTAAACCTCAGGTACTACAATTCCGCGCTTATCCGTGTGGCCTCTACTCGCCCGTTCGTTTCTTTTTCCACGCTGTAACATTCTTGCAGGATACGTTGTCTGTTTTACTGAAAATTGGAACAGCGGCTTGTAAAGGCGTTATTCTTCCAGCTTACTTTGATATGCGCTTAAGCCACCCAAATGCAACGAATGCAGGCCCTGAAAGAATGAAATGAATGAAAGATTGAAATGAAAGAATGCAGTCCCACGGTATTGTAGATGAGCAGCGCCAGCTAGCTAACAATGCTTCTTTTTTCAGTTCGTCAGTTTGCTTTTCAATTTCGATTCCACGCACGCATAACTAGGAGACGATTATAATTTGGTTTTCTCGCGGAGACGATCGCGCTCGTTTGCTGTCGTTATCGGCTTCGAGGCAGAGGCCGAGAATTCTCGCTCTGATAGCAAATGCTTTAAAATCACCCTTCTGAGTTTTTTTTTTTTTTTTGAGAGTTTCTTTCTGTTCATGTAACACGAGCCAAAATCATCGCATCGATGTGTTTTGACATTCGTACGAAATGTCTCCTCGCACAGGTAAACCGAGTGCTAGTTTCTTTGACACGAACGCCAAAATACTATTCCGAAAAGTCTTTCTCCGGCGCTTCTGTTATTGCGGTAGATGAGTTGCTGTTGGCGCCGCTTGATCGCACTGACACTGCGAAAGCGTCTTGTTCAGTTTGGAGACCACCGCGCAAGTCTACTTTCACGTCAGATAACACATGGATGGACAAGGTATTATCCACGAAGTCATTTCAAGATGCGACACTGTAGGTACCTGAGTTGCACATGCGCGGACAGGAAAGAGACAAAAAATCCAGACACAGGCGTACATGACGCAAGCTAAACCATATCAGATGTAAATGTAAAGCATGTTATCATGTGGCAGAAAAATGCATGATGGAACGCTGCATAAAGCTCCTTTTAAATTAGCATGCCTCATTTACACGGCTTTTGAAAGAAACTAATATATTAATAAACGTTCATTTCAGTGTTCTCAATCATGTTATCACCATTCTTCAAAGTTTTCTACAGCACCGGGGCGCGAAAGCGGCCCGACATCACGCGCCTCCATGGATTTCTATGGCGCGCCCGCGGGAGCGCCGGCGAAAAATGGTGCCGTGCGCAGCGCGCGCCGGCGGCGGGCGAGGAGAATCGAGGAGGCAACTCGCGCGCGGAGGAGAGTGTCGTTACTTTCCTAGATGGGCGCACTTTAAAAGCCGTCGCCCCACTCGTTGCGATGCGCTCGCGCCTCCTGCCTCGCGAGGTGCACTTTGCCCGCCAGGCCGTGCTCGCCTGCGCGCGCGCTTATCTCGTGAGGGGGGTGGTTTGTATGTGTTATGCTTTCACCGCGATGTCCGCGCTGAAGTTATACAGAGTACGAAAGTCACTTCGCTCGCTGCAGCGGCCGCGTTTGCGAAAGGAGCGCGCTGTTCAAACAGAAAGGAGGAACAGCTGTAACAGTTGTTAGTTCGCGCTCATACTGTGTATACCTTTGCGTCCGTTTCGTGCGTCTTTGTTTATGTTTGAGGAGCGTGCTTTAAGTGTCGAGCTGAGACACTTGATAATTCGCGCTCGTCATGTCTGTCTTCTTTTCGTGCGTCCTTTGCGCTTGAGCGACGCGCTGGAAATTTTGAGCTGCTTTCCGATCTTCGCGTTACATTCCAATTTGTTGCTATCGCATTCATTGCTTCGCCGTTGCGGTGAAGCTGTGACCTTTTTTTATCATGCAAAATAATTCCTAATTTTATAATGCGGTGTTTCCAGTGTGGCACTTACCCAAAGCAGCGCCGGCTTCCAAGCCACTCACAATATCGGGAACCACGATGCGAAGACATTACTTGCGATTCGATCGAAGATATAAACAGCGACACTGCAGGCCGTCGCACCCATCCGGCTTACTTCGCTTCCACCTTTGCTCTTCATATTGAGGGTGTCGAAAAAACTGATTGCGTGTGTCGACGCCTGACGTAAGAGTACAATCTCAATCGTGTTGCCAGAATTTGAGCACTCAACAGCGTGCTCGCGCTCTGTCGCGGACGGAAGCGGCGTCAGCCCAGCCGCCGCTGTGCTTTTCGCTCTCGAATGATTAGTTTTATTGAGCCTTGTCTTGTGAATCAAGCAAAAAAAAAAAAAGACAAGAGCACTCGCCTGTTGTCTCCTAGGATTACCCACTGTGGTAGCACAGCACGTAAAGTGTCGCGATGCATGTTGATGCGGGTTCGATTCCCTGCTACGGCGGCCGAATTTCGGTGGGGGCGAAATCCAAAACAATACCTGTGTGCTTAGATTTAGGAGCACATCAAAGAACCCCAGGGGGTCGAAATGAATCCGGAACTCATCACTACCGCATGTCTTATAATAATGTCGTGGTTTTGGCACGTAAAATCCGAGCAATTCAGTCACCTCTGTAGTCAGCCGATTTTAAATGCGCAGTGCAAACCATCGTTTTCTGTGTGACAAGCTTCTAAATGCTCACGTGGATAGCCCATTATGGCCTTTTCTGTCGCTTGTCCGAAGGAAAACTAAGCACATTTACGGCGCCTTTCACGGTGTACGGTTTGAGCATTGTGGTATCCAGCACAAGCGAGTTTTCTTGTACTATTCACCCATTACTCAAGGTTCCACGATGTTGCACCTACAAAATCCATCGTAATTCACTGGCCGCACGCGCAAGAAGTAGCGGGACACAACGACGACGAAGCACAGCCCGCACGTTGTCGCCAGGCGAGTTGTCGTTTTATCACCGGATCCCGGCTTTCTCCGGTTGCCGCGTGGCAGCGCCACCGTAGCTGAAAGTTGCTAATAACTGTGCCACATACCACGGGTCATATTTTAAAATTATGTCAACAACCCTCCCTCCCCCAATATTGCAGTAATGCTGCTCGCTCTACGTATACAAAATGCGCAAGAAGTGAAGAGTTGCTGCTACGTGGGAGGCCCGCCTTCGCTCCGGTTGCCATTAGAGAGGTCTCGCAGCCGTGATGGATGGCTGTTTCACATTTAGGCGGGATGCGGGAAATCGGGAAGGGCAAGCAAGGCCGGAAGCAAAGCGACCACTCGGTCGCCTTGCCCGCCGCTATATCTCCTTCCCGCCGGCCCACCCTTCTTTAAGCACTCGGATACTTCGTCCTCGATAGCAGTCGCCTCCTCTTCGTCTTCAGAACGTGCGTGCGAGCATTCTCGCGAGGTTTACGAATGATCGCCGTTTACCGAGCCGTTTTCTCCTCAGACTGCGTGCTACTGCGACACCATTCGTACGAGCTTCCAGTTGATCACTCAACGTCAAATTTCTTCCTCAAAATCATTTGTATTGTCTAAATTGAGCTGGCATTTTAGCAACACGATACGTTCATCTTATCCTCCCTTCTATCGTTGACGGTGCAGTCGAAACAAGGGTTCGTCACTTGAACGGTCGTGTAGTCGAGTGCATTCAGAAATTACTAGACGCATCACTTTTCTGCTTCGCATGCATAATAGCGAACTGCAATTATGACGTCCCTAATGTGATGGCAACTGATAACTGGGTGTAACAACCGCTGCCGATGTAGTTCTCAATCGCATACGAATGGGATTCGGAAGTTAGCAAGAAAGGAAAAACCGACGCATAATCTCCTTTTGGAGTTGTACAAGTGATGCGTAAGCGTTGCGTTTTGTTGTATAGTGGCCGTCCATGGAACGTCATTTTCGGGTGGCATCGGCATGGCGTCTTTCATCTTATCTCTAGCACTCTTCAGTGTCTTGAACGCTGTTCCAAGGCACGCGCATTCCCCCGACCACCGAAACGCGTTTTTGGAATCAAAATTTCGCAAATTTTGAATTTTCCTTATGCGTACAGTCCGCCTTGTCGGCTTTACATCTTGTCCTGCCGAAGGATTTTGTTCCACTTCCACGAAACTCAACGAAGCCTTCACATAGAGTGTTAACTCACTACATTTGTTTTGCACCGCGGCACGACGCATTCAGATAGGTCTCATGTGCCCATGTTTTGCGAGCATGGATGCGTAGCGTAGTGGTTAAGAGACTCGCCTTCGGAGCGTGAGGGTCCGGGTTCAGATCTAAGCACCTGAGTGAAAACTTGTCTCCTTTCATTCTTTTTTTTTATTAACAGCGGCGATCGTCTAATGCGACAGACAATTTTCTCGTTGAGTCGGCCTAGAAATGCTTAAGCATTTGAATTCTCTCCTAACATAGAAAGAAGCACTGGCCTGGATGCACTAATCTTAAGCACTGCCAACTCCTAGTAGCCGGCGCGTGGTACAGCGCAGCCTAGTCCTATATGCGTTGTGCCACACAAGGACGGCCATTCCCAATGTACTGTACCGCCCAACTATGCAAATAATCCCCAGTTTTACGCAGTAGCTTATACAAGAAAGCAGCTTTGTGTGGTCTTCGTATATAGCATTTTTCTGGGGCCTGCGTTTTTTGTTAGATTGTACGCCGAACCCGACATGATTCACGCCCCCATTATGTTGCGAATTCTTATTTACAAAATATTAAGGTGGAAAGTGAGATTGAATGCTATAGCTCTCGGCCAAGGAACACGGCCCTTAGCTAGGCGATCAATGTTTTAATACTTTTAAGCGCAAGTCACGCCCAGATGTTGGAGCGGCGTGTTTACATTTATGTTTTTCAGATGGCGCTGAGGCCAGAGTTGCCTACAAAGTCATTTAAATATATATCTACGTCTGACGGCAAGCCATTAGCGACAAGCTGCAAAGCGATAAAGTGTGCGGGTTTGCACGCGTGAGAACGAGCGTGTACAGACCAAGTATCGTCGAATCAGCGATTGCAAAGCCTGAGTTTCCAGACCGCTCAAAGGGTGCAGAGTCGGGAAAACACTAATTGAGACTATTCGAGCGACTCAATTATTTATAAATACGTGACTTAGGATAGCGCTTACGTCTTCCTTGAGCGGCCCTCTGTATTATTTGCATCGATATCTATTACGGACTTTAAAGTACCTTTGAAGTCGGTGTCGGTGCTGCCCTGTGGCATTGTAAAAGGTTTTACCGAGTGCAGCATTTCAGCAAGGTTCACATCGCGGTGCATATTACTGCATACGTATAATGCTTGCTAAAGTACCGCCGCAGTTGAGCTATTTACAGAGTCACGGGATGACATTAGTGGGCCTTCGATCAGCCTACACTCTTAATCAAGTCCTGGCTAACTCATGCCCTGTAGGCGGGACGCTTCAAAACTCAGGAAAACTCCTGGCTATAGTAGGCCTTCGAACAGGAGTTAGCCGTGACAAGCGTATATAAAAAACGTGCACCCTTCACCGCCGCCTTATAGACGGCCTGCAGTATTAGTCGCGCGTCGGTGTGGGCCACGTAAGTGAGAATCCTGGCTACAGCTCAGCGTATGCTCCCGTGTTATAACTTGTCGGCGCAAACGTCGGTGTATACGCATGCGCAGACAGCGTCAGCCGCAAAGGCGAGCAATGCTGCGAGGAGGTATACGCATGGAGCTAACTACGCGCTCGCTCTTGCGTGCGTGAGAGATAATAGGGGCTGCTACGCTCTCCGTTGCACTCCGCTTCTGCTGTTTTTGCGCAGAGAAAAGAAAGGAAGGAGGTAAAAGCGAGAGTTCGAAGATATTGTGCGACGGGAAGGGGGTTGCGTTTTTGGCGCGAGTGGTTAGTTTTAGCGCATTCCACGACAGCGGCGGATGTTTAATAGGTTGGTGTGGTTTGTTGAGCGTGCCGCGTGAGCCGGTACTCGGCCGCCATGGAAAAATTCTCTTATCTCAATATTAAGGGGGTGTTGCGAGGACATAGCGACATCCCCTTGCACGTGCCATGGCTACACGCAAGCAGTTGACGCAGGATTACACGACGCTTTCGCGCCATTTCTGTCTCGCTGGTGCGCACACTGCGGACACAGCCCGGCGCATCGTACCCGCCTGGGTGAGTGTTCTTCTTTCTTCACATATATGCTCGTGCTGTTAGCGTTCACATTGTTGCATGCTTGCGCTGATATATATGAATGATGGTATTGAGCTGCCAGAATATTCTATTGCCGGCTTTTGAAATAACTATACGAGTATACGTACGAGTAACTATACGAGTATACGAGTACTTATCTTTGTTGTAATCGTGATCCGTCTCTGTAGTCGCACACGTGTTGTCGTGCTGATCGCATTTATTGTCAACTCTTGTACAGTTCAGAGGCTTTCGTCGGTCTTGACAGGTGTCACTGAGATAATCAATTCGTGTTGCTTGACAAGCTGTGTAATTTTAGCTCTCGCATGGCTTCTTATCTTTCGGCTAGTAACTGTCCTCTGCATTTATGGTCAATGATACAATGCGGCAATCAAAGGAAGCATATTTTTGCTAGCAGTTGAATGATGATAGGACGTCATTTCATGGTAGGTCGTTATACTTCGTATTTACATTTCTTTTTTTTACCTTTGGGAAGCGGAAAAGTTTCCCCCCAATCAAAAAGTAATAAAACTGCACTTACGAGTACCGAAGACGTTAGTACCGTTTCATTGGATCAGGCGCTCATAGATACGACTAGCGGCATCTCTTGTTTTTAGGAGGAAAAATCTGCAATTTGACTTTCTGAATAGCGACAGTCTTTAAAACGCGTTTTTCTGGCTAATTTCTAACAAGTTTTAAAGCCAGCCTCATTCATGCTCATGAATACATTTGCGTATTTACTCTGCCCCTTCACTGATTTCTGTGGTTTCGGGTCACATTTGCCCATTGGTCTAATGCAGTGCCAAGTGAAGTGTGTACAAGTACATCAGTGCATCATGCACCAGCTCTGGTGCCTGTGCAAATTGCTGATCTCGATGAAGGTAAAGTAATGCGTCATATGTAATTTAGACGTTAGCTAGTTGATGGCATTTTTATTCTCTCATCCATCATTTCATGCGATGCAACAGCGATATATAACCGTGGTTGTATAAAGGTATTGTTGTTTTCGTTGGCAGCTTATTATTTATGTTGAATTGATCATTGCTAATGTTATTACAGAGAAGTGAAATTCATACAGGAGTCGTAATAAGGGATATAATTGTTGTTCATCCTCGTGATAGTATACACAGAACTTGAATACGTTTGCAGGTGGCAAGACCTTCTGACACAAGAGCAAGGCGCAATTTTATCGAGCAACTGGCCAGGAGCTCACACCTTGCAGGATCTCCAGCAGCAGCAGCAGCAACACCGGCCTTGGTGTTGTTTACAATGCCGTAACTGAGCATACGATCTTTCTTCTTGTGTTTTTTATTCATTTTCTTTTTTTTTGCGTCTCACTCCCATCTAAAAATCTTATTTACTTAACGAATGAATCGTGAATCTATTGTAAAACTGCTTTCCTTGTACGTGATTCTTATCAAATTGCGACTGTGCTGTAGTTTTCTCTTGCAGCCGACATTCGAAACAGAGCTTCACTTCTAAAAAAACTGGAAGTTTCATGGAGAAGCTCAACAAAGTCAGTCATCTTCGGTCAGACGTTCAATGCCCGCATGTATTTATTTCGTGGAGGTCGACGAGTATTTCTGAGGAACTGATGTTAAGCTTTCTTTCATAACTGTGGTAAGTTTATGGTTAAAATACTATAAGAAAGCTTCATTAGCAGCTTCTGAAAACACTTTTGTAATTTCCAACTTCTGTGACACTATCTATTTAAACAAAATTCGACAAGGTGTACAACAGAATGAGAACAACCGCTTCCCAAGTAGAAGTTTTTTTGTGATGGGCGAAAAGGACAGGTGATCTAAGAACATAACGTCGAATGTGTCTTCTTGCTTTTTTTTTTCATCAGGATGACATGCCAGCAGCCCGCCCATCGCCTGACCCCGGAGTTTTGGAGGGAGTACGACAACAAGCCTTTCTACTGCGATCAAGTGCAAGAGAGTTTGAAACGTTCGGTTGGCACAGTTCTAGAGAAATTTGTGCTTGACGATGTACGATACGATTATTTTGTGCTTGACAATGTACTATATTAAGGTCCTCACGCACCCAACTGGGTATGCTCAATGCTTCGTCTTGTGCAGAGTGCAATGAGAAATACCCAGTTGTTTCCCAGGTGTTTTGCCGGTGGGAAGCTGCTGAAGAAACATTGAAACGATCAAAAGAAATGATCAAAAACACCAGAATATCGGATGTCACGTTTATCGTTTCCTTCAGCGCTGAGCATTGCTTTTAGCGCTGTTTGTATTTTTTTACAATAAATACTTATTTTTTACACGTGAGTAGTACCTGTTTCTCGCATGCTTATACACGCTAGACACAGCAGGTACTGTTGAATTATGAAGCTGATAGGGCCAGTCAAGCCATTCTCAACGAAAATGATTCCGCTGAACGATACATTTACGAGGAACATGGTGCATCCATGCTTTAACCGCCGTTACTGAAAAAAAAAAAGAATGCGAAGTTTTATACGCATGTCTAAACACACTTCATGCTTATAGTTTCCATGTTACTTGTAGTGGTTACTCTAGGTAACCATCAAAAGGAAACTGAGCGTAAAAAACTCTCCTATGTGATGTAGTCGGTTCACGTTAAAAAAATCCCAAGTGGTTAAAATTAGGCACTATTAAAACTCGGCACCCAGAGCTTCGTGTGCACAATTTCTTGTGTTTGTTGCCACTGCGCATCTGTCAAAGACTAAACACTGGTATACGCACGTTACTTTCCGAATACAATATAGCGTACGTGCCCAGCCAACGCAACGTGTGCGTACACAATTCTAAAACTCTGTTAGCCAACAATCAACCACTACACGGCCTGCCACCGTGACGTCAAGGGAGTCCGCATTAGGGATACCGCAACCTGACTGCTTTCTTGGTTCTTGTGCATGCCACAAACACACAAAATAGTAATGAAGACGCTGGATAGGAACAGTGGGGGATTAGTGAAGAGACCTTCGCCCTTAAGTGGACATAAAATAGGTTGGTAATGATGAAAAACAAAATGCTTCCTTGGACAAATGAGCGAATCGTTTGCCGTGAAATGTACATATCTAATTTAATGCTCTATTAAAAGCAACGGCATGCTGTCGAAATCAAGTGCGAGCAGTAGAGCTCCCACGAGGTTTCTAGATTTCGCAAAACCGTTCACGCTTTTCTCCTAAATCCATGTTAAGCAATGCCTAAGTCTGGAAAACAATATTTGCATACTTAAATTACCGTCCTCTGGAATGTACGTACATATGTGCCAGCGCGAAGTGCGTACGCCGGTGGGTGTACCTCGTAATAACATCGCTTCATTGGCCTAAAAAGTTCAGAAATCGTCAAACACCCTCATGTTCGACAAATGGCCGCTCTACGTTAACTTCATTGGGATAATATATCATAGTTTAGCAGTTTAAGTTCCTCGTGACGACTGCCAAACTGAGGCGAAACCGCTTTGTATGTGCGCAATAAAAAAATTAAAAATCCAGCTTGCACCAAAAGTTGCATCCTTCATAGACCATACGTTGTCTTTTAGCATCTGCGCATAGCTCTGCAACACTAGAACCTATTACTCGATGGTGTCAAATTCATTTTCTATTAATGCACCACTATACTACGTTCTGGATTTCTGGTGTGCGCAACACCTCTCAGTAATCCGCACATTAAAAAATTAAGTGCGTGTACACGTAAAAAAACCCAGAAGGCTATCCCATGCACTCTATAGCACAACAAACTAACAGTCGCGTGTACACTTAAAAAACCCAAGGCTATCTCTATAGCACAACAAACTAACAGTCGCGTGCGCATGCAAATGCAGCTGTGTGGATGTAGCTCGCCAATTTTGCGTGTACCGCCGTATTAATCGCTGCGAAATATGCCAAAAATTTATTGAAAGGTGAAACTTGTATAGAGTTAGGCACTGCATGCCCATGAAGGTGCCTTTCGCACAAATACTGCGTATATAGTACATTGCATGGACTCGCGCTTCCAGAAAATATTATAGTAAACTTATCTGAAAAATATTGTATCATCCAGTGTGAGTTTAGCGAATTCTCCGCTTTGAGACGAGTATGAAGTGATTTAACTTGCGCGGCGGGACCGCTATACCCGCATGAATCGAGATGTTCTAAAAAATATGGCCACTGATGGAGTCGTAACAGAACGTCGCAAATATTTCGGCGATAACTACTGCCGGATATAAGATCCTGTTCATGTTAGCAGCCAATTCCCGCCTGCGCACTGCGTGTCAGACAACGGCGAATGCCGAGCCGCCATGTCTTTAGCGTGGACAGCCCACTTCACGAGTCACGTCTGTCGCGCGAGTGTCGTCCAAAGTAAGCGCATGTGAGAGGCATTTCTTCCGCGGCGCAGTCCGCCGAGCGACCGCGAAGCTGCATGCAGTCAGCTCTACCTCCTCGCTTCCATGGTCGACCGAAACGTGGGCCGCACTTTCTGTTGAAGCAAAAATAATATCTGCGGGAATAGTGTCATACGTTTGAGGGGAAGCGACATGCACTATCCAACGTTTAGAACCAAGATGAGCTCCTTTACAAGTGAAGTTCATCTGCAGTGCGTGCGCGGCACACCGCACCTGCTCGAGCGTGTTCGCATATTATACATATTGCCGACAATACCACAGTTATCAGCGCATGTTCATCTCAGTGTGTAATTATTACGCGGAGAGGGTCGAGCCAACAACGGTAAGAAGTACAAGATCCTGGCATATGAGCGTGAGCGCTTTGTTCTGAAGCACCGTCGACTACGGCTTTGAAATAAACTGAATAGGCTTAGTGACGATATCGGCTACCGGCCCGGTAACCATCGGCGGTGAAGCGGCCAGCGACGTTACTTAGAACACGGCTAATCTCCGTCGTTGCTACGTCGTTTCTACGGCTACGTCGCTGTGCGGTTGGCACGGATGGATTCCGAGCTCACGTCCCACGGCAAGCGAATCTTGACGTTGAAAACTCGTTCAATCCACGAAAGGCAACAGGCTAGCGGCTTACGTGAATAGAACTGGGGTATTATGAACGCTAAGATTCCTTAAATGTCACTGAGGTGCCAGTGCCAAATATATGCGGAACAGTTTTACCTTTTATACCAAACACACAAATTCGCTTCAAGCATGCTCCGAACAATAACTTGAGTGACCCCGTATATATTTTCACGAAGGTCATTTAAAAATGTCTCCTTACGTATCAGTGAACGCTGCATGTATAATAACGATCTCCGCTGCAGTAATACGCCAGTGTGTAGCGACCTATTGGTACATATAAACCCCCGTTCTTTTACAACGCTGTCGCCGCGGCGTGATGTGGTGTAGTGGTTAGCGTACGCGCTTGCTGATCGAGTGTTCGCGAGTTCGAATCCGCGAGTGTTTGTTGTGAATTTTTCTGTGGTTTAATTCTGAGTGTAATATGTGTATATGGATTATGTATATCATAAAATATGTGTCTAAGCCTCAAAATCCCCTATTAGAGCATAAAAGGTGGCTTAAAATCAATTTTTTGTCTCGCCGCTTCATATACCGCCTATAGCTAGGACGTGCCGTAGTTGGGACATAGCGTAGCTAGGCTCACGCGGAACGAGGAGATCTCCATAGCCGGCCTCTTAACTATACTCGACGACAACTTATCTTGACATTGGAGCGAAGGCTACGGAGGCGGGGCTTCCGCACATTCGTGTTGCTCCGCAAGTAGTACGGCAGCTTGCGGCTGATTTCGGTTTTGCTCGCTCGCATCGTTAACGCGTTTAGAAAACATATTCACGAAAAATGTGAAGGGAATGTGAACGGGAGAGACATTTCGATTGTTCAGAGTACATTTTAGTGTCATATTACGAGTACATTTTTCTTGGAGAACTAAACGGTGCGTTTGCGGCCGCACACTGACCCACTACGTCACGGACGCCATGTTTACTTTGGAAAACGGGCATGCTGAAAAGGTGGTGCTGTCTAAGAAATGGAAAGAAAAGGAAGGCATTCTTGCGAGGTGAACAATAACTGTATTTGACCTACGACTTCCCGCAACTGTTTCAGTCTCATAATAAATAAAGCAACATTTATTTCAGCAAGAAAAACGAGAAAATTATCAGTAAACGTAAGTACTATTTCGTGGCGCGGTAGCAGGCATACACTTCGGTTCTGTAGCTTCCACAGTGCTGTCAAGGAAAGTTGTCGCCGAGTATAGCCGGGATTCGAGACGAAAAATCTCCGGCCTATTTGAGTCCCGCCTATGATATGAGCCGCTGAGAAAACTACTACGCCGCGGGACGGCTACGGGCGGCGCCGGCTACAGGTTGTGCCGGCTAAACAAACAGTCTATAGGCGTTAGATTTTTCGTCTCGTTTCCGGGCTATAAACTGCAACTTTAAGCAGGACATGATTAAGAGTGTACAGTAGCTTCGCATGTCCGGTCTGCGAAGGAAACCGCGACAAACACTCCCAGGCCAATTCCATTAGGGTGGTGCGATTTATGATTGATGTCCTAATTCATCTCAGGGGCCAGAAGAAGCGCCATACTACGGGGCCTTGGTTCATTTCGGCCACCTGAGGTCACGGAACGTTCATGCTTTCGAATCATAGTACCTTAACGTTTTTGCATTTCTGCGTATTCAAACGACGTAACGGGAGTGGAACTCAACCTGCGGCTTAACCACCCGCCATGGTAGCTTCACGTAAGATGTCCGACTGCTAAGCTCGAGTGCGCGGGTTCGATCCCCGGCCACGGCGGTCGCATTTGACAGCAGAGCTGTTATACCCGAGGTTCGCCGTGTGTCGAAGATGGAAAATTGTCATCATCATGAACCGGCACGCGCCATCTCCGTCCTCTTCTTCATCGCCTTCCTCTTCGCTCCCAGAACACAGAGAGATAAAGAGAGAGATAGAAAGAGAGAAATAGTCAATTTGGTCCGAACTTGGGAAGAATTCGGGCAGGCTCTTTGTGGCGAAGCAACGCCGGGCCCGAGCTTCGCAATGGAGATCGCCGCTGTCTTCGAAGCGTTGCTCCGGAGGAAGACCCGCTGGGCGTTTTGAACACCAACTTTATATACAGAGCTATTTACAAAGCAAATTGCAGCAAAATAAGAATGACACGCAGTGGGGCTTAAAGGGGTACTGACACGAAAATTTTCAGTTGTCGTTTTTTTTGCGTCAAATGAAAGGCCAAGCGCTCAAGAGCCTAGAAAATGTAGTGCTAAGCGCGAGTGCACCCTGAAAAAGTAATTACAGCATGTTTTAAAATCTAGTTTCGATTCCTACTGTACCCTGACGTCACGACACGGTATTAGCTTCTCGTCACGTACTCGCACAATATATAGTGACGTTTCCACGGCCGCTCCGCACCGTGACTCCGTTGGTGACACACAAGCAGCCATTTTGAATGTTTTGATGGCGCACAAGCGGCCATCTTGGAAGCGTTGGTACCTGACGTCATCACAACTAGCCAGACTGCTGCGTGAAGTCAACAGAATTAGTACTGTAGCCTGACGTCAAGCTGGTGTCGATGTCGGTAGGTGCGCCATGGGAAAATTGACTTTAACATCAAAATAATATATCTCTCCAGCGAAGCCGAATGGGAGGAGGCCATCAGAAGCACGGCACTCCGAAAGCAAATCCAGGCTATCCAGAGGGCCCAGGAAAGGGCAGAGCGTCACGGTGTTCTGTCCATGTGGGCGCGGCCAGCGGTTACAACGACTTCCCACTAGGGGGTCAGTAACTCCTCAGGATCCAATAAAGTTGTCTGTACGAGCATTTGGTGAGCTTCACGCTTAGAGCCGTCTCTGCATACAGGATAATTGTATGGGAAAGTAAACTCGCCTTCGAAAAAAGGTATCCAGCCGGCAAGCTCTCGTAGTTGGCAAAAGACCCGGACGCTCCTTTTATCCCCTCTCTTCAAATGATTCCTCATTGCCTGCGGTCATTGACAGCTACCCAAACCGGGCATGCAGTTCCGTGGAAGGAGCGGGGGAGTGAGCTCGGAAATTTTTCAGCCCACTTCAGCTCAGGAATGTGTGTGGAAGTAAGGGGGGGGGGGGGAGTCACATCGAGCGCAACCTTACAGAAATTCTCGGCGAAAAAAATTTCTTGCCGACATTCGAACCCGCGCACCCACGATCCGAAGGCGAGCGTCGTAACCACTCGGCTATACAGGCACACTAGAAGAGCATATCATAGCCTTGTATAGTATTGCAAAGGGGTGAGAAAGTTAAGTGAGGGTGAGGAGGACAGATGCGAAGGTGAGGCGGAGAAGGAAAGGAGAACGAGTACACCGAGAGAGAGAAGAAAGAGAAAGATAAAAATGGAGAAAGGAAGGGAAGAAAGAGAGAAAAAAGAGATGACAGAGAAGGAAATAGAGAGAGAGATAAAAAGAAACATACACAAAAAATGCAGGGAAAAAAAGATAGCAAGGATAACCATATATAGTATAGTATAGCGAGGGTTGGGAAAGAGAGATGTGAGAGGGTAAAAGCCTAGCCAAGACAGGACCAGCTAGGTGCCCACCAGCTCTGCTGTTACTCAGCCTTGCGCGACTTAGTGCAAGCTGCGCTAATTTTTTTGTGGCGGCGAAATGCAAAGATTACCCGCGTGCTTAGATTTATGGGCACATTAAAGAACCCCAGGTGGTCGAAATTAATCCAGAGGTCCCCTCTATGGTGTGCTCCATAATTATATCACAGTTTTGGCACGTAAAATCCCAGCAATTATGATTATATTAGAACCTTCGGCTGAGGTGGTAGAAAACCATAACCACCGAGGTGTACCGATATGTGCCACTGCAATTATGTTTTATTAACAATCACTTGACTGGTCCTTACGACACGTCATTTATACATGATGGTCTTTACAAGTTTATGAAATTTTATGAAATACACAGTGCTAGGCAGGTAGGATCTTATTCCAAATTGGCTTATGTGCTGTCGTGGACAGCAATGGCGTAAATCCAGAAAACTCGCAAAGGGGGTACACACATCTTGCCATGGCGGCGATTTCATTTTTATAAATATAGATTTTATTTTTATTTATATAAAAATTAAAATCATGAAACGAACAGACAGTTAAGCCAGGAAAAGCATAGGAGACATAATTTGTTGTGTTTAACTATAGTGTAATGATTATGACCTAAATTAGAAGGAATTAAAGCGGACGAAAAAGTATCTTTTACGTTGGCGGGATCCGAACCCACAACCTTCGAATTACGCGTCCGATGCTCCACCGGTTGAGCTACGACATCCACATTGTTGGGTATTTCTGTGCGTGTAATGTGGGAGTGTTAGCCAGCGCCACTCGTAGCCAAGGTGGGGAGTGTGGAACACTCTTTTGGCCAGAGGGCGTCTAGGGATGGTAAAATCGATGAACGATTAATCGATTAATCGATTAAAGATTCACAATTAATCGAATAATCATAATCGATTTGTGCCTTTCGAATAATTGAATTAATCGATTAAAACTATTCGATTAATCGATTACGGCATCACCCACTCCCGCCCCTAACCTCGCCCCTTGGCCGGAGCGCATGACTGCGAGGCGCGCTATCCTGAGACGCAGACCCTGAACGCTATCCTTAGACGCAAGAAGTTGCAAAGCCGAATACAACTACTTTTTCTGGTTCTATTTGGGATGCCGTCGATCGCGCACTTCTACGCAATTGCGTTGCACTGGAGTACGATCCGATGAACTAAATGCCTTCTCAGTTCAAGACATACTATAGTAACCCTGTAGTCGATCGCCGCACCAATCCGAACCCACTTGAGAATCGGCCCAACATGCGAACTGGCCTAGATCATGTGTTTGACGTTGCAATGGAGTATTTGCCAATTCCTGCAATGTCAGTAGAATCCGAGCGCCTTTTTTCGCATGCTGGATGTTTGGCGACCCAAAGGAGGTGTTGGTTGTCGCCCGAGCATCTCGGGCAACTGACATTTATTCGCTCAGTAGAAAAAAGCATGTAGTTCGGATCAGCAACCCCATGAAACAAAACAAAAGGGAGAAAGTAAGCAGCACGTGGATTCGCCAACTTTCAAAAGAGAAGTTTATTCTTTTCTGTAAATTTCATACGTGCCAGCGCATCGTCTTGTAACTTTTTTGTTCGTGTTTGTTTTTTGTCGCGCTGTTTCAACGTGTTGCCGCATAAACGCATGTCTGCTTACATTTGGTAAACGAGTAGTTTTCGTCACCTGTAGTGTCGATCGCAACTTTCTTTGTATTTTATTCAACCCTCGGATTTTACTCGTTTCTTGTGTAAGTGCGGCATTGTAATATGCACTGCTTATTTGCTCACTGGTTCTTAGTGCCGTTCTGTTTTACTCTTTAGCAAATAAAATATTGTTTACCAATGAAACAGAGAGAGAAAATGTATTATATAAGGCAGAGAGGGTGGCCTGAGCTAGTACGCCCCTGCCTGCTACTCTGCACCGGGGAAAACGCAACGGGGCAAAAAGAGTGATGAAGTATACGATGATGGGGAGATGATTAGGTAATCCATATATACATAATAAGATACGTTTGCTAGCGTAAAGAGGACAGCGACGCTAGTAACCATCTTTCATTTGCTGTATACCAACTAGCCCAACTGTCCGTCTTATAGGGTATATACCATTTTCATAATTGTTGAGCTAACTTTCCTACGATGCAGTTAGCCCAATTAGTGGCAGCTAGTCACTTCTTCAAACAGAGTGTTCAAGCGTGGTTTGCTTGCGCTGGGACGCGGAAAGTGTAAACTCGGCTCTCTTGACACCAACACGGATAATAGACTAACGCCAGCACGTGCAACTACAACCTCGTCTTCTCTTGAAGCACGAAAGTTGCTGCCATTAGTTGAGAGAAAATGTAGTGCAGGAATGCGCACTCGCGAATTGTGAAAAGGCCCTTATAGACCCTTTATGTAATCCGCAACTTTACGCGCCGGTTTACCGAACGTCTAGCATCCATTGCATTACTATTGAAGAAGTGACCTTGTAGCACTTAGTAATACTGTATGGTCGCATATTTAGGAAGAAATACAGCTTTCAGCTAGAGGCCCCCGTCTTCTGTTGTGACAAGAAAGGACAGTCGCGCAATTTATGTTGTAATGTCTGGTACACTAGATAGCGCTCACAGTTCAGGATGTACGCACAATTCAAAAGGTGTGACTGGCGCCGTGTTGCGGCAAAGATCAGGTGAAACCTGCGGAGTATACTGGCGCAGCTGCTGTTTTTTCTAGCCGGGAGGCAGAAACTCATGTCACTCTATTTCCCGCAGTATTAATTAGAACTAACACACAATGATGCCAAGGAAAGTATAGAGGATGTTATTTGTAATAATTGGGATATCAATGCGAAGAAAGTAAAATTGACGAAAAGATGACTTGCCGCCGGCAGGGACCGAGCTTGCGAACTTGGGAAACTGCGACTCTCTGATGCAGACGACGAGTGAAGCTGCCACCAGGACCGAAGGAAACACACTTGTCATAACGCGTCCGATGCTCTACCACTGAGCTACGGCGGCGGTCATACCCCGTCCACTTCATAGGGTACACATGTGCATTTAAACCTAGGAGTGTTAGTCAGCGCGGATCATAGCCATGGCGGCGAGTGTGGAACACTCTTTTTCTGCCTTTTGGCGTCACGTAGCAAGTGACCTTTTTTTTACGAGCTGGCAGCTGACCAATAATCCCTCGCATACTATCTGAAGGCACCAAGTCTGCCAGAACGAGACCCTCGCTATGAATGAGGGAACGAAAGTGACTTTTAAGGGCCCGTTTTTCTTTGTCATACACCGTTAACTTCCCCTATACTTTCCTTCGCATTATTGTCTGTTAGTTCTAATTAATATAATCTCTAACAAAGAAAAACGAGCCCCTAAAAGTAATTCGAAGGTCGCAGGTTCGGTCCCTTCCGGCGACAAGTTATCTTTCCGTCCACTTCACTTTCTTCAGATTTATATCCCAATTATTACAAATAACACCCCCTATACTTTTTCTTGGCAATATTGTCTCTTAGTTCTAATTATTATTGTGCCTAACAAAGAAAAACGAGCCCCTAAATGTCATCTTCTTTCCTTCTATTTCCCGCAGTTGCCTGTACGGATGGTCTGTTTGAGGCCAGTATATTTCTGTGTAATCTCTGCATAGGTGACCTCAAGAAAAAGGTCGTGTCAGTCCGCAATTATAGTATTATGTAGGGCTTCCACAATAGCTAACCGACAAACCGAGAATAGATGACTTGCTTACTAGACCGAGCGTCTTATTTAATTTCTCCTCGTCTCTCTTTTACCTTTCTCGGAATTTCCTCACCCTCCGCCACACTGCATGTTTCAACTACGACTTTCCAACCAGTGAGGTCCCCGAACGCGCCTCCGGTTTCGATGAGCTCGAGTAGGCAGGCTTTGAGAAAATACGACCTGCTGCCGAATAGTCCAGGGATGATAGCCACAGATGCTTGAATCCGCGACATCAACCAACGACGACGGGCCCCTTATGTCCAGTGTGCGAAAGTGTGAATTTTCGCACACTGCACACAAGGGGCCCGTCGTCGACACTTTCAAAAGTGGGAATTTTGGATCGTCAGCGCGTCTAATGAAAAGATTTGGGCCCATATTAAACACGAACGATGCCTCTCAAACAAAGAGATATCGGTTTTAAAGCACCCATTAAAGATGTCGATTAATCGATTAATCGATTAAAGGATTCGACCGAAGGCAATTAATCGATTAAAGGCTAAATCGGTTAACGATTAAAGATTAATCGATTAAAAATTTTAATCGACCATCCCTAAGGGCGTCGCGCGGCACGTGTCTCGGCACGAGGTAGCAGGCGACCACCGTCGTAACTCAATTGGTAGAGCATCGGACGCGTAATTCAAAGGTTGTGGGTTCGGATCCCACCGACGGAAAGGGTGCTTTTTCGTTCACTTTAATACCTTTCAATTTAGGTCATTATCATTACACTACGATTGAACACAACAAAGAATGTCCCCTATGATATCCTCGGCTTAACTGTCTGTTGGCTTCATTAGTCGGGTCTATAGCAAGGAACCGAGCCCCTCGAACAATTCTCCTTCTTTCGTGCAAACAATTAAAGTCATGAAGCGCGAAATTTCCCACAACTTCTTAATTATGAGTTTTGCTATCACGATTACCGCACAAGTTAATATATCTAAAAAGTAAAAAGAATCATACTTGAAGAAAAATTCCCTTTGCTTGATTCTATTTTAGTGCATATGTGACGAGATAATCGGCATCAAATTTCACATTCAATCAGCTGATTTCGCCTGCAGGGACGCAGAACAGAAACGCTCCAGGAGAAACGATGGAAAGAGGTGTTCAAACCACATTGCATTATACGCCTTTAACTATTAACGCTTTTAACTATAAATTAACACTTATCAGGTAGCATAGCTCATAGAATGTTTTCCCCTATGTGCTACGCTAATGATGGGTTAAATGGTTACCTTTTTGAATCATAACTATTGCGAGAAACACTCAATCCCCGCCACGGTGGTCTAGTGGTTATGGCGCTCGACTGCTGACCCGAAGGTCGCGGGATCGAATCCCGGCCGCGGCGGCTGCATTTTCGATGGAGGCGAAAATGTCTGAGGCCCGTGTACTTAGATTTAGGTGCACGTTAAAGAACCCCAGGTGGTCGAAATTTCCGGAGCCCTCCACTACGGCGTCTCTCATAATCATATCGTGGTTTTGGGACGTTAAACCCCAGATATTAAAAAAAAAAGAGAAACACTCAAAAGAAAAGTTGTAACGCGTGTTGAGAAACGTCATAGTTTTTTTATGTATGTAAAGATAACCGCCCATTAAAAAAAAAAAAACTTTTTACGCCATTTGATGAAAGCGTGCGATATCTTAAAAAATACATCATAACTACATGCGAACGCGCCTAGAGTCACTGGAAAATTTTCAGAGTATCGCATCTGTTTTCCGCGCGCCGCCGCTGATGCGATTGGCTTGCTCGCATCACGTGACCTCGCACTGCCATATCCCTTCCAAGCGCATTGAGCGCGCGCGCGTTGAACGCGCAGCATGGCCGGGCATGGAGCAGTACCACAGTCCCTATAGACTATTTCGTCGCTTTCCTAAAGCGCCGTGCAGACGCAAGAAACTGAACGTGATCTGGGAATCTCGGTTATTTTTGCATTCCGATTCCGTACGGGAAAAACGTCGAAGAACGACGTTCTACGTGGCTACATAGAGTTAGCCGCAAATAATCCGCCCCCTCGAAGAACACTCGTTTCTGCAGTAAGCTACGCGAGGTTTCCTGGAAAAGCTCTGATGCGACAGGAAATTTCATCTTATCCGTTCGCTCTGCCTAACGATTTGTTTCTCAGTTCGTAGTGATCCCTATTGTATGTATTTAGCGAACTTCTGCGACATTGAGCGTATCTATCTATCTATCTATCTATCTATCTATCTATCTATCTATCTATCTATCTATCTATCTATCTATCTATCTATCTATCTATCTATCTATCTATCTATCTATCTATCTATCTATCTATCTATCTATCTATCTATCTATCTATCTATCTATCTAGCCGCCTACGACTTTGTGCTCTACCGTCGCTTATAGACTAACGTCGTTATGATGACCGTGAGATGTGTGTGACTCATTGTGCGTGCGTGCTCTCCTTCTCTCTCTCTCTCTCTCTATATCTCCCCCATCCCTTCCCCCAGTGTAGGGTAGCATACCGGTCCTTCTAGACTGGTTAACATCCCTGCCTTTCCTTTCTCTCCTTCTCCTCCTGGCCGTTTCGTTAATTGGATTTACACCAATATTGGTATGACGAAACATGACATTATGACGAACATAAATGACAGGTCATAACACGAAAATCATGATATCCATGTCATGAAAGGCATGATTTACATGCCACTGTTTTGGTGCTCTTGCGGTCGTTTCGTTAGTTTGCTGTATACCAAAATTGGTATGGCGTGACTCTGCAGGTCCTAACGTGCAAATCATGACACGCATGTCATGTACAGCATGACTTACGTGCCACGCTCATGGTGCGCTGGCGGCCGTTTCGCTAGCTTGACATACACCAAAATTGGTATCTCGCGACGTGACTGTGTGACGAACACAAATAACAGGAGTTAACATGAAAATCATGACACGCTTGTCATGTACAGCATGACTTACGTACCACGCTCATGGTGCGCTGGCGGTCGTTTCGCTTGCTTGATATACATCAAAATTTGTAGTGCGCGGCGTGACTGTGTGACGAACACAAATAACAGGTGGTAACATGAAAATCATGACACGCATGTCATCCGCAGCGTGACATACGTGCCACGCTCATGGTGCGCTGGGGGCCGTTTCGCTAGCTTGATATAGACCAAAATTGGTATTGCGCGACGTCTGTGTGGCGAACTTTAAATAACAGGTGGTAACACGAAAATCATATGGCATGCATGTCATGTAGGTATGATTTAGACGCCACGGTCATGGTGCACTCGTGGCCATTTTGTTAACTGGATATATACCTAAATTGGTATGGCATGACAGGAGTGCATCACGAACATAAATAGCAGGTCACGCATCCCATATATGTAGCAGAAAATGCTTCGCATTTAATATATGTTTCATTAGCATGGCATATACCATATTGTACACGCATGCATGTAGGACAACCTCGTGATATATGGCGAACTAGGTGTCACGACATGAATGACTTCATTACCCTCAATGACAAAGAAGACGATGTATGCAGCTCTTTGCTGGCTGCTTCGCATTACATCGATTCCCACACTGCGTGGGATCTGCTGTTTTTTACTCTGTACATTTGCAAAATTCAGAATGCGTATCGATATTTTCTGAATTTCTGTACGCAGTCAAGGCTAGGCTAATATAATAATATCTGGGGTTTAACGTCCCAAAACCACGATATGATTATGAGAAACGCCGTAGTGGAGGGCTCCGGAAATTTCGACCACCTGGGGTTCTTTAACGTGCACCTAAATCTAAGTACACGGGCCTCAAACATTTTCGCCTCCATCGAAAATGCAGCCGCCGCGGCCGGGATTCGATCCCGCGACCTTCGGGTCAGCAATCGAGCGCCGTAACCACTAGACTACCGTGGCGGGGCTCAAGGCTAGGCTGTTTTCTCGCCACACTGTAATGTGGGACGTAATGGGGTTTTCTTAAGCCGCTGCATGCGGCTTTTAGCCTTACGCCCGCCCTCTTTCTGTATTTTGTGAAGAGAGAAATACAGATTTCATGTCATTCCAGGTCGTCCCAACTGACACTTGCGAAACTTATGATGGTCAATGTTCCGGTGTGCTGCCGCTATGGTGAGCCCAAGAACGCGGCTATAAACAACACGTCGAAATAGGAGAGATGGTTCGGCTTGTATGAGCAGCTGAAGTTTCTTTTACATGCGGTTTTCAGCCCTTCTCAAGCTCTCCGTTTCAGTTTCGCAGGAAAAAAAGTGAGAAATATTTTTTGTCCTGCACAGCTAGGATGAGCACTTTCTGTGTTATTTGCAAACCTGTATGGGAACACCTCGTCAGTGTACCATACGAGCTTTGAGTTGTCAGCGACCGTGTAACTGTTCTCATTAAAAAGGGTAAATAGCGCACTTGGCCGATTAGTCAGGAAATGTAAACAGACAGCTTGGTTATTGAAGTCCACCGCTCCCGATAACTCAGTTTTCTGTTGTTTTTTTTTTCTCTTTGAAATATACCAATATTGCCCTAACTTGCTCAATTATTTTGGCCGTCTTCTGAGAAGCACCTGGCATACATGATCACCAATTAGACTGAACTTGCAATCTTGAGCTTGCAGCGCTTCCTCGGGAAGTATAACCGCTTGAATTGTTAAATACCATAACGTTGCAAACATGGCAATATTTTTGGCTTTCTTTCGTACTGTTCTTTGCGGGAGAATCATAACTTTGTCTTCTCCCGACAGCGCTATACCTGCTCCAATGTAGAATGGCGCTTGGTTTCCAAGGTAGGGTTCTCTTCGGTCATCGTCCTCCCGAGGACTCGACGTTTCGTGCCACCTCCATCGAAGAGACCGAGATCCCGGTGACAGCACTGCGAGTCCCCAAACGACAGGCTTCCCCTCACCATGGGGATCCATCGGCGCTTTCCTCTGAGCACCGCGCGCAGATCAACTGCGGCAATAATGGGCGCCTCGGGAGGGACGGAGCCTGCGCCGACGATGTGAGCGACAGGAAGCATAAAAGAGAAAGTGCGCCTGCGCATTAAAGCGCATCGCCCGCTCAAAGCGGCGAGTGTGTTCGAATGAAGCCCGGCGCGTACACGCCACAGGGAGGTCAAGGAAAGGCAGCGAAGCTGCATGTGCCCGGTCTGTCGCAGCTATTCATTTCTCGGGACAGAATATACGTTTGACAGGGCGTGTGCACGAACGTCTCTTTCCGGCTTCGTATACCTGTCCTTTCTTTACTATACGCTTTCCCTCGGAACAAACCGAACAAAACGTGAAGGCTGTCCCAAAACCCTTAAAGAATTTGCCGTACGGGCGAACAAAACAAAAGGAACAGTTGAAGAACGCGCCCCTTAAGAGCAACCTGCCATATGTATACATGAATATACGACAATCTGTCTTTGGTTCTGAAGCCCGAAGATGGAGGGAACAAAATGACAGTCGGACGATCGACGAAGGCCATGTCACTGGAAAATTCCGTTTTTCGTTTTTCGATTCACTCGCGAGCGGACTTTGTTTCACGTTGGTACGGACACACATATCTTTATTGACGCGCGGCAAAGTGAGATGCGGGAAGAACTGAACATCGCAAACTTTTCGAACGATTGTACTTGACGTGCTGATTTATGTCCAAACGCTCAATTAAGAAGCAATTCATAATATATATATTTTTTTAGTTTCTTGCTTATTCAGTACGTCAAGCCGAGTGGCAACAAATAAGGCGAATAGTCGGTCATCAGAGGAGCATGAGTGAGAGTTTTTGTTTCCACATTTACGTGTGCGGAGATCAGATGGGACAAGTTTTGTAACCGTTATATAGCGAACAACCAGCATGGCATAGCAGTGATCACACACCATGCATTTGTTCCCCACCTCTTTACACTGACGTAATTCCGTCAGGCTTATGCACTTACAAACCGTCCCCAGATAGCCAGCAGCCACTTTTTCTGGCTGTGTCTGCCCCTAGTTCAGGCTGTCAGAAGGTTGAGGGTGCCACTCAACATGTACAGGTGAAATGTACCTTTGCCATGCGCTGTTATGGTAGGTGATAAGTAAAAAAGAAGAAACGAAACTAATCAGCGACATGAGATCATTATTCAGGGTGTTTCACTTAACTAGAACCAGGTATTTAAAAAAATTGTTAACCGCAACTGAATTAGACCAACGGCATATTGTTTGCCGTCATGCGGCGCTCGCTAGGGTATTTTTATATTGCGCTGAATTAGTTAATTAACTAAGATCAATTATGCAAAACTTTTAATATTCGCTTCAGGGCCAAATGCGTTTTGTTACGTTGTAGAGGGCATTCAAAAACGACCGACCCAACTTTTTGCGGCAGCGTACATGCTGCGTGGTAATTTTTTCTGGCTTTTAAAGAAAGCCCGCGAAATACGGAGCAAAACCACACGACCGCGCTCGTGCGCTATACCTGCAGCGCTCTCAGCCGTGCTTCGAACGAAACAACCGTCATCAGGGACAACGGCGCCTCCTTGCCGTGTGCAGCCGCTCATTTCACCGCTTGAAATCTCGCTGTGCTAGCAAACTTTCCTCTATTATGTTTCCTAATTACATAGTATGTAATAAAAACGGCAAGGATCCCACGAGTACAATTGTGAGATAAAGTGCGTCAGACAGAAAATTTTATACCTGCGGCATTTCGACAATAAGAAAGAACTTTCGCTTGTTTGGCGTCAGTTGCACCATACAGTAACTGCGTATTGCACTCAAAATTAGGGAAGGCACGGGACTCAGAACTGTTTCCTTAAAATGCGAAGCGTTTTTTTTTTTTTTTGGTCTAGAAAGCCCAGTTTTCTTCTCAAGGTTATTAAAAATAGGGTTTCATCGCAAAATCATCCATTTTGTGGTAGTTATGTGCCAAAATGACTTCGGAAATTATAAGTACGACATAACGGTGTGTTAATAAAACAAACAAAAAAAAGTCACCGAAGGTTACGATACTGCCTAAAGCGAATTCTGAGCGCAGCTGTTAAGGTGTTTTGATTTTGCGATAATTTGAGCAAATGTGCGTATACGTCAAGGCGACGCGGCGCGAGTGAGTCTAGAATGCTTGCTTTCGCGTCAACGTAACGTGGTGAACGTGGCGTCGCCAACTACCGCCGCCGCTGGCTGACGCGAACGCTGCGCCGGACTATCCCCGTACGCGAGAAGCATGCGTTGCGCTGTCACAAGAAGCGAGAGCAGGCACGAGGCATTGCAGACGCCAATAGAGCGGCTCGCTGGCTCTCATGGTGGAAAAATTCTTGGGGCAGTCTCTCTTTCACTTTCTTTCGTCCTCGTTCGCTCTATCGGTTACGCCGACGACAACGGCGACGCCGCTCAACGCAGGAACGGGCGCCTAAGGTCTGCGCTCTAAAATGTGGCAGAACCCATCTCAGAATAACTAAAGGAGTCAATGCGATTAGCGTGCAGACATTGCATAGACAGAAACTCCATAGGCATGGCTTGATACGATATGGACATATTTATTTGACATTGTTATAGTATGTACTCTCCGACACACTTTCAGAATTAGCGTCCGTAGGTCGAACAGCAGCAATGAAAGTGGTCACGGCATCGTATCTTTTGTCTCCGTCGGTGATTGCGCAGCCAGGAGCGCCACGAAAGCAGGCACGATAACTCAGACAGGCGTCACTAAATACAGGCGCAAGTGTCACGAAGGTAGCATTTGAACCAAAAGGCGGCAGAATCCAAGAAAACCCCGCGACAAAACTCACATGTCCTTTGACTGCGAGCACGTGTTTACGCCGATCTCCAAGCACCCGCATTGCCGTCCATGGGTTTCCGCCGCGGAGGGCACGTTTGCTCGAGAGGCCCGTTTCTTGTCGGACACAACCAAGGAAAGCATGCGGGCGTTATTTGCATTTGTTAATCGAAGCGGACCAAAGGGGCACAAAAGCGGACCGGAAAGCAACGTGCCGCCTGTGGGATGCAATCCACAGCATCTCATCCCATTTCTTGGGCATTTATGTTTGTGTAACCCTGGGAGCCAGCGCCAGTCGTAGTCATGGCGGCCAATGTGCAACATTCATGGCTTCACGTACTACGTGAACTTTGCGAGCTGGCAACTGACCTTCCATAACTATAATGGCCGACTAACGACGCAGCCGTCCTCGCTGGAAAAAAAAAACAAAAGCTGGTAGCACTAATGGATGCCCCTACGGCGCGCAACAAAACGAGGACAAGCAAGATATACTGCACGTATACGATGTTGCGGTTACAAGCGACGAGAGAACTATAAAACAAAGCATAAATGAAGTCCTGGTCATATTTTCTGTCATCTAATAAGCAGTGCACTATCTCATAAAATATTAAGTGTTTGTCTTCGCATGTGACGTCGGTACACGTGCGATAGAACCAACAATTTGAGCTAACTTTCTGCAACACCGAATATTCGACAAACCTCTTTTTTACCCACGAGATCCTGAATATTCCTTTTTATCAATCCGATCTACCGGATCAAAGCTTTTCGGGACGAGGTTCACTTCTCGCTGGTTGAAACGGATAATGGTCCTACATACGTTTGCGAGACAATATTAATCCGAGCTCCAATCACAGTGCGCTTCATGATCAGAACGTGGTTTCGGCACGTAAGACCCCACATTTTATTATAATACTCTTTTTGCAACCTATGATTCGACAATCTAAGCAAAAGCCGCTCCAGCGTTAACAAAACGTTTTGCTGGCTGCGCTGCATGCATACACTAAGTCTTCTGTAAAGATATTTTTTTTTAAGTTGTCTATTCCAGACTTAGGCCAAGTGTGCGGTCAGTTGCGATCTGTGTGTCAACATCCAGTAAACTGAACAGCTATAGCCAACAGTTTTCTTTGGTGTATTTCAACACTGACCAAGACATAAAAAGTTAAAGAAATTAATTGGACCGCCAGCCTCTAGCTCTCTGATACCTGTTTAGAGCTAAGTCCCTTCAAAGTAAACACACTTTCTCTCCTATGTCGTTCGCTCGGAGGCGAAAAAAACTTCGCCTGGCTGCCTCGGACCGCGTTAACGCATCAGAAAGCCACGGAACATGTACTGTGCGCTTCTTCTTTTGTCATATTTTTACCTTGATAGTCATCTTGGTGCTAACGTCGGAGGCAAAGACAAAATGCGTAAAAACAGGCAAGCATGCATGTGATGAGAAGGGCATGCGAACCAGGCGACCGAGATTAAGTATAGTCAAAGTGATATTCGCAGTGTTAATAACAACGCAGGCGCAACTTGCTGGGGCGGAAACTGGAATCGTCAAAACAATGAAAAAACTTACGAATAAAGAAACAATTAAATTACAAAGCAATGAAAAATCTTACGAATAAAGAAAAGATGTTTTATTAAGCTATACTTCACATTCTTTCACGTTGGAGAGAGAGAGAGATAAAAGCGAAGGAAAGGCAGGGAGGTTAACCAGGTTGCACCCGGTTTGCTACCCTACACGGGGGAGGGGGAAGGGGAGAAAAAAGAATAGAGAGAGCAAGGAGGAAAGAAGGAACAAGTAATACGCGCACAGTGTTCACCGCACACACACAGACAGTCACAACCGAGAAATATTTGACATCGCTTCCTCTGCGGTTGTCTAGAAGTAGGCGTTAAAAAAGGCTTGCAAGGACTGGCTCCAAGGAATCCAGAACTTGCCGAGCACATTAAGCTGACGGAGTTGTCATTCCGTTGAGGAGAGTGCGCATCGTGGTCATGAGAGACCTCAACACAGCGAGGACTTGTAGGTTTTTGTCGTGGCAATCATCTGTGGACGATGATGTACATTGCGGGCCATTCTGCATCGGCTCTTTATGACTGCGCAGTGGTGGCAGTGAGGGCCACGCGACATCCGCCGCCGCTTTCAAAGCCTCTGCGTCTTTTCGGCTCTCCGACTGTGATGCAGTGGGCGGTGGTGGTGGCGGCTTTCACGTTGGGATTTTGCATACAAGAAGCACGCGTGTATTGGCAAGTATATGAATGCAAGTAGACAGGGTTTTAGTTCATTACCGCAAGTTATACGTTGTGGAACTTCAGAAGTGAAAATAGAGCTCCTCCTTCCCCCACTTGAGCTCCCTCTCAACAGATAAGAGAAAAAGAAGGAAAGAACGCGCCAGTGCTCTTTGCGCACATAGAGAGACGATGACAGGTTGCATCTGTCACCAGGCCGCGCGTGATTCGTCAAGTCGGACAAGGACTACGTCCTCCTGAAGGATATCCCTCTCATTGTAGTACAGTGTTCACTGTTTCCTTTCCGCCTCTTCTACATCGCCTTCTTTTCCTTCTCCTTTGCCCTTCTCCATTTCATTGATGTTTTTGTGTGGCTGAGCGCTTGTGAGTTATGTGAATCATATGAAAACTATCTTATTTAACAACAATCTTATGCGTTCTTTGAAGTACTTCATGCTAATAAGTGGATTTTATTGCATCACCGGCTCATGTATGCTGTGCTTTTTTGAATTCCTATCACCGTAAGATGTCAACATCTCAATGCTGTTCCTTTGAATTCATCGATTGATTGTTTCGGGTTTTTCCTTTTGTCCACATACTATTGGGCTTTGGAATGGTCTTGAGGGATCCTTGCGAGAGTAATCCAATGAGGAGTTTGCGGAGCGGTTGCCTTATTACATTTATTAATGAACCATCCTACTCTGGTATTGCTTTTTTTTACTATTTTTCGCATCTAGTGTTTATTCGGTTCATTGAAAATATGTATGCACTCACTCCTGCAATACCTTGATACGCAAGATGGTAGTATATACGTTTAAAAAAAATAAACTTGCAGCATGTTCTGCGTAGGTGACCGTTCTCTACGATCTTTTTAAGTGGGCTCAATGCTTTGTGTCAAGGGAGTGAGTACGATCTCAGAAGCAGCATGTCGTTGAGTGTACTCTCTGATGTGCGAGACCGCTGTTCTGATAAAAAGATCGCCAGGCCTGCGCGGAACACGCAGCACAGTCACAGCGAAAGCTGGAAAGGCGGCCTTTCTAGAGCTCGCTCTAGAGTCTCTTGGGGCAATTAATACAAGTACACATGCAAGGTGCCCACTACGCCATAAATCATCGTATTTTTGCTGAAGTAGCGAAGCACCCACATGCGCTTTTTCGTCATTCTACGGAGAATCGTAGTACCCGCTACATATCTGTAAGGCATTATGTGCACTTTGTGCTGTGGCTGACATATATATATATATATATATATATATATATATATATATATATATATATATATATATATATATATATATATATATATATATATATATGTTAACACGATTCCTTGCCCGACATGACGCCTGTATAGAGCATTTTTGCGAAGGAGTTACAAGCACCAGCGTGGCACTGTGGTGTAATACCTATGCCGCCAAAATCGGCTGTTGTTATCTCATAACAGCTTTCGCTGTAAGAAACTTCAGCGCCGACAATGCCCTTTCCACGATGGCCTGTGTGACAGGCGCGCAAAAGTCCACTTGCGTTAATATAAACATCTCTGGTTGCCACTGTTCTCGTTTTTCGCACAATTTCTAATACTGCACCCTGAGATATGTATAACTGCCCACGTTGCATGACCTCAGTTGTTCCGGATTGCCAAGTTTTCTCGTGAACCGAAAAACGATTGAAAAAAAGTCGGTTTCACTTCGGAACGAAATAATAGATAAAGTTTCGGTTACGTTTTCGTTCCTGTCAAAAATATCGCTTTTTATTTTCATTTTTCGTTTTTGGTTTTTGTTCCATTCCGACACACTGCTTGCACATAACGTATTTATTTATTTAGGAATACTGCGGGCTAATACTTTGGCGCAAGCAGGAAGGGCATTACAGCAAGAAAAAATGAAAAGAAACAGAAAACACAAACATGTCTAAACAATGCTACATGAAATGAACATAATGTCTAAATAGAAGCAGAAATCACACTTCGACAGACTAAAATTCATAAAGAAAAAGGGTTTGTCAAGGCAGTCATGAAATTATTTGACTCAAATACATCAACGGGAAGGGAATTCCACTCGCTCACGACGCGCGAATACACGGGGCGCGGGGCGATGTTATCGCAATTTTGATTTTATGCGTAACCTCACGGCGACGTCGCGCTGACGTCGACGCCAACGGCGAAAATGCGCCGTAGTGTCCATATAATTGCTATCACAGTAAAAGTACTTTGCATTGATCAATATGACCTGCGAGCCAACCCTCACTGGCGTAGCGGCTTGTGCTATATAGTTGGTAGGTCATAATAAGAGCGGTGCTTTTATTATTATGACAAGAGCTATAGCGCAAGCTGTGGACGAGCGACGCAGTAACACACAAGCAGCGGCCGTCCTCGTATGTTATATAGCTTGCGCTATAGCTCTTGTCATATACTGCAGCGTGTTCTTTAATGCCAAAAGAAGAAAGCGTACGTAGTACCGAGGCTAAAGTGTAGGCCTCTCACTCCTAGTTTTAGGTCTCCCACCCACTTAACCGCCGCTTGTTAGCTTGCTAAAAAATTTCAGAACATACAGTAACTGTATAGTAGATCTGCAGTTGCTCATTGAGATGCGCGGTCGTCACACTGACAACGTGACACGTCTACTCAGAAGCCAAATGTTCTCAAAACCCATGTTCCTTGAGTTTTGATGATTCAGCAACATTTTAACACACGTACTTACGCTCTTCGACATTTTCGATTAGTGACCTCCCATATCAGAAGTATAATCTTAATAGTCCAAGCCACTTGTAAGTAGTTACCAAAAAAACCTGTTTAGTTCTGCCGTTGAAACCTAATGTTAAACGTGCACTACTTCGTGGGGAATTACTGTCGTCAGCGTTGAGCCGAGAGCCACTGCTTGCGTTGCGGGCTCCTGCTCATTAAATCCTGAACTTCGGAGTGAAAGAGCCGAAGCCAACAGAAGGCGCCTCTTCTGAAAACCTTTGGGGAGCTCGAAGGATGACAGACCTCGAGAAGCGGCTTTCCATGTCCACCGTCGTTTCGTTACAGAAGTTCCTGGTAGAACACCGGCATGCGCTGTATTTGTCTGCGGAGTTACTTTGGTGATACCATGTCATGCCTCTACAATGCAAGGGGGGAAAAGTCACACGAAGACGAGAAGACTCAGAGAAACAGATGAGATCACTTCCGTGTTTCAAATTTTTACTTACTTTACGTTTCCTTTACTGTTTGCCGGCATATATAGTAAGTTCTAGTAGTTTTAACATTAGTATGCAACTCCCCTGTTTTAACACTTCCGAATTCTGCTTTGCAGCGTTGTGTAACATGCGTTCCTCAACCATCGCTCATAACGACCACGACAGCCTAATCAGCTAGGATCCGCAAAGAGGCCGCGTTGATGCCCTTGGTTCGTTCATGGATATTTGCTAATATAATTCATGGTTACCCACTATGCGTCCTTGCTTAAAGTACGGTTGGAGCCAATGCTCGAGGTGTACCCACTTAGTATGAATCCTTAAACTAGCACCCCTTTATATCTCCATGTAATGCTTTATTATGACTATGATCATATTATGACGATTATCATCGTTTGAATTGGTGATCGCTGAAAGAGGCTTCCGTCCTGTACGCAGGGCACAGATCGTCATCATTATCGTCGTTAGCCTATTTTGTGTCTGACTGCGGACACAAAAGAAGCGAACGGATATACAGGACAGAAAATATAAATAGGATATAAAAAGGAGACAAGATATCCTCTACGACTGCGGGTATCTTCCCTGAATCCAATGCCTTTTTCAGATCCTATATGAAAGCCATATAGAGAGTTTGGTTACACTCAGCCGATTTCCACATTACGCGATTGATGACGTGGATGGAATCCGCAGTAAAACAACCCTTCATGAACTCAGCCTGCTCAATGGATTGACTAAAATTAGGTGGCATTTCCACATTGTTGTCCTCATGCATTATCATTTGATATTTCCGCTTAGCCTTCCTTGATCGGCAGTGCGCAAGAGCGGCGCGTTTTGGGAAATTATTGTGCTAATCTAGGCTGTTCTTGTGTTCAGAGGAGCAGCAGCATTTGAGAGTTGGATCAAACGCAGGCGGCCTTGGGTCAAACACACGAAACGCCACACGTGGCGTAATTAAAAGTGTTTAAAAGTATGCGAGACGCGGGTCATATTGCGTCGTTGCCCGCGCAACGTTTGCGCCGTCTCGATGGCTACCCACGCTAGTTTTCGATTTTTGGGTCTTGGGACAACGCGAGCGCAAGAGCCCAAGAGTGCCTTGGGTTCTGCGCATGCGCCCTGGCGGCTCGCAAATTTGTTGGGTCCCCTAGCTCCTTGGATGCCCGATTATAAAAATAGTGTTTCGCTGGAGTTGGGATGTGCGCCTGCTACTTGTACTTTGACATACAGGGCGTGGTCGCCGGGCCTCGGGCGCTTATCTTTTAAGGCGGTGGGGGGGGGGGGGGGGGGGGGCGCTTGTACGTTTTGTGCTTTGACCGCAAAGTTTGCGTTGAAGCTATAGACCCCACGAAGGTCACTTCGCTCGCTGTAGCAGCCATGTTTGCTAAAGGAGTGAGCTGCTATAGGTAGAAGAGCCAAAGATAGGGGATGGTTGAAATAACAACTGTGACAGTTAGTTCGCGCTCGTCCTGTGTATATCTGTGCGTTCTTTTCGTGCGTCCTGCTAGTGTCGAGCTGTGACAGTTGTTAGTTCGCGCTCGCCCTTTGTGTGTTCTTTTTATGCGTCCTTTGTGTTTGAGCAGCGTGCGGCATGTTTTGAGCTGCTTGCCGTTCTTCGTGTGACACTACAATTTGTTGCTATCGCATTCATTGCCTCGCCCTTGCTGCGAAACTGTGACTTTTTTATTTACATGTAAATTCCTTCTTACTTTATCAAAGCCGCGCCTTACTTATTTGTTGTCGCACCCAGTTTACCCTATCCCAACGTATCTAAGCTTCCAACTTGCTTCGAAGTTGCGCACATTGCTAGAAATCCGTTTCTATTGCTTGTTTTCCTGTTCCAAGTTTTTTTTACGCACCTCGTTTTTTCACTAAATGAAAATTTTTAGCCATAATAGTATGCATATTTGCGGCTTTTTTAAAGAAAACTACGCATTCTGGTTTGGCAGCGCCTTCCTATACGGGAAAATTCTTACGATATCCATTACTTACTTCAATAAAATGAAAAAGAAACCCGACATTAGTACCCCCTCCCTCTTTTCCATTCTATTCCAACATCAAAGCTCCCTCCTTTTATTCTACACATCTTCTCCCCTCCCCCTTTTTTTTCTTTTTTTTTCAGCACTTGAACTACTGTTACGCTTTTAAGCCCACCAGCTTCCTCTTCTGCTTCTTGCATTGAAAGTGGGGAAGAGCGAGCTATGCGTGCATAAAAACGCTGCCAAGAAAGTCAGGGGCCGAATTCGCAGAAGTTCTCTTTAGTAAGTGCGTTTTCCCACTGGTCAACCGGCTTCGCTAATCATATGTCCCAATATTCTTTTGCTATTTTTTTTGCGTTTTTGTGAATATGGGCCCAGTTTCTTCCATGAGAAAAACAAGTGTTTTGTCGAAACATTGGCATTTTTATTTCGCCACTGCAACCCGCTTCAAGGCTCCTTCTTTGAGTGAACTTCTGTCTCGTATGTTAAGAAAAACGCGACTGAAGAAGGCGATTGGCCGGTTGTTGCTTCCAAATGCTGTTATATCTGCTGGAGGTATACTCACGGATGTGTTGCCACACTGCCGTAATTACGAGTTCCGTAGCTCGATGTTTCCGCTGCACACAAAGAGTGATTACCTTCTTTACATCGCCGCTTACATCGCGCTCTGCCTTGGACTGTACGAGAAGCCGTGGCCGGTGCGTACTCGACGCGTTTCAAACGAGTTCTCTACCCCTCCAGCTTACCGCACAAAGCTGCTAGCAGCAGCAGCATCCGAGACGGGTGAGTCCCGCTCACGCAGGACGGAGGTCTCTTCAGTCCGTCCGGTCACATCATTTCCGCAGCGTTTCGCGCGGCGAGCGCCCGCTGCCTTCGATGCTTTCGAAGCGCCGCTGTGTTGTCACATGGTGCACGCACGCAACATCGATTCGGGACTTACGCCGTCGCCACCCCCCTGCTGCGGACGAGGTGGCAGGAAAACGGCGTTCGA
Organism: Rhipicephalus sanguineus; assembly: GCF_013339695.2. NCBI lineage: Eukaryota > Metazoa > Arthropoda > Arachnida > Ixodida > Ixodidae > Rhipicephalus > Rhipicephalus sanguineus. The sequence goes on from NC_051176.1 coordinate 157,890,472, forward strand.
CGCACGTGCCGCATTTGGCAGTGCGTAAAGCAGCAAGAAACAGAAGATGAGCTCGTGACCCGCTTTAGTTATTTAAACAGCGAGCGCCCACCCTCTAGTCCTGTGCTGTGCGCACACCCGTCTCGACCCTTTTCACCTTGGACGCCCGTTCACGCGCCAGAAAACAGGCTTGGCTCTTTTTTCTGGTCTCGAATGTTTTCTAGGCTGACGTGTTAACTAGAACCGTATCCCCTTGGAACATGCATCGCGTCTGTGACTCAACATAAGTACGATATATACATACAAAAGAACTGAACGTGTGGATTGAGTCTGTTATGGGCGAAGTTTACAGGATTGGTACTCGTGGGCAGCCTGTGATCACTTACAATCTTACGTGTCTTTTTCTTTTCTTTCTTCGCAGCCATAGCTCATCACTTCCATCTTTTTCTTTTTTCCTAATTACTGCTACGAAGAGCATTCCCCGCCAAGAGACTGCAACGTAAATTAATCATTTTGTCATAGCACAATGCAATCGAGCGTGAAGCATACCGCAAGCACGAACGATGAATATGCGGAAAGTAACCAGTACCGGTCACCGGACGAGTCTCACGTATCTGTTCCACAATAATACTCGTTAACTTCCTTGTCCTATGGTAGTTCTCCTGCAATGCCTGTCATCGCGTCGGGTTACACACTGTATACCTTATACATCACGCAGAGTACTTTTAGATGTGGCGTTATTCTTCTTCGGCGTTGCGAAAAACGCATCAGCGGGGTTCCATTGTATTTCCAACCATTGTTTCCGCTTCTTTGCTTGTGATAGTACGAAGAGAAAGTTTCTTTCTTTCCTTCTTTTTCATCTACTATAGTGCTTGACGACGACGTTCATATTGTTCGAGCATAAAGAAAAAGAACCGAACAAAAAAAAGCGACGCGGGGTTGCTTCCTATTCAACGTGCTTTGTGGCGGTATAGATGTGGCGTAGCTTTGAGCAGGCCCGACATAGCATTGCGCAGGCGCCTCCCGCAGTGCCTCATCATCTCTCTCCACCGTACGAAACGCGGCAGTCTCGTTATTCTTTTGTGTGCTTAAACAGACGAGGCATGTACTCTGACCAAACCTGCAAACAGAGGAAGTACACCAATAAAAAAAAGTCACAGTTTCGCCGCAAGGCCGAAGCAATGAATGCGATAGCAAGAAACTAATGCTATATGAAGTGAGGCTCGCCAATGGATACTCTCAGTTTGAACAGCGCTCCTGTTGCAAAGGCGGCCGAAGCAGCGAAGGAAACTAGCGTGCTTCAAGTGTCGAGCTGTGACACTTGATAGTTCGCGCTCATCTTCTGTTTGTTCGTTTAGCGGCGTCCCTTGAGCTCGAGTGGCTTTCGTACGCTCCGTAACATGAGCGCGGACACCACGGTGAAAGCGTGAAACATCCCTCTTCCCCTCAGCACAAGAAAACCGCGCTAGCAGACAGCGGAAGGGCAAGGTTCTCCCTGCGAAAGTATAAGAAGAAGCGAGCGAGCTCGCCGACGACTTTTAAATGCACCTGTCGCGCTCCTAACGCCATCTCGCTGGTAATGAAGAAACGCTTATAAGCGCAGCCGTCTCTGAGTCCGTCCATCGGTAAAGGGTGCGTATATAACGCTCGCCGTTACCAACGTGGAGGATCTGCGTTTCGTGGCGTAGTGGCTAGCGCCACTCGCTGCGGAGCAAGAGGTCCCTGGTTCGATTCCGCGCTTCGGAAGCATTTTTCTGAATTATTTTTCTTTGGGGCTTTTATGTATATATATATATATACATACTTATACATATACGGTGCATGACGGCGGCGACGGAAAAATCCAGCCGAGAGTGTCCATATAATTGCTATCGCAATAAAAAATGACAGTTTCGCCGCAAATGCTAAGGAACGAATGCGATAGCAACAAATTGTAACGTTACACGAAGTAAGGCTAGCAGCTAAGTTTTTTTTTAAATCCGATCTCACCTAACTGTACAATTTATGGGGGGCTTTAACTGACTTAACGCCATAAAGGCCAATGTACAGCGTTGCTGAAGGGACGCCTCAGCGATGAAATGCAAAGTGATGCAAAGCTGGGCAAACATGAGCACGGTTTAGCACTGAAGGAACCTCCTCTCCGCTTGACCATCTGCACGTTTCCAACTCGCCTCCCTTCTCCATTCGCCTCCACTATTCTATGCTATACCCTCCCTCCTCTCTATTTCAACTTCCTCACCCTCACTTTTTCCCACTCCCCTCCTTCACACCCTCACTTTCCTTTCCCACATCCCTGTTCTACACCCCTCCTCACTCTCACTTCCATTTCTCACACCTTTCTATACTATACAGTGCATGACTATGCTCTGATTTTACCATTTACCCTCCTCCTCACCCTCACGTGCCTTTCCAACCCCTCTTGCTATACTATACTATTGGCGGCGAGGAGTTACGGAGTCGCCCTCTATCGGACGCGCCTCGATTGCAGGACGCCGCCGGCGCGCGCCCCGTAGGTTTTGCTGTCGGCGCTCTACAAAATCACCTCGCGAAAGCCCTCCGGCACATTTCTGCAGGTACTTTCGAAAAGAAATATGTTCATTCCTGTCAAAAGAATAATTTTCGACAAACGGAAAGCACGAGATAGTTTACAGTCGCTGTTTCTTTGCAGGAAACGGAGCGCCCGCTTCACACTGTCACCGCGATAGACCCCTGAGCCGGCTTCTTGCGTAAAATGTCGCTGAGTGCAAATTGTGTGAAATATCTCGTTAGAGTAGGCTGCCTGTATAACGAAGCGGAGCATTAGAGAAAGAAGCCTCAAGCCCGCGACCGCACGGATTCACGACGACTGATGGTGCCCCTGCATGTATGAGCGTCTGCATGTATGTTCGTACTGATGGTATCGCTTTTGCTACGAGGGCGTTTTGGCACCGCGCTGTGAACTTTAGGCCGCAAAATATTAGAATTTGTGAGCACACAAACAACTACTGTTGCGCGGACGCTATCAGAGCAGTTCAAAAACAATTTCGTTACAATTACGGCTTCGGTGCGCATGGTGCCGCTGAGACCACGTGATCCTGCCAATCACGTCACGCCGATGGTGGCGCCGGCGATTCCAGTGGTGGTCCTCGAGGCCAATACATGGCTATGCTATGTTTCACTCTCTTCCCTCCTCCACACCCTCCTTCGCTAGGCTGCGGACGACACGTCGTCCGCTTGAGCTCAGCTTGAACAGCTCCGCTGTAAAACGCTGGTGTAACGGCCGCTCCAGGGAGAGAAGCGGTTTTCGTGCAGTCTGTTGTCTCAACGCGAAGCGGTGAGAGCACAGCACGTAGAGGGATATATGAGCCGTTTGGTAATGTCTGCCACGCGACCGCGCCCTTATGATCAAACTTCACAGTTACTGCTCGAGCGACTCAGCCTTCCCTCCCCCCTCCCCCTCCTACGGCGTCCATGCTCCTTCGTCCAAGGAAAGACGGGCGGGGCGCTTCTTCTCTGTTTGAGGAGCAATCGATGGCAGGCCTCGCACGCTAGGTGATGTTGTTGCATGCAAACTCCGTGCGACTGAGATGGCCGGCTCCTTTCATCTCTGCTTAAGCCGCGTTCGTCGCCAGCGCTCGCGCGCTTTTACTCGGGGGTAGAACATACGACGCGCGGGGCGATTTTATCGGTTTGAACTTTATACAAAACATTATGGCGACAGCAAAAAACCCGTCGGAAGTATCCATATGATATCTATCACAATAAAAAATGCAGGTATCTGTGCAAGAGTGTTGACTAGCCAATGGATATAGCGAATGTTTGTGAACATTCATAGTCAATATGAAAGAGACCGACTCCTTTTCTTTATCAACAAAAAAATCATAGTTTTGCCCGAAAAGAGAAACTGACTGCAAGAGCAGTGAATAAGACAGCTATAGAATGTAAGCTTTGTAAATCAATCGGGCCTAGCAGGAAACATTCGTAAACGAATTAACGAGCAGTAGTCCGCCGCAGTGGTACAGTGGTTATGGTGCTCCGAAAGAATAGACATCAGAGAAATAATACACATCTTTGTTTTGAGAATGCAGCTTCGGAGACGCGTCCTTAATCCAAAATGTCTTGAGCTTCAGCCGCGTCCTCGGCCCTCGCAATAAAGCTTTGGGAGAGAGCCTTCCAGCTCCGACCTCGAGGCATACTGTAGAGTGTAGTCTCACTTTACACCGCCCTTGCTTCAATGTGGTCGCACGGACACAACAAGCCGATGGTGGCAAACTCAGCAATAGATGAACTGTGGCCTCGTGCAATAAATTCTCTTCCTCATTGCTCTCGGTCGATTCCACGAAAGATCAAAAAACGGTGTATATTTGATGTTTCCGATTTTCCTGATAATTTTGTATGTTGTGCGCATATGACTGCACAGCACGAAATCGCAGTTCGTTTTCAAATAAAATTTTTTTTCAACACAGGAAAATTCGACAAGTGTCGCCGGTTGACGACGACCATTTTACGAAGAGTGCGTTTTCGTAAATTCGCAATCATGCTGGCAGCTACTGAAGCTATATATTACAAATATCTTTCTTTTTGGCGGAAGTAGAAGTAAAGAGGAAATAGCCCTTATCATTTCATGAAATTCTGAGCAAATTATGTATTTTTAAAAATTCACGAAAAACGCTGCGTTTTTGAAAATCAGTCAAATTTGGGACGCTATGGCTACTTCTGTGAACACCTTAGCTTGTTAATATTTGCAGTATTAATAGGCCTTTATGTGAATAATGAACCTCTGCATTTGTATTGCTCTAATAATTTTCAAAGTAGTAAATTTTTACGCTCGAAACAACAAAAAGAGAAAAGTGCTCCTCGATTAAAAGATCTATAATAAAAAACCCCAATCTCAATTTTATTCAAAGTCCCCCAAAATGTTCTCAAAGGACTGCAGAATGATATTATGAAAAACATGTTGCATCAGTTTTATTAGAACAAAAGCAGAAAATGTCAAACATTGTGTTTCCAGAGCGTGGTGGCTACTGCGTAAAGGACATCTCTAGTAACAAGAAAATACAGTAACACATCTTTTTTCTTCTCTGAGCTTCGCTAAACAACAGTAATGATCTATGGTCAGAAATTGGGAACTGTTTTGTAAAGAAAAAGATCGTTCCAATTAAATGCATTCGCGTGGTTTGCGACTTCATGCCAGTGTTAGAATAGACATCCCTCAGTCCACAGTAGGCACTTTCAGTTGTAGCCTCCTTTTCTTTCATCTATTTCAGTTGAGTATAATTCATATCTTGAGTGCTAAAGAACGCATTCCCTCCATGCGTCTCTTATGATGATGTGCTGTGCCAGAATTGAGATTGGTATAAAAGCCAAGGTCTCTTCATGAATGGAAATGAATTTCTGGAGAGCGGTCGCCAAGAGGTGTGGTTTTTGTTGGCCCAAATGCGTACGTTGTCAAACCTTATGTGATCAATGCAGAGTTTAAAAATAATCGATTACGTGAAGATTGGTGGCAGCAGTTCTGGCCACGGACAAAACACGTTTTGTTTCCATTGCATCTGCTTTGTTTTGCATCTCCTTGTATCTCTTGAAGCAGTGCTGGCAGATATGGTCTCCCTCTTGAATTGAGCGCGCATCCTATTTCATGACCCTCCGCAAAAGAGACTCGATCCGATATCTTCTACATAACGAAAATTCCGCTGCAGCGGAATTTTCTTTTTGTGCACTATGAGGCAGTCCGTACAAAATCTCGGTCATGGCTATAACGCCTACCCATAGCCATCTTCAGAGCGTAGGACAGTGATCGCATCAAAGTGAAGCACAATTTGGATGCTTAACTTCTATCTCAGGTGCTGTTTGGCTGACTGGCACAGCCGTGCTCGTTGCTGTCGTCTGCTCAGGCGGGCGTCTATCGCGCCGCCCTTTGCACCTGTCCGCCTAACGCATGCTACTCCGTTTACACGAAGGCGTGTAGCGCGGGCCACTCGATCCGCCACACGATCCGCACGGTGCAGATCCAGAGACCGGGCGGGAGAGCGACGAGCGGTGAAAAATGTATCGTATAACCAACGCAATCGACACCCCAGCATTTTCTGGTGCAGAGCGACAAAGCCTGGTAAACAATGTGTGGCTGCTGTGCTTAGGTTGCACTGCGGTACTCGCCGTTCACCACTGTCGTCATTTGCGATTTCTCACACTCTTACAATGCATGATCGACTCAGCTACACAAATCTCGCGTTTAGCTTCGTTGCTTTTATATAAGCGCATTTACTCAAAAAAAAATTATCCAGAGGAATGAAAATGTCCGTGCTGCCCGTCGACGAGGAATATAGGTGGTGTCGCAAATGCATTTAATTGGAACAATCTTTTTTTCTTTACAAAACATTTCCCACTTTCCGACAATAGATCATTACTGTTGTTTAGCGAAGCTCAGAGAAGAAAAAAGACGTGTTACTGTATTTTCTTGTTACTAGAGATGTCCTTTACGCAGTAGCCACCACGCTCTGGAAACACAATGTTTGACATTTTCTGCTTTTGTTCTAATAAAAATGATGCAACATGTTTTTTCATAATATCATTCTGCAGTCCTTTGAGAGCATTTTGGGGGACTTTGAACAAAATTGAGATTGGGGTTTTTTTATTATAGATCTTTTAATCGAGGAGCACTTTTCTCTTTTTGTTGTTTCGAGCGTGAAAATTTACTACTTTGAAAATTATTAGAGAAATACAAATGCAGAGGTTCATTATTCACATAAAGGCCTATTAATACTGCAAATATGAACAAGCTAAGGTGTTCACAGAAGTAGCCATAGCGTCCCAAATTTGACTGATTTTCAAAAACGCGGCGTTTTTCGTGAATTTTTAAAAATACATAATTTGCTCAGAATTTCATGAAATGACAAGGGCTATTTCCTCTTTACTTCTACTTCCGCCAAAAAGAAAGATATTTGTAATATATAGCTTCAGTGGCTGCCAGCATGATGCGAATTTACGAAAACGCACGCTTCGTAAAATGGTCGTCGTCAACCGGCGACACTTGTCGAATTTTCCTGTGTTGAAAAAAATTTTTTATTTGAAAACGAACTGCGATTTCGTGCTGTGCAGTCATATGCGCACAACATACAAAATTATCAGGAAAATCAGAAACATCAAATATACACCGTTTTTTTTTTATCTTTCGTGGAATCGACCTCTCTCCACATGCTGCCTCTATACGGGGTGTTCAAAATTAAGCTTTATGATTTTCGTAATATGCAGCACTGGGAGGTACGTGAAAACCACCTTTGCAGATAAGTTTTTTATCCATGTGGACACAAAGTGAGACAATAATTATCGCTTTCAGCCGCCCAATTAACTAATATTGAATAATTAACTTTTTAATGAGTACAGCAAGCGGACAAATTTCTATTGAAAAGTTCACAGTTCCACTTGGAAGAATTCTTCTAGCATGTCTGTGCCCCGAAATATCCTGCTGCAAAGTTTAATTGCGGTTTGCATGATTACGCACGCAAGACAGTGAGCACTGGCACAAATCTCCATTCCCTTCCATTCCATTCACCTATGCAGATGTCGGGCACTGTTTTTCAGCTTACACACGCCTTATTTTGAGCCATAGGAAGCAATCGAAGACAATAACCATTGGTTAATGTGCTGATAATTTTTACAAAGATTCGCAAAAGCGTACTCTATTTAATAACGTATTTCCACTTTGGAGGTTTACTGACATCCATCCGTTAGGAACGAATTTTATCTTCTCTCATTAACCGTTGTGTAGCTTCCCTGGTGTGTGTACTCCAATTGCGGCGGCCGTTCTATTCAAGAAAGTTTCACTATGAAATATAAATTTCCTACTCATGGCGTCAGAAGGAATGCATAAAGAGCCTGGGCAGTGATATGCGGATAAAAAAGAGGAGGGGGGGGGGCAACCTCTAGCGTGCGCAACAAAGCCCTACGAAGCCGTAGATCGCTCAGTACTTGTGCAAACATCTGTAGGCGCGAAGTAGACGGGGACAAAGAACACTGTAGGCAGGACGGACGCCAGTGTTCTTTGTCCCCGCCTGCTTCGCGCCTAGATGTTTGCATAAGTACCTATGACTAACTAGCTCAAACCAAAGCTTTGCTCGCTCAGTATTTGAGCCTGCCTTTTCCAACACACAAGTTAACACTTGTGTGGTGGAAGCATGCGTTTAGGCTGCGCGCATTGAGTACATAAATCAGTCAGGTATAGTTTCTTGCAAACACTTTACAGTGCGTATTTGGACCCATATTCAACCTAAATCAGGCTCTCAGTATTTGCCGTAGAAGCCTTAACGTGACACTTTTTAATTAAAGGCTGAAAATCTGGTCTCCGGTAATGACCATTCACTGCCTTCTTGTGTAATCGTGTGAAAATTTTCTCTTGAGTCCGGGACAGCTGAGGTCGGCGTAAACCTCTTCTTTCGTCTACTTTCTTGACCCTTCAACTGGGACACTGCACAACGAGTTCCAAGAATCGCTGTGTGCAGCAGGACTCGATTTTTATTACGCTGCTGCTTCGATAAACGCATAGCAAAGGTCAGCTTTGAACATCAACAATTGATAAGCAAAGTTCTCCACGGAACACTGCGCTACGTGCAGGCCTTTGTGGCACTTATAGCTTCCAAAATAGTGCGTGCATTTCGTGCAACAGAGCGCCTCGCCACGGTGGTCTAGTGGTTATGGCGCTCGAGTGCTGACCCGAAGGTCGCGGGATCGAATCCCGGCCGCTGCGGCTGCATTTTCGATGGAGGCGAAAACGTCTGAGGCCCGCTTAGGTTTAGGCCCACTTAGGTTTAGGTGCACGTTAAAGAACCCCAGGTGGTCGGAATTTCCGGAGCCCTCCACTACGGCATCTCTCATAATCACATCGTCGTTTTGGGACGTTAAGCCCTTCATATTATTATCGTATAACAGAGCTCTACGGAAGCCGCTAAGGCACTGTTTTCCGGTTATAGGGAATAATCACTCTGTGAGGGGCATGTAGCTACACTACTTCGAGCTCGACACCAGCACGTTTCCTTCGCTTCTTAGAAAAATAAGCTAACGCAGAACGAAGGCAGTGCTCTCTCTTCCAGACCGGAGGGACGAGTCGCTAGGCTCCTCCGGGGCAGTTGCCGGTCTGTCGGCAAGATGAAAGGTTCTTGTTTTTGCCGCGGGCAACCCGGCCATCTTTATGCCAGCTAATGCCGAAACACAGCGCAAATGCTGCAGCAAATGCGAAAATACAGGTCGGCGCAGTGAAATGCTCCTGTGATGCGAGGCATGTGATCACTCTAGACCGTGGCAGAAGCTGAGTTTTATGTTCCTTTTCTCTTGAAATTGTAATGCAAAGGTATTCTGTTTTCCGTGTTGTAGGCAATGGCTCTGGATTGTGTTCTCGCTCTAAGAACTTACAACACCAAGAGAGAAAACCTCGGATACGTGTCGAAAAATTCAGAAGGGCATTCATAAAGTGGACTAGAAAATCGTTAGGTTCCCTCTGGACACTGCAGTCCTCGGTGGAGTCGTATCGCTTTCATGTCATAAATATTTTATTACGGACAAAATACTATATATACTTTAGAACTCAAAGCAGCGACGAACGTGAGATTTCAACCTAAAATAAAAAAGGGAGAGTCCTGAAGCCTTGCTTTTTCGGTACAACTTGAAGTGTACTTTAGTAAGCAGTGTGAGATCGTACTTAAGTTATTCAAGGAGAATTTTAAAGAAAAGTGCACACAATAAAATGAAGTGTTTGCAGAAGAGAAGACTGTTTTCAGGTGTGTGGTTAGGAAGGATGCTTTCTCTTTGTCGCTCCACGATGTCTTCCCACCATCGCATTTTTTGTGCTTCCGCCAGCGACCGGTGTTCATGCCAAACGCTGCAAATAAAAGCAAAGGTGCAGGGAAATTACGTCTGAGCAGATACGGGGTAATAAATATGATATCAACGCTGCATTTTCTACCACGTTGGAACACATTTTCTCGGTTGTCGTGCAATTGTTTTGTGTTATTTGTGGCAAGAATAACTGCCCTCACGGCAATTCGGTTACGCTTTCACAAGATACATCCTGTCAAAGACGTTTACTTGTACGAGGCAACCCATGTTACTATATCCCGTCTTTGTCTTTAAAAGAGTATAGATAACAAAATGGGACGGTAACCTGGCACGAAACTGACTGCAGCATGTGCTTTGCGTGCTTCCAGGGAATGCTGTGACGACTTTTGACAGAGAAAAGACGACTTAAAGCTAAATTACTTGAATTTTGAAATCTAAAAACGAAGCGAGTCTCCTTTTCCAGGCTTATCGCGATAACCATTAGCGAAAACGTCCAAGGAGAGCTGCAAAGGGTGTGACGTTGTAGATGTGTGCGGCGAATATGATTACCGCGACCACGTGCGTTATGAAAGCATTTCAGCGTCCGATGCGAAGGGATCAAAAACGAAATGGTTTTCCACCTACACTTGCGCGCGTCCGGGCGGACGCTCCAGGTCGGATTCCCCCGACGCCGATAGCGACGACGAAATGGTCTTGCTGCCGGGAGACGCGGCTGCACGTTTCGGTACGTTTCGGTGGAAATGGCACCGAAAAATGGAGGCGTACGCGTAAAATGTAGCAGACGGCACATCGGTTTGCAAACGTCACCGCTTTGGTACCCTTCGTCACGTTGCTACGTGATTGCTCAATTATGTCATCCCAGTTAGGCTTTCTACCCCTTGGCGGGAGTTTTTTGAAATCTTCATCCGATTCGCTTGGTGTCTACACCCCTTTGAAGAAGCTGTGGTTATGGGAAAGTATTTTAACAAATAAAAACATAACAAAAAGATATGACAGCCACGCTCCAACCTGACGAGCTCTTTAATGATATCACTGGATGGTTTCATCTACCTGAAGTTCGCCGCGGTGGTACAGTGGTAACGGCGCTCGGCTGATGACCCGGAGGTCACGGGTTCGATGCCGGCCGGGCGGTCGCATTTCGATGGAGGCGAAATACTAGAGGCCCGTGTACTGTGCGATGTCAGTGCACGTTAGAGAACACCAAATGGTCGAAATTTCCGGAGCCCTCCGCTACGGTGTGCCTCATAACCATGTCGTGGTTGTGGCACGTAAAACCCCAGATATTATATTATTACTCCCGTACCAGAAGTGTGGTCTCCGGAGATGCCATGTCAGTGCGTGTGTTTAAGGGCAAGAGCAATATTCTTGAGTCAGCGCTGACGTGTTCTTCCCTTGAGCATATTATCCCAAGCTGCAATGTTCACCGACATATTTTCACTGACGGATCTGGTACACTTGCGTTACCCGCCGTTAGTGATGGGATTCCGCCTGGGAGTCTTACCATATCTTCAACGTTCAGTCACCGTGCTTCAGCTATAACTGCACAGGGGCAGTTCTTGTTTACTATAAATGCCATAGAGCTGAGTCTCGTGTCGTCATCGACTCACGAGAGGTACTGCATTTTCTGAGGTTACCACCCGTGCATGAACAACTAGCCGTGGACATCAGTCGCTCATGTGTCTAAGGCAGTGAACTGCATCATAACGCTATATTACAATGGTTACTCGCCCAGTGTTCGTTTCATATATTGTCTGCGTTTACTGAAACGCTCCACACATGTAATAATAATAATGACAATAATCAATCAATCAATCAATCAATCAATCAATCAATGATTTATTTAACGTGCCCAGGAACAACCGTAAGGTCTTTGTGCTGGCGCACGCAAAAAAAACAATAAAAATAAACAATACAATACAGACAGTTTTCAGAAATAAAAAGAGCAAAAACACGTAGACAAAGAGAAATGAACACAAAAGGGGAGGAGTAAAATAAGACAACACGAGAAATATTGACGGGGCATAAAAAATTAGATTGCATATATACAACTATGTGGAAAGACTGAGAAGGGAAGACTTTGTACATTGTGCCACACTATGTCAAAACAGTGCAAAGCTCGGATAAAAACAATGATTGTGGGCTATGAAAAACGTCAAGATCAAGAAAATTAACATTATAGAGACTTTGTATTCTGTGAACGGTAGAGTGTTGGAAGAAGCAGGCGGGTACATGAAACGGTCTGTTCTCTCTGGTTAACTTACGCGGAATTCGAAAATTTACACAATTGAGAAGTACAGGGCAGGATATGATACCGTGGACTAGCTTGTAAAGAAATAAGAGATCAAATAAGAGATAATAATAATAATAATAATAATAATAATAATAATAATAATAATAATAATAATAATAATAATAATAATAATAATAATAATAATAATAATAATAATAATATTATTATTATTATTATTATTATTATTAATAGTAGTACTAGTAGTAGTAGTAGCATAGTAACCAAAGAAGGGGAATTTCTTCGAGGGGCTCGATTCTTTGTTAGACATAGCCAAATGAATCCCAACAGACAATTAGGCCAGGGAAATCGTATAGGCCGTAATTGTTGTCCTTAACTATATAGTGCAGTAATAATGACTTAAATTGAAATGAATTAAACTGGACGAAAGATCACCCTTTTCGTCGGTGAGTTTAGAGCCCACAACATTCGAATTGTGCGTTCGATGCTCTACCAAGTGAGCTACGACGGAACTTTACTCGTGGCATCATAGCTCCCACAACGCAACGACAACTTCACCCTCTTCTCTCCTTTCCCCCTCCTCTCCCCCTCAAAGGTGAGAGTAAGGGGGACGACGACTAGGACGACTTCACCTGCCCTATCGAACTGATATGGGTTCCGGCCCATTCGGTAAATCCGGGTTACGAGGCCGCCCACCGCCATGCTCGAGGATTCGCCCACCGAGCGGTTGGTAGGGCCTCCGATCCGGAGATCCCGAATCGGGAACTGTTGACCTCGTACAACGACATCGCCACCTACTACCGAATCTCGAGACAAACGAGACCACCACCCCACCAAAAGCTGACCAAGCGGCAGGAAATCACATGGCGCCGACTCCAGACGCATTACTTCCCCTCCCCATACGCCAACTCACGTATCTACCCTGACCTCATTACTACCCATTGCTCGTTATGCGAAGAAATAGCCACCCTCTCCCATATTCTCTGAAAATTCAAGGAATGCCCTCCATCGCCTTATTTTCGGGCCACTCCCTCACCTGTGGCATGGCAAAAGATGTTGTCGTCCGACAACCCGGTGGACCAGATTCGGGCCATAAATAAAAATCCACGCATCTCCACGAAGTGAATCATGACGAGTGGGCGAAGCTCTGGGTATCGTATGGGTGAGTAACCGTACGTTGCCCGGGCGTTGCCCCATATTATGTAAATTGAGTGACATAATGTTAGATAAAGTGACATAAAGTGACGTAAAGAGTCGACGACAAAGCTAGGTCCTAAGGCCCATCACTTGGACGAACCACGAACGTCTTGCACGTCCGCATTCGTGTGCATTCTCGGCGGCAGCACGGAGGAATAGCCACCCGAAGAGAGTGGAAAGATCGGTCGCCACGTCGCCGATTCAAAACGCCGCAGGAACCATCGCTACTGAGGATATGAGTATGCCTATCGTCATACTTTCGGAGCTTGCTTTTCATAATAACATTTTTCGATGATACGTTTTATTTACCGGTTCCAGTGAAGATCGTATATCAACGAGATTCCACTGTAGGCTGTAAATGTTTGTCCTAAATCCGCTGGTACCCAAGAAAGATAAATTGAAGCCTCGATTCTGGCGTAAGTAAACACAACTTGAGATCTGGGAATATTTATGACAGTTCACACGTATTCTGTTTAAGACATGCAACCTCTCCACAGCAGTTGACCGTCTCACTCCATCCCTCAAATCGTGCTATTGAAAGCAGTTGCTACACCGCCACCATTTTCATGCTGACAATAATACTGATATGTGTAGGCTCTTTATCGTTTAACGGGTCATTTTTCATTGCATAACGTCACACAAACAAAAGTAACTTGCAGTGCGAAAGCATAAGTTGAATATACACGTACCTGCAACCTGTCAGAACATACGCATGAATTACTTCCCGCAACTCTGGGGAGCGAGATAGCTGGTATTCCATGGTGCTATAGAGTTCGAGAATGCTCAGACAAACCGTGTCCTTGTCTGTCGTACCTTCTCCGTGTTCCTTTCAAGCTTCAGCTTGAAATGCAGCAGTTTTTGCAGATGTCGGCTGCGATCACGGTCCAAGAATTCTGTTCTAGTTCAGCAGCTGCATTGTCTACTCCAGCTTCAATTTCTTGAGACACAAATCGAGGCGTCACATTCTATATGAAACGACAGCCACCTAGCTTGCAGCCCTTCGAGCAGTGCTTCAATTCGTCAGTAAGGAAATGCCCAGAAATTGCCGCTATTCCATGATTTGAACGCATACCTCCAGAGTTTTCTCTATGCATTACACTGCGGAGCCTACGAGCAACTTTAGAGGACGTAAGAGAAATGCACCATCAAGCAACTGAGAAAAGGCCTATCTTGTTTCGCCAAGTCACTGTGGTTTCCTTCGAAATGAACTAGCAGATGCAGCCACTCGATCTACCCATCACAGTGCCGAATTCCTAGCTATTCCGGTTTCTAGAGCTGATGCAGCGGGATACATTACGCAAACTTGCATTGGCTTAATGGCATTCAACGAACATTGTATGCAAACTCGGCAGTACAAAAGTCTATACATTAACGGATGTAAATTTGTGGATGTTATACCGGAAACTTTTAAGACCTCAAATATTTAATGAAAAAAACGCCAGACCTGTGCAGAACGTGCAGCACAGTCACAGCGTAAGCTGGAGGAGCGGTCTTCATACAGGCCGTTGCAAACTCTTTTAGGGCGCCTAGTGTAAGTACGCAGTTCTCGAGGTATCCACTACTCAATAAACCATCACGTTTTGCGAAGTAGCGAAGCACCCACTACGCGTTTCTAAGGCAATATGCGCAACTACGTAGCTGTTGTTGCTGGGGGGGGGGGGGGGGGATGATGAGGATGATGAAGAATTACGGCTGAGCCCTTTCTAATGGGTGAGTAGCTTTAAACCACCCACTCTTTACACATTTCGCAGGTGTGACACCTGGTACGATTCTACTCTTCTGCCACGCAGTATTACATCTGTTAATGAATTTTTGCACCAAATATGACGCTTGTAAATGGTATTTTCACGAAAAGAAGGCTCAGCAGCTGGCTCGGCTCTATTGTAGAGCCCTTTCTTGCCACGAAGAAAGCCTTGGTTAGAATCTGCCTCGAAGCCTAGTTTCTTTTTTCAATGTGCGCGATAGCTGCGACGGACACCGGCGGCAGCGGCGGCGGCGGACAACTACGCCATCAAAATCGGCTGTTGTTGCGAGCTTATAACAGATTACGCTGTAAAGTTTTCGGATATCCAATGCTTGGAAGAGTCAGCTCATTTAGCTAAGACGGGGACTGATAACACATTCTTTGTAGTCCATAATTAGTTGTCGTGTGAGAAAGCGTTGAATGCTATTTTTGACTTTGAGATTAGTGCGACTCAAGTAGGAGCAAGGAAGATAACCTTGAAATAGTGAGTAAATGCCTTTATTGGTGAATTTTATATCGTAACAGTCTGTAAGTGTGCGAACTGAAATCATCCGTAGTGTCATGTTCACAAAAAGAATTCTTAAGTTGCATGTTTTTTTAGCAAAGTAATAAAGTACACGTAGAACTCTACGCAGAGCTAAACGAAGCGCAGCTAGCTGTCGCCATTGCAACGAGGGCACCGTACAAGAGCTCCATGGCCAGTTTGTCGAGGTCCTTCATTCAAAGATTTCTTGCATCGTGCAACTGCGCATTATTAAAGTCCCTATGCGCTCACGTGGCTATAAACCACAAATCTGTGTGAGATTTCAGAGTCGCGAAGTAAATGACTGTGAAGTTTCGTTCTGCTACACTAGCAGCGATTCAGTATGGATAACATAAAACTTACAAGGTGGTGTATTCCTAACCGCGAGAAAAAGGCGCTTTAAAAGTTGCCGCCCGTTTATTACACTTGATCCACGTCGTTTCGTCCACTGTTCATGATCATGTCTTGCTAAAAGCCCTTTGTTGAAGCGTGCTAAACACTCGGAAGACGAAAAAGGGGTGCATCCACTGTACACGTGAGCATGCATTGCTTGGCGTGGCTCCTTTTGTGACGTCTGAATGCGTCCCTCTTTCATCATCATCATCATCATCCGTCACCGCCTCCTAGCGCACGGCCTCTGTGCGTATGTCGGGGCAGGTCTGCCCGCTCAACCTCTCCAGGCTTCGTCCGCGAAACTTTCTGCCGCTCGAGCATCTGCGTTCGCGTTATCTTTAATATGAGCCAGAAATACCGGGCTCGAGTGACGCCGTAATGGCACTGCAGCTCTGCGACGGATCCAGCGCGTGTAAGCTCTTATCGCTTTCTACGGAGAACGACTCCGCTGCTCTGCTGCCGTATCGTGAATGGCGTTGTTGTGCGGCGGCAGGCATTCGCTTCGAACCTGCGTCCAGCTACTTTGTGCAGACGAAGCGGTTTGTGCTTTTCTTTCTCTTTTTTCCGTATCTCGACTTCCCGACTTCATCGTAATGGCGCTTCAGGAGCTTCGCTAAGGCACTGATCGCTACGTTTCGTAATTCGACTGGAGCTCCTCTTCCTTGTATATTAGGGGTTGCATGCTAGTTTTAGTAATACAGAGTTGTAAACAAATCAGGACACGTAACAAATCTAATGTATTTTTTCACACAGATGGAGGCAGTGTCTTTGTTTACTATGTGTGTTCCTCTACGTAAAATTGCATTCTTCCTTTATTTATTTTTTCATCATTCTATACGACTTAAGTACGTTTAAAAAATAACTGCGCCGAAAGAACTTGCCAGCTGACCTCACTGAAACTTT
This sequence comes from Rhipicephalus sanguineus, assembly GCF_013339695.2. Classification (NCBI taxonomy): domain Eukaryota; kingdom Metazoa; phylum Arthropoda; class Arachnida; order Ixodida; family Ixodidae; genus Rhipicephalus; species Rhipicephalus sanguineus. Next base: position 157,907,266 of record NC_051176.1, read on the forward strand.
ACAGGAATAAACTACATGCCGCGCGTGAATAATGCGTTGCTGAAGTTTTAAGTTGTAGGAACTTTCGTGGAATGGCAATACATCATTAAGGTATTGTTGATAAATGCGTCTCAGAGATTTATGGGAGATAAATCATTTGACGTAAAAGAAAACTGGGTGCATAAGGCCGAACATTTGTAGCAATAGGCCACTTTTAAAAAAAGTACTGCTTCACTTTCAAAATTGAAGGAATGAGAAAGACTGGAGCAAGCGACAGAGTGAAAGAACACGATAATCAGTGTTTCATGGACGTCCGCTAAGCCCCGGCAGATCTAAATCAATAACAGTAATGTATTCGCGGCCTCTTATGCAGCATGAGTCATGTCTACGTTGCAGATCACATGTTCCGATAAACGTACCCCCACCCCACATCACCCCCCCCCCGGCAAAATAATAATAATAACAACAAAAAAAGCTGCAGAGGATTCCTAAGCATGTTCTTTTGAGATGAGGACGCGAAAGAGTTTCTTTTGGCTAGGTTGTTATTAGGAAGGGGTACTTCGAAGTTGTGTTGTCGAATAAAGAATGAGGCAATGCGAGAGGCTGAATATTGTTTTTTTTTACATGATTTGGTACAATCAAATTCTCCACGGCGTCTTCGCTGTCTTTCCGCTTTCTCTTTCTTTCTCGTATTTGGTGACTTGAGGGCTGAGCACACACGTTTCAATTCACGCTCGTCCCCTGAGTCCTTCTCGTCAAGGGAGCGCTTCGTCAACGAGTCTTCTGGCGATGTCGGCACTAGGCCTTCAATGTCATCAGACTCATTGCAGCTATATGTGCTGCTGCAAAACTCCATGCCCGGAAGTTGAAGGCCAACTGATGCGGCGGACAATGGCGCGCTGCCACCGAGTCGGGGCGTCCCCTTCTGCTGTGGGGATCCTTGTGTCCAGTAACATAGCCAAACTTTTTTTCAAAGGGGCGGGGGGGGGGGTTCAACCATACTTTGTGTTTGTGCGTGCGTTTGCATGTGTGCGGGTATATATACACATGCAAAATTGCAAATTTCCGGGGGGGGAGGGGGTTGAAACCCCCAACTTCCCCCCCTCCCCTCCCCCTGGCTACGCCACTGCTTGTCTCCTAATCCGCGGCTGCAAGTTGCTGCTGCAGTTGTTGGCGCCGGCGTCAATCAGTACCAGTGGGAAAGGTCACGTGCTTTCCAAACACAGACTTTGTGGACGCCCGACGGGTGCGCGTTTTCGCCGACCTAGCCAAGTAACGCTTTCGCGTTAAAAAAAACAGTGATCAAATTGTGGTCGCATATAGAAGTGCGCAGTCAAAGGCGCAAGCTTCTCCCAAGTTCGCGCGCACGCGGGACAAACTCAAAACACTTAGAGACAGTCGTTGTTATTCGTTGTTATTGTGTACAAAACGAGCTCACATAATACATACAGCATCAGGAGGTCCCAAAGTGAGACATTGTCAGGGGGACCTCTTATCAATAGTATGGTACATAAAAGGTAAGTAGCAGCAGCAAAAGTTAAAAGTGAGAGCAAAATAAAAAATGCATTCAATAGAGAACAATGAATAGTGAAATAGAAAAGGTTAATTTACCAGAACAACATTATACAAAACTAAAAAGTACACATAAGTAGGAATGCGAAACAAGGAAGTGATGATGAAAATAAATTTATTACAAATGAACAAAAGGCTCGTTTAACAGTATGTGTTTCATGTTATGTTTAAAACACTGCAATGAACGAGACAACTTAACATGAAGAGGGATATGATTCCAAAGATGAACACCAAAGAAGCGTACTGTAAATCTGCCATAGTTTGATCTGATTTTAGGTAAAAGACAGTTATTATGCTCTGAAAACCTGGTATTATTGTTGTTGACGAGGATATGGAAAGGCATACTGTCTAATGATATTTCACGATGAATGAGACGGTATGTGATGAGCGACAATCTATGATAAAACAATTGTTGAATGGGTAGGATGCGAAGATGTTGATAGATGGGTAGGGAATGGCAACGGAATTGGCTAAAAGTCATTAATTTGATCGCCTGGTTTTGAAGACGTTGAAGTGGTTTGAGGTGAATGACGTATGTGTTACCCCATGATGATAAGCAGTATGATAAATGGCTATTGATATAAGCATGATAAAGTGAGATGAGATCATGAGGTTGAAAAAATGCACGCGTTTTGATGATAATGCGGATACCAAATGAAACCCTTTTTATTAGTGAGTTGGCATGATTATTGTATTTAAGATGCTTATCGAGAGTAACACCAAGGAATTTAACATTATCAGATGCCAGTATAACATAATTATACAACGAGACAATTATCGAAGAAGAAAGCACAGTTTGCGGGCTATGAAAGAGTACAAAAGTTGTTTTAGTAGGATTAATGTGAAGTTCGTTATTTCGACGCCATGAATACACGTTGTTAAGATCTGCATTAAGTGTGTCTTGAAGTGCGGTGAGCGATTTATGTGGTGAGTAAATGGTCGTGTCATCAGCATACAGCAAACAGTTAGAGGAGGTAAGCGTATTAGGTAAGTCATTTATAAATAGTAGAAACAACAACGGACCTAATATAGAACCTTGAGGAACGGCACAGTTAGTTAATTTAGTCGATGAAAACTGACCATTAAGATATACTACTTGCGGCCTGTTAGATAAGTAGCTGCGAATAAGATTGAGAATTGGGCCAGTAATACAAAAAGACTCGAGCTTATCAAGAAGAATAGAATGTTCTAGTGTGTCAAATGCCTTTGTTAGATCAATGAATATGGCTCCTACAACAAAACCTTCGTCAATAAATTGTTTAATGTTATCCGCAAAGTTAAGTAAAGCCTGTTCCATTGAATAACCATTCCTAAAGCCAAACTGGAGTGGAGAGAGAAGATTACATTTGTTTAGATAGTGCATTAGACGACTGTAGAGAAGCTTTTCAATGACTTTGCCAAAAAATGGCAAAATGCAGATTGGGCGGTAGTTGTTAACGTTATCCCGAGAACCTTTTTTGAACACAGGAATTATTTTACCACGTTTCAAAAGCTCAGGAAATATACCTGTTCTGAAGATTTTATTAGCAATATCTGCAAAAACTAATGATATGTCCGCAGCAACCAGTTTTATTCTAGAAGGCTGGATAGAATCCAGGCCTGGTCCCGTAACTTTGAGGGAAGAAATTATGTTAAAAACTTCTGAAGAAGAAACCGGACGAAGGAAGAAAGACTGAGGACTAGGTGGAAGATGGGCTGGAACACTAGGTGAGAGCGTATTTTGGCACGCGGCAAAATGATCACTAAAAGCATTTGAAATATCAGCCTCGGTAGTGTATCCCTTGTCTTTGTAAATATTTTTTTAATACCCGCATCGGACTCTGTAACATTCAGAAATTGTTTAATTAGCTCCCAATTACGCCGGGTATTTGTTCCGTTTTCAATTATCCGTCGTTCATAATATTCCCGTTTTGCACGTTTAAGGACGCCAGAAAGAATGTTGCTGTAATTTTTAAATCTAGCTCGCAAAGATACGTTGAAAGGCTGCAATTTCACCTTTTTGTGAAGATTATTTTCCTTTATTATCGAGCGCAGCAGCGCATTTGTAATCCATGGATTCCTAGGAGACGAGAATGTGTGCTTACGGGATACATGGGTTGTGCAGTCATTCATGTAATTCGTTATTGTTGATAGAAATATCGAATATGCCTTCTAAGGACAATCTTCTTGAAAAACGTTATCCCAGCATGTGTCATGCACTTTCCGTGCAAATAAAGCTTCATTGAAGGAACTTTTCGTATATTGACGGTGTTGCACACGTTTTCTGGTTCCAAGAACGAAGAACAGGGGATAATGATCTGTAATGGAATAATCTATCACTCCGGTAGTGCAATCAGAGGGTGAGGACGAAAATATATGGTCTATTAACGTGCAAGAACCAGCACTGTCACACCTTGTTGGAACATCAATTAAAGAAGAGAAACCATAGCTAAATAAGCAGTTGATATAATCAGAGCACGATTGACAGCTCGGATTAAGTATGTTTATGTTGATGTCACCACAAATGATGATGTTCTTATTTTCATTGGTTAGGACGTTGAGCATTTCTTCTAGCTGTGAACAGAAGTCCGAATATGATGATGACGGGGAACGATAAATGGATGCCAGGGTTGTGTGCTTGTTATTGAGTGGCAAGACATTGCGGTCGAACTCTAACCATACCGACTCGCACAATAAATTTCGGAATGAAAGACCGTGACGACGGGTGTACGCAATCGACGAATTCACAACAATAGCAGATCCACCACTTCTCTGAATTCCACGGTAACTATGTTCACTGATGTACCCTGGTAGATCAAACAGATTGCCATCTACTTGTGTCAGCCACGTTTCAGACAGACAGATGATAGAAAAGTCATGGTCAACTATAGCAAGAAAGTTGAACAGATCATCGTGATGCTTACGAAGACTGCGAATATTGCAGTGAACGAATGAAAATTTAGGCGGTTTATCATGTAGCAATGCTTTCGTTTTGTCACACGAGAACATGCTTCTGTTCGTGATAGAAACTCGAAAAAAAAGGATGTGCAGGTGTACTGATTATGCAAATATGGCGAGATCGTTTGCGCTGGAAATGCGATAAACACGACTATTTTCAGTTTTTATGGCCTTAATCACACAATTTTCGGTCCAGAGGAATCGCCACTCTTTAGTCTTCTTCAATTCGAGAGCTTGCGCGAAAAGACGCTTGTTCTCTGGCGTGATATGATCATTCACAAAAAAAGGTGAGTCACTGCTTCGCGAAAAACCAATTGCCGAAGTGGTGAGCTTAGCTTTCCTAGCTTTACTAATGAATTCCGTTCGCTTCGATCTCGAGCAGGAACGCGCGATGATGTTCTCGTCTTTTTTCGCGAGGACACAATTAGCGATGTCAATGTCAGAGGCTACAACAGAACAGCCAACTTTTTGACCAATAGCTTGTATTACAGCCAGGCAATTTTCACTTTCCGTGACGGGAACACTTTCAATTTCTACGTTATTCAGGCGTGAATACTGCTCGAGTGACGTGAGACAGCTTCGTGTTTTCTTCTTTCAAAAACTTATTTTCCTTCAATATGGTTTCATTCTGAACTCTCACGGATTCATACAGTCCGTTAAACATGCTAAGACTTTCTTGCATTGATGTCATTTCAGCACGTAGTGTAGCTATTTCTTTCGCTAGCTCAGCACACGACGGCATCTTGAAACAAGCACGAGACACTGATGGCAGCAGGGCAGCGCCTAAGCAAATACACAAGTTTATGAGACAAACCTGTACGAAGTGTCAGGACGAAATTAGTTGCTTGCTCGCTGCCGCAACCCTTGCTGCCAAATGACGGGCTGGCGCACGGACAACCTTATGTAGGCAGTCCGGCAGATGAAGTCACTCCGGTAGGCGTCACTTGACTTCACCAGAGTGTTGATAGCAGCAGGCGCGAGATTGTGACGTGAACAGGATAGGTGACGTCACTTCGGCCGATGCCACTTGAAGCGACCAGTCCGTCGATGGCCGCAGGCGTGAATTGCAACCTGTACGAACTGTCAGGACGAAATTAGTTGCTTGCTCGCTGCCGCAACCCTTGCTGCCAAAATGCTCAAGTGTTTCGTGCACGTGACCGTGTTTGCAATTAAGGCCAATGTCTTTGCAACCAATGAGGTGTGTACCAAGCAAATATGGTGAACCATACATGTCTTATGAAGTTTGAACTTGTGAGGGATACATAACTTCATCTGTTGGTTCCAAGTATGCGAAGGTATCTCTGCCATCTGATCTGTTTCAGTGGTCACACGTGGCGTTTTGTATGAGGCGATGAAGCATTGAATTTCGTATCCGGTCGCGAAAACGCAAGTCACTACATTTTCCCGTCGCCTACTGCAGATGTGTCTTTCACTCTTCTCAGCGGTTGGTACGGCAGACAGCGTTTTCTTAATGTCACAGCAGGCATATATCTTAGTGAAGGTAGTTAGATTTTTTTTATGTTGTCAGGTTTTGCGGGTCATGGCTCGTACAATTTCGTTATTAAAGAATTGTTAATTGAACTAAATGCGCACAACAGACAACAGTATCAGTAGTTGAGCTGCACAACAATCCGCGCAGCTAAACCGAGATAAAATTAAACGAAACTCGTATGAGCTGTTGGACAAATAATTTTTAACATTTAGTGCATTCCAAGGTGTTAGGGATGTTTCTGGCAAATTTGAAGAAATTGACGCTGACTGTTCTGCAAGCAACCTGAAATGAGGCTGGGCTGAGAGCGGCGCTACATGCGGAAACGCATAAAAAGAACCAATCAGTGCCCACGAGAAGCAAGCATAGAAAAATGGCGAGAACGAACCGCAGAGAGGAGAACGTTTTAACAAGAAATGAGGCGAGGGACAGTGCTCGGGCATTCCATCAACGTCAGGAAGACAGCACCGCTTCCAAAATCGAATATTCGCCGAGGATGCATCGGCTGTGTCGCGCACCAAAGATGATGCTACAAGATTACATTAACGTGAAAAATGCAGAGAGATCGATAAAAAAGATTACATTATGATAACCACTTTGCGGCAGTCTCGATACTGTGTTTACTTGCAAATGCTTTAAGCAGATGAAATTTCCTGCGGCCGTATTTGTTACTTTCTTATATGCTTCATTGAGGGGGGAAGGGGGGGGAGTGCTGCTGACCTGCAGACTGCGTATCGTAGAGCTGCCGTGGAGTGACGTGCAGTAAAAACTACGCACATTGTACTGCACTTGCAGAATTGAGCGAGTTATACCGGTGTCACACGGGCACTCTTGATCGTGATCAGGGCCGATCCGGTTTAGGCTCGATCCGGGTCAGATGTTGCTATACACGGTCACATTCAATCGCTATCAGGGCTGATCGGAATCAAGACAATCGCGATCTGGCTCCGTGATCGCGATTTGGCTGACGTCTGTGCCAAACTCGATCTGCATTAGGCTGTACCGTGTAGCAGCGACCAACTTTTTACCAAGATCAAGAAGTCCGATGCGGATCGGCCCTGATAGCCATCAAAAGTGCCCGTGTGCCACCGCTATTACATAGTCTTAAAGTACGTTTTCGAGTCCGTTTTTCTCACGAGATATATTTTATTCGTCAGCCATTTTTTAAACCAGTTTTCATTACCTTTCCCTCTAATTTACTTTTCGAAATTTCCGATCCCCATCGCAGGAGAGGTGAGAAGAACAATAGTGTGACCATGAACAATTACCTCTGTATGCCCCCCCCCCCCTCAGGTATCCGGAGCTAAAGAAAGTGAAGTGGAAGAGGGGGGGGGGGGGGCGATCCAGCCTTCAGCCTTTTCTGTGGTCTTCTAATGCGTGTCAGCATCATAGAGCCCTATTGTGTATACAAAGCCTATATACACATGCTTTTCTTGCACGTGTCCTAAAACGATAGTTCATTGCGTAAACGTCGTTATTCGTAGTTACACGAAAAGGTTACGAATACAACCTGCGCGAGTTTATAGGTGTTTCCCTCTATAAGAATAGTGAGGATTATATTATTGGCCTGCTTGCTAAGAAACCTTTCACAAGAAATTTTTCCAGTCCTTTGCCATGAAGCTGGGAAATACTCGTATGCCTTTAGAGGGAAACTGTGCGGATGCCTTCTCATCTCTCAGTTCAACAGAGGCCACAGGTTTTGTTCCGCCTTTTCTTTCTTTTTTTCATTTATGAACATATTCACGCAACTGTAATCAACGCTAAGGACGCGACGCTGCGCAGTCGGCCTTCATTTAAATATTAATCAGACGACCACGAACCGACGTCCACCCGTGGGACAGCTAAGGCCCGGTCGGCGAAAGCTCTGCAAGACTACCAATACAGTTACCAACTAACGACCACGAACCTGCCCAAGCTCGGATGGCAAGAGCCCCTCCTCTTTTTCAACGACGTGTGCCCCACAAGTGTCGAAAATGGCTTGAATGATGCTGCTCTCAGAAGCCTGGAAAGATGCCGCAGGTTTAGCGTCGCCTGATCCCTCTAACGTCCTGCGTGTCGAAAGGCAATCAAAGATTAGTCTAAGTTAGATAGAATTGATTTGCGGAGCAGGAAACTAAACTAAAACCAGTGTGCATAACTGGTTTTAAAAGTAGCCTTGAAACACTTGTTGAACATATTAAGACAATTTTGTACAATTGTTGTCGATACCACTATGAACATGCTAGTTCAATATAATTGCACTGTGTGCAGCAGGCAATTTACAATCTCGTATCAAAAACAGCTAAAAATCGCTTGCTGTTTTCTTTGTCTTCATCAGCTATGCAGCGAGTGGGCGCAAGCCGGGCTAACAGGTATTGGCCGATTTCTTGATCGCCTGAACAATCTTAGAAATTGCTAATATTTATTTAAATAAAGACGCAGTATAAATGTTTGTTGTGTCAAAAACAACAAAAACTAATTTATTCTTGCTCTTCTGGTCTCGGTCGACCATCGTCTGAATAATCTTTCGTTTGCCACTACGCTCAGGTGCAAGCGGCGCCCGATGTACTATGCGTGCTCTTTCAAACACTATATGCAGAAATCGGTCTCATCTCTCGTGCTGGGCTCGCTACGAAAGCGTGTATCAATATATCTGGTCGTCATCTGCTCGCCAGCGCATGCTCGCCTCGCAAGCTAGACACCTTAGACGCCATCGCTTCGCATTGACGTAATCGAGACCGATGCAAAATGCGCAATCTGCGTCCGGCTGATGCCCGTCGGTCGAGCTGTCGTCGAACAAAGTCTGCCCGCACAAGTTGCTAACGCAACTACACTCCCCTACCGCCAAGGCGCGTGGTTTGGTGATCAAGCGATTTGTATCCGAAGCCAAGTAAAACTTTAGGTTTCGAGTCTGGTTAAGTAGAGTGTTAGCAAAAACGAAACCAATGTATCTATTATGCCTCGATTAGTTTTCCTTTTTGCTTTCTTCTGGTCAGAAAATAGCCTTAGTTTTTTTTTTTAATACAAGATATGCCATTCAGGCATAATTTTGCAATTTTAACTTAAGAAATTAATGTTCAAAAGGAGAATGCCATTTTCCGACGCGCAATTTTCTCAGAAGAGAAACTGAGCTATACAGTTTGCGCACATAGCGCGCAACAGTACTCAGGATGTGGCGCAAAGAAAACGTGTTTTCGCCAGGTTCAACCAAACAATCGAGACATGCATGGTACCGAGCTCCCTCCGGGGCGCAAAGTTTGGCCACTTTTGACGGCCACCGCGCAAGAAGCTTAATTGAGACGTCTAGCGTGAGGCCTAAGAGGCTGCGCCCACTCAAAGAGGCTTCCCAACGCGGCTAGTGCTAAGTAAAAAGAAAAAGAAACGTCACACTTTGAGAATGTTTTTATAGCGCACATTTGGAGCAATTCTTTATTGCTCCTACTCCGCTTATTTATTTTTCTTGTCCTCGACTCAGCTTTACAATTTCGTAAACGTGTGAAGACAGTGTCATCAGTATAGCCAAACGTTGCTCCTTTTTTTATTTTCTCATGTTCTGAGAAAATTCTGCTTTCGGAGCCCTGACCTTGGTGCATAACGAATGAGAGGGAGAACCTTGTGACGTCTAAAACGCTTCCGCGGCGGCTTTCTTTTTTTTTTTTTCGCCCGAAGGTAAATTAACCTGCACTGTGACCGTTGCACGCCACTAATAAATTTCAGTTTTTGATCGTGTTTGTATACGTGCGTTCGTCTTTTCCTGACTTCTTGTTATTTTTCTGAGCGACACATTCCTTTATTTGCCTACTGCGCCGTGCACAGCTCGGCTGCTACTGCCTGCTGCTAAGACGGTCGGTTATCTCGGGGCGAATACGTTTGTTGATACAATACTTAAAGTTTTGTAACGCTTATATACCTTAAATAACCTGTGCCGGATAGCACAATCTAGAAGCTGCGTTACTCAAAAAGGAGGACGTTACTAGCACAAGATATCAGAATGCATAAGTTAGTAACGCGAGAACTCTGAAAAGCAGATGGCGTGGGAAAAAAGATGCCGCAGTCGATCGTAAGTGGTAATAAGCGCGATATACGTATACATGCAGTAGGTGAGAATATGTGCTCGCAGCATGTTTACTCATTCCGCTTCGAAGGGCCATACCTTGGAAAAACAACGTGTCGAGGAATGCGCAGTTCAACAGCGCGACATTTTTTTTTGTTGTTTTTTTTTTCCTCGAAGTCGCACGGTCTGACACGCGCATGACTGAAGGCGACTATCTGCTAGCGAATGTAGTGGGGCTTCTATCGCATTTCCGTTGGTTTGAGATAATTTTGCAACGTAAAGGGCACTCTCTTCTTTCTTTTGTCTAAACCTCGAGATATTCGAGTTGGGACTCGAGGTATACCACCAACGCACACCTACACATCCGAGCTCAAGCTCTGCACACGCGCACAGTAGCCATCAGCTGTGTGCATTCCTTCTTACCGTTTACGAGAAGATAACTCGAAAAGCTCCATCTTTTGCCCTGAGAACAATGCTGCTGGTGTGTGGGCAAAAAAGATAAGGCAAGCGACAATTGAACTACCAATATAGAAGCCCACATACTTACAATGCCCGTTCGTTGGCATTTGAAAACGTTCGCTAGCGTTGAATGTCCGTTCGTTCGCAACCATATCAATAAATAGTGTCGTAATGTGCGAAATAAATTTCGGGATCATTAACCGAAGGCCTTGACGCTAGTTGAACAAAAACTTCGCTTACGGCTCATGTATCGCTGACAATGCCAATGCGAGAGCATTTGGATGAAGATTCGCTTGAAGACTACTTCGCAGTTTTGTTCATGTTACTTCAATTGCTCTAATTTAACTAGTTACTCTAATTTCAGTTACTTTAATTTTAATTATTCTACCTTGATCACATTCGGTGATTCCGTCGATTCGTTCTCCATGGGGACGGAATGACGACGGAAAGAAACTGTATATGCTAAAGTACAAAAAGCAGTCCAACTTTAGTTTCGAAAAAAAAGGGTCAGTTACTACTCCTGCCCTTCACGTGGGTACTTTGACTTCGCTGGCTAGACCTAATCCGAGTATCTCCTTCATGATTTATGGCAACCAACTATTAGTAGAATAATTGAACCAAATCAAATCAAAATAAATATTTAGTTTTCCTTTATGCAGCGGAAAGAGAAGGGGAAGCCGCATTAAAGGTGCCTCATTGAGCAGCTTGAAGGGTGTGGCTGTCCCCTTACTGGACAGCAGCGGACATGTTACAGTTGAGTTGATTTGCACATAAATAAACAAAGATACTGTGCATCAAAAGAAAGGAATATTAACAGCGAAGCTGTTTAAGCTAGCCGTAATTTGTGCGTGCGGTCTATCTGAAAACTATCATCATCATGAACGGGTATGTGCCACAGAATTTGGGCAAATCCTACTACTCACCGCTACGGCGTGGCCGGTAATAACCCTGAGAACGAGTACAGAGAGAACAGAAGAAAGAAAGAGAGAAACAAACAGAAAGACGGAAAGAAAGATATAAAGACAGAGAAAAATTCTTGCCGAAAAAAAAATTCTCCAATAGGCAGCTTTCGAACCCGCGTACCCTTGATGCGAAGGCGAGCGTCCCAATCACTCGGCCATACAGGCACGCTAGCAGAGCATAGCATAGTCTTGTATTGTATACTGCGGCAAGGGAGTGGGAAAGGGAAGTGAGCGTGAGGAGGAGAGAAAGGAGGAGGAAATCCTACTACTCACCACTCGTTTATGTAAGAGAGAGAGAAAATAGAGATAAATAATGGGAATAAAGACATAAAAAAGATAGAAAGACTTGGTACGACTTGTGCGAAGCTGCCATACTAGGAAAGGGGAATGGCAACGGCGGCTGCGAGAAGAGCCCGAAGCGATGGAAGCCCTACGCCATTGACGACGTGCCCGTAGATCTACGAGAGGTGCGAACGCTCGGTTCTGGAGTTTGGACATCCGTGTCGTGACTAACCTTGCTAAAGCCTAGCAACAACCTAGAAGCAACACCAGATTAGACTTCAGAATTGTCCAGTTTCGCTGTTTCAAGCCTTGCGCGACTTCGTACAAGCTTCGCCAAATTTTTTTAACATACAGGGAGACGCTTGTATACATAGGAAACAAAACAAATACAGTAACTACGAGAAATCAAACTTTTTTTTTTGTAAAGGGCGAAGACACATAAAAAAGAAAGTAAAATATTTCAGTCACTCTACCAGAATTTTTGCTACCAAGTCGCGTGACACCAAGATATCTTATTTAAATTCTATAGGTAGACATCTTGAAAAGTGTTAATGGGGATAATAGACGGTTCAATGCCGCTCTTTAAATCAAATTCATTGATGAGTGTGTGAAGGGTGAAGTGTAGCATCTGATTTCCATAACTTGTGCGACAAATATCAACATTCCTGCGTCCAGGGCTCCTCGATTCATATGTGGATGTATTTAATTGGAGATGGCCCGGGAGCGTTGGCTCGTCATTTCTGGTCATTACCGGCTTGTAGAGGCGATATAGGCTGTATCTATGCGAGGACCATATTTTGATCACACAAAACTTTTTAAACAAAGGCGCCATGTGGGACAGAATCCCTGAGATTGTTTTGCTAACGCGCTTCTGTAGTAAAGTGAGTTGATTAAGGGTCAGTTACTACTAATTTTTTCAGCTGTTGTTGTCGATCCAGCTGTGCTGCCTAATTTGGAAGAAAAGAGAAAAGTACACTGCAGAGCAACACGTTTAGGGGAGACGCGAGAATCGTTTGTAACCTTTTAGCTTCTAGGCCTAGGTTGATGAAATTTGGCACACGTGCTACAAATCACCTTAAAAAGATGAATTTGAATTTTTATAAAGATGTCATTTCTAGTTTTCATTTTATAAAAAAAACACAAGTTCCTTGCTCGTGGAAAGCCTGGCACAGTGATCAAACATGCTAGGAGGCTGGAACTACTTTGTATCTTTGCTCACATACAGGTTGTACTTAAAGACAGTTTTAGATTTTTTTACAGCCCTAATAATTTTCTGCTGAACATTACATGCAAATGCCTGTGTCTCCGCTAATCGTGCCATGCAATAATTATGAAATAAGAAAAGAATGAAAGCTTAAATAAAAATTCCGAGACTGTGTTGAAGTACAGCACAATCTATGAAATACAATAAAACAAACAGTATAAAAATCGGTCTAGCCATAGTTGTGCTATGCTTTCCACACGCGAAATGGCAGGCACAAAACCCTCTTTTGAGAAAATGGAAAACAAAGTTTTGGTTGCAGTCGATCCTATGCTAAAGTGTGCCAGGACAGTAATAATTGGTGTCTTTGCAAGGAGGCAATCTTTTGGGCCTCTACTTCATAATTCGGCCTGATTTAGGAAGTTGATTACCCTCTATCGTTTACCGCAGACGCTTTTGTGCAGCCCCCTGGAACGCAAGTGCACCAGGCTGCATGTAAACATTGGGCATGTTGGACTGTATCGCTACTTTTGCGGCCGCGGAACGTGTCGTCAGGCGGCCGAAATAGTGGTGTATTAGTTTGACGAAGCTTTGCGATCACCCCTGCACTAACGCCTAAAAATTCATTTTCTTGTACGATAAATCGCACCCACGCCGCAGAGCCGACGCCTTCTCGGCAGTCCGAAGCTGACGGCGACTTCGCGCCGAACTTCGCGCAGACGCATTTTCTCACATTATCAATTTTTCTAAGTGAAAAGAGAATGCTCTTCCGTTAGTGGGGACATCCGTTTGACCGGATGACGCCCGTTTTTATCGAAACGGGACCAGGAACGCGCGCGCACGAAGCTCGGGTCTCAGCGGAGCGGCGCGAGAGCAAGCGTCGACAGACCGTCTCCGAAGTAAAGCCGGTAAAGCGGCGCGCACTCGCGCGTCATCTGATAAGTAGTAAGCTTTTTGACGATAAAGCGCTATGGTTTACATCGCTGTCGCTTTATTACTGTCCCGGCAAGGGATGACACGACGTGCCGACAACCCAGTCGGTACAGCCCAATCTAATCACTGGCTCGACCGATCCATGAGATACCGTTCGCCGTTTTCCTCCGTACGAAACTAAAGAGGCTTCCACCTTGCCTCCCATACACGCGTCACATTTCAAACAGCGGCGATTCACGTGCTTACGGCTGCGGAGTGATCAAGCAGCGAGCCCTCCGCTCGTAAACACAGCGGCCGTCGCTGTGGCAACAACCAATAGAAAAGCGCCTCTCAAAGGTGTCGCGCGCCCCGCCAATCGGAGCGCCGCGTACATCGCAAGGTTCGTGAGAACGCCCTTGCGATATTTTTTTTTGTTTGGGCTTTTAAATGCGAAGCATTTCTTAGCGAACTTCTGCGAGTTTGAGCGTATCTATCTATCTATCTATCTATCTATCTATCTATCTATCTATCTATCTATCTATCTATCTATCTATCTATCTATCTATCTATCTATCTATCTATCTATCTAGCCGCCTACGACTTTGTGCTCTCCTGGCCGTTTCGTTAATCGGATGTATACCAAAATTGGTATGGAATAACATGACCGTATTACGAACATAAATGACAGGTCATAACATGAAAATCATGACATGCACGTCATGAACAGCATGATTTACATTCCACGCCTTGGGGCTCTTGCGGCCATTCCGTTATTTTCATATATACCAAAACTGGTATGACGTGACAAGAGTTCATGGCGAACATAATGACAGGTCCTAACTTGCAAATCATGACACGCATGTCATGTGCGGCATGATTTACATGACATGGTCTCGGGGCGCTCGCGGCCGTTTATATGAATGGATATATACGAAAACTGGTATGACGAGACATTTCGACATGACGAACATAACTGACACGTGGTAACATGAAAATCATGACACGCGTGTCATGCACGTCATGATTTACATGCCACGCTCATGACGCACTCGCGGCCGTTTCGCTAAGTTGATATACACCAAAATTGGTATTGCGCGATGTGACTATGAAGAACATGAATAACAGGTGGTAACATGAAAACCATGACATGCATGTCATGTATGTCATGATTTACATGCCACGCTCATGGTGCATTCGCGGCCGTTTCGCTGGCTTGATATGCAACAAAATTGGTATTGCGCGATGTGACTGTATGAAGAACATGAATAACAGGTGGCAACATGAAAACCATGACATGCATGTCATGTATGTCATGATTTACATGCCACGCTCATGACGCACTCGCGGCCGTTTCGCTAGGTTGATATACACCAAAATTGGTATTGCGCGACGCAACTGTATGACGAACGTAAATTAGAGGTGGTAACATGAAAATCATGACACGCGAGTCATGCACGACATACTTTACATGCCACGCTCATGACGTACTCGCGGCCGTTTCGCTAGGTTGATATACACCAAAATTAGTATCGATGTGACTGTATCGAGAACATGAATAATAGGTGGTAACATGAAAACCATGACATGCATGTCATGCTTTACATGCCACGCTCATGGTGCATTCGCAGCCGTTTCGCTGGCTTGATATACACCAAAATTGGTATTGCGCGACGCGACTGTATGACGAACGTAAATTAGAGGTGGTAACATGAAAATCGTGACACGCGTGTCATGCACGACATAATTTACATGCCACACTCATGACGCACTCGCGGCCGTTTCGCTAGGTTGATATACACCAAAATTGGTATTGCGCGGTGTGACTGTATGAAGGACATGAATACAAGGTGGTAACATGAAACCCATGACATGCATGTCATGTATGTCATGATTTACATGCCACGCTCATAGTGCATTCGCTGCCGTTTTGCGGGCTCGATATACACCAAAATTGGTATTGCATGACGCGACTGCATGACGAACGTAAATTAGAGGTGGTAACATGAAAATCATGACATGCGGATCATGTACGACATGATTTACATGCCACGCTCCTGGTGCATTCGCGGACGTTTCACTAGCTTGATATACACCAAAATTGGCATTGCGTGACGTGAATGTATGCCGAACGTAAATCACAGGTGATAACAAGAAAACCATGACATGATGTCATATATGTCATGATTTACATGCCACGCTCATGGTGGACTCGCGGCCATTTCGCTCGTTTGATATACACCAAAATTGGTATTGTGCGATGTGACTGTATGACGAACATAAATGACAGGTCCTAACATGCGAATTATGTTATGCATGTCATGTACGGTATGATTTACATGACACTGTTATGGTGCGCTTCCGGCCGTTTAGATAACTGGATATATACCAAAATTGGTATTGCATGACAGGAGTGAGTTATGAACATAAATCACCGGTCATGCAGTGTATATACCAGAATATACGTTTCATTGGCATGGTATATACGACATTGTGCATGCACGCGTGCATGGCAAAAATGCGATATATGGTGAACTAGATGCCATGGCATGAATGATTTCATTCGGCTCAAAAATAAACAAAGCGATATATGCAGCTCTTTGCTGGCTGCTTCGCATTACATCGATTCCCACAGTGCGTGGGATCTGCCGGATTTTTCTATCGTAAGCGAGAAGGGCGGGAATGAAAAGGCGGAACTTTGAGCTTTGAAACGACGCCAAGATGGCGGCGCTCGGTGGCAGGAGATACGACGCCGTGAATTGCGCAGTTTTAGCACGATTTTGGGCTCCTTTTTCACTGACCTCACTTTCAAAATCTTTTTTTTTTTTCGGGAACTTAGAGTGCGTTTTCAGCGTAATCGTTTAGATACTGCGTAAATAAGAGAGCGCAGATGGCAAAACGAGTGTTTCCCAAAAATTGATTTTTTGGCTATTTTAAGTGGCGAAATATAGTACGATGTCGTCTCATGTAGCCCATTGTGCGTGACCGCTTACTTTGTATTGCTTGTGCTGGCAGATTATCTGTTAATGTCTCTATAATATGCATCATAGTGCACGGTAGTAGGAATCATTATGGACATCGTCATCTACAATACTGGTACTAATAATGGTCGTCTTAGAGCCATTACTATTTTGATGGTCATGGGTTTCTACCTCGTCGGGCATCTGCAGCTGTCGTCGACACACTATTGTTGTCATTGTCATTATATCATCGTAGTGGAAATACCACCGCTGTCGTCATGATGCCGCCGTCGCCGCGTCTTCATCTTGTCGTTACCGTCGCCACGTCACTGTCGTCATCACCATCGTCGATACCGGGATACCGTTGTAACCTTGATGTCATAGTCATCGTTGTCCCGTCGTGATCGTCACACCATTGCAGTCTTGCAGTGTTGTCGTTACGAAATTCTACACGGAGGAGGATAGAGGAAAAGAAAAACGAAAGGACAGGGAGGTTAGCCGGTTCTCAGACCGGCTGGCTACCCTGTGCTGAAGAAAGGGGTAAGGGGAATAAAAGATGACAGAAAAAAAAAGAGATGTTACAAAACAAGAAAAGAAGAGAAAAAAAGAGAACAATAATACGATAAACGACACTGCCTAAAGTCTGTCTCTAAGACTAGTTGTCCGCAAGAAACACAACAACGCTCTCAAAGCCTTCCGTGCCAAGGACGGTCTCGGCCAGTGTCCTAAGACTTTTTCCTCTGACAATGGGCAATTGTCAAGTAAATTGCACACACGTATTCGTTATGTCATTGTTGTCACAATATACCTGTATTTAGATGGTATTTACGTTTGATCACATGGTTATAGGTGCTTGCAAACGTGTATCCTTTAATTCTACACTTAAAAGGTATGCGTGCTCTTAGTTGTGTGTTTTGCTAACGTTTTTATTATAACAATGTCATTAACATCTAAGTTAACTTCGTAAGCCTTGAGAGTCAAGCGCATGAGTAAGCAATGTGGCCGTGTTAATGCAGGGTGTACAAGAAGCAGAGTCCCAACAGCCGGCTGACGCTGTACCTGAGCACACGAGAGTTCGTGCACGCGCCGAGCAGGGCCAGTGTGAGCGCCATAGATGGCGTCGTGCTGGTGGACCCGACCTACCTCAAGGATCGGCGCGTCTACGCCATGGTGCTGCTCACATTCCGCTACGGACGGGAAGACGAAGAGGTCATGGGACTCAAGTTCTTTACCGAGGCCATTCTAGACTTTAAGCAGGTACTGATGTCGGCACTCCAACAGAATGTTTCTAAGACCGCCTGCTTCACGAAAACCCCCTTCTTGGGGTGTCCTTCATTAACGCTACGAGGTATATATGCATGGTGTGTTAACTTTAGGCACCACGGTCCGGCAGAGATATCGTGCGAGAAAAAAAAGATAAATTAAATAACACATTTACCTTTTAGGAATACAAAGGTTGATGGCTATCGAGAGCTAACGTTTCCAAATTCAAATCGAGAGATGTAATGTGTCCGCACGGGAGTTAAATTTATCAAATAAAAGGTGGTTCAAGTAGATACATCGTACATTTACTAAGTATTGAACGCTTGCAGGCTGCGTTGGCTGTTTTTAGGTAGGCGACGTTGAGTATTACAGAATATCCCAGTTTCCGAGGAGCGTTTAGACTGTTTTTCACCGATAAT
Organism: Rhipicephalus sanguineus; assembly: GCF_013339695.2. Classification (NCBI taxonomy): domain Eukaryota; kingdom Metazoa; phylum Arthropoda; class Arachnida; order Ixodida; family Ixodidae; genus Rhipicephalus; species Rhipicephalus sanguineus. The sequence continues at coordinate 157,925,731 of NC_051176.1, forward strand.
AAAGTAGCAAAGCGACACAGCCTCGGCGCTCACTCTTCGTAGGGCCAAGAATAAAAAAAAAATTCATCAATCAACTCTTAGCCCGTTGCTCTATCGATTGAGTCACGTGCTCATCGACTCGTGTGAAGGACGTTTCTACGAGCTCATCAGAGGGGTGTTTATGGAAGAGGGTGCCGGCGTGTCACAGAGAGAAAATTCCCTAAATCCTGTAGTACGCGACGATGATGACCACACGACGAAATGAAGCCTCAACTTATAATGAGGTGATTTCAGAATATAGCAAGTTCGATTATCAGAGCGACAGTGGCTGCCATGGATCAAGCTTCCCATGCAGAACAACCCGATCAGTTGAAAGCACGCCGAACGAAAATTTGTCACTCACCAAGGCATGTTGCATGTTTGAGATCCAGTGATGAGATATTGAACGCGGAATATCGCTGTAGACAACGTTTCGACGAGGGGGCTTGACTTCGTTGAAGCTTTCGTCAGGAAAGACGAACTCCCTTGTCAAAATGTTGGCTCCAGTTAGGTTCCTTGGACGATTTCTTCACACATGTTTCCACCTACCCCGAACGTCTTCCTTGTTTGGATGTTTAACATTTAGAGTTTCATAGAAAACTCTTGTTCAGGTGCTCGGTGTTTCAAAGCTTTGGTTTGAGCTAGTTGGTCGAACATCTAGGCGCCTGTCTGCAGTGTTCTTTGTCCTCGTCTGAATCGCGCCTAAGTGTCTGCACAAGTTTCTCATATATGCTGAAAATATAGAAAAAAGATCTCCGTGTGCTAAGACGTGAAACATGCACAGTTTCACTAGTGATTCTGAAACGTTGACTGTTATAATTTGATTAGCACCTCAAGGTCTTCACCTCAGGACCATAGCCTGCTGGACGCGCATAGTGTAGGCGCTGACAGTATCTTTTATAAGCACAATCCTGCGCCCGTCGACACCTTGCTGTAGGACAGTATGCACATAATGTAGAACCGAAATTTGTGCGTTCATTTAGCAGCAGCATTTGGCGATGAATGGCGCGGCTGCTAGGCTGAGTTGGTCACATTTGACGCATTATAAGTTGTTAGTAAGTCAAACAATGGAATTTTTTTTACTCAGAATGGTAGACAACGTCCTTGACTTTCAATCAGAGACATTTTTTTTTTTAATAAAGATGGCCTTTTTGTGAAAACTGTTTTCAAACTTCGGCGTTTTTTGGTAAGGCACACACCACGAGGTGAAACTGCGCTCGCTCGGGCGTCCTAATAAAGTCACGGAATCGGGCACAGCACTGACGCGCCCTGTGTCGCGAGAGTCCGCTAGCGCAGAAGGAAAAACGCGCGCGTCGCGCTCTCCGACGAAACTCGCTGGTTGCACTTTACGCCCTAATGGGTGTGTTTCGTGTGCGTCCTCGCCGGCTTCATATTTTTCGGTAAATTAACGGGAAAAATTGGCGTCATACACAGGAAAACTACCTCAATTATATATATTGTAGAACGCGAAAATAGACTCCCAGAATGAGTGGGATCTTCCGAACCTTTTCGATAACGTGAATTGGATAGGTTAGGTATAATTTTTAAGGCGAAATCCTTAGATGCCTCATCAAACACAAAAAGTGACCGTCGGCGTCCCGCGTCGGCGGCGTCAACACGAGTGATGCAAAAAAAATCATCACCTGATGACGTTACCACATGACGTTATCACGTTGCAGATCGCCAAAATTTGTGACGTCACTATGATGTCATGATGAAGTCGCATGACGTGACGTCATCATATGACATCGTCGCTTTGCACTGCCTCTGTGACCGGCCCACCGATCACGGAGGCAGTACAAAACCAGGTGAGGTGCAGAAAGCTTCCAAAACTACGTTAGGTGACAAAAGCTTTTGCACGGGGGTGGGGCAGGACAGGCACATCGACTGAAGAAAAAGGAGATGAAGAAGGTGGCTTTTGCCAGCGAGTCTTCTTAGTCTAATGCATAAGGGATCCTGTGAGTTTTTTCAACAAATGATGGGACACTCTCCGAGAAGTGCTGCTCGCAAACGTAGTCATGAGGTGTGAGCTCTCGATCTTTCCTTGGTATGGCACGAGTCCATGCTTCTGACATCACCGGGTCACTAGAAACTTTGAAAATTACTTTCTCCTTGCAGGATGCGTACACACTGGTGCAGTTCGGCACGACACATTTCCGCCGCATTCTAAAGGAGCACTGGTGGAAATCTGCGAAGTACTCTCCTTTGCTGCGGCGTGAAAAAGCGCGCGCTAAGATCGACAAGTCAGCGCCGCCGGCGCAACGCGCAGAAGTCACTGAGCCCGCTAAAGAGACAGAAAGCGTGCAAATCGCGATGGAATGGGTGACACCTTACTAACCCGAATCGGGAACTTTCCCTCCAAAGGCCACCTACGCACGCGTGCGCACAACATGCGAACGAGGAGCGAGGGGCCCATGCATGCGGCAGACGTCGTCTGCTCAGGAGCCACAACTAGCAGCTCGTTTCAAGTGCTGTACGGCCTATAATTCGGGCAGTATCGATTAATAACTGCAGCTATCTGTCAGGTCTACCAATTGATGTTACAGACAGAAATATGAGAAATCTTACAATGTACGAGGTCGCATCACCATTTTTATACGTCGCGTCCATAGAAGAACATGTAAACGATGGCGACACGCTGAAAGCGTCATCTGTCGCGCTGCGGCGAAAACCGCATTTCCTCCGTCACGCTATCGCGCCGCTCTCGCGCGCTGCCGCGGCCTGGAAGATTCTCCTCCTGAGCATAACTCTGAAGGACGAGAGTGCGCGCGAAATCCACGAATTTTTTTTTAAAGAAAGCGCAGCTACAAAAGCCATTGTGTATGGAGTTTAATTATCCTCAGTTTAACTCGTCTGCACCAACAAATTCATGAAATACAAGTATTAATTTCGTGCCGTTTACTATGTCTGTGATATTTTTCCTGAAATGTCATTCTTCAGCAAAGGGAAATAAGATACTCACAACATTGAATTTCGCTTGTTCTTTTATGGGAATAAATATTGCGACCCATACGTGCACCGTTTTTTCGCTAGGTGTACTCAAAGTTCAGAAGTCGCGAAATTGGTGGAAGGTTTTTTTTTATGCCAATATTTGTATATTTTTTTTTAGGTGACCAAATTTTTTTTTCGCGAACCTCAATTCGAAAACATTGTTCTGGATCTAAAACCTCCACCTAGAGTAAATTCCATCAAAATCGGGAATGGTGACCAGGACCTCGTGTTCATTCTTACCTGGGCACACCCAGTGAAGCTTTATCTGACTCCGAATAACAGAAAGCTGAGCTAGAGCACTGCACAAGCCCGGGCCGGCCCGAAAGCCCGGGCCGGGCCGTCCGAAGCGTTTTCCGGCGGGCCCGGGCTGGGCTCGGGCTTGAAAGTGCGTGCCCGGGCCGGGCCCGGGCTTGAAGCCACGGGCCTGGGCCGAACCCGGGCTTGAAGCTGCGGGCCGGGCCAGACTCGGACCCGCTCATTAAAAGGCGTAAGTCGGGCCTTCGAGCACACGCGAACGTTATACATTGCATGGTCTAAGGTATACTGTGCCAAGCTGGAGTGCTATTTATTTTCACCAGTATAGATATACATTGGCATCGTGGTGGGTTTCCTTATAAACACGCGAGATCATATATATATATATATATATATATATATATATATATATATATATATATATATATATATATATATATATATATTAGCAGCACTAACAAAGGGCGAGGTCACGGTTGTTCCCATAATCAAAGGGGAATAAAGATTTCGGTCTTTTATTCGAGGTTGACACCTACGGTATATTTCATTTATATCCCTTAGTATTACGTGCCAAAACCACGATATGATTACGAGGCACGCCATAGTGGCACCGGATCAATTTCGACCACCTCGAGTTCTCTAACATGCACCTAAAGATAAGTATATACACGGGCGTTCTTGCATTTCGCCCCCATCAAATTGCGGCCACCGTGGCCGCGGGAATCGCACCCGCGTCCTAGGACTTAACAGCGAAACAGCTTAACCGCTGAGCTTCCACCGCGGGCAAAGCAACATTTCGATGCATGTACACACCGGATTTTCCGTCCGATCGCCCGCTACAAAGCGCACGGCATCATTAATAATCTTCATCAACAAATAATATCCTCTAGCGGGCCCGGGTCGGGCCTAGTCATGAACAAGTGCGCCCTGGATTAGTTTAGTAATGAACGCCAGGGCCCGGGCCGGGCTCGGGCTGGGTACGGTCAAGTACGCCCGGGCCCGGCCCGGGCTCGGGCTGGGTTCGGTCATGTACCCCCGGGGCCGGGCCGGGCCCGCGCTTGGAACCACGGGCCCGGGCTGGGCTTGGGCTTCATAAAGCGGGCCGACCCGTGCAGTGCTCTGAGCTGAGCTAGTTGGTAGGGATTCATGTTAAAAGACGGGGCGTGCAAACACGGACAAAGTAGAACGTTTGCGTTGTCTTGACTTCTCTCATGTGTCCGTCTTTTTATATGACTCGTTGGGGCGATTTATTCATGTCTGCCAACACGAATGAACCAACAAAAAAATTCAACGACAATTACGATACTGTCTAATGCTAATTCTGAGCGCAGCTGTTTAAGTATTTTGATTTCGCGATAAGTTGAGACAAACCATTTAAGAGAGACATGTACGTATGTACAGTAGCATACCACTATTTAATCGCATTGATCATTTCACACCCAGATGTCTCTGCCTGCGTGTAATCGATGTCGCCCTTCTCTTTGACAATTTCTTGTACTGCCCGGTTCAGATTGGACATACCCCGGTTGGCCTTATTTACGTATTCCACCATGTAAGCGGCACATGCGTACATGTCAAGCACTATATGTGAAGGTGCATGTTTGAATCTAGGATGGATGCCACCCATGGGTTAAAGTAATTCACCCACCTTTGCTGCACGGTGCGGAGTAGCATGAGGGCGGGACGAGGAGTACCCGCTCGGAGAACCGAAATGTAGTTTGCCTTGTCCATAACGCCGGGAATTTCTCAGAGCTGCGCCATTGAATCATAGTTGGTCATGTCCAGGGCCTGGTGCATGGCTTGGTACTTGTTTCGGGGGCTCTTGATGTGTTTATTCTGCACAGCTATGGCAAAAGAGCGCCTTCGACCAACGCACGTTTTCTTCTTTGCTTGCCCAATTCCTGTGGCACGTACTCGTTCGCGCGGTTACGCCACCGACGGCGACGCCGCTCAACGCAGGAACGGGCGCCTAAGGGCTGCGCTCTAATAAATTCCCTAGCGGGGCTGGATTTGAACCCGGGCTCCGACGCTTCGAAGGCGAGTGTCTTAACCACTGGGCTACACACCCATACTTGCCGAAAGTGAATATATCTGAACCATATGAATGCTTTGTACCCACAGGGCAAAACAAGTGTTAAAAGAGAGCACTTTCTGGGTTTCGTCGACCTTCCTGATAGTGGTATAAAAGCCCCCTGCATGACAAGATGAAAAGCCGACATTGAGAATCGTACACATCATGAAAATTTCGGCTTCACGGAAACTTGATGGCAAACATGCGTTTCAGTGGTCTTACAATCCGCCTTTTACCCTCAAGAAGCTGACGAACGCTAGAAAAAATTGCCCATGCCGCCAATGCCGATCCAGACAGCAAATGAGTTAGCACATTTGTTCTTTGAAATTATGTGTCACCTCTGTGTCGTGTGCAGAACAGCTTCACTGGTCATCCTCCTTCACAGAGTGGAATGGCTCCTCAATGTTTTTTTTTTTCATCATACCCTTCTAAAGTGGCATGCTGTATATAGCCATGCCACCAGGCAAATCTATCCAGAATTTATTAAGGCGAAAGGCTTAGGTGGCTCATCAAACGCGAAAATTTACCGGCGTCTCGCGTCGCGGCGGCGTCAACACGAGTGATGAAAAATATCATCACATGGTGACGTCACCATATGACGTCATCATGACGTCACAGATCGCCAAAATGTGTGACGCCATCATGAAGTCACTGTGACGTCACGTTACGTGACGTCACATGGTGGTGTCATCACATGACATCATTGCTTGGTCAAAGATGGGCCTATCACGGAGGCAGTGCAAAACAAGGTGAGGTGCAGAAGCTTACAATGCCTCCGATGCTGGAGGCATTGCAAGACCACGTAAGGTGCAGAAACTTTCGGAGGGGGGCGCGGGAGGATCAGTACATCGACTCAGAAGAAGAAGATGGCTTTCGCCTTCGAGTCGACTGAGGCGGGTGCATAAGGGACCCTGTGAGTTTTTTACAGTCTTCTTCCTCTCTGACAGAAGAAGACAGAGTGATAAGGGAGCCTTGTCCGTCCCGTTGCCTTCCTCCTTACGCTAGTTATAGCCATTGTACGCAATAAGTTAATGGGAAGACGGCTCTAATCTTTTTAAGCTATGATATGACTCTGACGTCTTCACTGGCGGTGTTCCCTGGCGGTGTTCCTTACGCCTTACTTTGGTGTCCGCAGCGTATTTCTAGACAATTAAAAGCGTGTTTTTTTTCTTCCAACTGCTCCAAAATGTCTCAGCAAGATCAAGCTTTACTGAATTTTTTTTTATGATACGATTCTCTCTGCGTATGTTTTTTATCATATAAGTGCTGCAGTTTATTTGTTCGCTGTTAAGTCCAGTAATTGCCACCTTCGTAGGTGCGCACCGAAATGTCAGTGAAAGTACCTCATAAAGAGTGAAGGTGCAGGCTGGCCAAAAATGACAGTCGTTGTGGTGTGATGTATGCGATCGCGTATTCCAAAACCGTGCAACCCAACACACGACGCGCTGCCGCTCGCGATGACTGTGCTAAAGCGTAGTTGGGATGCCGGTGTGTAATGGCACTTGCGTAATTGCATTCCAACCCGTACGGCTCGTTCAGTTCTTGAGCGACGCTCCCGTACGCTCGTTACATGCGGAGCGCTGACGATGATATCGTGACGCATTCCACGACCGTGTGATGTGTTCTTGCATGCTAAGCTGGAGAAAGAGGGCCGCTACACACTCCATTGCGCGCCTACCAGCGAAATTCTTCATAAACATTTGGCAACAACACGGGGCTGTCGTCCTCTTATTACCCATCATTGTGCCGTTTATCTTCACTGATACCGTACTAGGATGGGCAGCAGTAAGAACGTGTGTAATACACATTGCGAGATATCAGCGATCATTTGAGAGGTCTTATGCCGTCACTGAAAGCTCTGTGCGCACACGCGTTGGAAAGCGTGCATGACAGCCTCGTAGAGTGCCGGACACGTGAATGTAGCTGCAAGCACGCCATATGCCACGCATAAATCGTTGACAGTTTCTCACCACCTGACAAATTAATAATAAGCGGTTTAAGAAATGCTGTCATTATTTCGTCTTTATTATTATGGTATTATTAACTCTTTAACAGCGAAATGTCATTTCTTTCATATCAAAGGTAGCAGGTACGTACAAATACGTCACTACCTGCGTACAGTACAGACCGTGAACGCATTGACGCAGACACAGGTAGTAAATACTAATTGCGATGCCGTCAACCGATGATAGCCACTTGCTAGTTATAGGTCTTATAGGTCCAGTTTCGCGCCGACACCTTGACATGCATGAATACGTGGGAAATATCAGGTGTTGTCGCGGCAGACGCGGAGTAAAACTCGTGTGCTAGTGGCTCAAACAAGCACCTGCAGGCGCCGCATCGCGACCTAGCGTTTGTTTCGCTGCGGAAAATCGTCGGCGCTTACGTCGGTATTCCCAGTGTCCAGAGAAATTATTACCAGTTAACTCGGCGCCAAGACGCCACGATTGTAGTTGGTGGTGGAAGTGGTTGATCGCAGGCGCGATGACGAGCATAACTATTGCATTATGTCCCATCTCCTGGCTCATAACTTGTGCATGGGTCGTTAGTCCGCCACATTTCTTCATCTTTGAATTGTGGTCAGTGTTTTCTGAACAGGGTATATGCCGTCTTTCAGGTATATCCGGAGCCCACCGCCGCGTCGACGAGTGGTACTGCGAGTGGCGCCGCGGGCGGCGCCGATGGCAGCGTGGCGGCCCGCGCGCTAGGCTGCGCCAGCGCTGGCACCGGGACGACCGAGGATGAGCTGACGCCGTTGCAGCGCAACCTGCTCAAGAAGCTGGGCAGCGACGCTTACCCGTTGACGCTCCGCATCTCGCCGCAGGCACCGCCTTCGGTGCGCCTGCACCCGGCAAGGCCGTACCAGGGAAGCCCCCTGGGCGTCTCCTACGACCTTAAAGTTTACATAGGTAAGTGCCGAGCTTTTTGCCAAAGCGCCGCGTGTAGAAGACTCCTTCGCAAAATCACACCACTCCCTGAGTGATTCTTCACACGATATATTTGGCCAGCTAAGTACAACAGTACCTAGCTAGGTGCCACTACTGCATAACAGTACGTTATGTTGGGATCGTTACTTGAAATACGTGGCGCAAGGTTGCAACTGAGAAGAAACAAGAAGAGAAAGAAAGAACACCATGGCGTTCTTTCTTTCTCTTCTTGTTTCTTCTCAGTTGCAACCTCGTGCCACATATTTCAAGTAGCCATTACTGCAGTCGCCGTGCAAACCCCGAGCGATGCTATCGTGACGACACCACTTCAACTTTACAAAAAAACGCAGTTTCGCTTAAGCGTGAAGCAATGCATGCGATAGCAGCAAATTGTAATGTCATACGAAATAGGGCTAGCAGCTAACTCTTTTAGATCCGATCTCACGTAACTCAACAAAACGCTGGTTTAATGGAATACGGCCGCTCCAGGACAGAAGCGGTTTTCGTGATGTCAGTTCTCTAAACGTGATGTAAGCGGTGAGAGCGCAGCAAGCTTACGAGTCGTCTCCTGAAGCCTGTCCAGAGAGCGCGCGCGCCAGCGACCGCGCACTTCGAACGACGCAGCCCCCTCCCTCCCCTGGCGTCCCTTCATGCTCCTTGCGAAAGACGGGTGGGGCGTTTCCTCTCAGCTTGATGAGCAATCGACGGCAGGCCTCGCACGTGGGTGACGTTATCGCATCCGCCTTCCCTGCAACGGACACGACCGGCTCGTTTCATCTCCGCTTCAGCCGCATTCGTCGCCTGCACCACGGCCGCTAAATAAAAAAGAGGTGCGGCCTGCCGAATGGGTGCGTTTTCAATGGGGGAACGCGTGACATTCAGAGTTTTGAGACGCTACCGCGGCGGCGCTGCACATCGGTAAACCGCGGCCGCTAGTAAGCGAACGCTCAGGGCGTTGGCTCGGGCGAGCGCAAGTAAACGCTCTTGCTGGAAATGAGCAGCCGTACGCTTGCTTACGAGGTAGAAAAGGTGCGGGTTTTTTGTTGCGTTGGCTCTATCAGTGAGTGCTTAATGTGATTGGACATTTCACCATAACTGCGATGCCCAAGACCTGTCGCCGTGGTGGAGATCGGTAACTGCGAAGAAGTCGCACATTCACTTCGTTCACTTCAAGCAGTACGACTTCAAGGTAGAGCGCAAGATGCTGCGACCGACAGCCGTACTGACCATATTTTCATCTTCTCCAGCTTACAAGCTAGCCGCGTCCTCATTGAAAGGTAGACCACTTGTTCGTGTTTTGCCTACTCCTTCCATATCGAACAGCAAACAATATTAACTAGACGAGTGCCAAAGCTCAAGAAAAGAAGTTGTCAATCCCTTGCGTGCAGAAGTTGCTGAAACAGAAAGCGTGGTGAGTGGAATGACGTCGAACGCGGAAGGATTCTCTGGACTGGACGGCCGCCTGCACAGCCCTGCCGTGGAAGACCGCGTTAAAACGCGAGAGTTAAAACCCAATGAACCTCCAGTTCGGTGTGCAACGCTCTGTGTATTTCCGCCATTTCTTGTTTTCGTTTTTCATCTGCGCTGTTTCTTCAGGACATGAGTACGCGCCAACTTGCCCAACTTTTCATTTTGGTACAATACGTAGGCAAGACGTTTGCATTTACTGTGTTTCAGTAATGTAGTTCAATGGTAACAACTCATGTTTGAATAAGGTGTCATTTAAAAATGGCACTTATTAGTGCAATGCGAAGCAGATATACAACAGATTTAGCAAGCATATACGTGGGAGCTATTCCATGTGACGCTAGTTTATTTTGAAGAGCAGAAAGCAATCACGCATCTCTAAAAAAGCCCCCGCAATGAGGAAGTCGTCCACGCAGATAACAAAAGCTAGAGCATTCAAACGACTGAGGACATCAACAAACAGCAGTGGACCACTTTTGTTCCCAGTAGAAGAAAAAAAAAGAACGATTGTTGAATGAAGTTTTACATTCATCCATCTATCTTTCGGCAGCGGCGCTGTACAGGGAGCATGCGAGAAGGGAGCATGCCCTTCTCGCATATAGTAGCAATAACCGCAAAGGAAACCATACTGATACGTCATCTAGCATGTCTTGCACAAAAATAGGCGAAATGCAATCACAGTTTAACGTGAGGCGACTGTAATGACCACTAAAATGAATGCACGCAGCCGGCTGGCCGCCTGTGCGAGCGGGTTTTCTTTATCGTTGTGCAGCGCTGCGGCGGCGGCAGCAAAAACTAACGCTGTCACCGGCGCAAAAGAGCATTCAGCAGGCCGCACCTCTTTTTTTATTTAGCGGCCGTGCCTGCACTCGCGAGCTTTTACTCGCGGGTGGAACATGCGATTTGCGGAGTGACGTTATCAATTTGGACTTTATACGGAACATGACGGTGACGTCCACGGCAAAAACCCGTCGAGAGTGTCCATATAATTGTTATCGCAACAAAAAGGCATTTTCGTCACGATATCATCATCGCCCGGGCGCTTCCACGCGACCGCTGAAGTGACACCTTGCACTTCGTCTCACGTTACGGTGTTTACGCGGTTGAAGCTAGCGAACGAACAGACTGGAAGGTAAAAAAGGATGCGCGTGCGCACTATGCGCTCCTTAAGAAGGCGCAGTGATGCAGTTTGGCACGCGCTTGTTTCCTCCCCAATCCACCACGCATGTGTTTACATGCTTAGGAGAGCGCAGCGCTCACAAAAAGACTCACAACTGAATAAAAATTCAGCTGAGAGTCAGCTAGGGCATGTCGTGTGCACTTCTTCCGTCCTTTGTCATTTTTTGAGCGCTGTACAGTCCTAAGCATGAATCCATACCAACTAGCTCAGTTTTCTATTCTAGGCCATATGTTTACGTTTGCGTTCACACCACCCTCCCACTTCCTCGTACCTTCATGTGTCTTTGCTTTGTTTTTTAATGCTCGCATTTCACCTCGCGGCGGCTCTTTCATTGTTTCTGGTTCTTTTCCGACGTTGTCGTGTTGCGGTTGTCGTGCGTTGCCTCGTGGAGCCATGTGGCACTACTGCTGGTTGCCGTGAAAAGTGCGCGCCGCATCCCTTTCAGTGGGTGGTCTCTTGTCATTTACGGAACGCCACACAGACCCAGTCCTACCTCAGGAAAACATGCGTAGACAAAAAGTACAGAAACGCGACTGGTGCGTCACGACAAGGGCATATTTTAACCCCTTAAGTGCCGATTAAATTGCGAAAACTTATTCCAAAATTGGTAATTTTTTTTTATGACGTGAAACGCTTCAGTAACATGTTCAAAACAGAAAAACACTCGCGAAAACATTTTACAACAGAAAAGATTGCTTTATTCGTCATATTTCGCACCGTCATGTAATACCCAGACCCGTAGCCAGGAATTTTTTACGGAAGGGAGGGGGGGGGGCAGGGGCAATTGCTGAAGGCCTTGAACAACACCTATTTTCGTTATTTATTTTCGGTAAAACACCCCCTTCCATCAGAATTCCGGAGGAGGGGCGCCCGAAGGGTCGCGCTTCGCTGTTGCTGGCGCTCGGGCAAGGCCAAGGAAAAGGTGAAAAATTGGACCCTGTAGGAACCTTCCGCCTTACAGGACGGGAGGTGCTTACAGAGCGGTCGCATATTTTTCGGGACGAGAACTGCCGTAGAAGACAATTCCAAGGCATTGGAGTTGTCTTGAAAAAAATAATTGATTACCGGTAATCATTTACAAGAAAGTATAATTGAATTAACCAGTGCGTTACAGTTTCGAAAAAGTAATCGATTATATTATAAATTGACAGGAAAATATAGCTTATTACAAGTAATCGATTACTTGTAACGCGTTACGTACAACTCTGCTTTAGAGGCACTTATAGGGACGAAATTAGGCGGGTCGCTTTCCAAAGTGCTATGACAGGCAGCCTTTAAACAAAAAAAAAGACAGTTTAGCCGCAAAAGCGAAGCAATGAAAGCGATAGAAACAAACTGTAATGTTATGCGAAGTAAGGCTAGCAGCTAACTCCTTTAGGATCCCATTTGGCGTAACTCTGCAAAACGCTGGTGTAAGGGAATGCGGCTGCTCCAGTGAACCAAGCGAAGGGACAAGCAACAGCGCTGACTGACGACTGAAGTGTTTATTAGGAAAGAACAGCTCTGTATTGTAATAATACACGTTGGGCTAGGCTATGGTGTCAGCCATGTTCTTTATTTAGAACACCCTCATCTTCCTCGTCTTCCCTCAGTCCTTCTCTAACTTCTTCACCACGTCCACGTACACTCCCCCTCTTTGAAGACTCATCCCTCCTGGGATGATACATGAAGACGTTTCCAACAGTCGCAAACTCCAGCACACCGTCACCGTTTACGTAACCAGCCCTCTTGAGAACGCCTTGTTGCACTGCAGTCTGCACCACTCGATAAGGTCCCAAATACACCTGCTTCGTGCCGGGAAGGCCCTTTCTGACGAGTATCAGATCGTTCAGCTGTATCTTAGGTATCCGCGTGTTGTGGCGGCGGTCGAAGTTTCTCTTCATATCTTCCCGATATCGCTGGTATGCTTCCGAAGTTTTTCGCTTTTCGCACAATTGCAGGCGATCAGCAATGCGAAGCTGTTGATCAGCAGGAAGCACTGGTGCCTTTCCGAATGCCGCAAAATACGTGTTACAGCCGATGCCCGCAGTGTGCGATCGTTTGTGATGAGCAACAGCTGCCTCCAAGCAGCATTTCCATCCGCCTTGAAAGCTTGGGTACATTGAAATGAACTGCTTCAAATCTCGTATTATTCTTTCAGCCATGCCATTTCCTGCAGGATCGTACGGCGCACGGCGTCGCAAATTAACTCCGCGTTGCTTCGCCCACTCTTGCAAACGCTGGCTTAGAAACGCTGGTCCATTGTCTGATATCACTACTTTTGTACTCTTAAACATCTCACGGCTCAAGAGAGCAATCACACTATTCGCGTCTTCTCTTCCCGGCCGTGCAGCCACTGTTCTTGTGCACTGGTCTATTGCCACTAGGAAAGACTGTGTTCTTCCTACTCCAGCAGCCTTTTTCTTGAGCTCTGCAAGATCGACGTGGACAACTTCAAACGGTATGCCGGAGTGTTGAGGCAAGACCATCTCGTCCGTTCTCTGAAGGTACTTGGCTTTGTGAACTTGACATTGATGACAAGACTGAACATACCGCTGGACGTCATCTTTCATGTGTTTCCACTGGAAACGTTGATGGATCTTGCGATAAGTCCTCCAAAAGCCATCGTGTCCGCCTGAGTGCGGGGAGTCGTGATAAAGTTCCAAGATTCGAGGCACCATTGTTTCGGGGACTGCGAACTTTCCGTTGAGGAACTGGAGTTCTTCAGTTCCCTCCCACAACAGGTTTGCGTTGATGTTTTCTTGATCAGGAATGACCGCAAGTCTCGAAAGTGCATCTGCATCCTTTAGGTGCTCCCCAGGCCTGTGATGGACCACGAATGTAAACTGCTGGAGTTCGGCCACCCACCTAGCGATCTTTCCTCTAGGCTCTGCGAGGTTAAGGATGTAAGTCAAGGCTTGATGATCCGTGAAGAGCGTGAAGCTCCTGCCATCCAGGTAAGGTCTAAAATAGCGTACGGCCATTAGGACTGCCAAGGCTTCTTTCTCTGTAGTCGTGTAGTTAAGTTGCGCTTTCGAGAAGGTGTACGAATAGTATCCGACGACCCTCTGTTGCCGGCTCCGCGGACAGTCGGCATCTCTTTGGTAAAGCACTGCACCTGTGCCATAATAAGAAGCGTCGGTGTTCAGCTCGAAGGGCAACTTGAAGTCTGGAAGAGTGAGAACTGGGTCACATGAAATGATGCTCACAAGGCTGTGATAAACGGAATCACACTCTGCTGTCCACTGAAATGGAACATTCTTCTTAGTCATTTCTGTGAGGCATTTAGTTTGTGTCGCATAATCTCTAATGAACGACCGAAAATGCCCGGCCAAACCCAGAAATACCCGCAAAGAGTGTAAGTCATACGGCTTCTGCATTTTTGCTATTCGTTCTACGGACTCCTGTTTCGTTGTCTTGGTTTGGCCATCAAATACTCTACCCAGAAACACAACTTTTCTTTGGAAAAACTCACTCTTCTTCTCGTTAATCTTGAGCTCGGCATCACAAAGTGCTTGAAGTACTCTAGCAAGATGGTTTGAATGTTCGTCCTCGTTGCGGGAATAAACAATTATATCGCCAATGTAGACGTTACAAAACTTCCCAAGAAACGGTCGCAAAACGTCATTCATCATCTTCTGGAACCAAGCGGGTGAGTTCTTCCATCCAAATGGGAGTCGATTATACTCGTAGATTTCAGAGGGCGTTATGAATGGAGAATATTTCTTGTATTTTTCAGATAGCGGAACTTGCCAAAAACCTTTGCATAAGTCAATGCGCGAAAACACTCTGCATCCATCCGTTTCATCTATGATAGAGTCTATACGTGGCATAGGAAACGGAAAAAGCTCTGTCTGCTTATTAATTTGTCTATAGTCTGTGCAGAGTCGAAGACTTCCATTTTCCTTAGGTGCAATGGTGATGGGCGACGCGAATGGAGATGTGGATGGACGAATGATCTGTGCATCCAACACCTTTTGGATCTCGTTCTGAAGCCACATTCTTTTCTCCCTTGACATATTGTAGGGCTTTTTTCTCACCACTGTAGTATCATCTAGCTTGAATGGTACCTCAAACTTTGTAGTTGCCGTAGGATATCCTTTCAAGCATATCAATTCCGGGTAAAGCGTCTTCACATCTTCACCTGACGATGGCTTCCTTAGAGTCCTCGAAGGTGAAGTTGAAGTTGAAGCGTTGAGGCTGTGGCGCTTTTCTTCTGTAGTAACTTCTCCAGTCCAGTAGATGTTAACGTGAAGGGCACTGATGGCTGGACGTGAAAGGAGTAATTCATAGGGCACTCCGTCCAATACCAGTGCTTGCGCAGCGACAGTGTTCCCGAGACACGATATGGTAACACAAGTCCATTTATCGTGAACATCTCGCCTTCCATCGTATCCGTGTACTTCTACAGGTCGTCCCTGTTTTACTTTCTCACTCTCAACAATACTGGCATTTATGACTGTGACGCTCGCTCCGCTGTCAACTAACGCGCTCCTTTGCTTTCCATTAACAAAAACAGATATGTACAATAGACTTGTATGCGACAAATAAACAGCTTCTCTTGATGTCATCGGGCGGAAGCCGAGACCCTCTTTATTTAGTTTTTTGTCACGTCATCTAGCTCCTCATTATGGCATGAGTCTTCCTGGTCGGTTAAAAATGACACACGCGTTGCGGTAGACTTCCAGTTTGCAAAGGGGCGTCTTTCGTCAGCTCGTGTGGTACCTGTACACCTTGCAGCAGGTGTCATGGTTTGACGCTGGGTTCCTAGGTCCTGGAGGTAGAGGTTTCGCATTCCCCGCAGAAGGTCTTCAACCGTCTTGGGTCCTCTCACTTGTATTTGCTTCTGGAGGTCCGGACTCAAACCATAGATTATAAGCGGAACCACAGACGTCTCGGGCAAGGATGGGTCAGCCAGCTGGAGCAACCGCCTTTTCTCGTAAAAATAGCTGAGTGCAGATCCAGACGTGTACTTGAATGCGATTGCTGTGTCCCATAGCAACACCTTGTTCTCGCCAAAAGAGCTGAGAAAACTTTCTTTCCACTCTGTCCATGGCTTGTTGCTGTGAGCGTTGACACGCAACTCATACCAACTCTTCGCTATTCCCGAGAGGAATAATCGCATGTTTTTCACTTAATCCTCGTCACTGTGCCAGTAGTTTTCGTTGCATGCATATTCGTAAAATTTTAGCCAGGACTCGGGACTGCTAGACTCTCCGTCAAACATGTCTGGCTTCACGTGTTCGAGACTCGGTCTGCTTATTCGTTCGGTCACGTTTACAATCAACCGCATTAAATCATTTTGCTGCCTGTTCTGTTCCTGTTGCATTGCAAGAAACTTGTTGAACAGCTCGACGGAGCTGTCAGACGAAGCAACGGTAGCGAGCTTCGCGTAGTTTCCAACTGGAGTCAGAACAAAATTCTCATAATCTTGAAGTTTCATATTGATCCTCACTGTTCCTTTAGCAATTAAATCACCTGGAGTGAGCTTCGTTCTAGTGCTTATGTAGGAGACAAATTCGTCAGTGCTCACTGCTTCCGGAAGAGCTTGTTCCTCTTCATCTTGAGGCGTTGCAGCCAAGATCCGGATGCCACCGCGTTGATTTGCTCCAATGGTGAAGTCCACCCACATCTTGACTTGAATGTCCACACAGGAACTATACGTGGCTGCGCCAATTTGTAATAATACACGTTGGGCTAGGCTATGGTGTCAGCCATGTTCTGTATTTAGAACACCCTCATCTTCCTCGTCTTCCCTCAGTCCTTCTCTAACTTCTTCACCACGTCCACGTACATGTATACCTACGAAAAGCTGTACACCACCGCGAATGAGCAGGGAAGCATGAAAAACTATAGATGGTTGAGATTACATGTCATCAAAAATGTTGTTAAGATACGTTAATTAAGCGGAAGAGAACGCCACAGACGGAGAGCTAACCCACTGTTCTTTGAGATTGCAGCGGCTTCAAAGATTGTGTGTTCACGAGCGTCACTGCAGCGCCTGCGAACCACACACTGTGAAGAGTCAGGCCCACGAGCACGGCACACGTGACGTTCGTGCACGCGAGATCTTTGAAACCACTGCAGTCTCGAGGAGCAGTGCAGCATGCTGCAGCTCTGCGCCTGTATATAGAGTTGTCTCTGCTCGTGCTTGATTCAATCTATCCGCGGTTCGCGTTGTGACGTTTATACCCCCAGAATTCCCAAATTGTTGTGTTCTTGTTTTCACCTTTCCACAACTCTTGAAAGCAGGGGCGTTTGCGTGTTTTTGTGTGTCGATGAAGTGCTCGGAATCGCCATTGCTGTCACAGTGCTTGTGCGTGCGCCTCACACGTGCAGAAACAAATATGGCGCGACGCTTCACAGCGGCGGCTTGGCGAGGCGTTGGTGTGGAGAGTACAAGCGCTGATGTCCGAAAAAAATACAACTAAAACTTACACTACGGGGCGTGAAATGCTACGCAAAAAAGGCCTTCTGACCCTGCTATGTGTTTTTTTAACAGCGGAGCTGTTTAAACCGAGCGTCAATCCGTCCGTCATGGACAAAAAACCTCGCGGAGCGACGCCGTCACCACCCCTGGCGCATCTGTGCATTGCTTGGCGCTCGCTTCGCTGTCTCGCTATCTAGCCCTTGCGTGGCAAGGCCGGCTATATGGCTCACAGAAGCTGGGCGTAGCTTGCACTAGTGGCGCTAGGCTAGAGACACAGCGTAGCTGTCCGGTACCTAGCTGGTCCTGGCCCGAAGCTGCGCACTACTGGCTACCACCCGGCAACGCTGCCCCCGTCTCGGATGTGGGGGCATCTACCGAGACTGAAGGCTGGCTTAGAGTGATAGAGTGGGACTCGGCAAGTCTGGGCATCACCTCGCGACACTTGGCAAGACTTAGCGAAAACTTAGCAGTGCCAGCAAAACTTAGTTAAACTTAGCATAACCTCGCAACACTTAGCAACGCCTAACAAATTTGGCAGTGCCTACCAATACTTACCATAACCTTGCAAAACTTAGCAAAAACTTAGCAAAACCTCGAAAGGCAAGGACGAGCTAGGTGCCGATCAGCTGCGCTGTGTCTCTAGCCTTGAGGCACTAGTGCAAGCTACGCCCAGCTTTTTTCTTATTTTTAGTTACGTTGGCGAAATGTGCATGCCGTGTTTGGGACACATCGATTGCCGTGCTGGCAGCGCTCATGTAGAGAAACCTTTCATAATCATGCATTTCGGGAACAGAAAGTATGCAGTTAAGTAATCGTGTTCCAATATCAGCACAAGAAACCTTGCATTCCTTTGGAACGGCAGTCTGGCGGTGAATGCCAAAACACTTGAGCGTATATTGAAGTCACGCGTGCGTTGTGCTTCCCGATGCGATGTTGTACTGCCGCTTCTTTGATCTTCTGGAACGACAGAAATTTGAGCTAGTTGGTATGTGTTCATCATCTAAAGAAGGTAAGGCATGCAAATACAGACGCAAGAGGAGATAACCAGACAACACAAACGTCATGTTGTCGGGTGTTTGTTTTGTCGGGTTATCTCCCCTTGTGTTCATGTTTTCACGCGTTACCTTCTTTCAAGACCTTATCTTTTGTCTGATATTCATTCGTTCCTCCACTACGGGATAGCAAAGCAAATAATCGCGGCTGGTGGATACTCCAGCGATATGTACAAGGGGTGTTCAAATGAAAAGGTAGGAAACGTCGTAACAACATGACCGCTTACATAGATGCCTATGTCGCTATGGGAGAATGTAGCGAGACATCTAGGGATGCGATTGGAGTCTGTACCCTGGATTGGAGCATGCGGGGGCGCCCGATGCGAAGTAGAGAGCAGAGTCTCTTAAAAATTGCGCCGTCCAATTGACGCGGCAGTGCGTGTGAGGACAAGATGGCGTTCACATTGCAAAATTCGACGGTTGAGGAGTAGCGGGGCACTAAACGATTTCTGACAGCGGAAGGCGTTAAACCGGCCACCATACATTATCTGGGATTTCCATTTGTTTGGTCCCTTGAAAAAACACCTGAAAAGGAAGCGCTTCAACCATAGGACGAGAAACTCAAAGACGCTGAGAAGGGCTGGGTTTCGTCACGGTCACAGTAATTCTGGGAACAAAGAATCCTTCGGCTTGTTCATCAATGGGATCGTTTTGATCAGGCACATAGTGTATACTTTGAGAAAATTCGTTATTTATACCCACAGTGTCGTTTCGTACCTTTTCATTTGAACAGCCCTTGTATTTAAATGCGTATAGCATTTCTGTATTTACCCTCAACCGTTTCGGCACGACAGATCCACCCCTTGTCCTGCCTAAAACACTGGATACCGTCGGCGGTTTAAAATGGTCTGTCGCGGCCTCCGCCATTAGCTCCGGCAGCGTGCCGTTGATACGGCCGTCCCAATCGGCGCGTTTCCAAGATGACAACTGTAATTTTGTCAACGCCTTAGCACGCGCGAGGTGGCGACCTTAGCTTATAAGGCTCGCGCACAGCATCCATCCATTTTAAGGAATAGTTCTGCCACGCTCGCCTGCGTTGCCCGCCTGGCCGTCACACCGCGCTTCCCGCTTACGCTCGCCCTGTGAGAAATCACGGCCGGGCTAGAGGGGAAACACGATGCGCGTCGCGTTTCCCTAGCCCGGTCGAGGTGTAATGGTTTTGTTAACTCTTTGACATGCCTCGCAATGGCGCCGTTAGCCCATGTTCAGCGACCAATCACCGACGCTTTTCTGGCTGTCACATCGCTTTCTCTGAGCACGCTCTCCCCATGAGAGTAGATCAACCTGAGCAACGGTGCGCTTCCGGAGCTAATCACGAAGGCCACGGTCTGTCTAACCACGAGTGGCATCGTACACACACACACACACACACACACACACACACACACACACACACACACACACACACACACACACGCGCGCGCGCGCGCGCGCGCCTGAGCGATGTTAGCGCAGCGCATACATCGAATAACAAAAGCGCACGGTCCCTTATGCACTTGCCTAAGACGACTCGAGGACGAAAGTCAACTTCTTTTCTTCTGCACCGACGATTTTCGCAGCGACGCAAGGGCGCGGCCATGTTTGATCACGTGATCGTAAATGGCCTTCTCCCAGCCAACGCATTAGGCCAGCGAGGCCGCCGTGGCCGTACCACACAAGTGCAGCAGGGTGTAAGCAAGTCACATGCTTACGCAGCAAAGCATAGTTCCGCATGTTAATTGCCTAAAAGTTGATAACGTTGCGATATTTGCGTTTGTTTGGTACGTACTACGCCACAGCAGTACATGATATGTTTATTCTACTTCGCATTTATGGCGTATGCCTGCAATTGTATTAGCAACCGCCAGTAGCTGGCGTTACAAGCCAGCATGGCCATAGGCGTGCGCAGGGTTCCCCATTAGGGTGGGGCAAAGGTTCGCCGCAGCGCCCCCCCACCCTACTAAGTCAATGTATGGGGCAGATTTGGCGCCCCCCCCCCCTTCTTAGAGGAATAGAAGGGTCAATGTACGGGGCAGATTTTGCGCCCCCCTCTTGGGCGATTAGGGGGGGCGGCCGCCCCCCCTGCCCCCCCTGTGCGCACGCCTATGAACATGGCAGCACCCATGCAGACGCGACCGCGTTTGCTATTTGCGCTTGCTATTTGCCCACTCTACTGACAACAATAAATAAATATCTAAATCGGCTATCCTTTTGTGACATCTCACGCAGGGAACAAAGCATTTGTCTTTATGACTGAGATCAGCCGCGCTCGACTTGCCCAACACGTACGCGCAGACGCTGTGGGGACGCCGAGCAGACGACGCGGCGCGGATGGGGACACATTGAGCAGCGCTGCCAAAGTCCACGGCACGGGGAAGGACATGATGCGGTGGCGCCATCTATTTTACAGCGAAAGCTGTTATGACATCATTTCACCGGCCGTTTTTGGTGCCGTAGTTGTCCGCCGCCGCCGCCGCCGCCGCCGGTGTCCGTAACCAGTATCGCTCGAAATAAGAAAAAAAACTAAATAAGAAAAAAATCCCAGGATGTAACGAGGTTCGAACCTGGGCCCTCTGCGTGGGAGCCCATTATTCAACCTCTGAGCCATGCCGGTGCTTGAAACTGCTTTGCAAAAAGGTCCTATACAGGCTTCATGTCGGGAAGGAACCACATTAGCATATGCAATATAGCGTGGTAAAACAGTAGAATAAGCACCAAGCGTTTCACAACGCGAATTCTGTAACCAGGCGTCACACAATGCGAATAGCGCAACGAGTAGGTTGTTGAATGCTTCCAACCCATTACAAAGAGCTCTGCCATAATTATTCATCGTCATCACGCACAGCATCAACAAAGTGCGCATAATGCCTTACATGCGTTTAGCAGGTACCACGGCTGTCTGTAGAATGACGAAAAATGGCACAGTGCCTACTACCCTACTTCTCAAAAATTACAATGACTTATAGCGTAGTGGGTTCCTCGCAAGTGCACTTCTGTTGGTTACCAAGGAAGCCCATAAGGCTCCCATGATCCATTTCCTCAGGGTCTCAATAAAGTCAATTCTCTCTCTCTCTCGCTCTACGTTTCTCCGGTTAAAGTGTGTTATAAAGCGTGGTGGGACAGTTAAATAACGACCGGGCGTCACACAATATGCATTACGTAACTAGTGGGTCGTTTAAAGCTTCCAACCCATCACAAAGGGCGCAACCATAATTATTCATCGTCATCAACCGCCGCATCAACAAACTGCACATAATCGCTTACATATGGTACTTCGCTTCTCCGCACAACAACGAATAATGTGCTGGGTGCTTCCCAACTTCCCAAAAATTACGCTTTGTGGCGTAGTGGGTACGTTGCTAATGTACCTGTGTTAGTAGCCACAGGAGAGTTTATAACGGGCTCTAGAAATGCCGCTCTTCCAGCTTTCGCTTGTGACTGTGCTGCGCTTTCCGCGCAGGCCTGGTGATTTTTGATTGAATAAACCAGCTGCAGAAAATCGTCTATTGAACCTTCTGCGCAGCTCTCTGGAGCTTTCTGCACCTCACATGGTGTTCCGGGATATGGGCCCACCTTTTACTAAGCGACGACATCATGTGATGACGCCATCATGTGACGTCATATTGACGTCACAAATTTAGGTGTCTGTGACGTCATGACGACATCACATGTGATCACGGGACTTTTTGGAGCGTTCGGGCTGTCTCCGCCGACGTCGACGGTCACTGTTCGCCTTTCATGAGGCGTCTAATTTCATAAGGCCTTGATATAAACGTTCAGACGGCTAGATGTAAACTCTGGGCCTCTAGCCCCTACGGGCGATTCTCTATAACCACTACGCCACAGATTCAAGCCTCATACAGGCGTATAAAGCACCTTTAAGAATGTCCTGCGTGCAAGCAAGATCGTTCAGACGCTCGACGCATTTTCCACGACGCTGACAGAAATTCCACGCCATTGGCGATGACAGAGGCGCTTGAGCGTGTTCACAACACTGACGTAGTGTAGTTGAAACGAGATTAAATCTATTGTGTTTCCACATAAGTACTCTAAGCAACACTGCGTGAACGACGTCTTGGAAGCGTCGTGCAATTTGTCTTCATTCGTGTCACTCGCATGCCTCTAATGCGCTTGAATGCTATACGCATTGACAAATACTGATAGATGTTTTCTGCTGTAGTTCTTTTTTTCTCACATTTATTAATCGTTCTTTTACTAGAGTTACGGGCACGTTGCCCTCCTGTGGCGTTTAGTGTTCTTGACTCTGACGAAACAGTGTATCCTAATTGCTTGAGAAGTCAACAGCCGTCAATGAGAGGTGAGTGGCTGGGGGAGGAAAAATATCAGCAGATTAAACTGTGCTTTACATCTACGTAACGCGAGGCATTGCGTGAATCGTTGCAGCACGATTCCCTACACGCGTCCAGCCGGACGCCTACACGCGTCCAGCTGTGGGGCCCTTGCGTGCGTTGAAAAATCGAAATACGTCAAGCGTCTCGACGCTCCTTAGTTGCCCTAGTATCGGCGGCATCATGTTATATTTCTGTTGGATCTGCCCAGTTTGCTGCGACACTGTCTGCAGGATCGACGGGTCGACCAGAGTGCGCCAATCATTGCAAATCGTGCAATACTAAACTGTCCATTAGTGGTGCGAGCGACGAAGCAGCAGATTCACATCTATTGTAGCAACAGGCGTACCGTCATGCAAGCTCCTCCAAGATTCATCTCTCTTTCTTCTCTCTCTCTCATCCGTGCAAGAACGAAACATTTTGCGCTCTGTCATTACGTTCGGCTTGTAACTGCTCGTCGTCAGTTAGAAGGGCCATGCCGTCAGTAGCGGCATGACCAGGAATAGAAAGGGCGCGCACAACAAATAAACAAAAATACAATAAAGAGGCGAGCTCAGGCTCTGATAGAGGTAGAACCGAGAGTTCTATCAAACACCTCGAAAAATATCGTGAAGCTATAAGTCCACCTTTGTAACGCTGGCATCTGGCATTATGTGCGCCTCTTCATCTAATGCATGATGAAGTGAAGTTTGAACATCATTTGTTCCAGTAAGACAGATAACTGGGCAAGTTGTATGGATCCATAATTTAAAACTTTTAGCGCGCACAAAAGACAAGGACTGTCTCCGCCGACGCTCGTGTGTCTCTTGCTTGTCCTTGTCTTTTGTGCGCGCTAAAAAGTTTAAATTATGGATCATTTGTTCGTCTGGTAAGTTTCCAGCACTTAAGCTCTCCGAAATAATTGTGTCTCTTACTTCAGCTCTTTTCGCAAACAATACAAACAAAATTTATCCAGGCAGAATATCTAAGGAAACTAATTATCTTAACCTTTGGAGGACACAACAACGTATTCTGTAACGTAGTAACCCACAGGAAAGAGAGAGAGAAAGCATGTCAGCAGACTTGTTGAACAGCCCACTTCAAGTGAATGTATACCTTTCAGAAACTGTAAATGTCGCGGGCGCGCCCACGAATGCTTTCATGTCGCTGCTCCGGCTCAGCAGGTTTCCATTTAGCTCTTCTGTAGTCACAACAGTCGAAGAAACATGCAGAAAGGTCTGATATGGCGCACCCAGTTTTTATTGCGGTATCAATTATATGGACACTCTCGGCGGGTTTTTGTCGACGCCGTCATGGTCCGTATAAGTCCAAATCGAAAGCATCGTCCCGAGCATCGTATGTTCTACGCGCGAGTAACAGCATGGAAGCGCTGGGACGAACGCGGCTGAAGCAGAGATGAAACAAGCCGGCCATCTCCGTCGCACGAAGGGTGCATGCGATAACATCGCCCCGAGTGCGAAGTCTGCAGTCGATGGCCCCTAAACAGAGAGCAAACGCCCCGGCGCTTTTCGCCGGGCGAAGGAGCGTCGGACGGGGGGAGAGTGGAGCTGCGTCGCTCGAGCAGCAACTGTGAACTTTGCTCGTAAGGGCGCGGTCGTCGCGAGGGTTGGCCCGTGCGCTATAGCGACAGACATCAGGAGACGGCTCGTAAACTTGCTGTGCTCTCAACGCTTTGCATCTAGAGGACGGACAGCACGAAAACCGCTTCTGTCCCTGGAGCGGCCGTATTCCCTTAAAGGAGTACTGACACGATTTTGAAGTGCAGAAAAACGGACGTTTTTGGTTTCCTTGGCATGTAGTGTTAACGCTCTCCCCACACCGCATCCGGAAAACACGTATAAATATTTAAGTTTGATTTTAAAATTTTCATCTCCCAGCATCTGCAAGGCAGCTTCACCGCATGGAGAGCCCTATGACGTTTCAAGTCGACTCACTTGGTTTGCGAAGTCTGGGTTCTGCATGCAGCCTAAATCACAGAAATCGCTGTCGGAGGCACTGGACGACAGTTCACTAATCATGAACCACGTTCGACTGACAGCAAGGACAGCAGGTGCATATTTCGTGGGTTGCAGTCTGCCCGTGACGTCACGGGCAGACTTGACACGTCACTATGAAGCCGCCCTCTCGAAACCGAAACCGAAACTGCTGGTTGAAAGAAGCGGTATTAAAATATATGCAATGCATCCCCAGGCACCACGACACTCTTTCAAGGTTCTCGACACCCGTGCTTTCATTAGAGCAATAACCCGAAAAATTTTAAAATTCATGTCAGTACTCCTTTAAAGGCCAACTCCGGCGATTTTTGGCCATGTCAAAGTATGGTGCTTTTATGTTCCTGAGACGCTACTGTTACGGGCCCGATAGCAGAAATACTCGGCAAATTGGAGAATAATTTTAAATAAGCAAAAAAGCGCAACACCGAAACCGAAACCCAACCGAGTGTACTGTCTACGTATGACGTAGACGTGTTACGAACGAACCGGAAGTCGTGCAAGGCATGCCGGTCACGCCGGCGCGGAGTATGAAACTGTGACAGCCGGGACGACCAGCGAAGCGCCGTCCAAACCAACGCTGTCTGTCGCCTTGTGCACAGCAGACGCTCGCTGTAGCGGCCTAAGCGCCGAAGTTAGCGGTGCCCTCGGCTGCGTCACTTCCGCCGCCTTGCCAACACTGACGTCACAGACGCAATGTTGCCAATAATTGTGGGAAGCCAGGAGGGCGTTTGCAGACAATCTTAAAATTCATTTGCAAACATCTGCGGATGTCTCAAGCCTGTAATTTGGCATAAATGACGGAAACGTGCAAAGGAACGTACCCAGTGAATTTCACTGAGATCCATCGACCTCGAAAAATCGCCGGAGTTGGCCTTTAAACCAGCGTTTTGTTGAGTTACGCGAAATCGGATCCAGAAGACTTAGTTGCTAGCCTTACTTGTAACCAGGGGTGTCGGAACGAAATGTTTTTCGTTTCGGTTTTAGTTTCGTTTCACCGCAAAAAGTTCCGTGTTCGTTTCTGTTCCAGAACGAAAAAAAAAAATACGTTCCGTAACGGTTCGTAACGGTTTCTTTTTCTTTGTATAAAAAAAGAAAGTATGAAAAAGGTGAGGCAATCATTAAAAAAAACATTGGATTTGTGATGTAGTTGCTTCCCTCCTCTTAAGAAAGTGGGACAAGGGTAAAACACGTTCTTAAAGGAGCGGAAGTAACTGTATTACGTATTCCTACCAACTAGCACAAACCAGTATTCATTTCAAAGTCATAGTATTTATTTTCTCACAAGACAAATACGAATTTTTTTAGTTGGCTTAATTCTTTGTGTCAAGGGAGTGAGCACGATTTAGAAGCAGCACGTCATTGAGTGTACTATCTGATGTGCGAGGCCGCTGTTCTGATAAAAAGTTCGCAAGGCCTGCGTGAAACACGCGTCAAGTCACAGCAAAAGCTAGAAGAGCGGACTTTGTAGAGCCCGTTGTTATCTCTTGGGGCAACTAATACAAGTAAACATGCAACGTACCCACTACGTCATAAATCGTCGCAATTTTTCTGAAGTAGCGAAGTTCCCACTATGGCCATTTTTCTTCATTCTTCGGAGAATCGCGGTACCCGCTACACATCTGTAAGGCATTATCTGCACTTTGTGCTGTTCTGATAATGAAGAATTATGGCTGAGCACTTTGCAGTTTGTGGAAGGAGTGTTGCGGAATGGGCGCCTCCATTCGATTCCAATTCCATTGCGGGGAATTAGAACTTGCCGAAATTCCATTCCTTCAATTCCTCGAATGAAAAAAAACTTAGCCCATTGGCACTCAGGGAATGGCCTGGCAGTCCAATTCCATTCCTGTAGTTCCTCAACGTAGAAAGGCATCTTGATAATTTTATTGAGTTAAGAATGAACGCCCCCCTAAAGCTGATGTCATCAAATGCATTAAGAACTGCAAAAGTAAGCAAAAACACGTTGCCAAGGTCGAGGAATAGTAGCTTGTGACATATCTCGTGCAGTACAACCACCCTACTAATTTCCATAGGGGCAGTTCTCTCGCTACCGAGAGTATTTGCGTGGTCAACATGTTTGAACGAATGGTGGTGTTTTAATATTGTTTAAGCTTAAATCTGTTAATGCAAAATTACGATATAGCGTATTTTTATGCTGACAAAAGCACCTTTGCATCGAATACGGAACACTGGGCCGCACTGCCCGTCAGCACTCACGCCTTGTCAGCGCGCCTCGCAAGCATGGTGGGATTGAGGAGAACTTTCTGTGTTCGCCTGTGCGCAGGTATGCAATGTCTTCCTTGTCGCAAAGGGTTATTTACGTGTGTCAGGTACTAAACTGCTCGTGAGATAAAGATCAGGCTGTGCATAGAGTATTCGCCACTTTCGGGTGGGGGTATCAATGGGAACCAACACGCAGGGGGTAAATTTGTTTTCTCCCTTCGGTATCTGCTGGGATAATGCATTTGTTAGTACACTAACGTATGCCTCCGTTCGTAGTAGGCGCGTTGCTTATAAATGTACCGTGCTTGTATCAGCTAAGGCCATTTTATAAAATACTGCTTTAGTGTTAACTTGCGAGGCTCTGACTTACTAACGTTGAAGCTTGAAAAACAGCGCGTAGACGAAAAACGTCCTCTATTTTCGGAAAAAGACGTAATTCCATTCCCATTCCATTCCTCTGAGCGTTGTCCCCATTCCATTCCGGGGTCGCGAAAATGTGGAATGATTCCGGAGTCATTCCAATTCAGGAGTGGTAACTCCGCAACACTGGTGGGAAGCATTAACCACGCACTATTGCGCTATTAGCATTGTGTGATGACTGGTTGTTATTTTACTCTTCTGCCACGCTACATTACATATGTTAACGCGATTCCTTTCCCGACATGACGCCTGTGTAGAGTATTTTTGCGATGGAGTTATAAGGCACTAGCGTGACACTGTGGTGGAAGACTCGACTGCCACGCAGAGGGCCCGGATCCTAGAAATTTGTTTCTCATTTATTTTTTTCTTATACCACGCGATAGCGGTCACGTCCACCGGCGGCCGCGGACAACTATGGAGCCAAAATCGGCTGTTGTGATCTCATAACAGCTTCGCTGTAACAAACTTCAGCGCCGACAATGCCCTCTCCACTTGGCCTGCTTGACAGGCGCGCAAAAGTCCACTTGCGTTAATATAACATCTCTGGTTGCCACTGTTCTCGTTTTTCGCACAATTTCAACATATATTTGCTTTGGATTTCCTGTCTGAGGTACGCGCTAATACTATAACCCTGAGATATGCTCACATTGAATGAGCTCAGTTGTCCCGGATTGCGAAATTTTCTCGTGAACCAAAAAACGATTGAAAAAATTTCGGTTCACTCCGGAACGAAATAATAAATAACGTTTCGGTTACGTTTTCGTTCCGGTCAAAAATATCGTTTGTTTTTCGTTTTTCGTTTTCTGTTTTCCGTTCCGTTCCGACACTCTGCTTGTAACATATCAATTTCTTGCTATTGCATTCACTTCTTCGCCCTTGCGGCGAAACTGATATTTTTGGTCTCTCTATGCCTCTTATTGCTTTCCTTTTTTCTTTTGTTTTCTTTCCTCTCAGTCGTCTTTTCTTCTATGTATGCGATGGTTAATGAAGCTGGTTCTGCCACCGCACGCCCAAAGAAGTTGGGTCATGTTTTATGGCAGCATCAGGACTTATACACGTGCCAGTAGTTGCGAAAGCGATGAATAAGAGTGACACGCATATCCATGTTCACTTTATCTCGTGTGTGACGCCGATACGGTGAGGCCTGAGAAATGACAGCACACATTACCTGTTACGCGCAGCAAGGCAGGCAAATGACGCAATTCTCCAGAGCGCGCCGTTATGCAAATCTAGCAGTCGTAATTATAGGGCTGCATGGAAGCTTGAAATGCGAGCGAATGTGTAACAAGGACAGGGAATCGCTATTTTTTTGCGCGATGAACAGAGCAAGAACAAAAAGTGACCATTCAGGGACGTTTGTGTGTATGGAGAGAAACGAATTGAAAATGTGATTATCGTAAACCGCGGGTATTGGAGACGAGCTTCGCCTCTTGAGGTGCCGGCGCTGCCGGCTATAGGTGTCAAACACGACGACGGTTAATCACTCAAGCACACTGGCGTAGCCAGAAGAGGGGAGGGCTTTTTTCATTTTTGCCTGTGTGCTTATATACACGCACACATAAAAACGCACGCACGAACATACATATAGTATGGTTGAACCCCCTCCCCTCGAAAAAAATTTTGGCTATGCCCTGAAAGTAAAAAAAGCATGGCTGGTACCTCCGTCACAGGAATCGGTATAACATGAAGACTGAAACATACCTGCTCAAAAGTAGCTGATTGTTTATTCTTCATTGATATATGAGAGCTTGTACAATGTCTGTTGGTGTTTGGCAGCTATAGCACCGTTGACGTGGATGCACCCACGTTGACGCCTAGTGGCAACATCTCCATACCGACGACCACTGGCGTAAATCATGGAAGGGTCAGAGGGTCCTGACCCCCCTTGTGTTCAAGCTGGGGAGCACGCTCCTTGCAAGTGCCCCGCCCCCCTCCTTGAGATTTTTTCAAACATGATAGTTCAATTGCTTGGCAGTTAAGTATAGCGTACGTACCTAACTTTTTTAACGCTGGTTGATATTGTAGTACGTGTGTACCCGTCCTCAACACTCAGCGGCTTTGTAAAGCTGCCTTGAAATCGCACCACCATTCGATCGATTTTCAAGAACCCCCCAGTAAAATGGAATTACGTGAGGTGTGAACCCATGCTCTTTTTAAATTTTATTTGAAAAGGATTTTAATTTCTATATAATGAAAAATAAAACCTATATTTAAAGAACAAAATGGCCGCCATAGCGAGATGTGTCCCCCTTGTGGTTTTTATAAATTTGCTGCCGACAACCAACGCTCATGATCATGATTTAGCCCTTGTGCTGGCTGAAGTTGTAACATATACCTGGACACAGCATATGGTGAATCCCGCGCAAACATGGCATCAACAAGCACATAGTTAACACCGGTACTCGATATGCACTCCTTCAAAGCGTCGTCAATTCAGGAGAGAAACGGCAAAGTATGCACCCCAGTAATAGGGTAGCCTACGCCTGTGCTCATGCAAACACGCCTTATTCGCGTTTCAGCGGCGGTAATACTATACCGCTAAACTGTTTACATCGCATTTACATCGACCTTCATTGTGAGATGTGTGCGGATTTTTTTAACTGCACAACGAACAAAAGGCCAGGAGTCCAAGATTTTGGCGCTTGCTTTTTAACACGTGCAAAGTCGTTTGAAATGCAGAATAGAAAGTTCAGGAATGCAGTTTTGTTGTTCAATCGCTTGGATACAGTGGGACCATGAGTGCCTTGACAAATATTTTGAAACTGGCTGCACTCAACATCGCACTCATGTTTTTGAGGGGGACAAGAATTGGAAAAGAAAGATAACCACTTGGACATACCTAACGCAACTGGAATGTTGTCGATAGCCTTCACATTGGAAGGCAGTCAACGTTATTTCTTCTTATTTCAGACACTTCTTGGTACATCGCCTCTATTACATTCATTGACGTATACCAGAAGATGGATAGTGCAGAGCATCTTCTCACTGACGTGGGAAACACAGTTGGTGTTTTCGAACGTGTCTTACGTTTACATTTGTGCTGCTCTTTGAGTGAGAGCTGCAGCAGACGCCGCCCTTTTAACAGCGGAGCTGTTAAGGTTTTCTTCAGCCGTGCGGAGTCACCAGAAAACTATCATCATCACGATCGTCTTCTATCTTCTGCTCGCTACGTGCGCCGATTTGTCCCGCGTGGGACAAATCTAATGGGCGAGAGAACGAGTACAGAGAGAGAGACAGAAGGGAAGAAAGAAATCTGGCGGAAAAAATTTCTTGGCGAGGTGGTATTCGAACCCGCGTACCCCGATCCGAAGGCGAGCGTCGTAACCCTCGGCTATCCAGGCACGCTAGCAGGGCATAGCCCAACCTTGCATAGTATAGTATAGCAGAAGATGGGAAAGGGAAGTGAGGTGAGGAGGAGGGAAAGGGAGGTTGGAGAGAGCAAAGCATAGTATATAAAGAAAGAGAGAGAAACTACTTCGGAATAGCGTTGCGAAAGCCACCCGATTTCGTCTCCTGCACACGGTGAGACGAAAGCAGACAATTCGGGAGGAAAATGCCTGCTTCAAATTGACAGCGAGAGACGTTGACGCACAGTGCGTACTTTCCTTGACCACGGAACCAGCTGTGCCACATATAGAGAGCAACCTTTGTAGAACGAGGCTTCCGCGGTGAAACCTGATAGAGTCGGACTGTTTCCCCAGCGACAAGATTCTTCCGAGATGCACCGGAAACATCCAATTTCCG
The DNA here is from genome assembly GCF_013339695.2 of Rhipicephalus sanguineus. Taxonomy (NCBI): domain Eukaryota; kingdom Metazoa; phylum Arthropoda; class Arachnida; order Ixodida; family Ixodidae; genus Rhipicephalus; species Rhipicephalus sanguineus. Next base: position 157,956,807 of record NC_051176.1, read on the forward strand.
GCATTGTCCACCGGCGCCCCACGCCTCGTCGGACGTCTTGCCTTTGAACACATCGCACACGTAAGCACAACACGCACGACACAATGTGGGACGGAATAGCTCTTGCCACGAAGCGCTAAAGGGATTCGCCAATAACGACGCCTTTTTGTCGGCTCTGCAGTCTCTGGCCTAAAAGAAAATGACGGAGGAACTCTACACGACGTGAGCCGGAGCATACATTCTTAAAATATGTGCATATATGTACATATTCTTAAAATGTACAGCCTCTGAGGTGTCATTTTGCCACGAAGGTTGTCGTCATTGTTCTTTAAATGCGTTTCGTTTTATTGATCGTTTCCATTATCTCGCCTGGAGCACCATGCGCGTCTCGTGGAGCCATGGCACTCCTTACAGAAACGTAGCGAAACACCTCGATGAGTAAAGAAATGTTTGTAAGATTATTAATATTATTTATGCGATACATAGAACACAAGCACGACGGATGTAGCATTTTAAAGTTGGGCATTTTCCTGCTAAATGGACCGTGAGCTTGTGCTTTTTCATCTCTCCCCCTTTTAGATACGTTTCCTCTGTCCGAAAGTTTTTTTTTGGCGAGTTTCTCGTCAGAATGGATAAACACGACAAGCCAAGCCCTGAAGCACTCTGCACTCCATAGTGTATAAACTCCGCGTGATTTGTGCACATGCATGCGATCTCCGTAGACGTGAGCGCAACATGTGTAAGTCGAATGGAAAAAAAAATATGATTTCGTTACCTTTGGTCTAAAACAAACCCCTCCAGTGTTCTGGATACTGGTCACGCGATCTCAACAACAGATGAATGCGACTTATCACTGATATACCTTCTGGTTACACAGCAGAAGGGGGGTTGGCGTCCTTTTCGTGTACTGGTGGCGCGGGCATTTGACGTCCTGTATCATACAGGGGCTACGGGAGTGGTGCATTGGAGGGATCCGCACATTTTCCTGCTCACATAGAATTTTTCGACACGCTCCTAGTGCACCGCGCATGAACGTTTTTGGATTCATCTTGCATCTGACGCGAGCACTGCGGCTGGGAGTGAGACCCGCATCATTGTTCTCAGTGTAACAGAATGTCGTAGCCACTAAGCCACCATACAGGTGAGTGTATCGTGTTCGCTTCATTGCAGTATACCCTACAGAAACGTTCACACTCATGACCGCAGTAGCACTGATGACACCGCTGGTGTGCACAGCTGTCATGATGACAGGAAGTCAAGCATCAATTCCTGGGAGCTAATGTAAATTCAGAATGCAAAAATTGCGAACACGTCAAAGGACAACGGGCTTGTACACCGCAAATATCCCACAGGCTGCTTGCAATTCTGCGAATGTGAGATCCATTCACTAGTAGATAAACAAATCAAAGGCCAATTTCCGCTCCGGAAACGGCGATGCGCGGCCTTACGACAATATAGGAAACCTAACTTGGTCAGAACGTCTTTTGTTTGTTTGTGTTTCTGTGGAAGCCTCTTTGTGCTTAAAGCAATAGCCGTAGCGTTAACACGATGGACCCAAGAAAGTTGACGGGGTGTCCATCACCCTGGGGGCCCATTGTGCACTTGTGAACTGTTGCTATAACAACTAACCACCTGTGTTTTGGAGAAGCCTCTGAGCATTTCCTTTGCTTCTTGTGTACTTGAACTGCAGTTCCATTTTTATTCAGGGCAATCCTGTTCAAATTCTTAATTGCACAATGGGTCCTCCATTTCCGGCCATGCTCGGACACGTTTGCACGCTCTCGTGCACAAATGCTGCCATGCCGAGTCGGGCATTGCACATGCGGTCGTATACCTTTAAGGAGTGTAAAATAATCGTGCTTGCAGCTGGAACCGAACCCACTGTCTCTACGGACCGCTGCATCCTCGTGTCACCCAGCTTCACGAGTGCTAATGTTCTGGAAATAGAGGTTGTATAAGGCTTCGGCATACGTTCTCTATATGAATGCTTTGTACTTCGAGCGCCTGTAAACCGCCGTCGGAGTCACCTGCTGCGAAGATCAGACACATGCACGGGTCCGCGGAGTACAGCGCGCGTGGCAATCGATTGCGCCGATTAGCATGCGATCCTCGTCGCTGAAAAGCCTCTCGATGCTTTCCTGAGGGCTACGCCGAGGATGAGCTGAGAGCTACAGTGTGCTTCTTCGCCGGCGGGAATGGAAACCACCTTCTTGCCCTGATCCAGGTGGAAAGATCGCCAATCGAAAACGGCCCCCCATATCTCTTTCCCTCATTCTGGGCACGCTTGTTATTTTACCTTGTTACGAGCTTCTTAGCGTTGCCTTGCAGCCGCACTATACACGACGCGTTTCGACGTGGGTAATTCCTTGCCGTGAAGAGCCCCCGAGAGAACGCCGATACATTGCTTGTTGAAACTTCCGCACACGTTCTTCGCGAATGCACGTACCACGCACACGAAAAGCGTTTCTTGATGGTTTGGTTTCCCTTCTACTGTGACCCTTCTGGCGTTGTGCGTGCGTTAACAAATGCGGTGGTGGCCCGTATTGTGCGAACAGCACGGAACTAAAGAAACAAGGTAACAAAGGTTCTAGAAAAACGAAAATAAGTGTGCAGTGCATTTCCTTCGGGTCGTATCAAGAACAAAACAGAAGGAAGCTGAAGGCAGGAGAAAAGGAAAGGAGCTTCCTGTTGTTCCCGGAGAACAAAGCAGCGAAGCATTAATATCTAGAGTCTGGCAAGATGGGCTGCTTTGGTTCTAAACGTCACCTGCACGCACAAAGAAAAAAAAGGAAACTATTGATAAGATACGTGAAAGAACGCCAACAAAGAGCAGAATAATGGCAGCGCAAGCAGATAAACAGGCGGAAAAAGCGAACTGTGTTGCTTTTCGTCGTGAAAAAGGCGGAGTATAAGATGAACACTACTTTTGGTCTACAGTCTACGTATCCATGCGTTCCTTTCTTCAAGGCTATCAGCTGTGCGGACATGCCGTACGAAGTTGTTGCTCTTTTACACCTCACCCTCTCGCAATTAATCCAATACAGACGAGGCCAGCGTTTCATATACTCGAACCGTTCGATTATCAGATGTTAACATAGCCAGCAGCCGACCCCTCACCGCACTTCACTTGGCCGCCTGATATTAGCTCACGCTTTCTTTTCAAAGATTGCCAAAAGGCACTACCACCGCACATACTTTGCTCAATCGCCATTCTTTATTATAGTGTATTTTAAAAGTCGCTGCATGCACAGAATGAATGCGTATTATAAGCAGAGAGTACTGCTGCGAGAATTGAAAAATGGGGTTAGTCGGGTTAAGATTGTGGCAGTTACTGACTGGAGTGCTTTCGTAAGACCATGTGGGGGGAAAAAACGCGGTGAAAATCTGAGTAACATCGAAATAAACTGCACCTGTGATAGCAAAGTCATTCTAACGCCTTTCCATGTTCTTTTCTCCTGCCCCCCCCCCCCCCCGAAAAGAAAATGCACGCTAAAAGGGGAGCAAGTTCAAAGCGTTTCCTGTGGTCCTCCTTCGCCAATATTTCGGCTGAAATTGCGGCTGAACTTTTGGTTAATTTGATTAGTTGAGGCCCCGTTCAAGAGCAAGGTTTAAGCATTGCTTGCGTGTATGACGGGAAGGAGAAGCGCTCTTTTAGCTCGTTTAGTGGGGAAAAAAATTATCGTTTCAGTTGCTGCACGTTCAAACAGCGCTGGTGGCTTAGTATCAAGTTAGGAACGCAAAGCCCTACTGCGCTGCCTACTAGGTGCATTCTCAAGTCAGGTTCTTTCCTTCGACAGCGGAGCTGTTTAAGCTTGAGGTTTGTACGGCGTGCAACGCAAAACCTAGTTGAGTTGGTATGCGCCACTGAAAGCGGGTATGTGCCAAGCAGCTCCTAGCATAACATAGCCATGCATAGTATAGTACAGCAAGGGGGTGGGAAATGTGTGTGAGGGTGAGGAGGAGTGATGTGAGAGTGAGGAGGAAGAGAAAGGGGAGGGAGAGAGTAAAGCATGACATGCCTTGTATAGGCTACCTTAGCAATGAGATGGGAAAGGTAAGTGAGGACGAGGAGGAGTGACGTTAGAGTGAGGAGGAGGGAAAGGGGAGACGAAAAGGATGAGGTGAGAGGGTATGCCATAACACACCATGCACAGTATAGCATAGCAAGGGGTGGGGAAGAGAAGTGAGGGTGAGGATGTGAGGTTAGGAGCATGGAAAGGACGAGAGAGGCAATATAGTAATATATAAAGAAAGAAAGATGACAGAAAAAAGAAAGAAGGAAATGATGAAGGAAGAACTCAATCTGCGTTCGCCGGGCGGTGGCGCTTGCATGCCAGCTCCGCTGTTTGCTCACATTGCACAGGCGGGGAACTGGCTTTAATTTTTATTGCGATAGCATTTGTATGGACAGTATCGGCGGATTTTGCGGTCGCCGTTCCCTTCGCCGTCATGTCTCGTATAAAGTTCAAATTGATAACATCCCCCCCCCCCGCATTGTATGTTCTACCGCGGGTAAAAGCGCGCGAGCGGGGGCGACGAACGCGGCTGAAGCAAAGATCAAACGAGCCGCACCATCCCCGTCGCTCGGAGGGCGCATGCGATAACATCACCCCGCTAGGGAGGCCTGCCGTCTAAGCACAGAGGAAACGCCCCGCCTGTCTTGAACGAGCATGAAAAGACACGAGAGAGGGGGGGTCGCTCGAGCAGCAACTTTGAACTTGATTCTAAGGCGCGGTCGCGATCGCTGACGCGCGCGCGCTATCTCGGCAGCCATCACAGCTGTCGGCTCGTATACCCTTCTACTTGCTGCGCTCTCAACGTGAAGAGACTGTGCGGAGAGAGCATCTCTCCCTGTAGCGGCCGTATTCTCCTGCACCAGTGTTTGTGAAGAGCTACGCGAGATCGGATCCAAAAGAGCTAGCTGCCAGCCTCACTTCGTATTACATACAATTTGTTGCTCTCGCATTCATTGCTTCTCCCTTGCGGTGAAACTGTGACTTTTTTTTCTCAAATCGGGTTATTCTGTTGTTGCTTTTTTTTCTCTTATGTAAGGTAATTGCCAGATTATCAGCATAGAGCTACCAACTTCGCCCAGCTACGCTCTTGCGCGCCTTTCCAAGAATTACTTTCGCGTGGAGAGTAATGAACGCTTGGCGAGGCTGGAATTCCCGAAGTCTTTGCGCATGAAGCCAGATAATTGGGCGAGAGCACGCACATCTCCTGTTTCGTTATTATTTTTTTCTACGTCGCTGTGGCATTATAACGAAGCTGGTATATCCGTCGGGTAAATTAGCACGCGTGCCAGAGTCTTTAGTGTTATGACTGCCTAGTCGTCACCATTTCCATCGGGAAAGAAGTATGGCGAGGAGCACTTGACGTGAAGCACTCGCATTAAAAAAAAATGCGAGGTAAGCGAACGTGCAAGGACGAAAAAGGAGAGGCAGAACAAGTGATCGACGTAGATAATTGCGTATCGCTTCTCTGACGACAAGGGCTCATGCAATGAATTATCGACAAAGTTCTCGTCATTAGCAACCCGGCGTGACCCTGGTAACGAGAGGAGAATTTGCGTCACACAGTTCCAGCTCGGCGAAAGTCTCGTATTCAGCATGTCCAAGATGTCAATAGCCGAGTTCTGCAAAAATGAAATCGTCTCATTAACTGGAATAATTTTAGACGAAGCAATTTGCTTTGTCGTCAGCAAGGTTGCCAAGTTTGGCTACTTTGCGCCAATTTGGCTGTTTTGTTAGGCCGCTGGCGGCAAAAATAAAAAAAAAAACATGTTGGCTACTGGGCTACTTTTTGGCTATATTGCTGTTCCTTGATTTGAGCCAAATTATCAATATCTGGTGACATTACAGCCGCTGGCCTTCGAGTATGTGGTGTAAAAGCATGTCAACCAAATCGTTTTTCCAGCTCCCATAATTGAGTTTGGCACTTCGATTGACACAGAAAAACGACTTTAATTTAACATGATGACTCGTGGCCTAAGCGGAAGGGGAATGGTGGGAACCATAAACATAAAGATCACAACTGTACTTCATAATAGCCATCAGTAAGCCTTGTGTGCAAGAACAAAGGGCTTTTGGATACGTGGCTGGTACACAGGGAAAAATGTTTCGTGGGGCCTTCTTGTGCTAACCACCTATTGCTCAACGCGACTTAAACCCCAGTTGAAGGAAGGAAGGAAAAAACAAGCGGAAAGACAGGAAGATTAGCCAGTTCTTAGACCGGCTGGCTACCCTGTGCCGGGCGAAGGGGTAAGAGGAATAAAAGATGATAGAAGAGAGATGTTTACAAAAAAAAGGAAGAGCAAAAAAGGGAAAAAAGAGAGAAAAAAAAAGGAACAGAGAGTGCGACACTGCTTAGAGTCTGTCTCCAAGACCAGTTGTCCGTATAAAGCGCAATAATGCTTTCAAGTCTTCTGTGCTGACGACCGTACTCGGCCATGGTCCCAAAACCCTTTGTTCCGACAAAGGGCGATTGTCAAGTTATATCTAGCCCATAGGAAAGTTCTTGTCTTGGAGCACTGAAACGGGGACACTCACACAGAAGATGGGAGATCGTTTCTTCGCAGCTGCAGTTATTGCGTGTAGAGTTGCTGGCCATTCCAATCAGACAGGAGTAGGCATTTGTGAAGGCCACGCCAAGCCACAGGCGGCACAGAAGCGTCTCCTCAGCTCGCGATATTCCTGGCGGAAGACGGAGCTGGAGATTGGGATCCAAGCTGTGTAGACAAGCGTTGGTGAATTCCGCCGAGTTCCACTCAGTCACCATAAAATTATAAACATCGCATTTGACATCATCGACGGCCGCAGAACTCACCGCCATCCGTGCAGCACTAGAGTTTGTAGTTGAAAAAACTTCGCAAGTTTGGTCCATCTTCTCAAACTCCAAGGCAAGCTTTTCAGTGTCTTATGTCGCCATTTCGTTATGGACCTAATCAGCAGTTAGACGCTGCTATAAGGCTCCTTCACCACCATGCAGTCGAGAAACAACACAACATAGCGTATCAGTGGATACCGGGTCATTGTGGTATATACGGGTAACGACCGTGCGGATGAGGCCCGCCCGATCTGCACATGACAGTGACCATTCCGCAAATATACCGTTCTCCAGAGCCGACGGAGCTACAAGACTTCGCTCACTGGCACGTGACCAATTGGAAGTCAAAAGAATCTAAAGGGCTCCGCATCCAGGGGGCTCTGCAACTCATCTATATTAGAAATCCAACATCCGACGAACTGTTTGCATCATTTCTTATGATTAGGTACGAACTTTGACTCTGGAATATTAACTGTCCGGTCTTTGTTATCACGCGAGAAGAAATTGAAAGACACTTTGTAAATTCCAAAGTGTGTTCGGCGAAAGCGTGTGGCCATTCGACTGACTGTGCCATGGTATCGGGGGAATTCACATTCTTGGAGCGCTTCTCCGAACCGCTTGCCGTGGAATCATCACCAGGCCGCTTGGGAGCCGTCCGACTAACTCGACTGCTGCAACGAGACGTCTCACGAAGGAGTGTTTGGGAGCGTTGCCGCGCGCGCCATCACGTGATTGCTGAGAGAGTGGGAGGGGGAGAGGCCACAGCTGGCACCATTCCAAGGCACGGACGGACGGACGCCGCGAGTATGAGAAATAAAAGCTTTCGCCCTAATAATTGCGAAGGTGACTACAATTTATGCTTCAATCCCTCAACTGTGATTTTGAGCGCACTCATACTGCGTGCTCATTTTTATTGTCTTTACTTGTAGTCCTTTTAAGAAAAATCATGCAAGACGCGCGAAGAGAGTGTCATTTTTTGCAACAGCGCAATAACCTCGTCATCCGGCCCGAAATTATTGTTAAACTTAGCCATTTATGCTTGAATCTTGGCAATTCTGATATTGAGGTGTTATGCCTTACGCATTTAAATTTTCGCGCGAAAGGGTTTCGCATTTAGTCATTTAAAAAAAACGTCGAAGTTATTTTTGCACGCGTGGCTACTTTTGGCTATTTTTATTCCCCTCGGCTCAAGTTGGCTACTTTTTGGCTAGTTTTTCCTGTTTTCTGTTTATTCCTTGCCTTTTCGACCTGGCAACCCTGGTCGTCAGGATGTTCTTAATTGCCCAGAGTGAACTACACCTCTTGTCGTTCGCGTCAAAATGTCATGTTTGGAGGGAAAACTTGAGTCGAATGTCCATGCGACGGTTTTCCTGTCCACAGTAGACTGCCGCAGCACAGTGTTTCAGGATCAACTTCAACTTTTTTTTATTCTTCTAGTTACACACTAGTCGACACTAGTCACACATCATAGCTGTGCGACTAGTGTAACCACACTAACTGAAGTATTCAATTTGATTTGACACAGACGTAGTAAGGAATCCTGAAAATGCATCACCTCTAATGGCGAAATCTAGTACCTGACTCGGAAAAAAAAAGTAACGAAGGCCTAGTTTCCTTTTTTTCACAACAAATGCCTTTAAATTTTACAATTGCATTTAAATTTGATAACAGGATTACGAGCAAAGAAATTATTGCACAAAAATAACAAAATGCGACTTAATCATACTGGATCATGTTATCGATTATTCGTTGGGACATTAACACGAGCATTTCCAAGTTGCCAAAGCGCCCCTGGCGCTGGAAAGGTCTATAAACGATCGAGTGAGCAGCTTTCTGCGGATAACGAGATCGGGATGAATATTTATAGCTAATGGAACTAACATCAGACTCATCATGCAGACAGGCTTCAGTTGTTATTTTGGATCTTTCTTTATTTAGTCTTTTCTTGACAAATTACTTTCCTGCTCCTTCTAATTCTTCCCGAATATTACGTACAGAGTTCAGTGGGAAACAATGATCGGCGCGTGCTCGCCTAATTCCGTAGGAAACTTGAGATAACGTTTGGTTCGCGCATCTCGACGGAGCAATAAACTTACCGCACAAGCCACCGCGCTAAAGTTCTTCTGCGAGGTCACAACGTCGTAAGTATGGGCTTTTAAGCGACTGGCGCCTTAATAAGCAGTTTTCTAGTACCACACGGCCGTCTTTTTTTTTTCATTCTGAAAAGGTCTTACTGAGACGTCCATATCTAAAGAAACACCCTTAGCGTTTCAATTCCAACGTGCAGCCTCCACACCATATTCATGCATCGCTTCACCGTGCAGAAGCGCTTTTCCTTATTACTCTTTCAGCTGATTGATGCATTAGCTGTTTATTGCCCTTAGGTGGTGCGCTGCCGCTCTTGGTATCGGCATAAATTTCAAATTGTATCCTATATATCCGACATATCGTTCAACCACCCCCCCCCCTCATTTACATTTTTTGTTCACGTATACTCTTTGTCATCGTGCCCGTCTATGCTGAATTTCACCGCCGCAACGCATTGTTTCGACGACGAATTATTCGTTTTCGAAAGCGAGGAAAGGGCCAGAAATAGCTCGCGTTGTACGTCGTTGATGAGCAGATATGGGAAGAAAACACAGGTTGCGTCGGCCGTCCCAAGAAAACGCAAACGAATTCGGCAGGAAAGCCGACTACTTAAGCCGGCCGGCGCGAAGTGACCTTCCGTATGTCGAGATTGCGTACTACTGGGGCACCTGATCGACGCTGCTACATTGTGCCTTCTATCTGGCGCATGGAGGCTTCTTTTACCAAATAAGGCACTGATAACAAGAAAACAGCAACATATCGTTCAAGTTGCAGTTGTGATACTTTACGGTAACTTAATTTATTGTAAGGTTTGAAAAAAACATGCATTGAGGAAGGCACAATACAGTACCTACAGATGTGCAATGATTCCACGGAACGATATCGCAGCACTTTATTGCCGCTTTCCCCTTTCTACGGACACTACACGCGCACCGGCATTTGTGCTGTTCGAAGAAATGATCGATAACAATATAGTAAAGCTCTCTGAAGCGAGTCACTATTATGGATAGTACTGACTTTTGCAGATGCACTGTCTCCCTGCCCCGCCCCATCTATCCTTTAACGCAAGCCTTCATGGATGAGCAAAGATAGAATTCGGGAGAAATATCGACGACTTAGGCAACTCTAGCCGACGCTCACGAACACTGCATTTCAATTTCATTTTCATTGCTGATGCTGCCGCCATTTCTCGGAATGCATACGTGTCTGCTGCCTAATTTCCTTCCAACCCCCGTCATTTTCATCCAGCGATATTTTATTTTTCTTTCCCTGCGCCCGCTCCTTTTGTTCAGCCGGAACACCCACCGCCACGAGCTGGTTCGAACGCGATTCCTCCAAAGGAACGCTTTGGTGAAAAAAAAAGGAAAAAGAACGAAATAAAATAAGGAGAAGCACTGACGAAAGAGACAAGAAGAGAATGGTAATTTCAGTCTTATCGCATCAACGAGCACGAGAACGAGTCTTTGTATTTAGGTAAAGTCTTACTGTTTTAATGTCTTAAGACTTTGCTGTAATTCCGCTTTCTTCCAAAGTAGCCGATACAATCGACGCATAATTTTCCTTTCCTCTCTTTTTCGGGCACAAAAAAAAAAATGCGAGTCCCCTTACATCGCTCATCCATATCTGCCCTTGGAGATGCTACAGCAAAACATTAGTAAAGCCTTGTAAACTGGGTCGGTTATTTATTTGCAAGCGGCTAGTTGTAGCGAGGGATACATCGCGCGTTCACTGAAAGCTAGACAGCCATACTTTGGCGAGTTCTAGTGATTTGCTTCGTCTGAACCATTCTATGCGGCCATCTGCTTGTGTTGACATTGTAGCGCCTCATGAATCGATTTGGCACGTTCTTTGCTGATGGAATAGAAAGCAACGCAAATCATCGAAGACGTATAGATACTAGAGCGTTTTCCGAGAACATTCTTGCACGTGCATATAATCAGTTTGCCTAACACTGCAATGGACCTTGCTAAGCTGAGGTCTCATTACCAGGTTTTTGCGGTGCGGTCTGAGATATAGGCTGAAAGTGGCACACGCGTTCATCTATGATGAGCTCCATTCGCTTGCCTATAGTCACAAATACTATTCTTGTTGTTTTTTCGCTGGTTTAATTTTTCGCTAAGTCGTTAACTATTATATGGAAGTCACCCTTTTTTCTGAGTGACAAATAAAAACTTGGAGGACGCTTGAGCTTCGCCTTCAAGTGTAGAACTGGGACAGCGTAATCGGACCCTGTTCCCGTCGCCTTCTAAAGCGCTAGCCTGGCTTCGCTTGTCGAATGGTGCTTGTCGGAGAAATCTGTGGTGTGTGCACAAACGCTCCTCTTGCACATAACGGTGGATTCACGGGAAGGGCCATCAGAAGCGTTTGCCTATTTCATGAAAAAAGGACTAAGCAACGGATGTCTACGACTCGACTCTACTTGAGCTACAGGCAATACGTGACACTAGTGAGGAGCGTCCTGTTTCTCGGACGTCGCATAACTTATACATATGCATGAACGAAGGAAGGGGAATTTTAAGGGCTCGTTTTTCTTTTCTAGACACAATATTAATTAGAACTGACAGACAAGAAAGCCAAGGAAAGTGTAGGGTATGTTATTTGTAGTAATTATGATGTAAATGTGAAGAGAGCAAAGTGGACGAAAAGATAACTTGCTGCCGGCAGGGACCAGATAAAGTGGACGGGGGATGACAGGATAAAGTGGACGGGGGGATGACCGCGGCCGTAGCTCAGTGGTAGAGCATCGGACGCGTTATTCGAAGGTCGCAGGTTCGATCCCTTTCAGCGGCAAGTTATCTTTTCGTCCACTTTAGCTTCTTCACATTTATATCCTAATTACTACAAATAACATCCCCTATACATTCCTTGGCATTATTCTCTGTTAGTTCACATTAACATTGTGTCTAACAAAGAAAAAAACGAGCCCTTAAAAGTCATCTTCTTTCCTTCAAACATATCTGAAAGACTTGCAAAACATAGAAATGCGTTTTTCTGACGAAGGGAACGCCACCGGCTTCGCTGTTTCATCGGTGTCTGCGAAGCGGAGCTGGTTCAACTTTTTCTTTACTTTGATTATTTTCTGTTTTTCGAGCGCAGCTCTAAAAGAAAAAGAAACGGCACCGCTCAGAAAAAAACAAAAGCGACGCCACTCAACGCAGCTTCCACGTTGAGCGGCGTCGCCGTTGGCGTCTGTGGCGTCACCGATAGAGCGAACGAAGACGAAAGTGACCGAACACAGTGACTGTCGATATTGCGACCGACTGGCCTCTATAACCTGGCTTTCTTCCTCCATCACTCGCGCTGGCCCCTCGGTCGGAGCTCGCGCGCATGCAGGGCTGGCACGTGCACTGCGGCTGGCTTGTAGCGTAGCGCGGAAACAAACGAGGACAAAGAAGTGCAGGACGAACACAGCGGCTCGCTTCGCTTGTCGTAACGGGGCTGTCGGCGTTTCGCTTGGTTCGCGACGCCTTCAGTGCACAGAGTGGTGTGCGTAGCGCTCCAGCGCTAGCAGTTTCTGCGCCAATATGTAACGAATATTACATTGCTACAACTGCGGACAGCCAAAACTTCAAACACAGTTGGCGTTGCCCCAACACGAAACTGCGCTCAGAATTCGCATTAGGCAGTATCGAAATCGTCGGTGAATTTTTTATTCATCTCCATTTATATACATTGTTGTTATTTTATAATACTGTACGTTTATTGTTTGCTTTTGCCGCCTATTTACTGCTAAAAGCAAAATATTTTTTTTTTGTAATGGCGGCTTTTTTACATTAAGGCTTAGCGGGTGGAGAAGCACCCTTTACAGGAAGCGTAATCCCAGTTCGTCTATTTGGAGGCAACCCCTCCCAACAAGGCATTTGGCAGAACCAGAGAAGAGGCGATAAGCGCACCCTGCCCCCGCCCCTATCGTTCATGTTGCGCTGGATCCACCGCTGGACAAAGGTCCGTCACCAAAGTTGCAAGACAACGAGCCCTTCATGAGGGCGCGCTTTCACGGGGCATCCTCACCATTATCACATAGTGTGATCAGGATAGCTGTCGTAAAATATGTGAGAGCAAGGCTGAGAGAGGGAGGACGCTCAAAAAATTTTATTCTGACGTTTTATGCCCCAGAACTGCGATATTATATTATCAGGCAAGCCGTAATTTTGACCATCTGTGGTTCTTCAACGTGCACCCAAATCTAAGTGCACGAGCATTCTTACATATCACCCCCACAGAAACGAAGGTGCTGTGACTGGAATCGAACCCACGATTCGAACTTAGAGGCGCAACACCATCACCACAAAGTTTCAGCGGCGAGGGCATTCAGGTAAAGGCGGCGTTGGGCGACGTCGACAAAGCGAGAAAGCTTACCCCAGTTCCACCCAGTAGGAAAACTGCAGAGACAGCGCAGCTGCGGTTATCCTCTGTTTCCCTTGTGATTCTCTGTGACGTTTTGTGAGTTTGTGTGGGTGTCTGTGATTACGTTATTCGCAGAGTATAGATGCGCGGAAAAGGACGGGTGGCAGTCCCTACTACAGTGACTGTAGGCCCTATTCCCGCTAGAGCCGCCTCTTCCCCGTTTCACTGTGCGCTTCGTCCGCGACCGAGGCAGTTATGCCATCTATGTGTGTATCTGGGAACCGGAGCATGATTACCCTGGACGCTCATCTGTCGTCTGGCCCAGCCCTAGGAGAGCTCCGCTGTTAGAAGTAGGTCGCGTGTCATGCCGTTACAGTGAGTGGAGAGCAATTTGAATTTGTTGTATAGACGTGGTCTCACAGATATGACAACATGCAGATTTGCGCGGCCCGACTTGATGCTCACAGTGGTCTCGCCCCTGTCAAAGCGCCGACACCAACAGTCAGCAGTCTGTTCGCCGACAGTCATGTTGCTAGAATCTTCGTAACACAGAAACATTGACAGAGTCCTATCTCCACGCCGACGCGCCTGGCGGGCAGATGCTGACGCTGATTTCTACGGGTGTTGCTTGCTTTTGCGACTTCTGCCTTCAAGGGTCCTTCTGAAGGAAACCATGTATAAATGAGTTCCGCGCATATCGTTTCCGGCGTCAAGCCTCTGACGTAAATCGCTGTTCCGAAAGTACAGGGTATCACACCCTGGTATCCTTATATAATTAAACAACTTGGCAGCAGTTTGGGGCATATTAATTAACATTTTAGGCATATTTTTGAGCAATCTATTGATTCGTGCTTTCTGTTTTAATAAAAATGAGATTCATGGTGAATTTCTGTAGGGGGAGCTTTCGTAGCGAGCGAAGCACTTAAGGCAGGGAGGCATAGTAGTACACATGCATTATTCATTACATTGCCGTCTGAGCGGACAGTGAACATTAGTCAGCGCTAATATTAGTCTAGTAAATGCGGTACGCCTCACGGAAATTATTTTCTTTTTTTCTGAGTTAAAGTAATAGTCTAGTAGATACCTTACCTTCAGTATAGTTCTATATATGATAGTTTGTATGGGCAAGTTTACATCACTAGAGAATAGTTTACCAGTTATTATTATTATTATTATTATTATTATTATTATTATTATTATTATTATTATTATTATTATTATTATTATTATTATTATTATTATTATTATTATTATTATTATTATTATTATTATTATTATTACACACGCCTGTACATCAAGAACCAGTAAAGTCGTACTAGAAGAGGTGGTACAAAATAGCAATAAAGAGGTCATAACAATTCCGGCGGCATTTGTATACAAAATAACACTTATCTGAAGAAAGAAAGAAAAAGCCGCAGTGACCTTTTCTCAAGGACTGCTACACAACGCGCACGGGTAGAAGGAGGGAAACACGTGGAAACACTTTGGGGCGTAAGTTTGCGCGGCGAACGGGCTTCAATACGCAAACTTTGCTCGCAGTGATTCAGTAAAGTGCCGGGTTATGGTAATCCGATACAGCAAAAATGGAGTTCAGAAATGGAGCAGTGCCGCGAAAATGCGATCAACGCAAAGGGAAATAAGGTACGGGTGAAACATAAAAAAGCCAGAGAAAAGTAAACCATTATGGTGTTTACGGCTGCGGTTGTCCTTCAAATGGGGACATTCTCTATATAGCAGTGGCAAAATTTAGTAAAAAAAAAGAAGTAAAGCAAACCGCACGAGGAAACTCAAAAAGAAAAAGGAAAGTGAAACGAGCTAACCGCCGCCGTCAGCAGACGTGCTCTCTACCCCCGGAATAATGGCATTGGCAGAGAGACGCCCTCGAAGGACGCCATATTCAGTTCAGCCCTTATTGCTTAGTTTTAGCAAATATTCGAAGCAAAAAAGAGCTAAGGCTTTCATTTCAGCCGGGGATAACGGCAGGCACACCTTACCTAATGTCTCCTACAGTAACGAGAGAGCACGTCTGCTGCGGGGCGAATCGAAACAATAAAACTAAACAGCGGGGCTGTCGTAGGTCGAAACTGAAACATTAGGCTTCCGCGCTACTATCGTAATCACCGTGCAATACGCGGTACAAGATCTCAATAACAGCGAAATACCCCATAGCGGCGCAAGTAAACGCACTGGGCTAATTTTGCGGCCACGCCTCGTTCTGTGCGACGCAAGCGCAAAATTGTGGTGCCATAAGTGTGCCATCGTGTACCAACCGCCATGCCAGTTGAGCACACGAGGCAGCGTTTATTCTTTGAAAATGTTCGGCCACACAAGCCGCTGAAAACGAAGCGGTAAAGAGACGAGCGGAAGCAAACATTCTCAATTATATCCGGATCTAGCGCCACTCTGTGGCTTTGCGTGCCTGTTGCCCGCTTTAATTTATGACAGGCCATCAGAGCGGAATGGGCCGCATCGTATAGCTGGCGCTCTTATCGTATACATACACAGGGCCTCGTCGCCACGCTTCAAAGAGCTACGCCTGGATACAAAAAATGGGGTCGTTGCCGCACCGTGCAGTTCCGTCGTTTGGTCCGTGATGGCGCAGTTTTGTTCGGATCTAAAGGAACGAATAACAGGCGCCTTTGAATGGGAAAGGAAATGGAAAATACGGCAAGATTTGAGTAGGAAGTCATATCCGCTAAGATGCTAAGCGCTCTGCTACACTATCCAATAGCGCTAAGAAAAGCCAGAGTCAGGCTCAACCATCAACATGCGGATAAAAATATTTATTTATTTATTTATTTATTTATTTATTTATTTATTTATTTATTTAGGACGGTAGCCAACACATTGTTTGAGCTTGTGCGGGCAGATTTGTACCATCGAATGTGTTTTATATACAAGTAGCTTTAACCGGTTCTTCTCTAGTGCTTTTTTTAGGAAGGTTAGCAGCATGCGTGCAATGCGTACCTGAAATGTGCGAATCTAACCGACTGTTAATTATCGTGAATTTCATGAAAAGCTTGTTTAATGTATGTATTAGAGTCAGTGTCCGAATATGTGGTACTGACGCCACCATTAAGGGTATCTTCGATAACCCAAGAGCTCACTCACACCAACGACTATTAGAGGTCTCGTGACCAAGCTGACCATGAATGTCCTGGTACACAGAAGTCGCATAGCGACCGTCAGCAGAAAATAGCTCTTCGTCAAAAAAAAAACGCGACTGTTTTGGTTCACTGCTCAATGGGGCAGTCGCGCGATTGCACGATCAAGCGACGAGGGACCGATTCAAAATAGTCGCTTTTTTCGACCGCATTTGCGACTATTAGTGAGAAATCTCCTTGCGACTTGGGACTACCGGTACATTTGCGACAAACTTAGTCACGCGATTTCTGATGATTCTTAGTCACGCGATGAGCCCTAAGTCTTGAGAACGGACACTCCGCACAATGTGGGAAACGTGTGCATACTCGTACTTAAAGTCGAATAGTATTTACACAAACAGACATGCACTACACATGATCACAGTTCAAGCTCTCGCCACATTTTTCTATTTCTCTTACAAAATGACCGTCCCTCATGAATCAGGAACTACGCCGATCGATGGAAGGACACTAAAGACTCCCACTGGACCACTGGCTTTCGAGGAAGATGAACCCCTTTCTTCTGGTCAAGCACATATGTATCGAAGAGCAGGCACTCACTGGACCACGCAGGGGAAATGCAGAGTTGACGCTTGAGGAGCGCCAGAACCAACCTTGCGGAATGGTGGGGCAGAGTGCGGTGGCCAGTCACACTTCCACCTCGTAGCGTCCACACCCTCAGCAACTTAGTAGATGGCGATGTCTTCCAGAATGACGACATCTGCTTATCTTGGGTGGCGGCAGCTCCCATATTGCCCTTCCCATGTCAGGAAATAGTTACAAAAAAGGCTGCAAATTTGAGCCCCGTTACGAATATAAGCAGCTGGTGCCGCTTGGCCGAGAACACAATCACAACAGACTTAGGAATAGGCTAATTATATCACGAGTGATGCAAAAATCATCATCACGTGTTGACGTCACCACATGACAGTGTCATGACGTCACAAATCGCCAAAATTAGTGACGTCAGTATGACGTCACCAAATGGCATCGCCGCTTGGTCAAATATGGGCCGATCACGGTGGCAGCGCAAAGCCACGTTAGGTGCAGAAAACCTTCGGAGCGGGGCATCAATACATCGAGTGAGAAGAAAAAGAAGATGGCTTTCGCCTTCGAGTCCTCTTAGGTAAATGCATATGGGGACCCTGTGAGTTTTTTTTTCTCAATTTAAGCGTGAGGTATGCAATAGATGGCTGCGGATTAATTTGAACGAGGGGTTATTCAGTTTATTTATCGTGCACCAATATTGAAGAACACGGGCGCTTTAGCACTCCTACCCTATATGAATACCAGCGCCGCCCTCATTAACTATCAGAAGTATGTGGTTCAATCACAGGAAAATATCGATTCCGCTTTATATTCTCCCTAAAACTGGGATTGGACGTGCAGCGGTTTTTCATTACGGCGCATTATTGCTCTGTCCCCTCTATCCTGCCCTATAAGAGGACACGATTGCCAGTGATGCTTTCTGTGAATCGTATTTTGTGCGTGTCACCGAAAATGATATCAAAACTATGCATCAATACATTCGTTTCTAAATTACTTAAATTTAGCCCTTAGCGGACTGAAGTGCTAAGTTCACATGATACGCAAGCCCACTGAAGCTGCGGGCGTGAAACGCATCGAGGAGCAGCACCGGAGGGCTGATCCGGCATATCAACAGTTGGCACAGTGTTCTGGCTGGGTGTACAGCTAACTATTATGCGCAAAGGTAATGAATGCTACATTTGGTTCGTTCCAGCACTTTCGGATGTTACACTTCTCACTTCTGCGGTAATATAGGCCCCTACCTAAAGACATTTTGTTTAACGCTATATTGCTTTAGCTAACGTTCAAGCGCTCCTCACTCCCATAGTGACAGGTGAGATAAAGTAAGCAGCACTTGTGGCGATGGCTAATCTCGAAATGTGTTTACGTAGTCATATGAATGTGGGCATTTTTTGACTGAACCTTCTATCTATTCGTACGATTGGTATCCTTACCTACTCCAAAGGCGCTAAACTCTATTGTGGCTCGTTGCCCAAAGCTTACCGCAAAGCCGCTCACTCAGGAAGCAAAGCAGTAATTGCTATGCAGGCAACGACGTTTGGTCTCTCGAACACAAAGTTGTGTGAACAAAACGTTTGTCTGCTCGACCGCCTTGTAATCCTGCCATGTCTGCGACAAGGCAGCGAAATTGCGAATAGTAGAGGTTGCCAAACTATTTTTGCTGTGCTCCAAGTGCATTATGCTTTGAAAATTACGCTCATCTCGGTTTCGTTACAACAGAGCGATGCGGACAGTGAATGGTCATATATGACACATAGCGGCTTAGCGTCTGCACGCGCGATGACAAACAGTTCCAACGCGACAATGACGTAAGCCCTAGTAACGACCAATCATGATAGTTGGCATGTTGTTCAAAGGGACGATTTTAAGCGTTTATAGTTCGAAGTGACATAGTACGAAGTGAGCAGTTGTAGGGACAAAGTATTGGTCAGAAGTGAGGGGAAAAAACGTCATCTTTGTACAAGAAGAATTGCATTCGGAGGGTCAAGTCAAAGGCACATCTTTCTGCGGCAGAGAAGGGAGTGACATGATCACATAAGCAATTTTGAGCAGGAACACCGGAAGTGCATAAGAAACTACAAAGCTTTTACACCGGTTGATGGGCGAGCTTCTTACTTTTAGTCCTTATCCGTTTCGTAGTATAGAAGTTATCAAGATCTGGTGCACTGCTGACGGAATCTTTGACGTGCGTCGTGACCCCTCGTGTTCACTTGTGTCTTCGGAGATCTTGTATATTTTCTCCATGAGATACCCAGCGCCATGCCAAGAATACAGACTTCAAGCTCGGTAACTGACTTCTGCAGACGTGAGTGACAAACTGTGGTGTCGATATCCATTCTCGGATGAAGCTCCACTCTTGGTTCTCTCCTTTCCTTCTTTACATCAACTCTTTCCCCCAGTGCATGGTAGCAAACTGGGCGTGCGTTTGTTTGACCTCCATGATTTTCCTTTTCCTCATCTCTCTCTCTCCACAATGTGCTATTTTTAAAGTCTGCAATAGCATTCAGTACAGTATCTACAGTATCACCCCTGTGAAAGAGAGCACTTCTGAGATCAGAGCTTCTACGACAGCTTGCTTACATCTAGTGACGTTGCACCTGGGCGATTCGAAAGAAGAAAGAAACAGACTATGTGCATCATCTGTTGCTCGACTGTCCGAAGTACGACACGCATAGACAGCGACTCGAACAAGAACTTCACACGCTGGACTCTGAGCGAACGTTTTCCTTAGCGAAAATACTAGGCCCATGGCCGACTAGGATAAACCGTAAAGCAATGAAAGTGTTCCAGCGTTTTTTTGAAGACACTAATATTTGCGATAGCTACTGAGTTCTTGAACTTGTACGACTATATATATATATATATATATATATATATATATATATATTATTTATTCTGTCATCTTAACAACTATGTGGAAAGGGGTAGCCGTTACCAAGCAATGGTGACAACAAGTCCTTCATTTATTTTCTATTTCAATAAAAAAAAAACAGACTATGTTTTTAGACTTGGCCTTTGTCCCCTTCAGCTCTGTTGTGCTGGGCTCGCCTGCGCTCCAGTTACTGCGAGTACACTCCACGCCGACGAGAGGCCATGCGCCTATGTGCCTTGCCCTCCACAGTGGACAAGCAGCCGTTTTGCTGACCGCGGGAAAGTTTGGCCTCTCGGTCGCTCGCTCAACACTCCTCTCTCCTCATATCAACGCTGCGAAGCTATATCGCTCTGTGTGTGCTTTTCGGAGCCTCTTCAGTCCCGCAGATGGCTCCGAACGAACGTATACAAAAATACATTATGTCTGCCCTCCCGGCATTAACAAAAAGAAACAGATTTTTTTTTTATCAGCGCGGAAGAGGGAGTACATAGCTCACTCGCCTCCGTCAGCGAACGCCCCACTCCATAGTTAAATTGTTACTGGCCAACGAGGCCTTCCAGTTCGTAGGGAAAGAGCTCGCCTGCAGAGGCACTGTTGCCTTGCCAGAGTGGCACTCTGGCAAGGCAACATGCCCGCAGATGCGCGCAAGCCGCAAACGCGGGATAATGCCGACATTACAACTACAAGCAGATCGTGATGAAAGGGAAGGTCGTACCGACTTCACGTTTTTCGCATACGCATCACGTCTAGTATCTCATACTCGCAAATATTTTACCGGCGGAATGGGAGATGCGACTGGTGCCGTGCGCGCTGCAGAAACAGTGAGCAGCACTTTTTTCGTGTCATCATGAAATCATTATAGAAAAGTATTGCCCTGAGATGCACTCCGGCAGATGTTTGGGCGAATGAAATTGACTCAAAACCATGCTCCCAACTAGGGCTGCAGAAATAGCATCTTTTCCTCTGCTCGCCCTCTCGTCCTCTATGGCAATAAAAAATTTTACACCCCTTATGCTTCTAATCATTCATGATCATATCAGTGTGGAGGCGTATAGTAGAGGTAGAACACTAATGAGCACGCCTTCTGCTACGTCTGCCCTCCTGATAGGAGCAAGTGTGAGATAGAATATCTAACGCATGAGGAAACATAAAAAAGTCACATCAGTAATGCATCAATTGGTAGTCACTGCATCAAAGGTTAATAAAAAGTATGCATTAATAATAGTGAAGGTTTACGCTAGGGGTAGGGGGATGATGGCCGTAAATATCAGTAAACAGAATAAGCATGTTAACAAGCCGTTGTGAAAAAAAGAAAGAACGCTTGCACACAGAAACAAGGTCACGTGGGTACATTAATAGTATGAAATTGCACACATGTCTCGTGAAGGAAAGACATTTAAAGTGGAAACATCATAGAAAAGACATCATAGAAAAGACAAATAAGTGGTATACGTCAAGCTTTGAACTAGTAAGCGGCACATGTATCTAATATTTTAACATCTTATCGCCGTAGTTTGTGCGCGTTCTAGGCACTCTGTAGAGTTCACGCACCCTGCGTTAAAGTACATACACAGCCTAGCTTATCCCAAGCAATTCTGTAAGAAATGAATTGTGTTTATTATTTCCAGTTTTCAGCGCTTATTTAACATTGAAAGTTAATTTACTGGTAATAGGCTCAGAGCCTTAAATATATATATATATATATATATATATATATATATATATATATATATATATATATATATATATATATATATATATATATATATATATATATATATATATATATATATTTTGGTGCGCCATATACAGCATCAACGACGTTGCGAAGGGCTTTCTTTTGAAGTTTATGTAGTGTCCGAGTGTCGGTTTCTGTTGTGCCCAAGGCTACGTAACAATAGGATAATTTAGACAAAACCAAAGACATGAAAATTAACAACTTTACATTCTCAGACTGAACTTTGCGGCATTTGCACTAAATCTATAAAGTTCATGGAAGTCTTTTTTTTTCTCTTATATTGTAACTACCCAATCGGTACCCGTCATGTTATATTCAGTAATGAGGCCAGACCTTCCAGCTTTGCGTGATACATGCATAGTCGATTACCCTTATCTTAAACTGGTTGGTTTATGCAGTGTCTTATGCTGCGGGTGAAATAATACTGTTTCTGTATTTGCAGCCTTTAAGTTTAATGAGTTGTCAAAACTTCAAGCGTGAAATTGATTTAAAACTACGTTGCCTTTTTCTATGAGGTTAGAAGGATCGCGCCCTATTATGAAAATATTTATAGCGCCCGCGTGTACAGTAATCTCAACGCGATGGCGTTAAAGAACCCGTGTCTCAGAAGTTCTGGTGTCGGCGACGGCAGCGTTGTCCGTGAGCGAGAAATTGCGACGGATACGAATAATAAAAATCACGGGTTCGAGCCGGAATCAAGCTCAGGCATTCTCAGTGGCAGTCCGGTGTTCTACTATAGAGCCACACCAGTGCTTCGATCTGCTTCGGACGAGAACCGGCGACTCGTGCCTAGAACTGAGACATATTCTGGGCCCATGGCAAAGCAGCACTTGTGCGTTGCGCGCCACGAAAGCGCTGCTGATTTTCTTGCGGGCCACGATCCTGAACCAAACTTTGTAAACAGTGTAGTGTGTGTGTGTGTGTGTGTGTGTGTGTGTGTGTGTGTGTGTGTGTGTGTGTGTGTGTGTGTGTGTGTGTGTGTGTGTGTGTGT
Source organism: Rhipicephalus sanguineus (assembly GCF_013339695.2). NCBI lineage: Eukaryota > Metazoa > Arthropoda > Arachnida > Ixodida > Ixodidae > Rhipicephalus > Rhipicephalus sanguineus. The sequence continues at coordinate 157,979,340 of NC_051176.1, forward strand.
GTGTGTGTGTGTGTGTGTGTGGGTATGTGTGTGTGTGTGTGTGTGTGTGTGTGTGGTTATCAGTGTATATATCATAATCATCACCCAGCACCTGGAGTAGCATGTCAGGCTGATAGCCAGGCTAACATCTCCAGCTTTTCATTAAAAGATACCTCTCTTTCTCTCTGTCGACCTGCTTCGGAAAAATACCCTATACAGGCGTCGTGTAGTGCGGGGGGTCGCGTTAACACATGTGGTACTGCGTGGCAGAAGGGTAGAGTCGCGCCAGGCGGTCACACCATATGAATTGCTCAACGAGTGGGTAGTTGAAAGGCCCACAATTTACAAAGCCCTCAGTCATAATTGATCATCTTCACCAGCCACAGCATCAACAATGTGTGCAGCTGCGTAGGTGCGCGCACTGCCCTAACGACGTGTAGTGGGCACTTTGCAACTGTACTTGCAGTAGGCATTCTAGCAGAGTTTAAAACTTGGAGGACGCTTGAGCTTCGCCTTCAAGGGTACGACGCGACAGCGTAATCGGACCCTGTTCGCATCGCCTTCTCAATCGCTAGCCTGACTTCGCTTCTCGGTGGACACCTAAACTATGCCGCAAGGAAAGGGACGTCTGTGCGCCTGTAAATTTATTTATTTATTTATTCCTCACATGCCCCAGCATGGGGTTTTACATGAGGGATGGGCTGTTACTTAGTGATAATGATTGAATGGAAGACTTGAAGGCCTGTGGGTCGGAGTGGAGCACAGCGACTGCGGGTTGGGCGTTCCAGTCCCTTGCAGTCTTCCCAAAGAAGACTGCAACAGGTGCGCAGCAGTATGTGCCGGTGGTGGGTGCACTGCTTTGGTATGGTTCGTGCGGCAGGACGGACGATGAGCAGGCAATATTAATGAAGTGCTAAGAGAGGAATGATAAAGCCTATGAAAAGGCACAGCGTAAATCTTAGGCGTCTTATTTCCGGGTGACCAAGAAGTGCTTCGGATTTTAGTTTTGTAACGCTAGTGTGAAATGAGTTATCTGAATAGATGTAGCGAGCTGGCGGTTTTGTACTGCTTCAAGTGCTTTAGAAAGGTTAGATTGATGTTGGTTTCAAGCAGAGCATGCGTGTTCCTACTTGGGTCGAACGTGCGTTAGATAAGCTAGTAGTTTAACGGATGGGGGAGCAAGACGCAAGTGCCTTCGAAAGTATCCTAATGTGCGATTAATTTCGTTAATGATGCTTGTGATGTGAAAGGAGCAGGAAAGATCGCTGGAGATAGTGACGCCGAGGTACTTGCATGTATTGACAGAAGAAATCTCAGTGTTGCACAGGACGTACTGCGGTGGAGGGAGATTCTTTCTGTGGGTAAAAGAAACTAGCAGTTTGGCCCTTTCAAGTTATATGATAGAATTCCTACTGCAACTACAGTTGCGAAGTGCCCGCTACGACATAATTCTTCCTTTTGTGAGTTGGCGAGACACCCACTACGCGTCCGTAAGGCAACAAGCGCTCTTGCGCAGCTGCGCGCGTTGTTGATGGCGATAATTAATTATGCCTCTGCGCCTTGTAATTTGTGGTCCTTTAAACCAACCACTCGTTGCGCAATTCACATGTTTTGACGTCTGGTGTGATTCTACGCTTCTGCCACACAATATTACATGTGTTTATGGCACTGCTCGCACTACATAACGTTCACATCGTGTTTTTTTTTAATTTTTTTCAATGCAACTTCCAGCACGGGCGTGGCACTGTGGTAGAACACCTGCTTGCCACGCAGCAATCCTGGTTTCAATTCCCACTCGCAACGAAGATTTTTTATTATTTCTTTATTTGCACGTATCTCGAATTTTCGCTCACGGAGAACGCTGATTTTTCGCTCACAGCCAACGACACCGAAACCGGAATTTCTCCGAAGCAAGCTCTTTAACGCTATCGCGTTAAAACGGCCAGTGTTACGCGCACAGACGCCCATTCCCTTGTGGCACGGTTGCGGTGTTCACCGAGAAACGAAGCGTGGCAAACAAATGAGAAGGCGATGCGAACGGATCCCGACTACGCTATAGATCGCGTTCTACTCTTGAAGGCGATGCTCAAGCGTCCTCCAAGTTTCTTGTGTTAGCGTCTAGGTTTACTAGATCATTCCCATCTATTTCGAAGAGTAATGGACCCTGGAGCGCACCTTCATGAATTTCACTGACTGACAGATACAAAGCCATTAGCAGTGACTTGCTGTCAACCACGATGAAAATAAGATACGGGATGTGTTAGGAAAGTACCTCTCAAGCCATATGAGGTCATTTTCCTGGTAATCAAATGGAGGTAACTGTCTTTCTTTCTTTGCGCTGCGCAACAACATTCGGGATGCTGATATTGATGAAGCAGCGCACACAAAGACACAATCGCGCACGCATAAAAAAGACGCAGGTACAAGCTCTGGACTGCAACTGATGGATGCGTGCTGCCTTCTAAAGGAGACGAACTGTCTGACGTGGCGGGTGCGCATGTAACGGCGTCGTCCCTTTTAAATGCGAAGAATTTCTTAGCGAACTTCTGCGACTTTGAGCTTATCTATCTATCTAGCCGCCTACGACTCCGTGCTCTCCTAGCCTATACGGCTTTGTGCTCTCCTAGTTAATAGGATGTATACCAAAATTGGTATGGCATACCATGACTGTATGACGAACATAAAAGGACAGGCCTTAGCATGAAAATCATGACATGCATGACATGAGTGGCATGATTTACATGCCACGGTCTGGGTGCTCTTGCGGGCGTTTCGTTAACTAGATATATACCAAAATTGATATAGCTTGACAGGAGTTTATGGCGAACATAAGTGACAGGTCCTAACGTGCAAATCATGACACACATGTCATGTACAGCATGACTAACATGCCACGCTCATGGTGCGCTCGCGGCCGTTTCGCTGGATTGATATACACCAAAACTAGTACTAAGCGTCGTGACTGTATGACGAACATAAATGACAGGTCCTAACATGCAAATCATGACATGCATGTCATGTACGGCATAATTTACATGACACTATCTGGGTGCGCTTCCGGCTGTTTTGTTAACTCGATATCGCATGACATGAGTGTATATATATATATATATATATATATATATATATATATATATATATATATATATATATATATATATATATATATATATATATATATATATATATGGGATCTGCCGGGTTTTTTTTCGTACGCAGGCGAACGGTCGGACGAGAAGCCGCACAAGCGCAACACCGTGCGCATGGCCCTCCGCTGCGTGCAGTACGCGGACGCGGCGGCCGATGCGTTGGCTGTGCGGCCGCCCTCAGCCAGCGTGCGTAAGACGTTCGTATTCTGCCCCGGCCGCTTGGACCTGCAGGCGTCGCTGGACCGTGAAACTTACCACCAGGGAGACGTGAGTGCTACCCAAGCCTCCGCACGGAGGGTGCTAGCCTCCGGCGGTGACGTCACAGAGGCGACGTTGTTTCTGACAGTTATATATGCAGACTTTTTCTGCCACCTCTGCTGGAAATATTAACAGTTTCTGCACGCCAGTTTTACATGCCAGCACAGTTTGTGTTGTGTATCTAAATAAATAAAATAGCGTATGGTGGTTTTTCTAACACCGCTACCGCCAAACAATTCGCCGACTGGCACATGGCCGTGTCGTTCATCAAAACACGTACAGTTCCTTTAATTTTCGACTTCTGCACAAGTGAGCGCCTTGACATGGTGCAAGGCAGTCACTCAACGCGAGCGAACGCGAAGACTGTTTCGGAGCACACAGAGGGGCGAACGAAAATCTAGCTCTCACAAAATTTTCGAAAGCCCATTCCACCCGAGCATTGTGCCTGATTTGAAATGAGAACGTACTACCGTGCCGTTAGGGTGACCACTTTCGCTATCGCACCTCCCTGGTGCGCTGCGTGTGTGAATATACTATCTCGCTTAGCACGCGCTCAATTACTTCTTCAGTCTGGCTGTTGCAGTACAATAACGACATGGAAGGAAAGGTGGGAGAAATTTAATAATGTAGTCAACGTTTCCACGGTTGTTTTACAGCGTCATACGCGCCTATGCTGCTGTCTCACACCGCCCCCGCAGTAATAATGATTGCTGGAGTTTTACGTCCCAAAACCATGATATGAATATAAGGGACGCCGTAGTGGAGGGCTCCGGAAATTTAGATCTACGTACACGGGCCTCTAGCATTTTGCCTCCATCTAAATGCGGCAGGGATTCGATTCCGCGACCTTCGGGTCAGCAGTTGAGCACCATAACCACTAGACCACCGTGAAGGGTGCCCCCTCAGTAATTTTTGACTGCCTGTAGTGCTGTGGTTCGCATTATGCGTGACGCTAGCACTAAAATGAATGCTGCTGCACTCGCAGATCATAGAGTGGTCGAGTGAGCATGCAACCAGAATATTTGACATTATGCTTCAACCGAAGCTGTCCTCAATTTCTGTTATCTTATCGCTCGGTCTAGGTGTAAAACACGACCATGGCGATTCACTCAAGCAGAATGTAAAAAATAAAAAATCTGTAATAATAAAAAAATTCAAATGGAGCGTAATGATTTGCTTCTAAGCTCAAGGACGCGGGTTTACTCCCGGCCGAGGCTTCCGCGTTGGAGTAAATGCAAAAACACCCCTGTACTTTTATTAAGGTGCACGTTAAAGAACCACAGGTAGTCGAAATTAATTTGGAGTCCACCACTACTGCGTATCTTACAATCATATTGTGATTTTGCCACGTAAACTTCTAGAATTTCATTTAATCTCCTGTGTGGAAAATTTCTAAACATGCGGACCTGTCCAAAACACACAAGAGTTTTCCAACAGTAATGAAAACTTCCAAATTCTTCTGCTGCATTGGTGGTGCCTTGAGAACCCTTGCGAGAGTCCTCCTCCAGCCGCCGACTTTCATTGCTACACTGTGATGACGAGATTTGGCTAGACCTCTCTGTTGTCAAGCGATTGTTTTCGTTGTTTTCTGGCCTGCTCCGCTTTCTCTATTACTCAGATCGACCGAGGTTGTACGCTGAACTCCTGTAGAATCTCCTCGGAGCCTTTGTGGTGTTTGTTGAAACACGATAGGGCTTGGCTATTGAAGTGAGCAGTTGCGCAATGCGTGCAAGCATGATAACCAGACCTTACTGTTGAGGGACTCAGCCACACTTTGAGAAGTGTCCTGAGTACAGCGAGTCAACACCTTTTTGCTTATCAGCCTCTCGTGTAGCCTCTCGTGTAGCCTCTCGTGCAGCTCTCGCTCGAGCACAAGCGAAAAGTGGAGAGTGAACCGCTGCTGACTCAGCCTGGGCTTGTGGTCGTTTGATCACTAGGAAAACTAACCATGGGAGAAGTATAGGTAGATTATTAATGGAAAGATGAAGATATTACAGCTATTATGCCTACAATGGGGCTATTTTCTTTAAAGTGCCTTTGTTGGAGATACGCCTTGATTTTTACGCGTGAAAGTAGAATGGTGACGCATAATTTCACGGTTGAAATAAATTATTGACGAAAAGTACGATTCTAAATTTGCAACTTCCCTTAGAGAATGTAAATAGCAAGGAATTGGGCGGACACGGATGCAATATCCTTCTTCCCATTCATGGTGGCTGATGACGTCTTGTGTTCTCACAGGTGGTGCGCATTCATGTCACCATGAACAACGGTTCCTCCAAGACGGTGCAACGTCTTAAAGTGGCCGTCCTGCAGCACGTGCACGTTTGCATGTTCACGCACGGCCGATTCAAGAACCTGATCGGCAGCGCGGACACGGGTCCCGGACGCACCGTGCCGCCAGGCACCACCGTGTCGCGCGACTTCGAGGTGCGCCTTCAGAGCTGCGAGAAGTTCCCCGTGGCGCTGGCCGTGGAGAGCGAGTTCCACGAGGACGATGCGAACACGTACAACCTTTCGTCGACCACAGTGCTGCTGAACCCGCGCGAGAAGAACCCGTACGGGGTCAATGTTAGCTACGAGGTCAAGGTCAAGGCCATCCTGAGTTGTATCGACCGGCCTCTCGTGGTTCGCCTGCCATTCCGAATCATGCTCCCACGGCCTCCGCAACACGGCGCGAACCGCACGCCGCTCCCCTCGACACTCCAGCCCGACGACTCTGTGGACTCTGTCGCCGACTGCGTCGCCGAGGACATTGCCAAGCTGACCGTCGACAGCCGAGCCGAGGCCAACACCTAGCGACAGTGCGTGCACTCGGAACCACCCGGAGACCATCCACTCTTCACCTCAATGACCCGTGTTGGTTTCGGCTCGTCAGTGCGGCGTGGCTTTGTTTGCTCTTTGCGGGTCAACCAGGTGGATGTAGTCGGTGTCAGCTTGATCGCGCGGAGAAGGCGATGCCTGTGGCGTGATGTTCATTTTGCGTGGGTGCGGCCATCCCAAAAGCGCTTAGTTTCAGGACTATGCTCGCAGAGTACTTTCAGTCGGCGCGCTCAGGAACACGGTGAAGTCATTAATCTCCTTCCGGTCCAATCCGTAGTCGACACTGCAGTGACGGTTAAACTAAGATTTCTGCAAGTTACATTTTATTTATATGTGAAGTCACTGCTTTTGGGAGTTCTTTCCACTTCACTCTATTGGACGTCCACTGCATTCTCAGCTTGCCGGCGCTGGAGTTTTATAGGATATTTTCATGCTGCTTTATCTTAGCCAGAGTTATTTTGCTTTCTCTAATAGCCAACTGAATACAGAAAACAACTTATTAAAAGTCCTTTACCCGACCGCAACGTGTCCTATGTACGTAGTTATTACAGATTTCAATCTCCTTTCTATGGACCACGAGCTTCACAAAATTTTCATTGTGTATATACAGTAAAAGAGAAGTGTATGCGGCAATGCAAGCACTATAGAAAATGATCAACTGTAGGAATGGTGGCGTACTGTCTATAATTCTTGGTGCGGGACATACTAATTTTATTGGTTGCAAAGAATTGTTGTAAGGTAATGCTGCTCATAAACAATTCGCGCTGAGCCACCAGGCACTGAATTCACATCGTTTTTCATTCGCAAGTGCTCTTTGCCAGTGGCCTTCGTTAATGATATGTCCGACATCAAGATTGGCGCAAATTTTGTCTTACGAGCAATTCTATCCTAATACGTCTGTTGCGAATACGGGCTCAGGTGGGTCAAAAATGATGCGGACAACATGCTATTCCTGACCACGACATTTCAAGTGCCCCATAAGCTGCGTAGTTGTAGAAACATCAGGGCTGTAATACTTTCAGGGACTGCGCACAGCAGAACTGCACAGCATCACATCAAGTGAGGAACTCGGTGCCCCGCAGGTCCAGTAGATAGTGCGGCATCAAGTACGTCAATGATACATATTCGAGTATTTCCTTTTTTATTATTATTAAAAAATTCACGCCTGCTACATACAAATATGAAATATGTACTCACGTGAGAGTGCTATAGTTTCGAACCTTCCCTTCTTTGGAATATTTGCTGCCTCGGTATCTCTAACGAGCCCGCTGCTCAACCCATCGGACTAGCGTGGTGCGTGGAAAAATTCGGTAAATTTTCCAGACATCGTTAGCATATGGCGCGTACATATACACACGCGACGAATGAAGGAATGGTGTAAAGTAATGTGTATTGCATGACAGCCACTCCGCAAAACGCGATCAAAGCAAGACAAAGCAATAAAGCAACACGCACCGAAGAGCCGCAGTGCAGCGGGGTGTCCTAATAACGCACGCAGCAGTGAAGACGTGCTGCGTGTCTTGTATAGCTCGTGTTTAGCGGCCGCCCACCCATGCAATCACGCTTCGGACGCTCAAGCTGGCACCGCTCGCGAAACCTTTATGGGCAAGCTCAGGGCGATTGGCGAGTGGACTCTGAAGTGTGCTGCAGGGGCGTCTTGCCACCGGCGCCGCGCCGGCTTGTACAAATGAATGCTGCCACCGCGTTTGCTTCGCGTGATACGCGGAATATTTTATGGCTGTGCACCACAAGAAGCTACAGTCACTAAACGGCCACAAATCGATCAGAAACTGGTAAATTGCTGTATAATTTTCTCGTGTGATTTTTTTTTTTTTTTTTTGCTAATGGCCAGTAATGTCACGGGCGCTATGTCGTGCAAATGGTACTGTGAATGTCGCTTTTGTCGTTCGACAGTTCGTCGCAGTGCGTATGCTCGTTCAGATTATTTTTCTTATGATATTTTGAAGAAGCCAGAAGTGATCAAAGATTCGTGATCGCAAAGTGATCGCGAAGGTTGGTTGGTGCGGAGCTAGTCAGAAAAAAAAACATGGTGTTGCCATACCTGGCCAACCTTAATTGACGTTTTGCATTGTCGAGTCGCGAGTCAAACCATTAATTCTTTATACTTACGACTAGCTAGAAGTGTGGTATTGAAGCGCGAAAGACCCGCAACAGTACAAAACAGCCACATTCAATATCTGAGCGAAATGTTAAAACCAAACAATCAAAATACACGAAACTTTATTTTTAGTTCGCCAAGGCCTTACTCTGTGGCGTTACTCTATGGAGGAACGTTCACTCTACGTGAGGATTATTCACCTGCGTTGGAAATCTCCTTGTGTGACGCATTACATTGTGCTTGTATTTAAGAAAAAGAAATGGCAAGTGCTGTGGTTCTCTCCAACCTCAACTCTTCTATCGCCACTTCCCGTAAACGTGAACGTAAAACAAAAAAAAAAAATTATATAATTCGTATGCCTTGGAACAACGTACACGTTCGTAAGCGATGATTATGTGTGGCGTGTGTAAAGTCCATCGCATGCGCGCGAACGATTTCAAACATGTTCGCTGCGTAACTGATTGAACAAAGATGTTTCCGTTTGTGTGGTTGTGTGTGTGTGTGGGGGGGGGGGGGGGGTGACACGAAGGTGATGTTATTTACATATTAATCTTCCAGCAAAAGATTAATATATAAGATTAAGGTTAAGATTCGTCAGAGGACGTGCACCTTTTAGCAGCTATATACCTAATGGACAGTGAGTGGCTGCCAGTGCTGCAGCTTTCAACTCGCCGATTGTTCACGAGATTCCCGTGCATCGTGGCACTGCGGAGCGTGATGTGAAAGTCCCGCGCTGTTTTTACGCTTTATCTAGAGTAAAAAAGGTGAGGGTTTCGCGAACCGCGGCTGCCCTGCATTTCTTCTTCCTCTTCCTTCGCTTCCCTTTTGTCGCGTCGACGCTGGTTTTGTCTTGCGCCCTATGGCGCGAGCCTTAACGGATGTAGGAAGATGTGTGCAAAAGTTACTCGAGCGATATCTGGAAGAAAGTAAAGAGTAATAATAAAGATAATAATATAAAATACAATCCGCACCGCACGGTCCTGCAGTGCCGAGAAATATGTGAACTACGATATTGCCAGGCTGTCTGTCCTATATAAGATTTACAGAGTAAGTGCCGGACGCCTCGCACATGGGGTTTCAACTGGAAGCGTGTCAGTTTTTTTTTTTCATATGCTCAAATATTTATGCTGAAAGAAATTTTTTTTTTCTGAGCAGTGCATGTTATAGATGCTTTCGTCAACAACGTGTGCCCACGAATCGGATAACTCGCAGTGTAGATCTTATATAGTTCTGCATGAATGTCTGACTACACTACTATACATTACTCTGGTCAACCTCTGTGACTACATTATTCCGGTCAAGCTATTGGCCGGAGAACTTCAAATTATTTACTAGTCACTTTCATTTTATTCGTTTTATTTACTAGTCAGTTTTCGTTTTGTCGTGCAAAAATTCGCTGCATTGAGCCTGTTGCTGCAGCTTGCCTCTTTGTCACAGCATGTGACCGAAAAATAGTGTGACTGGTGACGTAATGGTGATGTTGAGAACAGCAAAATGTTTACGTAGTTCTGCTGCACCAAGCTAGTGCACTCTGTATTAAGAAACGGTCACATTGATAAGAAAGCAAAAGTCATTCCTTAGACGCTCTTGAGAATTTCTAACCGACGAAACAACTTCCGCATTGTTGTCAACCTCTCCGAGTTTCAAACACATTTATCACAAAATTCAGGTCCTTTAATACGATCGTCAAAGGAAGTGAACACGGTAGGTGGAGGCCTCGTCACCTGTGGGAGCTGGGGAATCCCACAGCAACACTGTCCGCTCATCTGGCGTCTGCAACTCAAAACAATTCGTAGACCGCCTCTACCAGCTGTAAAACAAAAAGAAAAATCACAAAAACTGGGAAGGAGGAGTGTGAGAAAATTTGCCTGTTATAAAATATATTTCCCAAATGTCTTCATAACGTTACGTATGATTTTCACGGGATCAAATAATAGTTTTGTAACCTTTCTAACTCGCATACTGAACTTATGTACATCAAATCATAGATGCAGTTTCCGTACTAGACAATCACATATATGGCCACCGCTTCCCTCTCCCTACTGCGGCGGTATTGGCATGGCGCAAATGTGGCGCACGCGTTGTCTTTTTTGTGTCCTTTTAGTTGATCGGCGGTGGGCTTCCAACCATATGGAGTAGCAGCCCCAGACTAGGAGCTGAAATCTGTCCACCCCTCGAACGTTGTGAATCGGGTTGTGATCTCTGAGGAAACGACATCCACTGCCTCGGTGTCGCCATTTGGGCGCGCGACTCGTCTTCGTATGACCAACTCCGCAATGTCGCGATGGCGGTGACCGTATTACATGACGCGTGAAAGCGCTTAAATACCCGGCGCTACACTTTCACTCCCCGTGTGACGATGAACAGTGCAAAAAAAGAAGTGCATATTGTAACGTTCGCAACGAATACACCTTCATGATCAAGGCGACATTGTGACTTTTCCCGGCACGTGAAACGGACACACCGCTGCCATTCTGAGTGCTACAGCTGACATCTGGGTGACATCAGCTATGCGTCTCTGACACAACAGAGACGACGAGCAAATAGCAGACAGGAAGAAGCACGCTTACATGCTTTATTTTATTTTATTTTCCTACGTCTGGCGCTCCTAAATTCCAATATGGGCCATTATGCTTTATTCCAAATTCCCGAATGTTGGTAAAACCTTGGCATTGGCGCAGCCAGGGGTGAGCGATGGGGGTTCGAACCCCCTTCCCTCCAACCAGAAACTTCTAAATGTTTCATGTGTACATATACACGCACACATACAAACACACGCACTAATATACATAAAGAGTGGTTGACTCGCCCCCTCCTGAAAAAAATTCCTGGCTACGCCACGGAACCCTGGTGTCAGCATATTGCCACCAGGTGCACTAAATGGAATACGAACGGGGCGTGCGGACGTGGTTCCGTTTTATAAGGACCAAAGACGGCTCGGTATATTTTTTTTAGCCGCACCCCCCACTATGCTGCAGCGCGCCCAGTGGTGGTGCATGCATTCGAACGCTCACCCGCGGAATACACGTGCGTGAAGCGCGACCCGAAAGTTTAAAGAAATGTGTAGCTTAATTATTTCTTCGAGCTTTCTCACGCAGCTGCCGTCATAAAGCGGCACAGAGAAGGCGTCGAATAAC